>NC_056677.1:1257500-1857500 GCF_018350195.1 Panthera tigris | reverse complement strand
CACGTTGCCTAATGGGCACACACTTCTCTGTGTCTTTATAATCTTCCGATCAGATCATATGTATGAGGTTTGTTCGTGAATTGGCATTGGGATCGCCATTACCAATATTAATGGGGTGTTGGGTAGCATTTCAGCTCAGCTTCCATAAAATCGTACACAATAGTGTCTGGATTGCTCCCAGGTCTCCATTTTCCCCCTAGTCGACCCTTCTACGTCTCTGCTAGGCATCGTTGCAGAAACCAAACGCTCAACTGTATTTGCAAGAGATGTGTTTACCCAACAAAGTTGCTGATTTATCGGTTGAGCGAGTTGGACGATGTCCTACGTGATCCCTCTCTGGCTCAGGGAAAAGGTGACATTTTCTCTCTATCGAAAGCACCAAAATAATCATTGTGGACAAACAGAGACGTGGAGAGTGAATCATTGCCTGTGGGGAATTAAATTTCCCCCCTCGTGTCAATGTTTCACGTCGCCTGCATCAGGCTAATCCTTGCACGGCGCTCTGTTTACTCAATCGTCGCTCATCTGCTATTGTCGTAACCTCAAGATTATATATTTGGACTTCTCGCGTTTTGGGGTAATAACGCTTTCCTCTTCCTTCGTACAAGAGTTCCACAGACACGAACACCAACTCGAACATTTGGGGTATTTGTCAAGAAGTGGGATGGGGCAGGACATGGAAGGTGAGATCAAAATGGCCCCAGGCAATGTTATGAGAAAGGATGTTATGAAATTAAGTTAGCAGGCAATCTTATCTACTCTGTTCTCATCGATTTTGAATTATCTGTCTTATTGATTCCAACCCAGGAATTAGAACACCATTTCCTAAACTATAATTTTCTATTTTACACCGTAATAATAGTAAGGCTTCCGTGCAATAACGTTAAGCTATATAAGCGATAGTAAAAAATTCTACAGTAAAGATCCTGAATGATGGGGACATTCATTTACTTATTTTTCTTTTTTTTTTTAATGTTTTAGTTATTTTTGAGACAGAGAGAGACAGAGCATGAGCAGGGAAGGGGCAGAGAGAGAGGAGACACAGAATCGGAAGCAGGCTCCAGACTCTGAGCCATAGCACAGAGCCCGATGCAGGGCTTGAACCCATGAGCCGTGAGATCCTGACCTGAGCCGAAGTTGGACACTTAACCAACTGAGCCACCCAGGCGCCCCATTTACTTACTTTTCACCACCACAGGAAAGCATTCGAGTGTCCCTATTCTGGGAAAACCGATGGCTATCAGAAACCCGGTGTTTGCCACGGCGACCAGGGAAAACACAGATCTTCCTCGCAAAACCCGACAAGCAGCCAACGTGCACAATGGAAGGGACACATAAGTGATAATCACAGGTGAGCTGGGGGGACAGTCCCCCTGGCAGGCCTGCAAGGTGGGCTTGGCCTCAATATGAGTAATGGGTCCTTCCCAGTGTAACCTTGACTGTCCTCAGCACCCTGGAAACAGCCGGTGTGGGCGAGATCCCTGAGTCTTAGTGGGAGAGAGTGATGTCCACCTGCTACAGAGACGTGACATTTGGCTCGTCCCACTGTGATACTCCCATCTTGCTGCTCTCATGCGATAGAGACAGGGGACCCCTCCCATTTCCAGATGAAGAAACTCAGGCTAATCAAGGGTCCATAACTTTGCCAAGAAGCCACAGCCGTGAGGCAGCAGACTCAGGATGGCCTGGCCTTCAGTAGCCGTCCAGGTACCAAGATGCACTGGCATAGCCAGTCCCGTTAATGTCTCTTTTCTGGTCGGAAGTGACACCACTTATTTCAAGCGATGTAACTTCCTCCGTGATGACTCCTGCTGTGCTGTTAATGCCGACATTCAGTTGGTCCCCAAGCCTCCTCCAGTCCGCTCCATTAATGCGTTTTTCTATCCCGCTCTCCTGGCCACCCTATCTTACTCTTGCCACCAAAGGTCTTCCAGCCGAGATCAGGTCGTCTCATCTTATTGCTTGAGACGGAACCAAAGCTTCCTAACTGCCGGCCCAGTCCTCGCTCTTCTCACCGGGCATCGGCATCCCAGCCCCCGCTCTGGACTCACCGCCCATCATCATATGACCTCATCATGGAAGCTCTCACCTGTTCTTCTGACACTGTCCCCCTTTTCCCCCATCCCATTCCCTCTACACTGTAGGCATTCTCCACATTATCAGCCCCACCAAATGACCAGCCACGGTCACTCACATTCTCCTCGCTTGCTATGGAAATACTTTTCTGCCTTCTCTTCCATCCCTAAGCATCAGGAACAAGACCTTTCATGGGATTTTCCTTGTGGACCCAACGTCACAAAACTCAAGCCTAAATCAGGACTCAACTGACCTGCCATGATGGTTCAAACCCCTGGCCACAGTGGGGAGCAGTCACTTCCTTCCCGAGTCAGAATCAACGTTTTAACAAGATCCCCGGGTGACTGTGTGCGTATCTGGGCAGCATGTTAAAGCACACTGTTTTGTGTTCATGGTGGTAAGAACACCTACGATGAGATTTACTCGTTGCCACTTAATGTGCCCAGGGCATCACTGTTGAACGACATCTCATTCTAGACCCCTCATTTAGGTGAAATTCTGCACTTTCTGTCACTCTCTGGCTGGCTTATTTCAGTGAGCATAATGTCTTAAAAGCTCATCCGTGTCATCGCCTATGGCAGGATTTTGGGGTTTTTTAAGGGATGAATAGTCTCCCATTGGATGCATACACCACCCTGTCTTTATTGCCCCCAACTTTATGGAGATACAATTAATAGATGAGACTGTGCATATTTAAGGTGTTCAATGTGATGCTTGGATGCATGGCTGACGTCTTGAATTTCACGTTTGCAAAGCAGATGCCATTTCCCCCTAAAATTACAGGCTTGCTCATGCTCTGGGGCTCCCTTGCTGTCTTCACCATGTTCAGGCACCGGGATGTAATGCTCACAGACATTTCTGCCTCTTCAGTCCCGATAGTTACAGGAGCCAAGGGCAGGCTGCCCTAAAATGTGCCACTTTTGCATACTGATAGTTTAGATACAAATCGTGTAACAGTCACTCAGATCCTCCTCTGTCCCCTCGCAGGCAGGACATCAGGGTCCGACAGGGAAGGTGCCCTCCCTGTTTCAGAACATAGGGAGATACCCTTGCCACCAGAGATGGGAAATTTGGAGCCAAGAGGGCTGTTATTTATATAATGCTTGTTACTTTTGACAAATTTACTGTAGCCCCAATGCTGTTTAGAATTCCTTGCTAACTGGAGCCCCCAGAGTTATGTCCTTTGTCTTACGAATAACTCACAGATTTACTCTCTGTCTGAAAAGCATAAAAACTGCCCTCCTTCCTCATTTCTTTACATCTTAATTTCATTATTGTCCTCTCAGCACAGAGCCTGACGCAGGGCTCGAACCCACGAACCGTGAGATCATGACCTGAGCCGAAGTCGGGCGCTCATCCGACTGAGCCACCCAGGTGTCCCTGTTTTTTTTTTAAGTTTTTTAAAAAATTTTTATTATTTATTTTGAGGAGGGGTGGGGAAGAGGAAGAGACAGAGTAGGAGAGACAATCCCAAGCAGGCTTCTCGCTGTCAGTGCAGAACCCAGTTCAGGGCTTGAACTCGCAAATCGTGAGACCATGATCTGAGCCAAAATCAAGTGCTTGATGCTTAACCGAGTGAGCGTCCCTGGCGCCCCAATCTATCTCATTTAAATTTAATCCTTAGTGCAGCTGGGAGAACTTGAGGGGTAGAGGAAGAGTTTATCCTTCCCTTCAGAGACATAGTGATGTGATTTCTACCTGATTGCCCACGCCCACCTCCACTTTTCCGGATTCCATCTTGGACGACGACTGTTTTCCCGTCTTGCAGATGGTGCCTTCTCATTGGGTCTTCCCATGGTGGAAGAAAAGAGAGCTTGGGCGTCTCTTCCATTTCCTATCAGGGCACGAATCCCATCATGGCGGCCCCAGTGTCATGCCCTCAATCCAATGACCTCGCAAAGGCTCCCGCCTCCCAACCATCCCATTGTTGGTTACGGCTTCCACATACGAATTTTGGGAGGGACACACATTCAGCCCACAGCAATGTTTTCATGCCTGAGCACGTATCGCCTGTAGGCAGATGGTCAAAAGGGAACAAACGAACAAAATAAACACCACCAGCTAATTAATTCCATGCACAACTTAACTGCTTTCCAGTGCAGAAAATCACATAGTATCAACTGACAAAAGTAGAATATAAAATTCTGTGTTATGGGAAACACATCTCAAAACACCTCCTCGAAATGGAACAATATGCAGCAAAATATTAGCTGTGTTCATCACATGGCTGTGAGCTTGTGAGGAAATTTTCTTAAACAAATTTGTCTTATAACAGTTGTACATACCATAAAACTCATCCCTTTATAGTTTTTTAATGTTTATTTATTTTTGAAAGAGAGAGAGACAGAGTGCGAGTGGAGGAGGGGCAGAGAGAGAGAGACAGGGAGACACAGAATCTGAAGCAGGTTCCAGGCTCTGAGGTGTCAGCCCAGAGCCCGACGAGGGGCTCAGACTCAAAAAGTGTGAGATCATGACCTGAGCTGAAATTGGATGGACGCTTAACCGACTGAGCCACCCAGGAGCCCCCAGATTCACTCCTTTAAAGGGCATAATTTCGTGGGTTTTAGTATGTTTACAATGTCGCAAGATCAAGCACAGTTAATGCTAGAACATTTTCAGCACCCCCTAAAAGGAACCCGGTCGTCATGAATATCCCCCCAAGTCACCCACCAATCTGTTTTCTGCCTCGTTGGATTTGCCAAACCTGGACTTTAATATCTTTTTTTTGGTTTTCCAAAGTTTTCTATGATGTGAGCATGTTACTTTCACTCCCCATAATCAAAATAATTGCATATTAAAGTTTCTCCTGATAAAAGGATGTGTAAAGGTAAAGTCTGGAGTCATGGACACCAAGAACAGATGAGCTGAGCTTTGAACATCATGGTCCTGAGAAACGAACCCCGTGTCTGCTTGGTCCGTCCTCGTCCAGGCTCACATTTTTTCCCTCTCTCAGCTTTGCTTTCTCAGGTGGGTGCACTTTCTGAGTAATGTTGACAATTTTGTCTTGCAATCAAGAAGCCGATTCTTCCCAAAGTTTGGCATGTTTCAAGTCTGTGTCTACCCAAGGGGCTGCCACTAAAGATTATTTGTCTGGACAAATTTGCTTAGATCAGCAGAGCTTGCAACAGTTGTATAAACAACACCAATTAAAAGCAGAGACTCACAAACACTGTTGCCTTCACTTAAGGGGATAAATATCAGCTGAACTGTGTGCGGGCCCTTCAGCTGGGATCCAAAGACTAGTGTGGGACCCCACAGACAAGAGCATGCTCATGATATGATACTATGATATGGTATAATATAATATGATATAATGATATAAGATGGTGATGGAATAGGATATGATATAGTCTGATATGCTATAGTGTGATATAATGATATGATATATCATGACATACTATAACGTGATATGATACAATAATATGATATGATAATGTATCATATATGATATGATACATCAATATGTAACATAATGACGTGGAATGATATATGATATGATACAATAATATGATGCAATATAATGATATAGAATGATATGATAGAATATGATATGATATAGTATGAAATGATATAATAATATACAATATAACACAACACAATATAATATGATATGATCCAATGTAATGATATAAGATGATATGATAGGGGCATCTGCTTTGGCTCAATTGGTTAAGCGTCCAACTTCAGCTCAGGTCGTGATCTCATGGTTTGTGAGTTCCAGCCTTCAGTCGGGCTCTGTGCTGACAGCTCAGAGCCTGGAGCCTGCTTTGGATTCTGTGTCTCCCTCTCTCTCTGACCCTCCCCGACTCACTCTGTCTGTCTCTCAAGAATAAATAAACATTAAAAAAATTTAAAAAAAGATGATACGATAGAATATGCTATAATAATATGATATAATAGAATATAATGATATAATGTGATATGATACAATATAATATAATACAATAATATAATATAATATGATATAATATGATATGGTACAATACAATCTGATACACTAATATGATATAATATGATATACTATGATATAATAGTATATGGTATAATATACTGATATAGTATGATATGATATAATAATATAATACAGTATAATATGACACAATGTTATGAAGTAATATGATATACTATGATATAATACATATGATATAATAATATGATATATGACATCATATAATATGATATAATTAATATAACATATAGTAATATGACATAATCAATATAATGTATGACATAATGGCAAATCTTGGTCATTGATTAGGACAGAACCAGTGGACGTAGGATATAAGGTAAAAGCTTCTAGGAATCTGCAGAGTAGAGGCACAGGGGAGTCAATGAAATAATTCCAAGAAATCCAAGTGCAGGACCAGCTAATCTAAATAATGTGCTTATTGGTAAAGGCTTCCCTGAAAAATATTAAAACATAAACCACATATAAGAGGCAGACCACCCTATGCAATTTTTGTAACGCCTTTTGAACCTCTGGTGACTTGAACATTAAAAGTTCACCAATGTTTAAAAGGAGGAGCCACATGAGCACAAGAACGTGTATCTGTTTTCTGTTTTTCTCACGTTTTAAGTGACAGAATGATTCTCATGTGTCACTGGAGTTGGAGGGAGCTTTGGAGATTATCTGATCCAGACCATGATATTAAGAACCAGAAGTTTCTTCTTTCTTTCCTTTCTTCCTTTCTTTCTTTCTTTCTTTCTTTCTTTCTTTCTTTCTTTCTTTTCTTTCTTCCTTTGTCTTTCTTTCTTTCTTTCTTTCTTTCTTTCTTTCTTCCTTTGTCTTTCTTTCTTTCTTTCTTTCTCTTTCTTCTTTCTTTCTTTCTTTCTTTCTCTTTCTTTCCTTCTTTCTTTCTTTCTTTCTTTCTTTCTTCCTCTTTCTTTCTTTCTTTCTTTCTTTCTTTCTTTCTTCTTAATTTTAAGGTCAGATCATTGGTAGAGAAAAAAAGAATAACAGTTCTTGATTAATTTCTTGGATTGGAGGCCTGGGCCCCTCCCTGCGTAAGGTCAGAGAAAAACCAGCAAAATGTTCGTGCAATTTGTATTCTGGGAACGTGAGTCGTGTTTTCTTTTTAGGTTTCGCTTCTATGTTTGCAATCTCAGAGTTCAGGATTTATGACCACTGGGCATGGGGGGTGGGGGGCGATGGGGCAGATCCCACGATGTGCAGATCCGTCACGGCAAGAAGACCGTGGGCACACAGACTGGGTAGAAACAGTTTCAGGAAAGTTCGACAGTGCTGCTGGTCAGGAGTGTTCACCCCCAAACGCACTCCCTAAGGATTAAGGACGACCTAAGAAGACAGGCCATGTGGGAAGGAGAATCGTAAGAGGTAAGAGGTGTATGTCACAAGGACAGCACAATGTAACCCTAAATCCTAATGAGCACCACCTTGCTTTATGATATCCCGCTCATGGCTCAAATCTTAAGGGAACTTTCCATCGGTCGGACAGTGCTCTCCAGGTGCCAAGGAGTTAACGATTCTCAGATTGGATCCCTTTCTGTGGCCCCAAGTCCCTGCCACACGGAACCTCCATGGGTGCACACGCTGCACCCAGCTCTCCTAAAAACCCAAGGTCACAGAGTCAAGGGTTCTCCGAGTGCTGTCTCAACATCCTGTTTGAGGGTGAAACCGCTTGGCTCAGAATGTCCAAAACCCACCCGAGAAGGGGAGAATTTCACGAGTGGTGAGACAGATGCGAGTTTTTTGTTTTTATTTTACGAGACTCGGAAAATATTTAAAGACCCGCAAATTGGTTCTCAGAATTTCCGTGGGGGATTCACAGCAGATCCCCACGAACTAAACCAGACACGTCTACACAGAGAGCCTGGTTTCCTAGGAGAAATGCGTCGGACGGGACGGGAATTGGGTACCGGCTACACCTGCTGGAAGGCACTGAGGCTGCGATCAAAGCCCCTGTGAGTTGATGTCTGTTATCCCAACGCAAAACAACACTCACCATAAATTAGCAATCGACCTCCTCCTTTTGTAACACCCCCACCCTGTGCCAAACTCTAATCCCGAAGAAGGACTTACACAACTCCCAGGATATACCTTGTTCACATCACAGTGACTCGCGATTTCTGTCCTAATTCGCCGTGTTCTGTATTCCGTGAAGACTGGGGAGGGGCGTTAGTAGGCTCATGCTTGGGCTCTGAGGAAATTCGTACGGAAACGCATTCAGGTAACGTTTCACATCCTGGGAATGCTGTCACGCTGCAGGGTCACTACACATGAAAGACAATTCTTTTTTAAAAATTCTGAACGTTTATTTATTTTTGAGAGAGACAGAGACAGAATCTGAAGCAGGCTCCGGGTTCTGAGCTGCCAGCCCAGAGCCTGACGTGGGGCTCAAACCCACGAACTGTGAGATCATGACCTGAGCCGAAGTCGGATGCTTAACCGACTGAGACACCCAGGTGCCCCTGTAGGCAAAGAAATTTTCTTTGCCTATTGAGAGGTGAATACAGTGGATGGATACATAATTTTTTGTTTAATTTTGTTTAATTTTTTTTAGCTTGCTTTAAGAAATTTTAATTAAATTTCCAAATTTGAGATCATTTGAGATTCACACGCTGTCGTAAGGAATGACACAGAGACATCTCTGGTGCCCTTAACCTAAGTTCCCACCAATGGCAACATCTTGCGAACCCAAACCCGTAACATCACAGCCAGAATATTGACTTTGTTCCCATCCAGACACAGAGCGTTCCATGGGTGCAAGGATCCACTGCTTTGCTCCGTTATAGCTCTGCCCGCCTGCAACCCCGTTTTAAGACCTGGAAACCACCAATGTGTTCTCTAGTTCCATCATTTTGTCATTTCTGGAACGTTCTAGAAGCAGATTCATGCAGGATGTAAGCTTTTGACATTGGCTGCTTTCATTTGGCATAATTTCTTTTTTCTTTTTTTTTTTTTGGAGATTCATCCAAATCGTTGAGTACAACGCTTCATTTCTTTTTGTGGCTATTTTTGTCAGGGGTGTGGGAAGCAACCCAAATTACTGTTTAGTAGACACACAGCTCGGGCCTGGATTTCTCCCTAGACCATACCTTTGCAGGGTCACACTCTTGCTGGACGGGTGCACACGTGGCCACACGCGGTCCCCCAAATGCAGATCTGCTCACAGAGCAACTATGGGCACACACACACACACACACACACAGGGCCTGTCTGAGGACTGTGGACACTGTCGGCAGGGGACAAAGGCATCAGCATCAGCACTGTCTTCATGGATTCACTGCAAAGTCACATCCAAGCTGGAGCCTTCCTCCCTGGACTGTGTGCATGAGTGTGGGTTCTGTGTCCACGTGTATCCCTTCTCTGCATGTCCCTGAGCTGACACTGTTGTTTGAGTGACCAATGTCACCACTCCAGCCACATGGCTGATGGCTCAGCCCAGATCTAGGCAACTCCCCAGGGTGTTTTGCATTGCATTTTTTCTTTCTTTTTCAAAATTTTTTTTAATGTTTATTTATTTTTGAGAGAACGAGTGCGAGCAGGGGAGGAGAAGAGAGAGAGGGAGACCCAGAATCTGAAGCAGGCTCCAGGCTCTGAGCTGTCAGCACTGATGTGGGGCTCGAACTCATGAACTGTGAGATCATGAGTTGGATGCTTCACTGACTGAGCCACCCAGGCGCTCATACACACACACACACACACACACACACACACACACGTATATGTATATACATATATATGCATATACTCATGGGTATACATATACATGCATATACACATGTATATATAGGTACATGTATATGTATATACACACATATATGTGTCTGTCATATGTACACGTGTATTGTATATTCTAGGCACACATATATACATGTATATGTGTGTATATTATACGTACATGTGTATGTACATACACGCATATAGTGTGTATTATACGTACATGTGTATGTATATATACACATATGTGTGTATATTAAGGTCCATATATATACATGTATATATGTGTATATTCTAAGTACACATATATGTATATACACATGTGTATGTGTGTATATTAAGGTACATATATGTGCATATGTGTGTATATTATAGGTGTGTATATATACATGTATATGTGTGTATATTATAGGTGCATGTATATGTATATACACATGTATACGTGTGTATACTATAGGAACATATGTTTATATACACATATATGTGTATATATCAAGGTACATATATATGTGTATACACATGTATATGTGTATATTATAGGTACATATATACATACACATGTATGTGTGTATATTATAGGTACCTATATATGTATATACACACGTATAAGTATGTATGTGATAGGTACATGCATATACACATATATGAGTGCATATTATAGGTACACATATATGTATATACACACATATATATGTGTATATTATAGGTATCTATATATGTATATACACATGTATATGTGTATATTATAGGTACTATATATATATGTACATGTATAAGTATTATACTTATATACTATATAGATATATATAAGTACTATATAGGTACTATATATATATATGCACATGTATAAGTGTGTGTATTATAGGTACATGTATATACACATATATGTGTGCATATTATAGGTACACATATTTGTATATACACACGTATAAGTGTGTATATTATAGGTACATGTATATGCATTTACACATGTGTATGTGTGTATATTATAGGTACTCATATATATACATGTATATGTGTGTATATTACAGGTACATATATAAATACACACATATATTTGTGCATAGTGTAGGTATATATACATATATAAACACATATACATCCATTTTGCTGAAGTAATTGCAACCACAAACTAAGGAAGTAAATGTAGTTGTACATCATGTGATATATACACACAGACAAGTATACACGTAAACACACACGTGTTGTGTACATGCACACACATATGTGTATATACGTACACACCTATTTTGCATACAGGCATATACACACACACAAATACACACCAATGTACATCCATTTGTTGAAATAACCCAAAGGCTGAGTTAAACAAAAAAATAACTTGAAGGGAGTGCCTGGGTGGCTCAGTCAGTTAAGTGTCCAACTTCCGTTCAGGTCATGATCTCCCAGTTCCTGAGTTTGAGCCCCGAGTCAGGCTCTGTGCTGACAGCTCAGAACCTGGAGCCTGCTTCAGATTCTCTCTCCCTCTCTCTCTTTATGCCCCTCCCCCACTCGCTCTCTCTCTCTTGCAAAAATAAATAAACATTAAAAAAAATTATAAAAGTCAAACTGAGAAACCAGAGGGTGATTCCAAGCTCAGAGAAGTAAGAACAGAATGGCAAATACTTCAAGTTTAAAAGTCACGGATCAACGGATGAGCTGTTTCCAAACCCCAGGAAGGAGTGTTTTGGGGAGATAGGGCTGAGTCACATTTGAAGAAATAATCCTTTTGCTCATTTTGCAAGACTCAGAGAACACTTTCATCGTCCCGCTCGAAACGCGTGCTTTGGAAGGTAAACACACAACCAAATGCATCTAAGTGAGGCACACGGCGGATGTTCGAAAACAGAGAGGTGAACTTGAAATATCCAGAGTGAGAACTTCAGGTCACGTCTGACGCAGCCAGCAGGACTTGGAGAGGGTGTCTGTAGATGCAGGGACAATGTCTTTAAGGCACAGAAGACAACTAGCTGGGTCTGCTGTGAGTCCAGAGGAAATACACAGGGTGTTTCTTCCCACTGCCCACTGACAGTGTCCACATCAGAAGAAGGCAGAGGTGAAGGGCAGCTGCTGTGAGCAAGACCTCGTAAATCCCCTGGCCTCCGCTGCCACCACCACCAGCAATAAAATGGTGACTCATTGCAGGGCGTGAGGCAGGTGGAAATCACATCAGACTGGAGGATGCTTTGGAGGGGACACATGGACCAGTGGGCATTAACATGAGCCATGTCTTCAACAAGAGGGCAACCGGGTGGCTTTATTAGTCATCTGCTGGCATCGTAACGTGTATAAGCCGCCAGGTTAATCACAGGAATAACGCACAATGAAAACACAGCTTTCTCTTCAAAAAAAGAAACGGGCAGGAGTCTTAAAAATAAAAACGTAGTTGTGAGCAGATGGAATTAACAGAAGTGAAGGAAATAGTTGGCTAATAGTACGAGGGGCGCCTGGATGGCTCAGTTGGTTGAGCATCTGACTTTGGCTCAGGTCACGTTCTCATGGTTCGTGAGTTTGAGCCCCACGTCGGGCTCTGTGCTAACAGCTCAGAGCCTGGAGCCTGATTCAGATTCTCTGTCTCTCTCTCTCTCTCTCTGCCCCTCCCCTGCTCACGCTCTGTCTGTCTCTCTCAAAAATAAACAAACATTAAAAAAAAAGAAAGTATGAAAAAAAAAACACACGACACAACATTTACACCAATCGTCAGCTCTCTAATCTATCAAAACGGACCAACGCTATCTCTTAATCCATTTGAGCTCCTAAGATTGGGGTCACAATCAAAGTCCTTGCTGTTTACAAAGGTCTGAAACTAATAACAGAGAAACACTTCACAGGGAAAATCTAGGAAAAAGACGACACAAAAAAACAAATGAGTCCACTCGGAGACAAACTTTGTGTAGCCGTATTCACAATGAGCAAAAAAGCCTCTAAGAAATGAAAAGACACAAGGTTAGCACGAAGTTATCAAAATATGTGGGGTGCCTGGGTGGTTCAGTCAGTTAAGCACCCGACTTCGGCTCAGGTCATGATGTCACAGTTCATGAGTTCGAGCCCCACGTCGGGCTCTGTGCTGACAGCTTGGACCCTGAAGCCTGCTTTGGATTCTGTGTCTCCTTCTCTCTCTGCCCTTCCCGTGCTCCCCCTCCCCTTCTCTCACTTTGTCTCTCCCCAAAAATGAATAAAACATTTTTAAAAAAAGTCACCAAAAAGTTACAAAAACACTAAACTTCTCTGCACCTGGAAGCCTGGCTCCTCAGTATACCAAGCCCAGGAATATGTTGTCTGCCCCACCTGCCTCCCACAGGTCCCGGCTCAGGGTGAATCCTGCCTTCAAAGGAAAGAGAGATAATCTCTTCTATTTCTGTTTGTTTTTCTTTTCTTTTTTTGGTGGTTGTTGTTTGCCGTTGAAATTGACTTCTGCCTCTGTCCTTTCTCCTTCCCCGTGAATGTGAGTGAGTGTGCACTCCACTCACCCCACACCTGCAAGAACAGCCCCACACACAGCACACACAACCCCTCCACTCTGTGCCAGGGTCTGCAAACACCCGGCCACAGGGCTCTCCTGGCGCCCGCGTGTTTTCTCGGCGCTACAGGACGCGGCCTCAGCGATGCCAGCCATGCCCGCTGCCGGCTGGGAAGAGGCGCGTCCCTCCAGTGCTTTCACCAGCCAGCCAGCCCCTTGCAAAGCGAAAGCCGCCCGGCGAACAGGAAAACACGGCCCAAATCAAAACCAGATGCGCGCCACCTTGAGCTGCCCTCCCTGCTCCCCTTCCCCTCCGTCTCATTTTACGCGTCTTCTAAAATGGATACGACTCCCCCAAATCCCTTTGCACGGCCGGCCGCCTCTCCCGTTCATTTGGGACCACACGGCCTAGGTGGGCGGGTCAGGAGATTCCCCTGCTGTGACTCAGCGAAGGCGGCTGAACTTTATCGTTTGGGCGACGAAGCGTCTGGAAGAAATCAGACACATGGACCGGTTTCTACATACCGATGCACGCAGTAGCTTGTGAGCAATTTATGTGTTTCCCCCCCACCCCTTCTTTGTCTGGCTTGTGCACACCCAGTGGGAAAATCTCGAACCCAGGCTACGACACCCATGGTTTTTGTGCATCGGACGCTTGTGTGAAATGTGGAGAAACATCTTGTCTTTGCGCTTTTCTAGAAGATGCCGTGCTAGACAAGTAAGAATGCATCCGGTCTGTGAAATTCACAGAGAGAGAGAGTGTGAGCAGGGGAGAGGCAGAGAGAGAGGGAGACACAGAATCTGAAGCAGGTTCCAGGCTCTAAGCTGTCAGCACAGAGCCCAATGCAGGGCTCGAACTCACGGACTGTGACCTGAGCTGAAGTCGGACGCTTAACGGACTGAACCCCCCAGGTGCCCCAATACTGTTTTCGTTTTTAAAAATAAACTTTAGGGGTGCCTGGGTGACTCAGTCCGTTGAGCATCTGACTTCGGCTCAGGTCATGATCTCACAGTTCATGGGCTTGAGCCCCTGCCTGGGGCTCTGTGCCAACAGCCCAGAATCTGGAGCCTGCTTTGGATTCTGTGTCTCCCTCTCTCTCAGCCCCTCCCCCACTTGCTTGCTCTGTGTCTCTGAAAAATGAATAAACATAAAAAAATTAAAAAAACCCAAAAGCAAAGTAAGTCAATCAAAGTTTTTTAGGTTTGCTGTATAGACAAGCCAGCTCTCAGGGGAATAGAACTTTTCATGGCTTGTCTCTGATTCTCTCTCTCTTTCTCTCTCTTTTTCCTTTTTAGTAACAGTCTTTTGACCCAGGTGGTCTTGTTTTCAGGACAATACAGAATATTTTTAACTGTACTATATATAAAGGGATGAACAATACTGGATCCATTGGGAGTTGACCTCGCCTGGTGTCTACAGAGAAATCTAGTTCAGCCGCACCCCATAAATAAAAAACACTTCTTGCTTGGTTTTGCTACAGAATTACGACCGCCATGTTTATTTTACCTCATGTGAACTTTCAAGTTGTTGTTCAATTTATGAAGCACTTTAAAAAGAAAAAAAGATCACATCGAAAGAAAACAATGATGAAGCACAGACATGGAAGACTTCCAGCCAAAAAAATGTGTCTTGACCAGACTTCACCAGAAGAAATTCCATTGACCTAATTCAGGAAGGGATCGGCTAATATTCCCAAATTATGGATGCCTCTGGGGGCTGGTGTCATCCAAAACTATTTTTTTATAACATCCTGGCATTTGTTAAAGCAAATCATTGAAAGGAGCATCTATGGGGATGATTCTGTGGCTTCTCTTATAATGAGTAGAAGTCCATGTTGCAAGACTTTGCTCCTTAAACAGATCTGAGATGGTTTTCTTTTCTTCCTTTTCTTCTATTGTGTTTTTAAACTTTTGATGTATTGTTTTACCCTGTTTTGGTTCCAGGAACATCCATGTTCATGAGGAGTGGGTGCCTTTTATCCAGTGCCCTTACAGATGCTGAGCACAGTTGTCCTTCCCCAACCCGTGGAGACAAGGGGTTGGCACAATCTTGAGGATGACGTTCCAATCCTACTTAACAATGGTGTTGCTTAACCTTCTCTGTGCCAGGCACCTAGTACTGGCTCCATGAACGCTCTTTCCCTCAACACACTGTTAGATACAGTAAATCTCCAACTGGGTTCCACGATAACCTATTAAAACACATTCATGTTGCAGAGCCCATCTGACTTCGTCACCAATCCCAACACTGAACGCAAAGTGACACCAACCATCAGGCATTCTTGCTGTGAATCATAGCAACGAAAGAGAAGAACTTGGTAGAAATAGGAACAATCCCTTTGCAATGTGCGTGTTCTGATCTTGTGGCCACGGAAATCTGACTGTTGTGTTCGTTGCCTAGATGTTCACAGAGGAGAATGTGAGGCTAACTCTCGACTTCCGATGACATGTTTTGGAGCCTTCAGCTTTCTGGAAGCAGCCGGACTGGCCCCCGCTATGACATTTCCTTGAGTTTATTTGCTCATTCTGCACAAATATGTCAGATCCTGGCAGGGCTCCAGAGGCAGGCAGGATGGAGACAGGAGCCTGGTTCTTACAGCCACTCTCAGACCAGAGGAGCAGGGAGAGTAGTTAGACATGATAATCCTGCACTTTTCACTTGGGGGAGGGACATTCCTTACATGCATTCCTTTGTGCCCACCCTTTCTCCTTCCTCACAACAAAACCCTGACCACGTCACCTGTGGGCTTCCTGCTTTTCTTACTTTTTCATGCCTGTAACTCATCCCCATGATCACGTCCACTCATCTCCTCTTTGTCAAGGCCATCAGTTGGCTTGTCTTCATCTGGTTTTAATTGTATGACCTTGAGACGCCCACCCTGTCCTTAGCTCATCCAAGCTAAAATGTTAAACCGTCCAAGAATGAGGTCATCTAAGCTCTTGTGTGCCCTTTACACACATGGAACCAGAAGGAGAGAGGGTGCTGTTCCACACATGATAAGACATCGGCTGGGTCAGGCATTCCTTTGCCGGCAAGGTGTTGATGAATGCCCACGGTAGCTGGCTGTGAAACGTAACTCCAGGAAGCAGACCACTGCTTGCCAGGTGGCTACATGGAGCATAGAGCGGGGAGGAAGACCCTAATGGCGGCGGAGTCTCTATGTGGGGGCATGAAAAAGTCTTGGAACTAGAGTGGTGATTGCACCACGTGGTGAGTGCATGAAATACCATGGAATGGTAGACCCTCTCGCGGTTACCATGGTGTGGTCGGATGAGTCGTGTCCGGCTGAAATTCTCATGCTGAAGCTGAACTCCTGCACCTCAGAAGGCGATCTTATTTGGAATTTGGGCCATTATAGATATTAAGTCATAACTAGACTCTAATCTGATAGACCTGTTATCCTTATAAAAGTGGGAAATCTAGAGGTACTTGACTCGCTTAGGTGTAGGAGCACATGATTGTTTAAAAAAATTTTTTTTAATCTTTATTTATTTTTGAGAGAGAGAGAGTGTTAGCAGGGGAGGGGTAGACAGAGAGGGACACACAGAATCTGATGCATGCAGGTGAATTCCCAAAGAGGCAGGCATTCCCAGGGAGTGGTTCACAGGCCTGTCCCCAACTCTCTGGTAGGTGTGGCATGAGCGTCCCCTTGGTCACCCTGTTCAGGGACTTTGCCCAGAGGCAGTCCCCACTTTTCTGCTTCTAGATTCAAGAAGTACTCTTTCTCAGATGCACAAGGTGGGGGTATTCTTGAAAGACTCAAGATGAGTTCCACTGGGAAGTCCCTTCCGGCCGGGTGACTTTCCACCTGCCCAAGGATGGAGAGTCCACCTGCCAGTATCCGAAACACAGACATGATGCTGAACACCTCATGTCTTCTTGCTGGAGGGAGAGCCCTCCCGGGAACAGCCAGACCGCCAACCTGACGGAGGGTTTTGGGAAGCACGTGGCTGAGGCAGGGGCACTCTCGCGGAGGGGACAACAGGGTGATGCCTTCCATGGCAGCACCGTGGTGAATTGGTGGGCACCAGGAGGCGGGTGCCTTGGAAGGCCTCCATTCTTGACTGGTTGGTTTGTGAAAGGGTTTTCCCCAAGGCTGTGGTCCATGATGGATTGAACACGTTTCAGAGCGGTTGTGAACACTGGGTGTTGCCATGGCTACAAAACAAACAGTCTCCTCCTAAGATTGCGGGAGCTTTTTATTCTCACTCCAAAGTGTGATTCAGGGAGAATGCATTCAGGGCAGGCTGGCATGGTAGGGACGAGGTGCCATCATTTGTTGGCTCATTTGCATATGGCCGGGTTTCAGATGTCCACCGAAAAAATGGGGTCAACAATGTATGTCCTTTAGAAGATACTGTAGGAACAGCAGTATGTCATATATAATGTGTATATAGAGTACATTTTACATTTAAAATTTTATATGCAACATAGATAATACTTATTAATATCACATCAATACTTAATATGATAATACATATTAATACTTAATATGATATTACACACATACTGAATATAAATATACATTAAATTCACATATATGTGTATATATGGAATACATTTTATATATAAAATTTTATATGCAAAATATAGAATAGGTATATATTATATTACATGCATTAAATATAAATATATATTAAATTCATATATGTATATAGAATACATTTTATATACAAAATTGTATATATAAAATATATAATACTTACATATTACAGTTATTAAATAAAAACATATATAAAATGCATGTATATGTGTATATGTAGAACACATTTTATATATAAAATCGATGATGCTTATGTTATATTACACACATACTAATATGAATATATATTAAATGCATATTGTATACATACCTATACTGGTGTATATGTTGCTACTGTTTATATGTGCATATATGTATACAGTTGATGGATGTTTGTATGTTTTTATTGTTGCCTCTTTCTATATGCATATTTGTCATTGTATTTTATGTGGAAATGACTCCTGGGCAGGCTGGTGTGGCAGGAAGCAGGTGAAATGATCTGATCATTTGGTGTCATATAAATACCCTTCCAATACCTAAAAAGTGGTGTCAACATAAATTCCTTAGAAAGAGTCCCCCATGTTTATATATAAACATATAAATACACGCTAACAGGGGCGCCTGGCTGCCTCAGTTGGCGGAGTATGGGGCTCTGGATCTCGGGGTTGTGAGTTTGGGCCCCACGTTGGGTGTAGAGATTACTTAGAATAAATTCTTTCAGGGCACCCAGGTGGGAAAGATGGTTAAGCATCCTACTCTTGATTTCAGCTCAGGTCATGATCTCACTGTTTGTAAGTTCGAGCCCTGCATCAAGCTCCGTGTCGACAGTGTGGAACCTGCTTGTGATTTTCTCTCTCTCCCTCTCTGCCCCTCCACCCCACTAATTCTCTCTCTCTCTCTCTCTCTCTACTCTTCCTCTACTCAAACTGTTTCTCTACCTCTCAAAATAAAGAAACTTAAAAAACAATTTTAATCTATCAAAATAAGTAAGTAAATAGATGCACAATAGCAAATATATACAAACATTTGTACATATTAACAACATAACATGATAACATATTTAATGCATGTATATAATACAGAACACATATACCCACACATATATACTTTATATAGTATATTAAATCATTTATTATATTTAAATATATATTAATTATATAGTAGTTACATACTTGTTTATATACACATACACACCCATGTAAGTATATCTCTGTATTTGTTGCTATTGCTGTTTATATGTATGTATCTTCTTTATTGATACGTACATATTTGCTTTTATTATCATGTGCATTTTTGTTGTATATTATACATGTATGTGCATTGAAAGCATTCTGTTTGTATAATATTGTTTATATAAGTAACTTTTCTATTGGTTATTTATGTGTGTATGTGTACTATAATGTGATTTGTTATTAGTCATAATGAACAAATATACATATATTTCTTGTTTATATATGTTCACTGGGGTTCTCTCTGATATATGTGCATATCTATATATTTGCTGTTGTTTATTTATGTACATATATATTTATATCAGTTACTAGTATATATGTGTAGGTTCATTTGCTGGTTAAAAGCAAGTGATGGGGGTTGGGGGCACCTGGATGGCTCAGTCGGTTAAGCATCCCACTCTTGACTTCAGCTCAAGTCTTGATCACATGCTTCGTGAGTTCGAGCCCCGCACCAGGCTCTGTGCTGACAGCGCAGAGCCTGCTTGGGATTCTCTCTCTCGCCCTCTCTCTGCCCCTCCCTGCTCACAGGCTCCCTTGCTCTCAAAATAAACTTAAAAAACAAAACAAAACAAAACAAAAATGAGACAGGGGTCTCACCCATCCTCCAGATGAGCAGATCAGACAGGGACAGGCACATCCAGAGGTGGACATCGCTGGGACCAACTTAAGGTCTATCACCTGTAGGAGCCATAATATGTGTTTCTCAAAGAAACATCGCAGCCGCTGTTGATGGTAGAGCTAACACATCCCGGCTTCCCAAGCGGGAGCTGGGCACTCGTTACCCACGTCGGCCCTGAGAACAAGCGCTTTTTTCTAAGAGGGACGAACCCCAGGACACTAGACCGCTGTGCGGGGTGTTGACGGAAGGAGGTCACATTTCAGAGACATGGGTGCACACAGCCGAAATCCTTGGCGGTCCCTCTATTGTTCTGAGGAACCAGTCTGGCTCGCCTTCTAATTGAATCTGGTTCATGGTTTCACAATTTCTCATAAACTAACAATGGAAATTAGCAATGTCTTCAATTCTGGACTTGGCTTTAAAAGGCAAATAATGTTCTGGGACCGTGGCTTCCAACATCATCAGAAACTCAAGAGTTGGGGGGACTTGTTTCCTAACCTTTGTTGCATTTGAATCGGTCACCACAAAGGGATCCAGTAAGACACCCCCTTCCCCCTCCCCAGTGTGGCTCCCAACAAAGAAACAGACTTGAAATGTCAGATGCACTTTAGAGCCTGTTTATTCAGCTGTGGAAGAAACCCAGCTCCACTGAACCCACACAACAGAGATGGAAACCTTCCATTGGCCTGGCATCACTTGAAGAGCCTCTTTTGCAAAACTGGAGAAGGACACAAAGTCAACACGAGTGAACCGTAAAAACTTAACGTTTCTTAGAGGCTCTCGTGAATGTTTCACGTGCATCCTGTAGTTTTCCGTTTCACCTGCATTAAAACACACTTGCCCTGGACTGAGGTTTACAGCAGCACTACTGACACATGGGACCAGATTATTCTGGTGGCTGGGGACCGTCCTGTGCACCATAGGAGGAACTATCACCCCCCCAGACTTGTACTATTCAACTACTAAGAGCCACATAACATGCCCCAATATCCTTCTTCGCTGGACCCTGACATCGACATTTGCTAAAAATGTGCGTCTGGGTTTCACGACAGAAAAACAACACTGACGCTTCTTTCCAGAGATCCTACTGGGGTTGTGGTTTTTCCGGTGCCCCCAGTGTGTGCCTGTTTTCAGGGAAGGTGGCTGTCCTGTATGTGACCCAGGGAACTTCCTCAGGGGCATCCACTGGTCCTCTCCCACAAGGAGGTTGAGCATGTCTCCCCAGCTTGGCTCGCAGCCTGGTCTTGCATCCACCTCCAGTGGAGGTGACTGAGCACCCGCCGGGGTCGCATGCCGACCTTTCTGCCTCTGAGCCCAGTTCTGCACCTGCCTTCTGAGAGGCACCACCTCCAGCTGGTCTCTGGGATGGACGGCTGCTCACAACACGTCAACCTCACTGATGCAACACTGCTCCCGAGCCTGCTGCCTCCTTGGCTCTGTTCTCACCAGTGATGACCTGGCCCCGTTAGAAGAACCATTGCTTTCTCTGACTGGGGACTTTGCAGAAAGCCCTGGGGGACTCTTGGCTCATCACCACTGGTCAGACGCTGCATCAGAGGAAGTTTCTAGCGCGTGCCCTGCATTCATAGCCACTCTTGCTGCATGAACAGACTGACACACATGGGTGTGCATGGGGCATGTTTTCCTGGCTCTACACGTTGCTGACGTGCCACGGATTTCCTCCCAATGTCCCCAAAATGGACACAATGTCTTCGACTCCAACAGGTTTCAGGGTACGGTGTTTTCTCTCCCCTGTAATGAGTTGTGGCCAATCACATTTTACTCAGCAGACCGTTGACATGGAGTGTCCCCTGACATCTTCAGATGCTCGCTCGGGGTCTGTCTAGGATCTTGACCCCCAAGTGTCCAGGCATGGAAGCTTATTGGAATTTCACGAACTATTTCTAATCTAATGTGAAGGGCAAGTTATGACCATGTCAACAGGAGAAATCCTAGCCAGACTAATTAAAAACAATCAAAACTCGCCCCGCCAATGGAAGGACTCAGTGTATATCCAGTTGTGCCTACCAAACACGCTGCTTTAAACTCCCGTGAAATAGTTCCAAGCAAAAATGCAATTTTCGTGTTCATTTCTTCTTGGTTTTCTGTGGCAACAGTGTCGAATGAAAAATGTGGACGAGGCTGAGTTTCTGTAATTGCACAACAGTTGGAAAGCTGGCCATCTACAGGCTGCAGAAACGGGCCAGCAAGACAAACACAACACATGCCAGGAGGAAACGCCAGACGCAGAGACACCTTCACAACCGACGTGATGCCCCTTCTTCAGTCCAGCAGAATGTTAAGAGTGACCAGAGAGCGGGAGACAATGGCACAGGAGAACCGGCCCCTTGACATGACCCGAGCCGTCTCCTTACCACGGGTAGATCCTCAGTGAAGGATGAGGTCCTCCTTCATCGTAAAATCACCACCTCTTCACAGAGGCAAAGGTAGGACCACTGCTCTTGCCTGAATCTGCCAGAGAGCTCCTCTTTGTTCCGTCCATCATGGGCAGGAGCTTGGTATATGAAAATGAAACCCTTCCTCCGTGCCTCCGGGGACCCCAGAATTACACAGTGCCTACAAACGCAGCCCCAAATCACACATCTTTGTGTTCTGATCACGGCCTTTCTTACGAGTCTCACGATGCTCTCCGGGCAGCTGGAAATGCAATTAACATGTTTACGGTACATAAAGGAGCGCGTCCAAATCCTTCCTGGCTTGTGTCCACATCGCAGGCTGCTCCTGTTCCCCACACCCCGCCTCCAGGCCTGACACTCCATGGTCTCTTCCACACTCCTGTTAATAAGCGTGAATGTTATGGCTGTTGGAGAGGGTCTTGAGGTCTTCTTGGCTGACAATGATGAGAGCTGTCAGCAAGAAAGGGAAGGAAAAAAAATACTCCTAGTTCTATGAGTTTGCATGGATATATTCCTAGAACTGGAGGTGACCAGGCAGTTCGTCATCCAAACTGAGATGGAAAGGGGGAGCTTTTCACACGTGTGGGGGCACAGGTGTCATATGGGACTCCCCCAGGCAAGCAAGGACATGTCCGCCAAGACTGGAGAAGAAAATGGAAAGGACTGTGGCATATACAGACACACACTGGAATATTATTCAGCCAGAAAGCAGAAGGAAAGCCCGAAACGTGCTACACCATCGACAAATCTCAAAAATATTATGTTAATGGAAGGAAACCAGACACAAGGGACGATATATTATCAGATTCCACTGGTTAGAAATGCCCAGAATAGTTCAATCCAATAAGACAGAAAGACGAGTGGTCACTGAAGGTGCAGAGAATGGGGAGCGACTGATAAAGAGGACGTGGCTTCTGTGAGGGGGCAGGGGATGAGAAAGTTCTGGAACTAGACCAGGGCGGTGGTTTCACAACATTGTGAGTGCACTAAATGCCAGTGAATTGTGCCCTTGGGTTCATTTCGTGTTTTGCGAATTTTGCCTCCATGAAAAGAAAAAGGAAGTGAAAGTATGGTGAGCGGTTCGTCCGCCATTTTGAGAGTTCACAGATGCAACGTCCCAATAATCCTTATTCTATTGGGTTTTTGTGAAGGGTTTCAGCTGATCACCATTGCCACAACCGATCAGCATGGCACTATTCACATTACGTCTTCTGAAGGTATCTGTGTGCACCCAGAAGTGGGTTTTGCCTCATTCTGCCTCATTTGACAGCATCCTGCCCACCACTCCTCTGTAAAAGCTGCACCTCAAGGAAACCTCCCAAGAACCCAAGTTACTTCCTTTCTGCCCTACACAGCTTCAGCTCCTGAGAGCTGCTACCTTGGGGATCTCACCTTGTGGTGGTTCGAGATACAGGTGCTCACCTGAATTGCATGGAAAGGAGGAAAGCCCCACACTGAACAAAACCCCTTGAATCGCCACGGGACACCCTGCGTCATAATCTATTATTGTAACGTTGTCTGGCAGCCACGTTTGTTGACCAAGTAGCTCGACTGTGTGATCTTAGTAAGAAAAAGACGCAACCTTGACCTTTCCATAGTAAGACCGCGCCTTTCTCTCAGGGGTGGAGATCCATCATACGTGACCATCACAACGTGGCAAATACTCAACCCCTTGGTTGGTTAAGGGACACTGGAGAGATCACTCATTCATCTGTCCTAAATTGGCCATTGCAGTTAAGCTCATGGAAAGGCTGATTAGAATAGCTCTGGCGTTTTCTGGGATTCCAGCCCGCTTTTATGTATCGTGTATCTATCTTAAGCAGCATTTGGAAAAGGGAGACACACATTTCCCTTCAATTAGCTATGATTCTGGATTTCCACAGAAACACACAGATGTTTGTACAAAAGGCACAAATGATCCCATGAAATTCAGGCAACATTTCCTCCCCAGATATTTCATTTTGGTAACCAAATATATATATATATATATATATATATATATATATATATATAGTGATCAGAGGCATTCAATATCAAAACAGCATGAACACTCTGGTCTACAGGATATTGGAGAGAAGGGAATCCTTGTTCAGATAGCAGCTGCAATCAGGGACGTGCCATGGCTTGGCTTGCAATGCTTCCCAGATGCCGTGATGTCATATCATACAGGAAACACCCACAGTGTCCTTCTTTTGTTTAGACTTAAACCATATTTGTGGACCCATGTCAGCAGAATACGTGTGGACATCTTAGTTCATACATATTAGAATAATTCTGGCAATGTGCTCATATTCGTATTGAGACTTGCTAACGTTTATTAGTGAACCTACAAACATTCTCAAATAGCCAACAAAATCAGGATTGTCTGTAGTTTATGGACATAATTATGTCTGTGTCTCCTAACCAGTGGCAAAATGTGTGCAAAACCATGTGCACGAAAGACATCTTTAAATGCTAATTGGAGAAAACATTTCTTGCAAGGCAATGGAAATCCTGAAATTGCGTCCCTAACAAAGGGCACGGTTACAGAAAGGGAAGAACAAACAGAATATGGGAGAAGGGTGGAAAAAGCAAATGCATTTGATTTACAAAGTTTTAAGTTAAAAACAAATTAGGAAGTCATATCACGCACTAGAGGCAGCGGGTCTTGCCAGTGGCTGGTTAGACGTCACCTTTGCATGAATCACCTGGACTTTGGTCAAAGTTGAAGGTGAAACACCCCAGTGAGCAAACAATTCTGTGTGAGGGTGGCCGGTATTATTTTCCGAGGAGCAGATTCCATGCACATGGCTACAGAGTGTGCCCTCGGGAGAGCATGAGCTGGATTTCAGAAAAAGCCCAAGAAGATTCAACGTTTCCCTCAGGATATCCCCAGGAGAATGTCCACAGGCCTGGACACACTTAACCGTCGCTTGCTTATTTTAGAAAAGTCAGGAAGGATTATTGAAACAGATTGGAATGTTGAACCAAATTTATAAATGTTCCTAAGATGTTTTAACTAACCAAAAAAGATGCTGAAACAGGAAAAACAATAAAGCTGGGAATGTAGCTGGGATTGACCCCTGACTTCCAAGGGAGAAAGAAATTGTGGGTATTTAGGAAAATGGAAAATGTTAGATCTTAACAACTAGACAAATAAGGATGAGAACTGTCAAATGAAAGTATTCTATCTATCTATCTATCTATCTATCATCTATCTATCATCCATCTAGTATCTGTCTATCCATCCATCCATCCACCAAATCTATCTACCTATCTATCTATCAATCATCTATCTATCCATCCATCCATCCATCCATCCACCCATCATATCTATTTATTTATCTATATCTATCTGTCATCTATCTATTCACTCATTTCAAGAGTATTTATTTTATTTTATCCTTTGAATATAGTTAACACATGATGTTGCATTATTTTTAGATGCACAACATAGTGACTCCACAAGTTTATACATTATGCTATGTTCACAACAAATGTAGCTACCATCCATCGCCATGAAATGCTATTACAATACTATTGACTCCCTGTGCTGTGCCTTTTAGTTCCATAAAGGAAATTATTTCAAAATGAACATACTTAAAGCTTTGGAAAAAATCAGATGCCAGGAAAAAAAAAAAAAGCCTGACCAAGAACTCTTACCAGTTATGACCTCAGGGCCTAGGGTGAATTTAAAATGTACCCATTCATCGGGGCGCCGGGGTGGCTCAGTCGGTTAAGCGTCCGGCTTCAGCTCAGGTCATGATCTCACAGTTTGTGGGTTCGAGCCCCGCGTCGTGCTCTGTGTTGACAGCTCGGAGCCTGGAGCCTGCTTCAGATTCAGTGTCTCCCTCTCTCTCTGCCCCTCCCCCACTCATGCTCTGTCTCTCTCTGCCTGTCAAAAATAAATAAAAATGTAAAAAAAAAAATTAAAATGTACCCATTCGTCAAAGGAAGACAAGGCTTGAGACTCAATGCATCTATTACACACATATTGTTGGAATCTTAGTGCATATCAGCCAATGTGCCACCTATAAACAGAGTCTATCCAAGAACGGAAGGGAGCATGTAGGTCAAGGTGAGATCCTGTGGCTGCTTGAGTAGTTTGAGCATGATGACTGTCTACTGGAGAAAGGAGATATCTTCAAGGTGGGATATTGAATCATTCTTGCAGACAAAACTGTAGGAAGCAATAAAGTACTGTGGTAAACTAGATGTCCCAACTGGTTTTGCGTGTGGAGATATTACAAATTATGATTTTTGACTATGGGCAGCTCCTTACCTGTTATCAAGTATCAGGGAAAGAGAAACAGTAGGGAATCGGGTGAAGATACCGGGAAAACTCTAGACTTGGCCGCTTTGAGTTCCAACTGCAGCCAAGTGCGTTGAAACTCTTTGGATGCAATCGGATAGTGAGACATTGGCAAATGAAATACTGTAATTAGCTCACATTCAGAGGTTACTCAAGTTGCCCAAAGTGACATAATATGGAGAAAATTGGGAGGACACCCATAGTTAAGGTTTTCTCACGAAAGCCCAGAGGGTTTATGCATCGGGAGTCCGGTGTCTGAGGCCGACCCCGGTACTCGGTGTGGACTCACAGATTTTCAAGGAGAGCTTCCAGTGGGGGGAAAAATGCACATGGCACAGAGGATTTCCCTGGAAACATTTCTGTTAGGGGAGAGGTCACATTGGTTGGTAAAAGCCTCAAGTTGAATGAGCTCTGTTTGTGTCCCAGGCCCCTCTGCCTCACCGCAATGGTGAGGTTGGTGACTGAAACTCTTCCTGAGTCAGCGGCATGGCCTCACGATTGTCCTAGAGCATGAACAGCATGCTTTTTACTCCCCCACCCCGCCCTAGTCAAAGAAGTCTAAAGCAGTTTTATTCAAAAGTCATGACTGTGGCCTCGGTCCCGGGAATTCTAAGGATGAATTTCCTTCCCGCAATTGTCAGAGACATTATATTTGGTGGTCAAAAACTAGAACGCATGACAATTAAGCCATTGTTGTTTGCAACTCTGAAAGTATATCTAAACATGTATTTTTTCTAAGTGCATTGTTTTAAATACGGTTGTTTGCTCACAGACTCGCAGCTTCCTCGCTGGGAAGCCATTCTTTTGTGCACACACAGAGAAGCTCTTTCTTCCCCCGGCACTCACTACGGAATGGCTTTCCAGGTGTGTGGTGTTGGCAGAGCTCATGCAGCGGAGAAAACATCAGGGAATTCAGGGTGGCATCTGAGCATCAGACAGGCTGAGCTTTAATCAGCTTGATTCATACAAATGATCACATGGTAAAAGGGAACGTGAGCCTTGACCGCCATTGGCATTCACACAGTGCATACGACACACCTTGGTATACACAGCTGTTCAGTGTCCCTCCTAGAACGGTAGGGCTGTGAGCTTGAGTTTCCGGGCTTTTCCTATACATGGGTGATTCCCTAAAATTGACTCCCCCTTGTTTGAAATCAACCATGATGCACCACACAGAGTGCCTAACCAGAATACAACCTGTGAATTTGGAAGCCTTGACTGACTACATGCTGAAGTATATTTCCATACTAGGTATGAGTAGATATATGGTTGACAGATAGGATGGATAGATACATAGGTAGATAGATAGATAGATAGATAGATAATAGATAATAGATAAATGATGGATGGATGGATGGTAGATAGGTAGAATGATCAATAGATAGGTAGATAGATTATGGATGGATGGATTGGATGGATGGATGGATGGATGAATGGTTGGATAGATGTATAGATAGATCAGTGGATAGGTACATAGATGATGGATGGATGGATGGATGGATGGATGGATGAATGGATGAGTAGGTGGAAAGATGGATAGATACATAGATGATAGATACATAGATCAATGGGTATATAGAGAGATGAAGGATGGATGGATAGATGATAGATTGATAAACAGATAAGTGATAGATGATGATATATAGATGATAGATAGATAGATAGATAATAGATAGATGATAGATATTTTCTGGGTCTCTGTTGTGCTGTTGTCTCAATCCCTCTGTAATAGTGCATGCACTCATATTCAAATCATGCTTACCAAAATGTGAGGCGTGAGAACAGGAAAGGGTCACACACAGCCCAAAGAGATACATCCCACGCGGTGCTTGCATTTGGCTAGAACGAAATAGCCACTTTAAAATGGCAGCCCCCAAGAGCCTCCAAGCCCTCCTCTCTATGACGCCGTCCTCCAGCACGGTCAATCCACAAAATGTCAATTCTAAGGGCATTTTACCAGGGAGTCAACATGAGCAAAGCACAAGGTCTCCCACCCATGAAGCTGGATGCAGCCAAGTAGTAGGCCTGCTGGGTCCCTGCAGGCATAAATAACTAGGGAGAGTTATTCACCCCAGTGCCCACACAGAGGAAATCAGTAAGAAATAGTTTTCCACATTTCTACTGTCACCTTGGCAAAAGGAAACGCTGAAAAGTAGAAAACATAGCCTACACCTGTGCTCCTGTGGATTCCTCGACTCCTGGGGAAAGGCAGGAACATACCTTAACAGCATAGTCAGGCACCATCAGACCCTCCACATGGCCTCTCTGCCCAGCCAGTGCTCATTGGTTCCTTTGGGGGGGGGGGCGCAATAAACAAACATACGGTGGATTACAAAATCCATGTGACCCAATGATCGAAATCACGTGCTAGACAGCCAGAGATCGTGTCTTCACTCAGACTGTCCTAGCAGAATACAGTCGATGGTGAGCCCTTACACAGTCGACACAGACTTCTCACAGATCTGGAGGCTGGGAGTCCAAGAGCAAGGTGCCGCCATGCTTGATTTCTGCCTAGCGCCTTCTTCCTGGCTGGCAGACAGCCACTTGTTCCTATGTGCTCACTCTGTAGACAGAGACACACACAGAGAGATGGTGTCTCTTCCTATAAGGACATCAACTCTATTGGATCATGCCTCACCCCTAGGACCTCATGGCACCTTAATTACATCCGTACTCCAAGAGCATCCATGCTAGAGATTGGGGCGTCACCAAATACATTTGCAGGGAGGTAGGGGAACAACATTCAGTCCATAATAGAACAACATTCTGTGTTCTCCAAGGGATGGTCCCGCCCCATTAATTACCTTCATGAGATGTCTGGAGAAGCATTTGTCAGGAGCACAAAAAGAAAAATCCTCTTCATCAAGTGAACCACCTCAAATTTCTTTTTCAAAATTTGGCTTCTGACTTCCTTTCGCACACAGGTGTGATGTAGAACGAAGCCCTTCAGGTGAGTTTATCCTTGGTCAGGCTGTTGGGGTCTTCCCAGGCAAGGCATGTGGGATGGCTGTGTATTTTGGACCTAGGAGAGACTTGGCAACATACAACCAAAAAAGGTGCTTGTTTGATTGTCTGGGGGCAGGGGGCAGGGAGAGAGAGGGAGAGCGAGAGTCCCAAACAGGCGTGAGATCGTGACCTGAGCTGAAATCAAGAGTCGGACGCTTAAGTCACTAAGCCACCCAGGCGCCCCGGATTGGGTTTCAACATGAGGGTTCACAGTGCTGCGTGCGCACAACACCGGAATAGAGGTTGAATTTGCACATGCATCGGACAGAGGCATTGATGGTCACCACCAGTCACCGATGAGTTCCGCACATTCTAGCCACCTCCCTGCACCACAGTGGAAGTTTCCTTCTTACAGGGGAATTGGGTGTCAAAGCTTACCAGACTTTCTTGTAGATGTGCGCAGTGGAACACTGTATGTGCCATTTAGAAAGTCTGTCAGGGGCGCCTGGGGGGCTCAGTCGGTTGAGCATCCAACTTTGGCTCAGGTCACGATCTCACGGTTCATGAGTTCCAGGCCCGTGTCGGGCTCTGTGCTGACAGCTCAGAGCCCGGAGCCTGCTTCGGATTCTGTGTCTCCCTCGCTCTCTGCCCCTTGCCTGCTCACTCTGTGTCTCTCTCTCTCTCTGGAAAACAAATAAAACATTAAAAAATTAAAAATGAATAAAAAATAAAAAGTCTGCCAGCTAATCTGGTGGGTTTCCCAAGCTCCCACCAACAGGGAGAGGGGTAGGCTACTAAAGTTAGTGCCAGTGAGTAATTTCCTTGGGGTGTCCCCAGTACATGCTGTGTTTTGGATAATTGCATGGTGGGTCCTTCAACCCCCATCTCCAGGAGCTTCTCCAAGCTGATGCAAGGACCAAACTTGTCCTCCTGACCACAGGAGGACGCTTCATATCCAGAGGGTGTTGGGGTGGGACCGGCTGGTCTGGGCAGCTGTTGGAGCCGAGCCCAGCTTCGTGCATCTGCATACAGCTGGCGGTTGGGACCGTAGCCTGCAGCCTGTGAATCTGTGTGCATCATCGAAAGTCTCTCCTTTGACTGGGGACTATTTTTTTGTTCATTTTTTTTTTCTCACTCCCTAAACTGCAGTTTCAAATAACAATGAAGAGATCCAGCTTGCTGAAACTCTCCTGTGTGTTGTTAACCACGCACCTCAGTGGCGTTTGTTTTTAGGCTGAGAACAGTGACTTTCGACTCGGTCCCGTACGACCGCTTGAAGTTTATGTGAAAATGAATCCTCACTAACACCACACCTTCAAAGATGTTTCCAAGAGGAAAACAAAAATGTTTACCCGTCTAGAATTCCAACAGATAAATGTGAAGTTGCTTAAATACCCGGAGATCTTGTCTCAAAACGCACACAACAAACTCTTCCAAAATAGTATGTTTCATCTATAAATACTACATGATGCGTGTTGGCAAAGGATTTCTCCCTAGAGCAGTAAAATTCTGTTGGATATTTTCGTCTATATCCCAGTTAACGTGGTCTAAAAGTGCACGCTGTCTTATAAACGCGCACACACGGTGTCTTGAATCCCATTTATTCAATCACCTACACGCATTGTTCTCCCAAACGTCACCGTGGCCTCCGAGAAAGACAAAAAGCATATACAGTACACTTCCAAGTTTTACATGTGGTTAAACTCAGAGCCAGAAGGTTAATGGACGCTTTGCTCCCAAAGACTGATACACCTTCACACCATGCCCTTGTTGTAGGGAGCAAGAGAGAAAAGGGTCACAGTCACAATTACTGTGAACAAGGCACTTATCTGGAGAGGCCACTCACAAGGGCGGCTGTATCAGAAGCCCCTGCCTCACTGGGGAAACAATCCCTTAAAAAATCACTGTACAGAAATAAGCTCATGGCTGGAAGGGTTGGACCAGATGGCTCAGGTATCAGACACTATCGCTGCGAGATTTATCGTCTTGGAGGCCGGTGGTGCTCTGCTCTGAGCCTCTGGGCAGACAGCTGTGCCTCAGTCCTTCCAGAGGAGGTGACGTCACCGGTCTGGAAAGTGCCTGCGAAGGCTGAGCGCCATCGGACTGAAAACCTGCCTCGTCTGCGGAAACTTGGGAGGACGTATGAGATCCTTCACCAGCCTTATCTATCCTTTCCAAAAGCCCTCTCCAGGGGTGTTCCCATCATTCATGCAAAATATCCAAATGTCACCTCCTGGGGAGGGGGGTGTGGGGAAACCTGGCCTCTCCTAAATGTAGTTTTTGCAAACACATGCTTGTCTAAGAGCCACAAAGAAGGTCTCACTGGGAGTGCAGATTTGTACATTTCTCTAGGAAAAAAGAAAAAAGAAAAATGGGAAAACATAACACAAAAATGTGGTGGAACTTTCCCAAAGTGACCCTTGGAGAATTGGGCATGGTTGACCAATGGGGCTGCAGGCAGGAACTGTGGTCAGGACGTCTGTAGTCTGTAGTTGATTCAGTTCCTGGAGGTGAAGGGAGAGCCAGTGGTGACCAGTGCTCTTGGGACTTTGGCAAAACTGGTTTGTCTTGGTGCCTCGTGGGGCATGCCACCTTCTAGGCCACAACAAGCAACAGAGGAGAACATGTGACAAAAAGTGCCACTAGATGCCTGGGGCCTGACTGCACTGGGAATTCTTGGGGACAGAGAGGTCCTACCGACTCTTGTATTCTCCACTCTGAATGCACATCGGCTTGCCTAAAAGAAATGCCTTGAGTAGCTACAGAAATGTCTTGACTTTCTTGACATCAAAGCACAGGAAACCAAGGGAAAAATAAATAAATTGTACCTCTTTAAAGCTAAAACCATTGGTGCATCAAAGGACTTATTAAGAGCATGAAAGGTGACCCACAGAATGGGAGGACATATTTGTAAATTGTATATCTGAGAAGGAATTAACATTGAGAATATATGACGAGTCTTTATATATATATATATATAATATATATAAATATAAAGAACACATATATTTATATGTATGTAAAGAATACATATATTTGTATATAAAGAATACATACATTTGTATATAAAGAATACATACATTTGTACATAAAGAATATATATAAAGAATATATACACCACTCAACAACCAAATGAACAACCCAATTTAAAAACGGGCAGAAGTCTGGACAAACAACCCCGTTCGAAAATGGGCTGAGGTCTTGAATAGACATTTGTCTAAGGAAGACATGCATACCCATGATCGATACGCGCATGAAAAGACACTCAATGTCATTCGTCATTACGGAACTGACCATCAAAATCACGCAGTCCTGGATATGCTGGGAACTCCAACGACAAAATGCCCTGAAAAATGGGGAGGGAGCAGGGAAGAAACATTGGGGCCTAGAGAGCCTTGGCGAAGTGGGAACCGTGGGAGCTGCTTCCAGCCAGACCAGGGAGCCCCAAATGGTATTCAGCCAGCATGCGTGGGCTGAGAGCAAAATACGGCGACCAGGCATCGTCAACAGCCCCTTCCATTAGCTGTGTGTGCGTGACTAGGTGCAGGGCTGGTGCCAACACCAGTAAGACATGCAGAGTGTCACTATTTATCAAGGGGATGTGTTAGTTTGCTAAGGCTGCTACAGCAACCACCATATCCTGTATGGTTTCAACAACAAACATGTATTCTCTCCTGGTCCTGGAGGCTGGGAGTCTGAGATCCAGGCGGGGTTGAGGCTGGTTCCTCCTGAGATCTTTCCCCTTGGTGTGTCATTGCCTTGTCCCACCTGTGTCCTCACGTGGTCGTCCCTCTGTGCATGTCTGCGTCCTGATCTTCTCTTCTCATAAGGACCCCAGACCTATGGGATCAGGACCCACCCTACTGGCCTCATTTTACCTTAATCCCCTCTTTAAAGACCCCACCTCCAGATACAATCCCATTCAGAGCTAAGAAGGGATAAACGTTCAACATATGGCTCTTAAGGGGCCACAGTTCAGCCCCTTTGTGAAGAAAAGGATCTGGTACCTATTTTTCCTTCGGGACAGCCACCATTTCCATCAGGAATTCTGGTTTGCACAGACACACTGAAATAAGCACTCCTTATTTTTGTCTCCATCAAGAATGCAACCCTTCCCTCTTGGAATCATTACGGGGGAGTAGAAAAATTATCTGATACATGCCAGAGGAAACCAAAAACACTCTTGCATTTTTCTTTGGTAGGTTTTCCAAGGCTGTCGTTCAGTCGGGCGATACCAGTAAAGGGAGGAGCAGAGGAAAAAGTCAGGAGGGAGACCAGAGATCTATCTCCCTACGTTGTTATTGTTCACTGAGTAACTTTGCTAGGCAGCTCCTTGTCATGCCCTTGGAGGGACTTGGGTACATGCCTCACCTCACACTGGTGAGTATTTAGCAAAACAAAGTGTAGGCAAATGCAATCTGCACATGGGTCTTTAAGACAAAACATCAAAAACACCTACTCTGGCGTGGGTCCGGGAGACTTGGAGCTACGTTTGCACATTCCAGGAGGGAGAGGTCATTCCTTCCGCTGAGGGAGGCAGGCCTGGTACGAAAATGGCAATGTGCAGAGCTGGGAGTGGAAATCTGTCAGAGCTGGCTTTGAATCCCTGACTTGCTCCTACATCTTGGACACTCCCCATCTCATTTATGGTGAACTTTTTTCAAAAATATTTTCTTTTTCAGTAAATTCTACACCCAACGTGGGGCTCAAATTTAGAACCCCGAGATCACGACTTGTGTGCTCTTCTGACAGAGCCTGGCAGGCACCCCCGTGGTGAATTTGTATCGACCGCAGGACAGAAACTCAATACCCACCTTATCAAAGGCCATGAGAATTAGCATATGTGCTGTGAAACACTGAGCCCCAGCCTGGCACCTGCCGGGCGCTCACAGGAATTGTCACTGCGTTTGTGCCCCTGCGCACAGGAGCGCACGGGCCTCTCCCACATGTCTTGTCTCGGTGCCTCTGACTTCTCCTAGGAAGATGCCCATGAGTGAGTCTGTTGACCTTAAAATCTCAGATTTCCCAGAACCCCTCATGTCTTCATGTAGCTCACATCTTAATGTTCAATGCATGCACTGTGACTCATTTTCCTGCTAATTAAACTCTTTACAAAAATGATATTTAAACCTTGACTTCCCCCTACCTCAATGCACCTTTCTGGATATAACCGGGGAGTAAAATTGTAAGATATTTAATGTGAACAAAGAGGTGGTGTGATACACATACACACTGTGGGAACACAGAATAAATTTTTTTTTACTGACACGACTATAGTCACCAGAATTAAGTATGTGAAAAAGTTTTGGTTCTTTCAAAAACAATTCTTTTCATTGAAGGACTTCGTTTTTGGGTCAGCCTCACAAGGAATGAAATAAATAATGCTGAATTAATTTTTCTTTTCTTTCTAATTTTTTAAATGTCTATGTAATTTTGAGAGAGAGGGAGAGGGAGAGAGAGAGAGAGAGAGAGAGAGAGAGAGAGAGTAGGGGAGGGACAGAGAGAGGGACACAGAATCCAAAGCAGGGTCCAGGCTCTGAGCCATTAGCACAGAGCCTGATGCAGGGCTCAAAGCTGAAGTCAGACGCTTAACCAACTGAATTAATTTTCTTACAGCAAATGAGGTCATATGTCTATGGCTCGGTCCCATCTTTTAAAGTGATTTGAATTGGGGACCAGTGTCAAATTGCACTTTTTTAGTAAATGTTTATCCCTGAATCAGATCTGAAAAATCTGTTTATAAATGTACCCATTTCAAGATGAATACACAAACATCAACTCCTTTTCCATCTCTTGTCAAGTCATTTCCATTACAAGTATATTTTAAAAGTGTTGATCAGAATACAGTCTGGATTCTTTCGGGTACTGTTGTTTTTGGAATTATGAAATTTTTTTCAAGAGCAAGGCATTTATCACCTGTTAACAAAAAGCACTTCAGTTTTGATCAAAAGCATTCACTCAAAGGTTATTGGAAACTTATATATATATATATATATATATATATATATATATATAAAATTATATCTTATATATATAATTATATCTTATATATATAATTATATCTTATATATATAATTATATCATATATATATGTATGTATGTATATATATAATTATATCTTACTAGGGTCATCTTTTGTCCAGTTTTGTTTTTCTTCAAGTATTAACATTCACAGGTGGTTTTTCTTCTCCATGTCTCCAGAGAGCAGACATTCCTGGCACTGATTGGAGAAAGTCTACAAGATTCCCGGTGCAGTGGTTGGGACCTCCACAGCCAGTGACCCATGATGCCCTGTGCTCACCCTTCCCCACACCCTATAAGGTATCACCTGCCCAGAACCTCTGAGGCTTAACGTCACCTCTTTCAAATAGCTTACAAAAGTATGCCATTCACAATCCCTCTGTTTTTAGAATTCCTTCCAGGAATCCCAGGTAGGGCTGAGCTGACATAGCAAAGCAAGTCAAGTTGAAAATGGATCTACTTTGACATTGTTATCTGCCCTTATCCTACTTGGAACTCTTGTGGATGCAGCTAGAAACCTCAGGACATCATCCTTGCCGACTCCACATGGCGACCTCCAAACAACCTTTCCTTGGCAATGAGCTTTATCAACCATTTGCTATGGACAAAATGTAATCACTGTTGAAAAATCCCAAGCAGTACTCATAAAAGTCAAAGAGATTCTCACACACGGATTCTAGGTTCTTATGGTCACCCAACTTATCCAGAAGACCTGTAACAGGTCAGATAGATGAGACACAATACATGTATTATCTCAAGTAATCCTAAGAATGATGGATCGTGCTGGCTACCACTGACAGACTCCCACTAGATTCCCTAAAAGCAGAGCCTGAGGCAAGGGTTATGTACTAATCCTTTGGAGTTGCATGTTTCGTTACATGGCTGGACTCAGGTATTCCTATTTATGAGATCTCTCCCTCCCTCTGTTAAGCTCTGAACATACGGAACAGGGTCCTTCTAACTCCCTTCATCTCTGCATCCCCTTTTCCCTTCAGGACCCCATAGCACCTACTTCTCATCCCCTAAAGCCACCCACAGTTAAACTGGTCTTCACTTTGTCCGTGGCATACTATGAGGTGCCTGTTTCCCATCCTGTGAGTTTATCAATTGCCTGTGGTCTTTAAGGCAACCAGAAATATTCTTTTTGGATCCAAGGTGTCTTGAGTTGAGAACACTCTAAGCTTAGACTCTAATATTACTCTTTTTCCTGTGTTCTCAGTTTGACTTTACTCAATTTGGGCAGGTAAAGAAAACTCACTCATATGGAAAGAAAATGACCCAAGCACCTGCCTTTCTCCCCAAGGGGCTGCTGATGTGAGCAGCTGCTTTGTTCTACATTCACGTGAAAACACAAGAACCCCTTGGGTTGAATTCTTTTCCTTCCCCTCAAAATACATAACACTCTTTCATCTCCCACCCCGTCCTGGAGGGAGACTGTGGCGGCCTCTTTATGCGCACATGCGTCCCCTTTGCAGAATTTTGGAGAGACAATAGCCCTTCTGGTCAATACATTCCCTACAGGTGGTCACTATGCATGCTGGAAGCCCATCTCCCATCCTGGAGACCTCAGCCAATGCCCAGCCACCTCGATAATTCAGGAGAATGCATGGTGTCCAGAAACTACAGGGCCCCCTCCCATCGGCAGCACAGGGGGGTGGAAACAATTCCGTGGCCCGGCTTTCACCTTTGAAGCGCGGGAGCTCCTGAATGAACGTTTAGACCACGCGGTGCCTCAGAACAACATGAACCCTGTTTCAACCTGGACACTCTGGGTTTCATCCTTCCTCTCCCTGGACAGAGTCTGGAGTTACTTTGCGGTTTTCAGAACCACAGGATAGTGTGTTTATAATATAATATCCCATTACACAAATTGCATCACCGACGAGCACTGACATTCTGGTGGAAATCTACAACTGAAACGATGCTGCTGGTGGTTGTTGCCTCCAGACTAGGTCTAGTCATGAAATCCAATGTCGGTGCCAAGGTAGGAGAAAAAAGGCATTCGAATCATCGTGTTACATTGCTCCTGGCTTCTGCTAAAAGTAGATTTTCTTCAACGTTCTACTCACTTTACCCTTCACCTTTTAATGCCTTATTCAAAACCCGAATTTAGAATATAAGCATAAATTAAATATATAAGTATATCCATATATTAAACTACAGGTGACAATGTGCAAATAATACATATATGTAACTTACACATTCAATACGTGTATGTATAAATATAAATACAAGCATACCTTGGGGTGCCTGGCGGGCTCAGTAGGTAGAGCATGGAACTCTTGGTTTTGGGGTCCTGAGTTCGAGCCCCACTTTAGGGGTGGAGTTTACCTTTAAAAATCATGAAAAATATAAGCATACTTTAAGGTATAAATCTATTTGATGGGTCATTGATGTTACGGATTCAGATACATATATAGATACAGTACATTATCTATTGAACCCCTTTTGTGTATGAATATATTTCTCTCGTCATCCAGGGAAATTCCTGTTACATTTAAAGTTTTTCATGAGTGGGGCACCTGGGTAGCTCACTTGGTTGAGCTTCTGACTCTTGATTTGTGTTCAGGTCACGGTCTCACGATTTGTGAGATTCTCTCTTCCTCTCCTTAAGATTCTTTCTATCTCTCTCTCTCTGTCTCAAACTAAAAAAAAAAAATAAATAGATGATTTTTAAAAAATAAATAAAGTTTAGGGGCGCCTGGGTGGCTCAGTTGGTTGAGCATCTGACTTCAGCTCTGGTCATGATCTCACAGTTCATGGGTTCGAGCCCCACGTCAGGCTCTGTGCTGACAGCTCGGAGCCTGGATCCTGCTTCAGATTCTGTGTCTCCCTCTCTCTCTGTCTCTGTGTCTCTCTCTCTAAAATAAATAAACATCAAAAAAGTTAAAAAAAAACAAACAAATAAACAAATAAAGTTTATCATGAGCTATCTGTGAGTCTCTCCTTATGCAACAAGGTGTTACTCTCCAATAAGAGTCTGTGTAAGATCCCCACTGAGTATCTTTAAATGGGGGCATCCCAAGCTTGTGTTTGTGGTAAACACACCAAGAGAAAGGAGACTCTTAGACATTCTCTTTCTACTTTGGGAGGAGTTTAAACAATCATATGCTTAGATAGTATGTAAAACCGCCTTTCTTCTGTTTTCAGTACAAAGATGGAAAACACTATTGGTGGTTGGAAAAACAGGAATTATAGGTCATTAAGAGTCGGCCAGGTGTTGTGTCCTAAAAGAAAGAAAACTAACTGAAAATATGGTGGGGCAGGTACTTCATCCTTCGCTTGGTTCGTTGCTATGCTCGTGGCTTCCTAAACTCGTGGAGCTGAACTTGCCAGCCTGTCACCTTGCAATGCCATCCGGTATTTTTTTTTTTATACAGAATACAGTGTGTTGAGAAGCACAATACAAACACATACCAGGAAAGATGCAAACAGGAAAATATGGGTCACCACACTGTCACCTAATGATCACGTACGCAAAGGTGTGTTTTCATTGGTCACACAACAGAGCAAGTTTTGGCTCTCGATTCCAGCCACGTATTTCCACCATCTATAAAATCCATGACATTCCATGCATAGGTATTCTTTTCCCTCCAAGAAATGACTGATTTCATTACGATAATCCATATATACATTTGTTCTCATTTTTCTTTGTTCTCATTCTCATACTTTTGCATAGGCAATGGGTTCTTCTTCCTCTTCCTACCTGAAGACATTATTTAACATAACCATTTTTTTTCTTTGAATGAGGAGTGGATTGTCTAGAGAACATTTTATTCATTTACATTATCTGGAAAGTCTTTCCGTTGAAATTACAAAGTAGGATTTGGTTCTAAACCTGGTAGTTTTGCATGTGGTATGGCAACCTCTGCCTTTTAAAGATTGAGAGGAAAAACAAATGAAAACAGATACTATCTACTTTGGTACAGTTAAAAAATCCCCCAAAACCTCTCAACTTTATTAGCTATGATTTTTTTTAGTTTTTTTTTCTAAGTTTATTCCTTTTTTTGAGAGAGGAAGAGAGACAGTGCCTGAATGAGGGGAGGAGCAGAGAGACGGGGAGACACAGAATCCAAAGCAGGCTCCAGGCTCCGAGCTGTCAGCATGGAGCCCGACACAGGGCTCGAACTCACTGACCACGAGATCATGACCTGAGCCAAGCTTGGATGCTTAACTGACTGAGCCACCCAGGCGCCCCAATTACCTACTATTCTTGTGACGATTCTATGGCAGAAATAACACAAGGAGAGTTGAAGGTAGGGAAGCTTGCTTAAATGTATGTCTGTCACCATTGAGTCTGGCCTCGGGATTAGAACACAGATAGCCACTGTTGCAGGAAAACGAACTCCTCCCTGTATCACATCATTAAATTCTATTGTATTTAATTTCAGAAGCTCCTGATCCTTTTTCTTTCCAACCAGAAGGGAGGTGACGTACAGATGGTAGGAAAATAGAGACGTGGAGCCAGACGTCTCGGTAGAGAAATCCTTAATCCCTCCGAGATTAAGTGTGTGGGAGCTCATGCGTGCATTTACCATCCATCAAGATGTCAGTACTTTAAAATGACCCTGCAAGTTCCCAGATCATCTGTAAATGGTATCAGAGGTGGAGAGCAAGAGCGTGAGTGGCATAATGATGTTGAGCTTGGTTTCCAACGGACCTCCTCACGAAAATGATCCTGTGGTAATTTTCAAGGGCTCTTGGCTTAGTTGTTGAAGAGAAGAGCCATTTCAAATATACAAAGTAGCCAAAAAGAACATAGGACGTACTTGGATGGTACATGTTCGTCTATGTCAAAATTTCAGCCACAGGGATGTTTGTGGGCTGGCTTTTCATAAAGGGGGATTGAGAGCAGAACTCTCACTGGCAGACAGCAAACACAGGAGTGGACAAAAGTCTCTGGAAAGAGAAGAGGAAGACAGGAATCACGTGTAGAAGACCTGACATCGCCTCTGTGTTAAACTATATCCTTCCTCAAACACTTGCTTCTCCCACGTCTATATGGCTTCCTGTTTGCTACACCTGAGACCAGCCGTGCTAAAACCTGACTTTGACTTCTGGTCCACAGCTTTTGAGGAACGATAAATTTCCTATGAGGGCAAGAAACGATTAACATGTTCTTCTGCTCATCTGTGAATGAAGGACCACATTTCTGGGCTCCCCGATAATAGATATTCAGAATTGTGCAGCCCTAACCTCTGAGCTGTTAAAACATATTTTATAACAGGCATTTTGGTGCAAGTTTATTTAGAACACATTGTGCCATAGAACGGGCATACGATACAGCAATTGCACGACTGGGTATTTATTCAAAAGAATCTGGAAGCAGAGACATACAGATATTTGCAGAAGGCTGCTAACAGCATGATTCACGATGGCCAAGAAATGGAAACAACGCAAGTATCCATGGATCGATGGATGGATAAAGAAAACGTGGCCCAGGCACACGGAGGAAGATGATGCTGTCTTGAAAAGGAAGGACGTTCTGCACCTGCTACAACTCGGGCGGACCTTGAGAGCGTGATGCTCACTGACATAAGCCAGTCACTAAAGGACACATCCTATGTGATTCCACGTCCCTAGAAGAGTCACCCCGGGGGACAGAAGGTACAAAAGTGGTTCCGGGGCTGGGACAGGGATGGGAGTTAGTGTTTAGTGGGGACAGAGTTTCAGTTTGGAAAGATAAAAAGTTCTGGACAGAGATGGCGGGGATAGTTGCCCAGGTAGTGTGGTTAATGCCACTGAGCTGTGTACCTCAAGTGGTTACAATGGTAAGTTTTGGGCTGTGTATTTGTCCCACAACAACAACAAAGCTGTTGCTTCATCCGGGTCCCTGTGGCTCTTTTTAAAAAAATTTTTAAAAAATGTTTATTTAGTTTTGAGAGAAAGAGAGTATGTGGGAGAACGAGCAGGGGAGGGACAGAGAAAGAGTAGGACACAGAATCATAAGCAGGCTCCAGGCTCTGAGCTGTCACCACAGAGCCCGACGTGGGGCTCGAACTCACAGACCGTGAGATCATGACCTGAGCTGAAGTCGGACGGTGAACCGACTGAGCCACCCAGGCGCCCCTTTGTTTTATGTTTATTTATTTATGTTTTTCATACATCAGTTATTTTATTTTATTTAAAAAAAATTTTTTTTAATGTTTTTATTTATTTTTGAGACAGAGAGAGACAGAGCATGAACAGGGGAGGGGCAGAGAGAGAGGGAGACACAGAATCGGAAGCAGGCTCCAGGCTCTGAGCCATCAGCCCAGAGCCCGACGCGGGGCTCGAACTCACGGACCGTGAGATCGTGACCTGAGCTGAAGTCGGACGCTTAACCGACTGAGCCACCCAGGCGCCCCTATTTTATTTTATTTTATTTTATTTTATTTTATTTTATTTTACTGTACTGTATTGTATTGTACTGTATTGTATTCTATTTATTTTTTAAATATAATTTATTGTCCAATTGGCTTCCTTAGGGCACACTGAGCCCTGGGTGTTGTCTGCGGTGCTCTTAAAGACATTTGTCGAAACTGAAGGAGAAATCCCGCCTCCATTCAGATGCGCCTCAAGCCAGGTCTCGGCAAGTCCCCGACAAGCAGCGTGTAACACGTGACCTTTGCCAGGACCTCTCCTCACTAGCACACACCCCTGCTGCCATGTCGCACAACTGCTTGGAAGCCCCATAGCTTGCAGCCTAGCCACGGGGGACTCGCTGTCCCTTTGCAATCTGTGTCTCTTGTCACCTCTCTAGTCCCCCACTGAAAAACATCCTTAAAGTTCCACAAAGCCAAAGGCACTTTTTGCTTCTTACCCAACACTCCTGAGCCGGCTCCGGGTCCCGTCCGCCCACAGGCAATGACAAAGTTGGCCATTTAAGAACACCTGAGACTAAACTATTTCTTTTTAAAAATCCCTTATCCCGGTTCTAACTGGGCAATCGGACTCGGAAATTTCGGGGTGGGGTGGTTACAGACAGAAAATAATATCCCCATTCTACCTAGGGGCACGAAGGCTTCACCGAACCCGTACCATGTTCTAAAAGCTGTATCAGACACTTTCCATTCATAGCAACCTCCCCCCACCCCCCAGGAAATAATTTTATTATCATCATCCCCATTTGGGGGGGGGGTGTATCTTTGTTACTTCAACACTAGCAGACTAATACACCATCCATCATCTGTGGTCCAGCTCAGAGGGCTTTGCTTTGCATTGAACAAGACAGAGGATGGTCTAAGAGAGTTTCAAACTCAGAGTGGACTCACATTGCTGTCGCCAGGGTGATGGCCGATCTCCAGAGACAGTGTGTGATTCGGGCGATGGCCCAGGCTGGTTGTGAGTGTGGCATCCATCCATGCGTGGGTGGCTGGAAGGTGGCTAGGAAAAAAAAGAACATGCGTCTTGTGGGGTCTACCTGGGGCAACTTGGGTGGACAGGGCTCCCTACTAAGTGCTCCGGAGTACTCCTGATGTTCTGCAAGGGCAGACTTTGTGTGCCCAGTGAGATTTAACTACCATAGACAAGAGGAAATAGTTACCACACTTACATTTTCAATAACACTTCATTCGGGCTATGTCACCTGAAGCCATTGGACTCCTCAAGACTTAGGTGATCCCATGATCGTATGGTCTCTGTACGAGTGACCCTGGGACTTGTACATTCCTGCCTTTTTCTCCTCCAGCCTTACAAACACCCTGAAAGAGAAAGTATTTCTCTGAGAATTGGATTTGCCAAAACGCATGTGCGTTCATTTATTCCAAACAGAGTCCAAATGCTGAATTTTCATCATTCCCTTCTACTTTTTTTTTTTTTTAGCTTTTGGCTTGAGTTTACCTCCACCCTCCCCCCGCACCTTTTAGTTCCGAAGGCACATCCAAAGAGTACATACAGAAAATAATTTAACGAGTTTTCTCTTCCTAAAGTATTTTCATAATCTCAGATGTCAGTGCCGTCGTCCTAAATTTATGTATTTTCACAAAGAAAAATATATCATCTTACAGGCACAAGAAGCTGGACTTACAGTCAAATGAAAAAAAAAAAAGAAAGTAGACTTGCTCCAAACACCAGAGGAATGAAGAAAACAGACTCTCTTCTCTCCGGTCAGTTAGAAATGCATTCAGTTATTTTTATGGCTTCTCTGAGCCAACTTAACAAATGACGGAATGCAGGTGATACTGAAGTCGGGTAATTGAGGTTCTAATACTTGGGCAGTCTCTGAGATTCACGTGTGTCTTTGATCCAGCGGGTCCCAAGTAATGATCCCGACGGAGCGCCTCTGCGGTCACGCCGAGACTGGTCACCCCCAGCTCCGTGTTGTCTGAGATAGTGTCGTCCAGAGGCAGATCTTCAAGCACCGGTCTCGGTCAGAAGTCTTCTGGGCTGGCAATGGGTCCCCACGGTGACCCTGCCCAAACCCAGTCTGGAAATTCTCCCGAGCTGGGTGTGGCTGGAGACAAACCGCACCCCGGTGACCATGTGTTGGCATTATGTGCCCCAGGACGCTTCTCATGCCACTTTCTACAATCATTATTTTCCATCTCCCCCCACCGTCCCCCACCCCGTTTCGCTAAAACGATGCTGCCTCCGTCTAAGCCAATGAGCTCACCTCAAACCTTATAGAAAGCGTATATTTTATCAGCTGCCCTCAACCGTACCTTCCCTCCATCAAATGTACCGTTCTACCTTCAAAACCCCCCACCTTGTCCCTATTGCCTCCAATTCAAGTGGAAGGGGTGTCTGAGATCATTAACATTTCCACCTCCATCGCCTGCCCCTGGAAACTTCCCCCCGCAGGACTGGCAAGCCCTGTCCGTGGCACATCTCCTCGGCTCCAGGGGCAGGCGATGTCCGTTGTCCTGTGCCTGTAGGCAACGTTCCACGTGCAGTGCCTACGGATACCTGGTCCGTCTCAGGGTTTGTTCAAAGCTCAGATTTGGGGTCAGGGAGGTGACGGGGACTGCCTTCTGGCTTCTCCACAACCCACAGGAGTGGGTTTGGGGCATGGGATGTCCAACGCTCCAGTCCAACGTCAGGACTGGTCCCTGACACTCTTCTACAAGCATGCTGATAGAGTCCCCAGTGGGACTCAAGCCCAGCTGTCCCTCTGTCACCTTGCGTGTCTTCCTGTCTCTCTCATCCATCTTCTTCGGACAGCCTCCAAAATAAACCACCTCCTCCAGGTCTCTGGCCGGGGCTCTGTTTTTCATGGCAGCAAGAGTTAACGGAAAGCACTTCTGTTTCCATCATCCAGAACAAAGACCTCATCATTTCTCTGACAGTGACAAGAGGCTCACCTCAAACAGAAAGCCCGGGGAAATTCTTCCTTGGGGCTTAGAACTAGGAGCTGGACACCATCCAATCTTCCTTCCCCCACCCCCCCAACCCGGTCAACCCCCGATTCCTGGTAACCACTTTTCTACCCACAGTTTCTAGGACTCTCATTTGTATTCAGATTCTATATGGAAGGGAGATCATACAGTACATGTCTGACTTCACAGACTCTGTCTGACTTAACACATTTTCCCCGATGATGAGGGATGTGGAGCGTCTTTTCGTGTGTCTGCTAGTCATCTGGATGGCTTCTTTGGAGACATGTCTGTTCTTGTCTTCTGCTCATTTTTAAACCGGATTGGTTGCTTTCTTTCTACTGAGCTGTGTGAGTTCATCGCATCTTTCTTGATGGTGTTAGTTCCGGAAACCAAAGGTGCAATCATTTGCAAACGGCCGCTTATTTGTGTCACAGATGGGACACAGCATGGATGAGATAAAGAGCATCCCAGACAGCAGCCCCCGTGGCTAACGGCTCCGGCCTGGGCTATGTTAGAGTTCCAACGGGGAATCACAACAGCTTTGGGGAAAGGGCCCTGATCTGAGTAGCTCACCTTGAATGAAAGGCTTAGCTGCTTCTTGAGAAACTGTTTAAAACTGGGAAGCCGCATAGCTGTTGTATCTTCATTAACATACTGAAAAAGAAAATTAGTTAGCGATGGCCTGTGCTCAAAACACACTTGGAGTTTTTGACTCGGATATTGACTCAATGGCGAATACTTGGCTTCCATTTCTGTTCGGAAGTGGATTGTCTTCTGAAATGTGGGTACGGCGAGAGGCCCACGTGCATAGTTCTGCCACAATAATTAGTTGAACAGCCAGAGAATTGGTTTCCCAGATTTCTTAACCTGCTAGACAGGAACTCCAGGAAGCAGGGAAAGTGCGTATGTGTTTTTCTTCTTATGGAATGTTTCTCCTTTAGCAAAGTATTAGCCAAGAGTGAAGGAAGCAAGAACTACAGTCTTCCCGGAAACAGGTGTATCTAATATTATAATGTTTTTTTCATCAACTGCCTCTCTCTCATGATTGTTCTTACTTTCCCTGGAATTTATGGAGGGCTGAAATGACTTTTACCTCCAGATCATAAAATATACGGTAAAAAGAGGAGCGGCTTAAGGATTTCCACACAAGCAGAGTTGGTGAAGAAAGCCTCTTTTGGCGAGTGGTAGTGGTTTGTTGAAGAAGTTAACCCAAGATATTCTTGGGGGCTGAGTGTCCCTTGATGGTGAGTCCAGGTGCAATACCCAAACCTAAAAAGAAAATCACTACCTTGAGAGGTTCTGTGTATCCCAACGGATATTCCCATCTCTGTGTGTACGTTATGGGCTAAATTGTGTCATTTCCCAAATTCTTATATTGAAACCCTCATCCCCAGGACCTAAAAATGAGGCTGTATTTGGAGCTGGGATCTTTAAAGAGGCGTTTAAGGTAAAATGAGGTCACCAGGGTGCAATCTAACCCAATATGACTGGTGTCTGTGTAAGAAGAGGGGTTGGGGACATAGACACGCACAGAGGGACGGCCACGTGAGGACACGGAGAACACGGGATCGACACGCTGATGAGAGAGGCCTCAGGAGAAAGCAGCGTCAGTCCCTGCCTGGATCTCAGACCCCCAGCCTCAACCCCTCCTTGATCTCAGCCTCCCAGCCTCCCACCCTGCCTGGATCTCAGCCTCCCAGCCTCAGCCCTGTCTGGACCTCAGACTCCCAGCCTCAGGCCTGCCTGGGGTCGCCGACTCCCAGCCTCCAGAACCCTGAGAGACAAATCTCTATTATTTAACCACCCAGTCGATGGACTTTTGTTATGGCCGCCTTAGCAAAATACTAGAGGGCTCCAAATGGCTGCTTGATATGAAACAATGATGTCAACAAGAATCAGGATATTGTTCTCTGTTTAGGCTTCCTGATAACACAGGCATATTCAGATTTAGGCCAAGCAAGTTGTCTTTAGCATTTCCACTCTACCCTCCCTGGGGAAACATGGTTTCAACCCAAACAATGAGGAGGGGGGAGGGGGAACATGAGTAAATGGAAAAGAGAAAACAGCTAATGCCATTACATTGCACTGGTAACATTGGCCTGCTTCCTTGTTTTCCCATCGCTACATCATGCACACAGAAGGCAGAAAAACGAAAAAATATTGCAAAATGAAATGCCGCTTACTTGCTGGACCTTTAACGAAATGACTCAGAGGTCACTTTTCAAGGAAAGACTTTGTACTACCCTCATTCACACTGTGGGACATTCCCTTTATGGGCGTTGGCAGCTCGAAAACCATTTTAACTCTCAGAATCTAGTCTGTCCTACCTGGGATAACTTTTCACTGAAAGAGAGAGACAGAGAGAGAGAGAGAGAAATGAATTGCATAGGTATTACATACTTCCATGAGGTTATTTAAAAACTCATGGAACTGGAGGGGCCCCTGAGGGGTTCAGTCAGTTAAGCATCCAACTTCGGCTCAGGTCATGGTCACCCAGTTCGTGGGTTCGAGCCCCGTGTCGGGCTCTGTGCTGACAGCTCGGAGCCTGGAGCCTGCTTCCAATTCTGTGTCTCCCTCTCCCTCTGTCCCTCCCTCGCTCACACACACTCTCTCTCTCTCTGCCTCTCTGAAAAATAAAATAAATATTCCAAAAAAAAGAGTATGCATTAGAAGTAGATCACCAGAGCACAGAATTACAGGCAGACTGGAAGACTGGTGATTTACGGACTCACAGCAGCTCAGAAGTAGAAATATACAAAGGCCACTGCACACACATGCACACAAACTGAAATTGACTTCACATCATGTTTGTCTTGGGCAAGAGCGGATTTATTAAATCTTAAATCTGAGAGCGGATTTATTGAGTCCATGGCCCAGGCAGCTAACCACTGGGAGATACTGTCTTAGACACCCGGGTTTCGGAGGCGTATGGCCGTGTCCACTGGCTATGGGAATGCGCCCGCTTTCCCTGTGCAATTCCTTGTAAAGCGAGAAAGGACTCATCATCAGTTTAGAAAAAATCCATGCTGTCCATCATATATAATAAAAACACTTGATACAGGGGCAAAAACACTTCTTCATTGACTTCAGGTTGATTCAGTGCAAACATCCTTGAAAACACTTAGATGTTTCAAAACGCCTTGATTTTACAGCCCAAATACCAACCTCTGTCATGGAGCTGAAGCGGTACTGGGGAGACGTTCCCATAAAGCGCCAACACACTGAGCTCAACAGGATACTTTGTCTTCAACTCCAAATCTTTTCAGCGCCCGGAGTTGACGGGAGGGTCCAATTTCGGATCTCCAGAAAAGCCAATTGACCGAGTGTCCCTCAAGCAATCGTTGAATGGCGACGTTTAGCAGGAGTTCTGCGCAGGGCAGAGATACAGATTTGGAAGCTGCCTCTCCGGCAAGAACCCAGAGTCCCGATGTTGACAACAAACCGGCCAGTGAAAGCCAGCGTTGTGTCTCTTCATGAGCACATGGACCTGAAGCAGGGTCGTGCATCTAACCAACATCGCCACCACGTCACGTGGAAGAAGGTTGCCTGGCACGAAAATCTCCCCAGGGAATATTTCTGCTTTGACACCAATGTTCACAGTGTGCCCAACACCATAAGAAGCAGAAAGTTGGCCACCGCTCATTACCCTGCACGAATTCGCACATTGTTTACCCTTATCAAAGCCACAGGTTCACTCACGTCCTTCATCAATTGATGTCGTGTACCAATGTCCCAGTTGGCCCAGGGGGGCTGTCGAGAAAAGTTCTCTGCTTTTCAACACTGAACATCGAAAACGAACCATCAGAACTCGTCTTGCCTTAAAAGCAAGCTCAGCGTTCCAACATGGTTGATTTTACCGGGTCAGCGTCAGCGGAAAAAAAAAAAAAAAAATCCGTCTTTGACAAAGATATAGTGGCTTGGCCCTGCTCCCTTCTCCCCGCAGGATGGGAAGGGGCGCTTCTGCAAGGATAGTCCTGCTGTCGGTGGACCTCTTTGTTTAAAAACAGTGCTCTCATGTGAAACAGGCTGCTTGTTTTTTATATATACTCCTTTTAACATGTTCTTGTGACATGAAACACACATCAAGCAAACACACGGACATATGCACACACACAGTGCAGACAACGGACGGACGTTGTACGCGCACACGCACACATAGGTGTGGTAAGTCTCTTGCCGGCTCTGTTTCTTTGTCTGGGACCAATTAGAGCCCTGATGTGGGTATAGCGGGAAACCTAGGTCACTCAGGTTTTGGGGGTAAAAATCTACAAAAGGGTGCAGCGTCCCGGAAAAGCCCTGCACCTTCTAATAAAATGAATTTTAGCCCGTTTGGATAAGCAGTGATTGGAAGGTCACAGATGAGATCCTGGGCAAGTGGGGCGTTTTTATCAGCTTCAGCCCCTTGGCGTCTGATCTGTAGGCTGCGAAGCCAGCCTTGGGCTCTCCACTGTCCCCCAGGGTCACCCCTTCACCTTCTTTGCTGCGTCTGCTTACTGGGATCAAGTGACGCTGTGCTCCTGATTGTCTGAGGAACGTAGCCCTGGAAGGACAGCCCAACTCAACACGTGCGGCATTTGCCAATTTCCCTGGCATTCGTGCTCTCAGCAAAGCCGATCGGAAGCCATCAGTGACTTAAACGCCTGCCTCGTGCACACACGACCTCCGCAGAACAGAGGGTCCCAAACTTGGGTGCACATCGGCATCACCCGGGGAGCCTGCAAAAGCTCTAATGTCCACTATGCATCCCTGGACAGTTAAACAGAACACCTAGCATATGTCCCGGGTGTCAGTATCTTTAAAGACATCTGGATGATTCCAATGCACGATCAAGTTGGCTCCAGGGGTGAAGCCATTAATCAATCATCCAGTTACCTCATTACAATATTTTTCTTTTTCTTTTTTTAAATTTTTTTAATGTTTATTTATCTTTGAGACAGAGAGAGACAGAGCATGAATGGGGGAGGGTCAGAGACAGAGGGAGACACAGAATCTGAACCAGGCTCCAGGCTCTGAGCCGTCAGCACAGAGCCCGACTCGGGGCTCGAATTCACGGACCGTGAGATCATGACCTGAGCCGAAGTCGCTTAACGCTTAACCGACTGAGCCACCCAGGCACCCAGGCACCCAGGCAATATTTTTCAAAAGATCTGCTCGTGGCCAACTCTGACATGTCTGAGTGTTCAGGGCTATGCTAGAGGTCTTCACCTTGAGGTCTTTGTAACATGTATTTGCCCGTGTCCCCGTGAGTGATCAAAATTAAATCTGGCATTTCACATCAATTCATATACTAGCTTCATGGAGATGTTTTTTTAAAAACCATTTTTTTAAACACAAAATTAATGTTTACCTTTGAGAGAGAGACGGGAGAGAGATGTGATGATGATTGTTCACGTGAGGTCATCGGTTGTACCTAACATTCCATCTGGCTGAGATGGTGATAGTGGGGAATCTGTGCCTGTGTGGGGGCTGGGGGTATACAAGCAATCTCTGTACTTTCCTCTCAATTTTGCTGTGAACCTAAAATTGCTCTTAAAACAAAAACACTTGAAAAAATCCAATTTGCCTCACGCAAGTTAAATATTTTTTTTCCCATTTGTAATTATCTTAAAAATAGTAATTGTAGGGGCACCTGGGTGACTCAGTCAGTTAAACATCCAACTTCAGCTCAGGTCATGATCTCATGGTCCGTGAGTTCGAGCCCCGCGTCGGGTTCCGGGCTGAGAGCTCGGTGCCAGGAGCTTGCTTCGGATTCTGTGTCTCCCTTTCTCTCTCTGCCCCTCCCCAGCATATTCTCTCTCTCTCTCTCTCTCAAAAACATAAATAAACGTTAAAAAATAAATAAATGTTTAAAAATTTTTAAATAGTAATTGTAGAAAGAATTGACCTTTTCCATTTCTTTCTTTCTTTTTTGTTTTTTTGAAGCTTGAAAGGTTTACATAAGCTGATAGACCCCAGGCACTGGGTTCTCGACTTGCCCTCTGCTCACTGGGTGAATTTTCTTCCCAGCCCTGCTCTGCAAAAGGCAGAAGAGCTGAAGGCGTCAGGGTGTGTCGTTAATGCGCACGAGGTAAAGCAAGGACTTGCAGGCTGGTTGACTTCAGTCCTGGAGATATTCTCTCTCATGAACCATCTTTGGACCTTGTTGGGCTTTGGGCACGATCCAGTGAGATGCCACTGGCAGAAGCCACTCCCTTTGTCATGTACTATGTCCTACAGGCAGTCTCAAAGACTGCCAGGCCAGCAGCTGGAAACATACGATGGATCTCACCCTTGAACAACCCGGGTTGGAACTTCGCAAGGCTCCTTATACAGGTTTTTTTTTTCCCCCAGTAAAAACAACACAGTCCTGTAAAGGGAGTTTCACTTCCTTATGACTGTCCTGGTCACATGTTTCCCCCTCTAGTTTACTTTATTGCGAGGATATGGTGTAGAGAACACGGAACACAAAATAAGTGTGAATCGACCGTTTATGTGTGGGTAAGGCTCCCAGTCGACAGCAAGCTATCGGTCGTGAAGGTTTGGGGAGAGTCGAAAGTTAAATACGGGTTTTCCACAATTCAGCAGTGGGCTCCCAACCGCCATGTTGTTCAACGATCACCTGTACCAGGAACACGTCAATCAGGGATATCGCCCGAAGTCAATGGTTGATGCAAGTCTTTGCCTTTTCAAATGAATGAGCGCATCTGATGTGGAGAAGGACATTTCACTCGTGTGTTTGGGAACCGCCTGGCTCCCTACCAGGCATCTTGGACCCGAGTCCCCGCAGCTTCACAAAACGGATCTCCACATGCTTCCCAGCCTGGGGTCATCACCCGAATCAAGCAGTTCTTAGGATTCACGTGATGTGAGGCAAGCAATGCCCCCTGGAGAGTCCTCACCCTCAGGAGTCTGAAGTTCAGAAGGGAGAGAAAGCCACGTAGTGGAACGACGTTAAACTCAACGTGTTGCCTTGAGCTAAATAAGGAACCTCTTTCAACATTTTCGTGAACTCTGCTGTGGGAGCTACCCAAGCACATTCTTTGCTTTCCATCAGGAAGAGCCAGAACAACCACTCCTGGGGGACAGAGTTTCCTGTTTAACGTTCCCGTCCAAGACAGGCTTTCTGGTAGCTTAATCTTTCACTAGCCCGGCAGTGCAGTCCCTGTATCCATCTGTTCATGGGCCGTTGCGTGCTCCCGGCCAGGCACAGGGCTAGGCGATGGGGATTAGGGAGAGAACACAACCAGACGAGTGTGGGTGTGGAGCTCACAGTCTAGCGGAGGCAGGTGGTCACAAAACAGTCAGGCCAGCAGATGAGTGATGGCAGGCTGTGGGAGGTGCCATGATGCAAGTGAGGATCCTTCTGGAGAAGGAGGGAGTGTGTTGGTCCCGGAGGTCGGAGATGGCTCTTCTGTGCTTCAGGCTCTTCTGGGAAGACTTGGGTAGAGCCACGCATCTCCAGCACGGCAAGTGTGGGAAAGCCACGGTGCCTGGAGGGCAATGCAAACGGGACATAAGTGAGAAATGGAACCAGGGACGCGAGGAGGGCCGGAGCTGAGAGTCTTGTGCACCAGGTCAAGGATATCGTGTGTTGTGAGAGCAACGGCCAGCAGCTACATGGCATAAAGAAGCAAGGCTGTCTCCAGGGCAAGGGGATTTCAGAAATGTCACTGTGGCGGCAGGATAAGCAATATGGATCGGACCTGGTCCACAAGGTGGCCGCTTATGGAGCAGAGAAAGCGTCCAGGTAAGAGTCAATGGTAGTTTCCACTATATTGACCGTGCTGGCCGTGCAGAGATAGGCACAAATGACAGTGACCCATGAAGGCTGAAGCTGAGTCAGAGAAGGTGGCATGGAAACCTCCAGGTGCCATCCACCCTGGACCCGCCTGGCTGGAGCACAAGTTTGCTTTTTGGTCTCGATGAGCTTACTAAAGTATGAGACAAGACACGCTGAGGACGTGCCAGGCAGTTTTGGAAACTGGAACTGAAATCATTCATAAGCAGAAGCAGCTCTCTCCCATTTAGCATCGCGGCCACTTGCCAAAACGCAGCCTTTGTTTTGTTTTGTTTTCTTTTGTTTTGTTTTGTTTTGTTTTCTTTGAACGTTCCAAAAGTCACCAAGTCTAGGAAAAGCAGAAGACCGCTCCTGAAAATACGTGTTCACGATTTCAGGAAAGAAGCAGGATCCGTTCCTGGAGAAGTCAGGAGGCGGGTCGCAGCCAGCCCCCTCCCACCCCACCCCACCCCCCCACCCCCGTCCTCAACATCTCATCAGTGGGAAGTGGCTGAGTTTTCCTGGATGGAAATGCATGTTCAGCAAATGTGATTTCCACGCCTAGCCTGCTGACCAGGCTGGAGGGCTTTGAAGGCCCTCTTGTCCAGATGCACGGGGCCCCCCTCCCGCGCTGTCAGTGTGTGGCCAGCAGCCAGTCCTGCTGGGCGGTGGGGGCAGGGGGACAGGAGACAGCCGGAATCGTCTGGGAAGGGGGGAGGCAAGAAACCACCAACCAGGAGATGACACACTTTTCTTCCCTCCCAGAAAGAAACCCAGGATGGGAGTTTACACCGTGGTCTCCTGGTCTCTCGGAGGCCACGGGAAAGGTTGCTGGGGAGAGCCAGGCTGCCCCCTGACCCCAGTTTCCTCCTCCCAGGCTCCCTCCCTGCCACCGTATTTCCCCAAAGACCCGCCTCTCCTCTCCTTCCATCCCCTACTCCCAGAGAATGACTTTCCCTTCAGCCGGCTGACAGTTCATTCTCTTTTCTCCCACCGTCTCTTCCAAGCACATGGCCACTACACCCAAGATGGCTCAATGCTGCAACCTTCGAGAAGGGACAGCTGAGCAGAGTGTTGATCCGAAGAAACCTTCTGGGTGACTTGATCGAGCCACAAAGGCACCCCCAACCTCCCCCGGGGCTTGAGGATACGGCTCAGAACACCAACGTCCATGTGAGTGTTTGTGTCTTATGGCTGCCGTAATGAAGCAACAAGCTTTTCATCTTCTACCAACCACAGAATCGGGGGCTGACACAAGAGACATTGATTTCCCACCGTCCTGGAGGCTGGCCATCCAAGATTCAGGCGGGGCCGAGGCTCAGCTCCTCCCGAGCCCTCTCTTCTTGGCGTGCAGAGGCCATCTGTCTAGCGCACCAGTCATACCTGCCCACCTTGTCCACATACTTGAACTGGATAGTGTCCATCTTTCCAGGCCTTTCCATGTCAGTGAGAACCAAGGCAGTTTATTTCAACGTATTTGTCTCATGCTCTATGCCTTACCTCAACTTTCAGCTTACGTTCATGATCTATTTTATTTTATTTTATTTTATTTTATTTTATTTTAATTCCACTGTATGTAACAAAAATAAACTCAGAACAGATGAAAGGCCTAAATGTGAGACCTGAAACCATAAAAATCCTACAAGAAAACACAGGCCATAATTTCTCTGACATGGACTGTAGCAACATTTTTCTAGATGTGTCTCCTGAGGCAAGGGAAACAAAAGCAAAAACAAAACAGAACAAAAAAACTATTGGGACTACGTCAAGATAAACAGCTTTTGCACAGCAAAGGAAAAGACAACCTACCCAATGGGACAAGATATTTGCAAATGACATATCTGATAAAGGATTAGTATCCAAAATATATAAAGAATGTATACAACTGAACACCAAAAAAAAAAACCCCCCAAATAATCCAATCAAAAATGGGCAGAAGACATGATCTTTAACTCATGTAAAGCTTTATTTTAAAACAATGGTTTATAGAGTTTTGAAACTCTGACATAGACAGTCCATGACAATGGGTTTCAATTTTGAGAGATTAATAGATTTTGTGTATCTCTTTTCCCATGAGCAATAAAAGCTGCCATTCATTACTAACTTGTAACAAATATTCATTGAATCAAATCTCAGTAACAGCAAATGTCCAGTCACTTAAAGGATTCCCAAGTAAATCACAAAGGTGATCAGGAAGTATCACACCCTCGAATAGGTTCATAGAAACTCATAAGTCACGAGCCCTTTTGATACACAAGAAACATAAACACAAGCAAGGTAGCATTTTTACAGCCTCCTGACAATGTGCAAAATCAATTGAGTTCAAGCCCTGCATGTGTTCACGTTTTTGTCACATTTGCACAACCACCAATACAGGGTGAAGTGTTTGTTAGGGCCAGAGTAATAAGCCAGGCAAATAAGGCAACACGCGCCCACACGCGCGCACACCCACACACACAGGACTCATTGTTGCAAGAGGCATGCCATTTTAGATTGCGAAGAAAACATCACGGTCAGCGGCTAATGTTGCCTGCTTCAAAAGAAGCCATTGTAAGTCGGATCGCGGTGACTACTGGAGGTGAGATATGGCGGGCGTAATCTGGCACCTTACATTTGCAGCTGGCATTCTTACAAAGCTTCCATGCTTGGGTCTAATCAGCAGATTATCTCCGTGTCTAGACAGTGAGTTAGGCCTGGCAAGAGGTTGGCTTTGCTCATGCAGATAGAGGGGGCTGGCAAAGTCTATCAAAGGTCTTTGAGTACAGAGCCCTTCCCACACATGAACTGGCTTTTTGAATTCCAATGGATGTGTTGGCTCTATCCAATGAAAAACCTCCCACACATTATTTACCTAAAAACGTTGCTTGTTGAGATCATTTTTGGCAAGAGCCATGGAGTATGATTAATCATTATTCCCCGGTCTTCATATTGGTGGTCATTTTTGTTTGCATGTGGTATTCTATCATTCCTTGGGGGACGTTTTCACATGCTAATGGTTTACCCTTTTCTGCACACAAATCTATCTAAAACTATCTCATGGCTTCAGCATCTTGTTCCTAGGTAGCATGTCTGGAATAGTAAGGCATAAAAGAAAGCTACTTGTCTGGTTGATGAAACAAAAAAAAAAAAAAATGAAGAGAAACATGGCCATGAACTGACTCCTCCATTGTAAAGAAGGAAAGTGCTATAAAACTATCACGATAATATTGGTTGAATGTTATCTGTGTGCTAAGTCCTGTGCTAATTGCTTCACAGACTTATCTTCCTGAAACTAGTGAGTCAGGGCTATTGGGATTATTCAAGTGAGAGCTGGAGTCTGAACTCAGGGTTTGGCTTTGGCCTCTGAGTTCTTAACCACTAGTCTATACAACAGAACATTTCTGGGCTGAGCATAATCATTATATGTGGGTTTTTTTTTTTTCTTTTCACATCAGGATCTTGGAGTTCTTTCAAAGTATAAATAAATGGGGAATTTTTTTTGTGAAACAGAAACTTTTTGCTAGAAAAAAAAAATTTTTTTTGCTTTTTCTATTTAATCTTTCTCCAAGCAGAAGATTATAACTGAGGGGAAAATGGTGAACCCGTTCAAGCAGGAATAGCTGATTATGCGTAAGAAGATACGAAACACCCTTGTGACTTTGTTCCAACACAAACTGGGAGCGGGGCCGTCGGAGAAACCAGTTCTCAGCCACCAGTTGGGCCCCTCGACTTGGAATCGATGACTTCTGTCGAGGTATTTTTCATTGGTGGTTTCTACAAGGTGCCAACGGCTTTTTCTCAATGTGAAGTTTCTCAACCAGAGACTCTGTGCATATCTGTTTCCCACGTGCTCCTGAAGGCCTCAGAGCTGTGAAAAAGAAAATCATTTGTTTCTGGAAGTGCAGAATTGGGGGCAGCCCTGTGACTTCCTCATTTTGTTCAGTTGCAAAGGGACAGTGCGGGTTGAAGCTCCCAGACTTCTGTTTTTCCCTCTTTACCCCTGGCCATTTTATGTTCCCATCACACCGCGTGGTGACAAATTTGTCGTCTCTTGCTGATGGCCTCGAGAGGAAGGAGTGATCGCAGTGTGTGGTGGTTACTGGTTGGGCTTCAGGTCGGGTTGGTTCTAGTGGTTCTTCAAGAAATTACTTTTATAAAAAGAAAAAGACACATATTTAGAACCAATAAGAGCGTCTTTCAGATAAAGTGGAGTGGGTGTGTCAGGAAAGGCAGACGGCTGGTAGGACATCTACCCAGCGAACAACGAGACTTTCTAAGGGTATTTCTTGAATAGGCTGGAGCCCAGTGGAGTCCTGGCTGAATGCCTCTATTTCAACCATCTGTCTGGGTCTCTTCTCTTCTTCCTCATGTTCCCTATTACCTCCTGCCTCGCCATGACATCGCCTCCTCCTGCGGGCTCAAAAAATGGTGTCTTCCCTTTGGACAGGCAAGGTCACCACCAACGGACCGATGGAAAGAATATATTTGTGACTGAATTTCTTGCATTTGGAACTCTTCAGCCATGAGCAGTTGATTTTTTTCTCCATCACGCAAAGTTCCTCAGATCACCGATACTGGCCAGAATCTGCACTGAAACGAGATCCCTGGGTGATGCATATGCACATTACAGCTTTATTTAAAAAGCCTGCTCTAGAAGGATTTCTCCCATCCTTTTTAAAAATTTTTTTTTAACATTTTTATTTATTTTTGAGACAGGGAGAGACAGAGCATGAACAGGGGAGGGTCAGAGAGAGGGAGACACAGAATCTGAAACAGGCTCCAGGCTCTGAGCCGTCAGCACAGAGCCCGACGCGGGGCTCGAACTCACGGACCGTGAGATCATGACCTGAGCCAAAGTCAGCCGCTTAACCGACTGAGCCACCCAGGCGCCCCTCTCACATCCTTATATTATGGTTCTTATCGTTGCAAAGCAACACACATGATACCCTATATACTGAAATTAGAAAGCACCCATTTTGTATTCAAAAGCTCTTACCAGGATTCCATGAAACACATTCACCCCAGATTACTCCATATACCCCGATACTACTTCTACACTTAAAATTTCTTTTTGGGTTTCTAGGGGCGCCCGGGTGGCTCGGTTGGCTGAGTGTCTGACCTTGACTCAGGTTGCGATCTCACAGTTCGTGAGTTCGAGCCCCGCGTCGGGCTCTGTGCTGACAGCTTCACATTCTGTGTCTCCCTCTCTCTCTGTCCCTCCTCAGCTTGTGCTCTCTCTTTCTCTTTCTCAAAAATAAGTAAACACTAAAAAAAAATTTTTTTAATTCTTTTTTTTTTTTTTTAAACAGATTTGCTCTCATAATCCATTAACTCAATGCGGGTTAAGTTATGAGCCAAAGAGGAACCCTAGCCCTCTTTCAAAGTAAACAGTATTCAGAAAGACTCCTACAGTGGCTCATCGTTCCCCCCCCTCAAAACCAAAGCTAAACCCCCAAAGGGCATGTGCTCCAACGCCAGGGCACCATGTGAAATCTTAGAAACAAATTATACGTTAACAATTTGCAACCACAAATTCCCAGATGACCAGTAACTGTAAGAGTTACTTACAAAGAAAAGAAAAAAGAAGAAACAAGAAACGAAAAAGAAAGGAGACATTCTTCCGGCGAAGGCTTTCTTTTCTCATGTGGAAACTGGCTTCTTTATTACGTTTCTCTTCCAAGAGGTGGATCAACTTCACGGCTGGCTACTCGCCACGTGCTTCATTCGCTTTGAAATGCCTCTGATCAACGTGTTTGTTTTTTTTTTAACGTTTATTTATTTTTGAGACAGAGAGAGACAGAGCATGAACGGGGGAGGGTCAGAGAGAGAGGGAGACATAGAATCTGAAACAGGCTCCAGGCTCTGAGCTGTCAGCGCAGAGCCCGATGCGGGGCTCGAACTCACGGACCGCGACATCATGACCTGAGCCGAAGTCGGAGGCTTAACCAACTGAGCCACCCAGGCGCCTCTAATCAACGTGTTCTTTGACCACTGCGTTCTCCTCCTTCTAATCTACCTGCTTAGCCACAGTTACCAGGTGCATGTGGGGGAAGCGGCTGCACTTTTCAAGGTCTTTGCCAAAATTATATAAGTAGATGCACTTGTCTTTCTTTATTAAGCTATTTTTTTTTTTTTTTTTTTTTTGCTTTCAGCTCTGATATGCCATTGACCGTGGTTTATCCTCATTTCTACTAACCTCATTTCCAGCTGTAAAGGGTATTCGCCACGTGCATGATTCACCTAAAACGTGTTATATTCCCCATTTATAATGTATCCTCTTATAGCAAAATCACAGCAGATTTTTTTTTTCTGGGTTGTGGTCTCTGTAAGAACAGTCCAAATGAAAATTTCTAAAAATGCCAACTTTCCTTCCCCAGGCCCCTCCCCCCGTTTTGGATGTAGCTGGATTGAAGATCCAAAGGGTTTTGATATCATCAAAGGTTACTTCTGACTCCAGCACCAGGATGAAGAAGTTCAAGTCTTTTGAACTCACGTCAGTTGTATTTTCAAATGCTGGTCATATAATTGTTTGCAAATGTGTGGAACATACTTTAGAAACACCCAGAAGGCACGAGGCGGAGATGATCAAAGGACACTAGGATTAATACTTGAGTATCACATATGGAGACGAATTTTCAAAAATACATTCAGTCTGCATTTCTACTTTCAAAGAATAGCCTCCACTTCCTGTGGGGACGGGAGTTTATCTTTGTCCCTGAGCTTCTGGACCTTGAGAAATGACCCAAGTGCTGAGGCACAGAACTCAGCAACCAGCTTTGACTTTGGACGGGTATCCCTATAGTCCGTAACAGAGTGTGATTTGAGGCAGACGGGGACATTCTCGCACCCAAAGCCACCAAAATAATCACAACAAGAAAATAAATAAGAATAAGAATAAGAATAATAAGAATGAATAATAATAATTCTGATGTTCAAGAGCCAGGTATTTGGTCTAAAACCAACCTCCTTACCTTTTACTTCTGAAAATGCAAATGGCCAGTGGTGGGCTTGCCAGATTCAGCAAATAAGAATACAGAATGTCCAGTGAAAGGGTGGTTTTGGATTAACAATGGGTACAGGGGATTCTGTATCTTCAGTGCCCCTAAAAATAGGGGAGCACAAGGTTGGGTCTACCTGGGAGGAGAGCTGGGCAGCTGTCTGCAGACATAGAGCTCCAGGTAGGAGGTGGCACCTGAGGATGGGTCGCCATGAGGAAGGAGAAAGGCGTCCTGGGAAACTCTGCCCCGTCCATCACTCGGCCCCGAGCCAGCCTTGTTGCCAGGACCATCCCGACAGATCAATGCTACCTGCTCCCTTCACTGAAGATACGGGGGCCACAGAATGAACTCCTGAGATGTCTGCTGGGAGCTCCCAAGAACAAATGCATATTGACAAGTTTATCCTTGCATGCCTGAAGTCCTTCGGTCCCCTAACCACCCGTCCCCTAACTTGCACTTTAGGCCAGGTTATCCTTTCCTCTGTCATCCAGTCTTGCCCCATGAGCTTCATGCTCTTGGTGATTTAGCAAAATAAAGTTTAAGGGGAAAAGCAAAACGTCTTCCATTCCTGCCAAGTCCTCTCTCTCTCTGTCTCATTTCATTTGGCTTCTCTTTGACCTTCTGTGTCCTCTTCTGTTCTCTCACGAAGCTAATGCAATACTAATGACATGTGGGTCCTAGCTGGCTTTGAGTGGAGAGTTGGGCAATCAATGCAGGAGAATTTAATATGAAATTGCATCGCCTATGTAGAGAATCCCTGATTTACATGGATCCCAAAACTCCAGTGTACTTGGCTGGCACATAGTAATGCGTTTAATTTTGATATCTATCTATCTAGGTATGTATGTATGTATCTATGTATCTATCTATCTACCTATCTACCCATCTATTATCTAGCTATTACCTATCCATCCATGTATCCATGTATCCACCTATTATCTATCATCCATTCATCTATCTAATCTATTATCTATGTATCTAGGTATCTATCTATCTATCTATCATCTATCTGTGTATCATCCATCCATCCAATGTATGTATCTATCTATGTATCTACCTGTGTATCTATCTATCCATCTATCTCTCCATCTATTATCTATCACCTATCCATCCATCTATCAATCCATCTACTATCTATCTATCTATCTATCTATCTATCATCTGTCCAATCCATATACCTATCTATCGATCTATCTCTTCATCTATTATCTATCACCCATCCATCCAGCCATCCATCTATTACCTATCATCTATCTATCTATCTATCTATCTATCTATCTATCTATCTATCTCCTGTCTATCCATCCATCCATCCATCATCTACCTATTCATCCATATATTATCTATCTATCAATCTATCTATAGATATATGTATCTATTGCCCATCCATCCATCCATCCATCCATCCATCCATCTATCCATCTATTGTCAATCACCTATCCATCTATTATCTATCTATCTATCTATCTATCTATCATCTAGCCACCCAACCATCCATCCATCCATCCATCCATCCATCATCCCACCTACTTATCCATCTGTCTACCCACCTACCCCCATGGATTAACATGGTAAGGTTATCCCCTCACTTAGGTTCCAAGATCCTTATTACTTTCCCCTCACAAAACCACCACACCGTCCCAAACCACCCCCATAGTCTGACCTTAGATTATTACCCAATTTTATTTTTTCTTATAAGCCAGTCCAAGCCATCAGTTGGGTTAAAGCAAGTGGGACCAATATTCCCACACCATGTCACATCTATTCTTGGTGACAAGTTTTCCGTTTTTATCCAGTCTTCTTGACTGCAGAAGTCATTATGTTTATTTTGTTCTCTCTTTTTTGGGAGAGGTGGAGATTATGCTGCCCCAGAATGTGGGCGAGGTCATCGCATCCTGGAAAAACAAAAGTAGACAAGCAGTGATGACATACCTATGGGACTCTTGTACTAAGAACAATAATCATTACGGTTGGCATTATTGTAATTTTCAATGCTATGGAAGAAGATCCAATCTATCAGAAGCCAGTGGCTGTTGCTTCACTCGCTTCTCAAGAATCTATCGTGGCTAGAGTCATGCAGCTGTCGTATGAATCTTTCCAGCTCATTCCGAAGGGATGGACCAATGGGGAGACATAGGCAGATGTATCAAGATGTATAAGGATCTTTCTCTGTCCTCTCTCTAGCGCAGAGCCCTGAGATTATTTAAAATCCTCAGAAAGTCCGGTCCAGTTGCCAACACCGATGGCTAATTCACCACCGTGTCCTCAAATTGGCTTTCCCTCCTTCTCCGCGTCACCCTCCCCCCACTTCCTGAAGTTTGTTCCTGGCTCTCTGTCCTCAAGTAAATGACTTGCACAGAAGCCTTGGCCTCCGGCTCTGCTCTCAGTGGTCCTCTGACGATTTTGTGCCTACAGACTAAACTCTGGGGGTAACAAACATAATCAAATGAATGCACTGACTTCTCTGAAAGGAAATCAGTTGTGTTTTTCTCACACTGACAAAATGAACCTCATTTTATTTTAAGACTATGAACTTTTTGGCAATCTTGGTTTTTAAAAAATTTTTTTAACGTTTATTTTTAAAAGAGAGACAGAATGTGAGTGGGGAAGGGGCAGAGTGAGAGTGAGACACAGAATCCGAAGCAGGCTCCAGGCTCCGAGCTGTCAGCACAGAGCCCGACGTGGGGCTCAAACCCACAAACTGTGAGATCATGACCTGAGCCAAAGTCAGACGTTTAACTGACTGAGCCACCCAGGCGCCCGGCAATCTGGTTTTTAATGACTCCCACATGTATGTCATTGAAAGAAAAGTGTGCCTCAATGTATCCCCCTGAAGCATTTGAAATCAGAGAAAAAAAGGAACATATAAACTAGACAGAAAGGTACACCCCTCCACCCCCTATACACGGGGTTAATATCTAGAATATGCAAAGGATGTCTATTAAAACAAAGAAGAAATCTAACAGAAGATGGGGCAATGTATGGAGATAAATGGTTCTTATTTTTTGTTTATTTATTTGTTTTGGTGGGGGAGGGGCAGAGGGAGAGAATCCCAAGCTCCAACCCACAAACCGTGAGACCATGAGCTGAGCCAAAATCAACAGTTGGATGCGTAACCAACGGAACCACCCAGGCACCCCCAAAAAATGGTTCTTAGAAGAGAAACTCAGACAGTTTGAATGGAAGGAATATGTTCCCTTTCATGGCACTGGAGAATGAAGGCAGCAGATGAAATTCAGGTTGCCAGGCAGGTGAGGAGATTGGGGGGGGCGGGCACGTGGGTGGCTCAGTCAGTTAGGAGTTCCACTTCGGCTCAGGTCATGATCTCGTGGTGTATGGGTCTGAACCCTGCGTTAGGCTCTGTGCTGATGGCTCGGAGCCTGGAGCCTGCTTCAGGTTCTGTGTCTTTCTTTGCCCCTCCCCTGCTCGTGCTCTGTCTCTATGTCTCAAGAATAAACAAACATTAAAAAAAAATTTAAGAAAATAAGGAGGTGGTCCTGGCTTATCCAGGTGGGCCCAATGCAACCGAAAGAGGTCACAGGTTTGACCCAACATTGGTGGCTCCGAAGATGGGAGAAGGAGCCATGAGCCCAGATGGGCAGGCAGCCCATGGGGTCACTCTACACTTCCTCTCGCACCTTCCAGGCACTCTTGCTTCCTCCACATTCTCCTTATTTCTTGTATTTTCTTATTTCTTGGATGGTAACACAGCCGCGTGTCCCTGACACAGGAGACGGACAAAACCTGTCCTGGTCTATCCCGTGGGTGACAGGAGATATGGTGCAATCCTGGTTGGCTTAAAACAGCAGTCCTCAAACTGGGCACCGAACCCGTTTCAGTTAGAAAGGTGTCCCTTGATTCCCATCAAACGTTCGCAGACAAACCTACATGCTATTTATCTGTGACCTTGACACATTGAGAGATGGTGTGTAAATAGTTTGCAGACTTCTGCCCATACGGAGGCAACATAAACTTCGCCTGCTCTTCTCCCCGTGATATTTCTTTGTAGAATTATTCCAGGGCCTTGTGCCAGTTGCAAAATGCTCACTTGGCAAATGCACCCTCTCTCCCTCACGTGGTTCTACGGAAAAGGCACAGCGTGGTTCTTACATATTCCTCAGCTGCTCCCGAGTCTTGTAATGGTGTAGGACCCTGGGCAGAGACGCTGGAGACCTGCGTTTAGCCCCAGTCTTTCGTTTCGACTGCCTGACCGTCGTGGGGGGTCCCATGATTTTCTAGGTGGCTTCTGGAAAATGGAACAGCATGCATTCCTGAGGCCGGCATTGCACAGAAAACTAGTCCCTGTTCCCCTTCAGAGTGAACCGGCAAACACGACGTACCCACTAACTTTTCCTTCATTACGTTCCATTTCCATTACGAGTCTCTTGGACGACTTAGGCTCTGCCAGGGCCCTTCATGCCTGAGCACACAGCCAGAAAACTGGGTTGGCTTCGAATAAAAGAATATTACATTATTTTGTTGTTGTTCCCGTAAAGCACGGTGTATATGCTTTTATTTCAGACACGTGAATGGATGGTCTCTATCCGCCGATGGGGAGAACCAACCGTCTTCCCTACCTGGGTCCACCTGGATGGATACCCATGAGCCCCGAATGCTTCATTGTAAAAGGCTGTAGACGAGCAAAGCCTGTCATGAGGTGTCTCAACCACAACATGCACAGACACGTATTGATTCTAAAGAAAATAATACACAGGAAGCACAGGGATGCCCAGTGATATCTGTTAACTCAGTCGTTCCTGAGTTAAGCCCACGAGCTGGGATTTCTGTGACATGGGAGTTTTTAACAACCAGAGCTAGACAAAGGCTCAGGTCACTTGGCTTCTGGAGTCGCACACGCTTTCCCCGCATCAAGGTCACGCTGCCATTACACCAACAGCGTCCTTACCTGCGATTAATTTCGCCGCGTAGATGATATATACAGGCTATTGTTTCCATATGTGGGGAGCATGTGTATCGTATCTGTGTTCCTTCAAAAAAGAAAAAAAAAAAAAAGAAGCTCTCATTTTCCAGGTGTTGAATAGGTGGTTTCGCCCCAGCGTTGAGGTTTATGTGGGAACATGTTACTTGCTTTTTCCTCGCTTCACGGTCCTGAAATGTTTAGTCTCCTCTGGAAACTTACACAACCTCACGGCTTGGCGCGTGTCATGTAAGGATCCAGGATCAGTGCGGCTCAGTAAGCAAAAGCAGCCCCTCCTTCCTGCTCCCTCGGGCCGTGCGGGGAGGTGGGAGGTGGCTCATCAGAACACGGGTCTCATCCGTTAAGATCAGATTCTGTGTCTCCCTCTCTCTCTGTCCCTCCCCTGCTCATGCTCTGTCTCTCTCTCTCTCTCTCTCTCTCTCTGTCTCCAAAATAAATATTCAAAAAAAGAAAGCTTTTTTTTTTTAAATTTTATTTTAGAGACAGAGAGGCAGATGGAGAGAGAGAGAGAGAGAGAGAGAATCCCAAGGAGGCTGGAAAGACCCTGCCCCACGTGCCATATTTGCTCTCCCACGGTCACCAAAAGAGGTCACAGGTTTGACCCAACATCGGTGGCTCGGAAGACAGGAGAAGGAGCCATGAGCCAAGATGGGCAGGCAGCCCCAGGGGGTCACTCTGTATAGTCGGAAGGGACGGACCGTCTCTGTGCCGGCCAATCGCAGCCAGCCATCGAAGGATTGCAGGAGCCTGGCCGATCCCACGGGAAGGCCCTTGTTCCAAGGAGGAAAGAAAGAAGAAGGGCTCCAGGCCAACGAAGAAAAACGCATCCAGCCACATCAGTTTACAGTAAATCAGGAGCTGACATGTTCAACCAGAAAACACGACATGGTTCTATTCCCTAAATTGCAATATTTCTATTATTAGTTGAAAAACATGACATTCTAAGGTTGTTATAAGGTTGCTTATTACCTCTATTGTCATTGTAATGCAACATACTTAACCCTCGGATAGAGCAGACGGCTACTGTACAGGGGTGAATGGTGTCCCCTCAAAATGTAACACAGAATGTTCCTTATTTGTAAATAGGGTCACTGCAGATGAAATGAGTCAATATGAGTTCATCCGGGATCAGGGTGACCCTAAATCCAATGACAGGTGCCATTGTAACACACAGAAGAGGGACACACACGCAGAGGAGAAGCCACATGAAGGCGGAGGCACAGATGGGAGGGACACAGCCACGAGCCCAGGGGCGCCTGGAGCTCCAGAAGCTGGAAGAAACAGGAAGGACTGTCCCCTGGAGCCTCTGCAGGGAGCACAGCTCTATCCCACGTGGATCTCAGCAGCCCTGCCTGGATCTCAGTGGCCCTGCCCTGCCTGGATCTCAGTGGCCCTGCCCTGCCTGGATCTCAGTGGCCCTTTCTTGCCTGGATCTCAGTGGCCCTGCCCTGCCTGGATCTCAGCGGCCCTGCCCCTCCTGGGTCTCAGCGGCGCTGCCCTGCCTGGATCTCAGTGGTCCTGCCCCTCCTGGATCTCAGTCGCCCTGCCCTGCTTGGATGTCAGTGGCCCTGCACCCTCCTGGATGTCAGTGGTCCTTACCTGCCTGGATCTCAGTGGCCCTGCCCTGCCTGGATCTCAGTGGCCCTTTCTTGCCTGGATCTCAGTGGCCCTGCCCTGCCTGGATCTCAGCGGCCCTGCCCCTCCTGGGTCTCAGCGGCGCTGCCCTGCCTGGATCTCAGTGGTCCTGCCCCTCCTGGATCTCAGTGGCCCTCCCCTGCCTGGATCTCAGTGGCCCTCCCCTGCCTGGATCTCAGTGGCCCTGCCCTGCCTGGATCTCAGGGGTCCTGCCCTGCCTAGATCCCAGTGGTCCTGCTCCCCCTGGATCTCAGCGGCCCTGTCCTGCCTGGGTGTCAGCAGCCCTGCCCCGCCTGGATCTCAGTGGCCCTGCCCTGCTTGGATCTCAGCGGCCCTGCCCTGCCTGGATCTCAGGGACCCTGCTCTGCCTGGATCTCAGGGGCCCTGCCCTGCCTGGATCTCAGTGGCCCTTCCCCTCCTGGATCTGAGTGGCACTGCCCTGCCTGGATCTCAGTGGTCCTGCCCCTCCTGGATCTCAGTCGCCCTGCCCTGCTTGGATGTCAGTGGCCCTGCACCCTCCTGGATCTCAGTGGTCCTTCCCTGCCTGGATCTCAGCGGCCCTGCCTGGATCTCAGTGGCCCTGCCCCACCTGGGTCTCAGTGGTCCTGACCCTCCTGGATCTCAGTGGCCCTGCCCTGCCTGGATCTCAGCCGCCCTGTCCCTCCTGGATCTCAGTGGTCCTGCCCTGCCTGGATCTCAGTGGCCCTGCCCTGCCTGGATCTCAGTGGCCCTGCCCTGCCTGGGTCTCAGTGGCCCTGCCCTGCCTGGATCTCAGGGGCCCTGCCCTGCCTGGATCTCAGCGGCCCTGCCCTGCCTGGATCTCAGCAGCCCTGCCTGGATCTCAGACTTCTGATGTTCAGAGCTGGGAGAGGATCCATTCCTGTAGTTTTCAGACCCCTGGTTTTGGTACTAATTTGTTAAGGCAGCCCCAGGAAACTCTTGCAGGAGGTATCCGAGTTTGAAGCCTAATTAGAAATGGTTACCACACGGCACAGTTTCTGTTTCAGTTAAATCTTTTCTTAGCCTTTTTTTTTCCCTTTGTAAGAATTCAGTGTCTTGTGTGGGCGTGTCATTTTCTCCTCCAGAGATTTATATAATCATTTGAGTCATGTATTTCCCCCAGTTTATTCATAAATGACTTGTATTTACATCTTTTAACACCACATTCCAAGGCATGTGGATAATTTCTTTGGATTTCATTTGGGTGTTTTGTTTTGCTTGGGTTTTGCTTTGTTTTGTTTCATTTCGTTGTTTCCGGATGTTTAAGACAAACACACACCTGCCTTTATACCAACGGGGAAAATCAGCACATTTCTATTCCCTGACGTGCAGGGTAGGGCCACTGTGCACAAGGATTCCTTCCTACTTGTAGGATTCAGAATGGCCTAAACTGTGTCCAGAAGGCATCTTGTGTCCATCAATGAGGTTACGCAACCTACTTTGCAAAAGGAATCCCCAGAGAAATGTCCTTAGGGGACCCGCTGAAGGGCTGGGTCTCAGCAGCCTTCAGCCTCAGAAGGAGCTTTTTAATGACATTCCTTCATTCTGGCGTCTGGGCCAGCTTCCCCCGGAAATACCCTAGAAGCTACTGGGTTTGCATTCCTAGAGACAGCTCGCATGGCCAAAATGGGTCGTCCAAAAAAAAAAAAAAAATTCTTTTTTTAAAAGTCTTTACAACACTTTGTAGAACTTTGAATATTCATCGTCTGTAGGACCCCTTTCTCCAGTGAATATTTTCACGTTGAGGTCGAGACCTTGCGCGGTTTTCATTTTGCAAAGGGACAAAGGGCTTGGTGTTTACCAAAGTGCCATCCAGCGCGGAGGCCTTGGAGGCCATGCTCTGGAATGCGCAGACGCCCCCTCGCCTGCCCCCCCCCCCCCGTCTGCCTGTCACTGGCCTGCGTGGTGGGGACGGAGGACAGGCTGATAATTCCCTGACCTCATCCCCCTGCGGTGGTTTTCCACCCGGCAGCATTTGGGGACCCAGCGTGAAGGACCATGTGCCCATGACCTTCGTTGTTCAAGGGGCTTCTGCTCACCTAACGGGCGGCGAGGGGTCAACACCCTTCCTGTTGCCCAGAATCCCTTCTAGACAAGCGTCATGGGGAGCGGAGTCCCCACCACGGGCCCGACTGACTTCCCAGCTGCACACGGTGCATTTTCTGCACGTCGCTGCCCTACCGGCTGAGCAGAGTCTTCCCCAGCCTCGTGGGCAGAGACACTAACTCAACTGTGCTCGGGAGATCTGCCCTGAGCCTCTGATGTCTTTTCCCCTTTAAATTATGCTGCCGAGAAAATCTGGAAGCATTTTCGTCCAGGCAATGGAACAGGAGAGTTCCGAGCGCGGTGTGTGAACAAACAAAGGAAACAAGCCTCCTCACTCCCAGCTACGCGAGGAGACGTTTCCTGTGTAGGCTCTTTTCTCTGTCTCCTGGTCATGGGACAGGATTCAGGGTCAGTCCTTCCCGGGGTGATGGAGCCTGACAGCAGCCGGCCAGGGCAGTCATGTGACTCAGAAGTGAGGTTTAAAATCCCCGTCAAGCAAAGAGCCACGTCACTCCTTGCTCATGCACGGCCCCGCTTGGAATATTAAACTTTCCCATTCAAAAGCCACAGCCCGTCTGTCCCTGCAGCCAGAAACAGCCCATCCGTCCCTGCAGGGATCCTGCCTTGATTAGGGGGAAGGGCTGGGGGAAGGGACACAAAAGACACAAGAACGCAGTAAAAATAAATGACGGTCGGTTCACCGGATCATCCGCATTAAGGACAGATACCCTACTGCCTCGCACAGCACTGACAAGGGGGCATCACTGTCCTTACTTCACATTTGGAAAAGCTGATGTTAGGAAGGCCGAATAGCATATTCCAGGCCACCCAGCCAGGAAACCAGGAGGAGGGAGTGGCTTCAGCCCCGCTGTGTGACTCAGTTACCGACCGCTCGGACGTCTGTACCCTTCTAACAAGACGGGTCCTAAGGTTCTCGCAATAATTCAGATGACACACACTGATGGTGGGTCCCCCACAGGAGAGGACTGTAGGGAGCCTCTGAGCCATGAGCTTGTCTTATCCCCGTGTCCTTAAAAGAACAGTTAGGTCAAGGGCAGGAGTTGGAGGCTGGGGACTGAGCCGGCAAAGCCATTAGATCAAAGATCACGATGCCTGTGGCTCTGGCTTCCAGAACGAGCCCTCTCCGTGGCTCACAGATGGCTACCTTCTTGCCGAGACCTCCCATGGTCGACAGAGACATCGCGACGTCTGATCTCTACGGACAAGGGCACGAGTCCCTTCCTCATCACCTCCCAGAGGCCTTACCTCCTGATACAAACCCCATGGAGGGGACTGGCTTCTGCGTAGGGCTTTCGAGGGGACACCACCCAGTCCACAGCATAGCTATTGTCAAAATTCTGGTTGAAATGGGGACAAGGAAAACACTAGCTGGCGAAATCACTAGGTACACCATGCATCCATCCAGACACATGCCGTTTGGTCAGTAGCACGAATCCCATGGACCCCCGGCAATATGGACGTCAATATCACTCCTTTGCCCCAAGCGCATTCGAAGGAGCTAGTGTTCCCTTTCCTCCCCACCCTCCACGTGGTAGAACGGCGATCAAACACGTGACTTTAACTCAACCGACATGCGTTTCTACCTCTGGTGGATTCAAGGAACTTTGCTGGCACCAGGGGTCATTCCACAATGCCTAAAACACGGTTCCAACCCATGGACTCAACCCCCGGCGAAGCAAACCAAAGCTGCCAAAGTGAGTGTCCAAACAAAAGGACTGAACTCATCAAAGCATTGATTTCTTTTTTTCGTGGCACAGTCATTGAGAACCGTAATGCCATATGCAAGGATTTGTTGTGTGAGTTGCAGACTGACCTTTTCGATCTACACGTTCCTTGGCAGAATTGAACCTCGTTCGCTCATTCATTCAGTTCACCCATCCCTGGCAAGAGAAGAAGGCACGATCTCTACCATTTCTTCAGAACAGCAGCTGCAAGGGGGTGGGGACAGTCTGGGAAGAGCTTGGCACGTCGAATGTCACCTCCGGGCACCTTGGCAACCTTCCCAGCTTGGGTGACCCACTGGGCATTGAGAAAACAAGGGACTGGTGCAGGAAGAGGCTGGCAGGAGGCCCAGAAGGCTGGAAATGAGCGTCCCTCCCAAGGCAGCCGGAGAGGTGGGTATAAAGCCCCATCCACTGGGCCCAACCAATCTTAGGAGCCAGGATCCACCAGACTGGGCGACCGGGTGACTGTGAGGTCCCCCCAGACAGGCACACGGGCAGAATGATGTGAGTTTCCAGTTCGGCTCAGTAGACGATGGCAATGCCATTAACAAACATGAGAAGATGTTGTGGGGACAAGATTTTTACAAATTCATAGAACGAGTCCCACCAAATAGGTCTGCACTTACTACTGAAAAGTAAAGCTATAGAGGAAGTGAATCAAGCCACTTGTGAACCAGCGTCTACTGATGACCTACCTTGTGGATACCACCGTGGACAAGGGACGCGGAGGAACCCACGGACACTGTGTTTCTTGGGAGAAACCGAGGCAGCCCGGACTCCAGGCATCAGAAGCAACCGAGCGCCGGGCTCCTTTGCGGCCGCGTCCCAAGACTCCCCGTCTCAAGGCCGGCCTTGCAAAGGCTCTATCAGGACCTCTGGAATGTTCTTTTCCTGAATCTTGGCCTTTGGACACCTAGTTTTTTTTCTCTCTTCACAGAAGCTCTGTCCTTTCTTCCAGGGGCTGGGGGGGGGAGGGGGGGATGGTGTCTCTGCGCGGAATGTCCTCACCTGATCCCTTCCTAACTTTCTAGGGCCCTCATTCCTTCTGGAAGCTGGGTGCCCTTCTCCTGCGTCCCCATCTGGCTCCTGGACGCACGGCGCTCTCCAGCTGTGCTGTCGCGCCCCCTCCCCGGGTGGCCCCCAGCTTCCCGCAGCCGGCACCGAGGCTCCCCGCGGCTCCCCGCCCCCGCCCTGCCCCCGCAGGCCGCTCGTGGGGGCGGGAGGAGCGCGCTCCCACCTTCCGGGCAGGCCGAGTCTGGCGGCCGGGAGAGGCGGGCGTCCAGGAGCCACCGGAGAGGCGGGAGGGCGTGGCTGCGGGTCTCACGTTGCAGCCGGGCCTGCCGGAGGGGGCTCCCGCCCGCACACGGGTTCGGGGGAAGCCGCCAGAGCAAACTCAGGCCCGCGCGGAGGGGTGCAAAGCGCGCGCCTTGTCCCTTCCCCGGAAGGAAAGGCGGCCGTTTTGCAGCCCGGCTCGGCACCCCGGCGCGCCCCCGGCCCCTAGTCCCCGGCCTGGCTCCGGGATCGGCGGGACTCGGTCCCAAAGCCGCTGCGCGCTGGGCCCCGGCCGCTCCCGCAGCCGCAGCGGGCGAGGCGCGATGAAGAGGCGCGAGGAGGGCTGAGCGCAGCGCGCGCGGCCAGGGTCCCTGGGCTCGGGCCCGCGCCCCGTCTCCCCGGGGTGGGGCAGGGCAGGGTGGGGGTGGGCCGAGGCGTGGACTCGGGGAAGCCTCTCGGCGACGCGAATAAAAGGGCGCCGGCTCGCCGCGCCGAGCTGGGAAGCCTCGCCGCCTCGCCCCCGGCCCGGGAAGGGCATGGCCCCGGCGGACCCCCGGCGGTGAGTCAGGGCGCCCCGCTCCCGTGTGTCGCGGCCTCCGGAGGACAGGTGAGGACCGAGGGCGGCCTGGGCGCCCGCGGGGAAGGGGGCGCGGTGTCTGCTGCGCGGGGGCAGTTGGGGGTCGGCCAAGGGTGGGGGCGAGGACGAGGGCGCACAGGCCACTAGGCCGGGGGTTTGCGGGGCCTTTTTGGGAAGGACAGACAGGCTGAATCTGGCGGGAAGATCCCCGTCGCCTTAACCTCTCCGCTCCCTTCCCGGGCCACCTCGCGCCTACCCATCCCTGCTCTCCAGGGAGGCGCCCGTGGGACCCCCGAGGGAACCCGAGCCCTCCTGGCGTGGGAGGGGACAGCAGAGCCGCGGGGCCTCCCCGGAGGGCGCTAAAGTCCCCCCGCCTCCTGCTCGAACTCTGGAATGTGGGTGACCCTCGGCCCGCTGGCGGCTGAGCCGCACGGAAGCCGGACAAGTCTTCCCCCCGGGAGGGACGGCGCCTGTTGCGCGGGTCCCCGCAAGGCCACCCGAGCCGCGTTCCGGGAAACCCCGTATTTTCCTTGGAGCGGCGCTGGAAGCTGGCCAGCTGGTCCGGCGGGGGCCAGCCTCCCCCGCCCCCCCCCCCTCCCCGGGGCGGCCCCGGCGGTTCCGGCGGCTCGGGCGGCTCCGGCGGCTCCGGCGACTCCGGCTCAGGGCACCTCCCCGCGCGCGCGGCGCCAGGCCCGGGCTTCCCTGGGGCGCGCGCTCTCGGTCTCCGGGGACGACCCGGCCAGAGCCGAGGCTTTACAGAAGGCGTCGGCGCGCGGGGGCCCGGGTGGCCCGCGGGCACAGCGCGCGTTCCGGGCGCGGTCGGCGGGGGAGGCTGCAGGAGGCTGAGCCCCTCCTCTGGAAAGGCTGCAAGAGAGGACGCGCTCAGGCCGAAGAAGGTGTCTATCTCGAGGTTGTTTAAAGGACCAACAGCTCCGGATTCCTAGCCTGAGCGAGCGGATCAGAGCGTGTTGCCCGCGGTTATCACCTTCCCAGAGCACGCGCGTGTCTTTTGCGCACTTTACACGTGTATTATTATTTTTAAATAAAGTCGTTGCAAGAAGTGAGAAACACATAACATGATTAACGGATGCGCAAAGCATGGACCTAATAATAATAATAATAATAAATAACCACGCATATTCTAAACTGTTGCTTGAAATATCCGCGCATTTCCATGTTTGCGCGCATGGCCTCACTGATCGCGTTTCTTTGCACATGTTTTGTGGGTCAATTCCTTTCCTCTTTATCTGATGTCGGATTTCACCAACTTCTTCCCCTATAGCGCACGCACCCACATGTAGTGGAATACATTTTGCTTCAGTGAGCGCGCACCCCTTAAACACTGTAAGAGGACATATGCAACACCTCAAGGAATGTCATTCAAAGAAGGGTATACTCTTAATAACGACCTTGTTGAGAAGTTTATTTTCAGTCAAATATGTACAATATATAATGGCTCGGAATGAACATTGGAGGCGGAGACTTTAATCAGTTACTTTATTATTATAGAAACATTATAGTAATATATGTTATATTGTTATATATATAAAGTATATATTATAGTTACTTTAATCAGTTACTTTATTATTATGGAAACATAATATATATATTGCTGTATATGTAACTATATATTATAGTTACTTTAATCAGATACTTTATTATTATAGGAATATTATGGTATATATTATATTACTATATATATATAAGTATATATTATAGTTACTTTAATCAGTTACTTTATTATTATAGAAACATAATATATATATTACTATATATAACTATATATTATAGTTACTTTAATCAGATACTTTATTATTATAAGAATATTATAATATATATTATGTTACTATATACATAAAACTATATATTATAGTTACTTTAATAAGTTACTTTATTATTATAGAAACGCCAGTATCTCTCTCCTCTCTCTATATGGATGAGCAAATATATACACGAATATCTGTACATTTGTATATATGAACACACATGTACGTATATTTTTGTGTGTCTGGTCTCCATCCATTCCATACCGTCGCTCGTCACAGCGTCAGATTTCCAAATGGGAGCGTCAAAGTCAGGAATTGAGATGACCTCCGAAATAATGGTTCCAGATCGCGGGGAAAGATCAGGAAAATAAGTTTCGAGTCTCTTGGCCCGAATATCTTGTGTCAGTGAAGGACACCATGCGGTGATGTCTTGGGAAGCCCCAAACCATCTTGCACAATTGGAAGAACGTTCGCTGCACGTGCGCGCGCTACCCGACAATAAACGGCTCTCCTTCTGTGGTCCCACGACAGGTGTCCAGGGATAACGAATCAGGACAAGATGCCATCATCCCGGGCGCGGTGGCCAGCCCTGTCCGTGGTGCTGATTCTGCTCTGGGGTCATCCACCAGCCGCGCTCGCCTGCCCTCACCCGTGCGCCTGCTACGTCCCCAGCGAGGTCCACTGCACATTTCGGTCCCTGGCTTCTGTGCCCGCCGGCATCTCTAAACATGTGGAAAGAATCAATCTGGGGTTTGTACCACATTCTTACTGAACAATTTCAGCCTCTTTCGTTGCGTGTTTGTTTTTTTGTTTTTTCACACATGTACGTGCATTTACGAAACTGTCAATGCGTACGACTTTCTGTAAATGCAGTCCTTTGGGGGCGATTATCTGAATTGATCCGTCAACTGGAACCACAATCGTATGATTTAATAACCAGGCATCCTGGATAACTTCAATGTATCTACAGATTTCCCTTGAAAACAATTGCCTACCGTAGAGTAGATACAAATGTATCTGATACACACATAAATATATAAACATTACTTCAATAGACTTCAGAAACTACTAAAAATAACTTAAAAATCAGTTGGACTTCTCCGACATTCTGTAAGTTATCTGGATGATGCACTTGTGCTCTTGGGGGAATAAAAAGGCCTTGTAGTTTTTACCTATTTAAAATATGAATATTTTGGGGCTCCTGGGTGGCTCAGTCGGTTAAGCATCCGACTTCGGCTCAGCTCACGATCTCACGGTCTGTGAGTTCGAGCCCCGCGTCGGGCTCTGTGTTGACAGCTCAGAGCCTGGAGCACGTTTCGGATTCTGTGTCTCCCTCTCTCTCTGCCCCTCCCCTGCTCATGCTCTGTCTCTCTCTGTCTCTCTCTGTCTCAAAAATAAATAAAAACATTTAAAAAAATAAAATAAAATATGAATATTTTTTATGAGAGGTTTTATGCAGCATTTCAGGTAGATTTATATTCATATAGATTTATATTTATATAGATTTATGTAGAGACATATGTTTTTGTATTTTAAAATATCGTTTCATGTGCATAAATGCTTTGTATACATAAATATTAGTTGCCTTAAATTGCAGGTACTCATGTGAAAATTAAATAATAAACAATTATTTGGACTTACCCAACAAAATATGTAAGCTATTTTCTACCACCTACAAAACAACAAAAATAACTTAGGCTTTGGTGACTAGCCTCAGACGGGATGTTTTAAGTGAAACGCAATGGCCAATGAACAAAATAATTGTAAATGCGCTTGGCATCTTATAGCAGAAGCTTAAAAAAAATCTTGTATTTGTAAAGTCCTGTAGCAGAAAAAGAGAATGAAAAGTTAAGACAGTAAGATAGAAAGTTCCCTAATCGAAGGCAGTAGACCATTGAGTAATTTTCTCAGTAAGATCTTGAGAGACCTTATGATATGAGTATCTGAAAATCCAACCAGAATCATGATAACTCAGTAGGGGAAATAGTTTGACTTTGCCAGAAGAGGGGGTTAATTTTTTTTTTTTTAATTTTGTTTTAAAATTTATTCTTGAGAGACAGAGCACGAGTCGGGGAGAAGGGCAGGGAGAGAAGGAGACACAGATTCCAAAGTAGGTTCCAGGCTCTGAGCTGTCAGCACAGAGCCCCCACGCGGGGCTCGATCCCACGAACCATGAGATCGTGACCTGAGCCCAAGTCAGGTGCTTAACCGACTGAGCCACCCAGGCACCTCCCCGCCCCCGCATTTAGAAGAGGGGATTTCAATAGCTAAACCAGTTTCCCGCCCTCCCCCCCCTTACAGCCTTACCATTTGGCAAGTGGGAGACAGAAAGGGAACAGCAGGTACCATTGATTTGAATCCGGGTAGGATGAGCCGTGCTTTGTAGAAAGGAAAACAGACTTTATCTGTGATTTCTCTCCTCTCTCGCGTGTCCTGATGTGCAGGAGGTCCTGTCTCCACACCGTTGCTGTCTTTCTCAGCCTATGGTCCCACCAGCTGTGATTAGCCCCCTGGTCCCTCCAGCCCGACCCCTGGCAGTGCACACAGTAGGACGTGGCATCCCACAGGGCGTCGTGCAGCCCCCTAGAAAGCGTGACAGTGACGAGCAGGACGACAGGTTTCTGCTGTGCTCCTGCCTACAAGGCATGCGTGTGCCGCCTGCTGTATACTGGGGCTCTGGACTGTGGGGTGGGAAAACAGGGCAGGGGAGATGTACACGGTGGCTTTGTACAGACAACAGCACTGGGCTATGACCTGTCGGGCTGCGTTTATCGCAGTTACGATTTCCGCGGCTTTTGTCCCCTACTCCTCTTTACAGATGCTTGATGGACTGAGCCCCCCAGGTGCCCCATCTTAAGCTGACTTTACATGGTAAAGACTATAAATGACTGGGTCCCAAAAGCTTTGCCACTGGAGCAGTACATAGATACTGAGGTCCTTCCTTTCCCTGTTGATGGCAATAATATTTTCGGGTGTTTTCTGTAATATTAAAGAAAAAAACAAAACAGCTAAGGTATGGCTTCACTGCACACAAGTGTATAAGATCCAGCCGGCTAACTTGGTCATAGGAATCTACATGGCACTTTTCAAATCACTCTTTTTCAAAAATGTTTATGTATTTCTTTTGAGAGAGTGCACACATGATCAGGGAGGGGCAGAGAGAGAGAGAGAATTCCAAGCAGGCTCCATGGTGTCAGCGTGGAGCTCAGTGCCAGGGCTCGAACCCATGAAATAGGAGATCATGAACCTGAGCCAAAATCGAGAATGAGACACTTAACCGCCTGAGCCAGCCCGGTGCCCACTAGATCAGTCTTATATCCCAGCACTGTCTCGGGAAATCAGTCTGCAAGGAGATGATGTTAGTGTCATTGTGCGTTTTGTTGAGGGGGGGGAGGAAGAACTAAGGGCGATGTCTAATACAGACAGGACTCAGGGTCTGATTTGTGTTTTCGCCATCTGGAAGGAGCAGCGTGCTCTCAAGGAATGAGGGATTGTTGGCAAAGCGCTACTGAACTCTCCCATTCCCGCACAGATGTTTTTGCAGGGTGTTTAGTCGGCATTGAAACAGAGATCTGCTGTTTCCTGTTTGGACACAGCCCCAGAGCTTTTTCAAAAATTACTTTCCAAGTATATTTTAAATGTTTGTATTGATTTATTTATTTTAGAGAGACAGAGAGACAGAGAGACAGAGAGACAGAGAGACAGAGCATGAGCAGGGGAAGGGCAGAGAGAGAGAGGGAGACCCAGAATCCAAAGCAGGCTCCAGGCTCTTGAGCGGTCAGCACAGAGCCCAACGCAGGGCTTGAACAACTACCATAGATACATAGATTATATATATATAGATGGATAGATAGATAGATAGATAGATAGATATGATACATGGATGGATGAATGGATAGATGGATAGGTATATAGATATATATGATAATAGATAGATAATAGACACATAATCCATGGATCAATAGATAGATGGATTGCTGGATCAGTACATAGGTATATAGATAAATGATGCATGGATAGATGGATAGATAGATGATAGATGGATGGATCTGTGGATTGATGGATTGGTAGATAGAAGATGAATGGATGGATGGATGGATAGATGGATCAATAATCAATGGATAGCTGGATGATGGATGGACGGATGGATGGATGGATGGACGGATGGATAAATAGATGATGGGTGGATGGATCAATGGATAGGTAGATGATGGATGGATGGATGCATAGATAGATGATGGATGGATGGATCAATGGATAGGTATATGATGGATGAACAGATGAATTGGCTAATGGATGGATGAATAGATAGATAGATAGATGATAGATAGATGATGGATGGATAGGTAGAAGATGGATGGATTGATGGAATGATGGATAGGTAGATAGATGATGGATGGATGGGTGGATGCATGGGTGAATAGATAGGTAGGTAGATACATACATACATACATACATACATACATACATAGATAATGGGTGGATGGATAGATAGACCAACAGGCAGCGTCTCTTCCGCTTGGGCAGTTTCCAAATCTCAACACTCTTGATATTAAGGGCTGAGCCATTCTTTGTGGGTGGCCATCCTGTGCATTGTGGGATGTTCATCAGCACCCGTGGTCTCTACCCACCGGATGCCACTAACACATCCCCACTCAGCTGTGATGCCCAAACGGTTCTCTGGGCACTGTCCAATATCCATGCTGTCTATTCCAGAAGGGGGAGCCTTTCTATGTAATTGTCCGTTGACTCTGTGAGTTAAATGCAAACAGCAGCCATGATTACTTTTTACTGTATTTTACCCGTGCATCACTTCAAAGCCCTATTGCGTTTTCCTAACGAGACAGGATACATTTCATTGCATCGAGTGTTTCCTTTGCCTAAGTTGGTCTTATAAAACAATGCAGTGTTTAAAGTCGTTCTTTGTAGACGTCCAAGCGATCAAGCTGAGTGGTTTTGCTGTTGGAGGTTATTTTTCCTGGAATTTATAGCTGAAAAGTGATGCTTCCTCAGGCTGGCTCTTAGAGGAGTCATTAGCCAGATCTTGACTTCGAAATCAGGGTTTGGGCACATATGTGTTTATAAGAATGGGGCACCTGGGTGGCTCAGTCAGTTAAACGTCTGACTCTTGATTTTGACTCCCGTCATAATCTCACAGTTCGTGAGTTCAAGCCCCAAGTCGGGCCCTGTGTTGGCTGTGCGGAGACTGCTTGGGGATTCTTTCTCTCTCTCTCGCTCTCTCTGCCCCCTGCCCCGGTCGCATGCTCTCTCTCTCTCCCAAATTAAATAATCATTAAAAACTTATTTTTAAAAAGGAAAGAAATTGGCATTGTCTGTTGTATTTAGCTATGAGCATTTCACCTTCACTGTCTTACAACATCTATTTCCTTTTATTTAGGTGCTATGGGGAAGTCATAAATAATGTCAGGCTACATGTGTTGTATTTCAGCAGAAGCAGTGGCACAAAGCAACTGCCCTCCAATACAGAATTCTTCACTCATTTTAGAATGCCTTCTCTAGGCATTGACTCTGGGGATTGCCTTGTGCCATCAGTAAGGTAGCAATGAGGAATTTTCTTTTTTAAAAAAATTTTTCATGTTTATTTGCTGTTGAGAGAGAGACAGGCAAAGCGTGAGCAGGGGAGGGGCAGAGAGAGAGGAAGACACAGAATCCAAAGCCGGCTCCAGGCTCTGAGCTCGAACCCACATGTTGCGAGATCATGACCCGAGCCGAAATCGGACGCTCAACCGACTGAGTCACCCAGGCGTCCCGGAGATGAAGCATTTTCAAACTGGCCAAGAAAACATCTTTACCAATGTTGACGCGACATGAAAACCAAAAGACACCAAAATGTTTACAACTAATTTGGAGAATCCATCAGAAATGGCCACTGGTCCTGGTGAAACAGAGTGCTGGTGTTAGTGTTCGTTCTTTAATTTGGTCCTTCCTAGCCTGGAGTACCTCCTCCCGTCATTACATGATGCAAAGCTCCTTCCCCAGCTGCCTGTTCCTTGGCATCGATGCTCATTCTTTGCATTCAATGACCCATGTGTCGTCCATCATTATGCACACTTTCCATTGGACGTTTCCAACAAGGGGCCATTGGACCAGCTTCCTTTCGACTCCAAATCCTACTTGTGTCCCTGAAATCACCTCTAGCTGCATTAGCACATTCTTAGTGAAAATATCCAGCGAATATTCCTGAACCGAGTGAAGGCCAGTAAGAGTAGGTCATTTTCCTTTCGACCCTAGAAACGGACAAGGATACAAAGCAAGAAATGGCACCAGTACACCTCAGACTCAACATTGGGTAAATGGTTCCTGGGCAGACTGCTGAATCTTTCCCAGATGGGGCTTCAGTAGTCACTGTTTCTTATTCCAACTCTTCTTCTTTTTTTTTTTTTTTTTAGATTTAATAGTATACAGGCTTTGTCAGAAACCTCATTTGCGGGACTGAGCAAGTTGGAGCTGCTTATGATTCATGGCAACGACATCCCCAGCATCCCCGACGGGGCTTTAAGAGACCTCAGCTCTCTCCAGGTAAACCCAGGCTTTTACGACCATCGGGAATTGCAGCTTCTACGACCGTTAATGAGCAAGGGGAAACGACATCCTGCTCCCCAACGATTAATAACATTGCCAATTTTTTCTTCCCGTTAAAAACCAGCTTCATGTCATTCCCTCTCTGCCCTTTGTTCTGGTTTCTGTCCCTGCTTGTGGCTTTGTCTGTTATAAACAGGCTTTTCTGCTCCGCCCCTGCCTTTGTAGGTTTTCAAATTCAGCTACAATAAGCTGCGTGTGATCACGGCTCAGACCCTGCAGGGGCTGTGGAGATTGACGAGGGTGCACATTGACCACAACAAGATCGAGTTCATCCACCCACAAGCTTTCAATGGCCTAACCTCCCTAAGGCTGCTCCACTTAGAAGGAAACAAGCTGCAGCAGCTACATCCTGGCACGTTCTCCACGTTCACGTTTCTGGATTATTTCAGAGTCTCCACCATCAGACACCTCTACCTAGCGGACAACATGATTACGACTCTCCCCACGGGGATGCTTCAGAACATGCCTCTTCTGGAGAATCTTTACCTGCATGGGAACCCGTGGTCGTGTGACTGCAACATGAAGGGGTTTCTGGAATGGGACGCCAGATCCAAAGGTAAGAGGAGAGCACGGCGAACGTGGCTCCCACCTGCACGGTGCCCACCCTTCTGGAGAGCTGATGTCGTCCAGCGTTGTGCCATGGCTTTGGCTTGTGAAGAGAACATCGCCAAATCAGCACGGCAGGAAGCTTCCCGTGGAAAGGGTTACAGCGTAGATGCTGAGGCACCTCGGTTCCATAATTCTCACGGCTGTCTCCGTCAGGCAATTGTGAGGCAATGATCATTCAGTTTTATATGGTTGACTATGGTTGTCCTAAACTGAATATCTGGAGTGTTCCATGCAGCCCTGGGTTACGGCGACACGTGGGACTTTCTCTGCATCCCTGTTATATGAGGAGGTGTTCAAAGATGCTTGGAAAAGGGAAGGCTGGCAGTGGCTGTGACACGTCTCTCTTGAGAATGGGTGACAGGGACGTTCTGCACTGGTCCAGAGAACAAAAAACAGGAGGGCTGTGCAGAAGTTGCAAGAAAGTAGATTTTTTTAAGTTTATTTATTTATTTTGATGGGAGGGAGGGGGAGGAAGAAAGAGAGGATGAGCGGAGGAGGGGCAGAGAGAGAGGGAGACACAGAACTGGAAGCAGGCTCCAGGCTCCGAGCCGTCAGCACAGAGCCCGACGCGAGGCTCGAACCCACGAACCGCGAGATCATGACCTGGGCCGAAGTCGGACGCTCCACAAACGGAGCCACCCAGGCACCCCTTGCTTCTTAATACTCTTAACTAGAAAAGACACACGTCACCTCCATTCATATTTCATTGCTGGGAGATAGTCCCTAAACCCCACCGGGTACGTGGCGGGGGGTTGAAAATCAGTTTGGGTAGACCTTTACCAGCAAAACATTGGATCAGGGAAGTGAAAATATGATGTTTTCCTGCACAGATGGCCGTCTTGGCCATTCTGGAGATACATGTGTGTGTGTGTTATGTGTGCACGCACATACACGTATGTCTGTGGATATTTGGTGTGTGCATGTGTTTACATGTGTGTCTGCGTATCTTTTGTGTGTGCATGTGTGTCTCTATGTGTCTGCATGCACTGTATCTATATATTTGTATCTGTGCGTGTTGGGTGAAGGAGTGACACAATTATATCTGCATGTTGAGGTGTTTACTCTGAAAGTCACGTGGAAAACTGCATTCAGAGAGGCAGAACCAGATCTCGTGAAACCAGTTAGGAGGTTTATCGTGCTCTGAGTCATATGATAGCCCTTTGGTTTATTCCCAGTGGGGATGGAAAGAAGTGAGCAGATATCAAGATAGTTCGGTCTCATAAATGTCACCTGGGGGAGACTCTGGGACTTGGAAATAGGCACGTCAAGTAGAAAACCGGTGTGGAGTTTGTACGATGTGTGTTGACTGGACAAGCACGTATGGCAGCCGTCATCGGAAAATGGATGGTGACGAAAACCATACATGTAGGTGAGGCCACCTAGGCCAAGTCCTGGAGCACTCATCATGAATGAGTCCATGGGCAGAGAAGGCTGAAGGCCGTGAAAGAGGCAGATACAGACAACATTCTGGAACACTTGGTGTCCAGGAAGACAAGAGTAGAATGGGAATCCAAAACATACACATGGCCTGAAATGCAAAATTACCGGGGCCCCTGGGTGGCTCAGTTGGTTAAGTGTCTGACTCTTGATTTCAGCTCAGGTCATGATCTCGTGGCTTGCGATCTTGAGCCCCGAGGCAGGCTCTGCACTGACAGCATGGAGCCTGCTTCGGATTCTCTCTCTCTCTCTCTCTCTCTCTCTCTGTGTCTCTCTGCCCTTCCCCCACTCACTCTCTCTCTCAAAATAAATTAACATTAAAAAAGAAGAAAAATTATGGCAACCAAAAAAATCATGAAAGACAGATACGATGTGATTCATGGCAAAAGTGGGACCTTTCACCTCGAACTCTTTTCATGGGTTGGTTGCATTTGTTTATGTAGATTCTCCTGGACCTTCAGAGAAGGTAAGTTGTATCGGGTGTGTGAACAGAGTCACTTTTTTAAAAAAATAACTTGGAAATACTTTTGGAAAAAAAGCATTCATTACTCCTTGTCAGGGAGTTCAAACACCGTGGTTCTGTACCACATTCTGTGCTAAATGGATTTCAAGTCATTGGTGAAGTCACAGAAGTGGGTGAGTGTTGAATCATTATGCACATGCACTGAGGAGATAAAGGTACACTGAAAGCCTTCATCCTCTGCCATGTGCAAGGCATGCTGCTCTTGGGTTCCCTGACTTACTGCACGCTTGTTGATTCCTTTTAGGGACTCTGAAGTGCAAAAAGGACAAAGCCTATGAAGGTGGTCAGCTATGCGCCACGTGCTCCAGTCCCCGAAGATTGTACAAGCAAGAGATTCACAAGTTGAAGGACATTACTTGTCTCAAGCCTTCCATAGAGTCCCCTCTGAGACAGAACATGACCAGGAACAGCGAGGAAGACCAGGAACAAGAAGAAGACGGTGACGGCCAGCTGTCCCTGGAGAGGTTCCAATTCCCCCCGTGGAACATCTCTTTGAATATGACCGACGAACACGGGAACACAGTGAACTTGGTCTGTGACATCAGGAAGCCAACAGACGTGTACAAAATCCACCTGAACCAGACAGATCCCCAAGAGATTGATATAAATGCAACGGTTGCTTTGGACTTTGAGTGTCCCATGACTCGGGAAAACTATGAGAAGCTGTGGAAACTGATCGCGTATTACAGTGAGGTCCCTGTGAGGCTAAACCGAGAGCTCATGCTCGGCAAAGACCCCAAGGTCAGCTACCAGTACAGGCAAGGCGCCGATGACGACGCCCTTTACTACACGGGTGTCAGAGCCCACATTCTTGCAGAACCAGAATGGGTCATGCAGCCGTCCATAGATATCCAGCTCAACCGACGTCAGAGTACGGCCAAAAAGGTGCTGCTCTCCTATCATTCCCACTATTCGTTAACAATGCCCGCCAAAGAGGCCAGGCAGTCTCGGAGCAGAAGCTGGGTCATGATCGAACCCAGCCGAGCAGTGCACACAGCCCAGATCGTCTTGGAAGGGGATCTGTGCCAGCTAAGCTGTAACGTGAAGGCTTCTGAGAGTCCATCCATCTCCTGGGTGCTCCCGAATGGCTCCGTGCTGAAAGCACCCATGGAGGACCAGCATGGCAAGTTCTCCATCGTCACCAGCGGCTGGCTGAGGATCAGATCAACAGAGCAGTCAGACTCGGGTTTGTACCAGTGCATCGCCCAGGTGAGGGATGAAATGGACCAGACGGTGTACAGGGTCTTTGTGCAACCACCTGCCACTCAGCCTCCCGACGGACATACACTGACAATTCCAAAGAACGTAGGGGAGCCTGTGATGCTGCCTTGCAGTGCGCTGGCCATACCCGAAGCCCAGCTCAGTTGGATCCTTCCAAATAAAAGGATAATAAATAATCTGGCTAACACGTCCCATGCATCCGTGTTGGCCAACGGAACTCTTTCCATCCCAAAGGTCCAAGTCAGTGATGGCGGTTACTACAGATGTGTGGCTGTCAACCGGCAGGGGGCCGATCATTTTACTGTGGGGGTCACCGTGAGTAGGAAAGGGTCTGGCCGGTCATCCAAAAAAGGCAGACATCCAGCTGCGAAGACTCTTTCCAGAGTGCCAGGAGATGTCGTAGAGGACGAAGGTGGCTCAGGCGTAGGAGACGGAGAGAGCACTTCAAGGAGATTTCTACATGCAAAGGACCAAGAGGAGCTCCTCAAAACAAAGGACGATGCCGTCGCTGGAGGTCAGAAAACCAAGAAAGGGCGAAGAAAACTCAAACCCTGGAAGAATTCTGAAAAAGAACCAGAGACGAACATAGCAGAAGGTCGCAGAGCGTTTGAGTCCAGACGAAGGATAAATATGGCAAACAAGCAGATTAATCCAGAGCACTGGGCAGACATTTTAGCCAGAGTACGTGGGAAAAATCCCCCTAAGGGAACCGAAATACCCCAGGTCATTAAAACCACCACTCCCCCATCCGTGGGTCCGGAGGTGACGCCCCTCCTGCCTGCCGTCCCTCCCCCCTCGGTAGGGGAGGAGGGTCCTGCACGGACCACAACCAGCGCTGAAGAAACCTCGGCAGATGCATTTCCATTTGGTGAGGACGATCAGGTTTCCGGCACTGTGTCCTCAACCAGGATGGGACCGGACAGTGGACACGATGGAGTGATTGTCGCTGAACCCAAAGTGACAAGCACACATCTGGAAGAGTTTATTGACCATGACTTTTCTAAGACTGAGGATACAACTCCCACTCAAGTTGACCCAAAGTGGGCTACCACCAGTGTACTGATATCCATCCCTTATGAATCTTCTCCTACTCTCCAGACCCTGCACACGGTCTACGAAGAGCCCACCAATGAAAACACAGGCACAGAGAGCTGGCCTGCAGGAGATGTTGGGTCCGTGCCAGAGCCTACGTCAGATGGGTATGAGTCTCCACTGGGTGCCATCGCCTTGGCTGAGTCTGAGACTGTGTCCTACGTTGACCCAGATGTGGAGGCTGACTCACAGCCAGATGAAGACAACAGGAAAGAATTGACTTTCGATCACTTTACGCCAACCCCCATCGTGTGGGTTGATGACTCCAGGACATCTGAGCCATTAGATAGTGTCCCATTAGGGGTGCCAGCTGTCCAACGACAAGGACATCCACGGAGACAAACAGACAACACCCAGCTTGTGAAAGGTGCTTCAAGCACTCAGGGAAACCCGCTGATTGAAAAGGGCACAGAGGAGAATTCTCAGACACCGCAGGAAGGAGATATGCCCGAGAGAGACCCCACAAACTCCGGAGATCCTAATAGTATGGGAAAGCGAGTCAAATCTACCCCTCCGCTGGACTCTGCCCCCGGAGTGATGAATGGCATCACTCCCTCGGAACATCCCAGCGACACCACACTGGGTGCTCTCTTTGACAAGGACCCCACCACGGTAACAGCAGCGATGCCAACCAAAAAGGCCACTTCGGCTTGGGGGCCGGCCACTCACCCTTCTCGAAAGAGACCCAACGGGAGGAAGAGATTACGCGCCCACAGATTCCGACACAGGCATAAACAAACCCCGCCCACGACTTTTGCCCCGACGGAGACTTTTTCTACTCCACCTACTCAAGTACCTGAGGCGAAGGTTCCAGAGCACGTGGAGAGTTCACCGGTGCCGACATCTTGGATTGGCCGCACAGTTGGGGTCCCCAAGCAGGCGCAAACGGAGAAGCAGGCAGAACCAGTACCCAAAGGAACCCCAAGAAGGAAACACGGGAAGAGGCCAAATAAACATTGGCATTCCACTTCTACAGCGAGCTTTCCCACGTCTGCCTCGACACCCAGCCCTTCCCCAGAAAGCAAGCATGAAAATGTCATTGTCCCCAGTCCAGAAACTCCACTCTTATCTACAACCATTTCTCTGACAACTGGGGACCCACGTGAGAGGACTACCGTGGAAGATTCTGTGACAACCACCACAAAAAGACACTTGTCACCCAATAAACTCCAGGAGACCATTCCAGTCACCTATAAACCTATATCGGACGGAAAGGAAATGACGAATTATGGTGTCACAAACATCAATGAGCATAAAACGGACAGCCCAGTCCCTGATGACCCCTCTAGTAATGCTGCATCACCTTCTGGCTCTGAGGTCTCCACTGTGGGAGACTTTCAGGAGGAATCTGCTCCGTCTAGCTTTCCCGGAACCTCACCCTGGAATCCCCCAGGGACAGCCCGGCCTGGGAAGCCACAGACAGACACACCTGTTACCTGCTCTGTGGAAACCCTTACAAACTCACCCTTTCTTAAACGGTCGGAGGATATGGGTTTTCCTTCCGAGTTCCCTCCGTCAGTCACAGCATCTACACTGTTTCAACCAGAAGAAGGGGGTGTCTCAACCCCTCTCTTGAGCATAAAAGTAGAGCCGTCTTCAACTGAGGCAGAAACCACCACCGGTGCTCATGATCATCGGGAAACGACTCCAGCTGCAATCACACCTTGGAATCCTGCCTCGACTCCTGCCCCCGCGGAGGGGACTGCATCCCCTTTCCTGGCCACCACTCTTGTGTCCTGGGCACAGACCTTCACGGAGCCCACCTCTCTTTCTTCAAAGACACCACCGTTAACAGATTCCAAGGAAAACGTTTTCTTGAATTACGTGGGGATCCCAGAAACCAAAGCAGCCCCGGTGAATAACGGGGGAACACAGCATGTATTGAGGCCACATGATTTACCCACCCCTTCTTCCAGCCAGAATAAATTTAACTTAACTCCAAAGCAAGAGTTGGGAAAGGAAGCATTTGATGGAAAGGCCCAAAACAGTCTTCCACGTGGCCCCGACGGTAAGGCTGGGAGAGTCCAACTTTTCCACCAGCCAGCCAGAGTTCCTGCCCAACCAATCCCACCGAGGGGAACGGTGAGGCCACCACATGTGGCCACAGAAGGCTCCTTTAGGTACTTTGTAACTCTCCAGCCCCCTCGTCACTTGACCAACAAACCGGAAATAACGGCGTACCCTTCAAGGGCTTTGCCAGAAAATAAGCACTTTACGACTCCGAGATTACCAAGTACGACCAGTCCCATGGTTTCAGCGCAGAAGCCCAAACCTCGCCTTCCTAGTAAGTTCACTGACCAAGGAATGGACCGGTTCAGTGTCAACCCCAAAGTGTTTGGGAATAACAACATCCCGGATCTAAGAGAACCTGGTGGCAAGCTTCCAAGCTCAAGCGTACCCCATTATCCCAATGGAAGATTCCCTTTCTTTTTCAACAGGACCCTCTCTTTCCCACAGTTGGGAGTTACTCTCAAGCCCCAGACGCCTACATCCCCTGCCCCCAGCGTAAGAGAGAAAAAAATCAACCCAGGTCCCTACAATAGGCTACATTCCCAGAGCATCATCCACATGGACTTTGGTCCCCCCGCACCTCCATTATTGCACCCTCCCCGGGCCACGGGGCCGCCCTCAACAAATGCACAGAACATCCCTGTGGTCTACTCCACCCGGAGCTCCGTCCCCAACGTGGTATCATCTGGCCAGCCTTCCAGAAGCTTCCATCAGACCAGCTCCAAGCTGTTCTCTGCTGGAGGACCGCCCGCATCCAAATTCTGGACGCATGGGGAAAAGCCCCAAATCATCACCAAATCCCCTCAGACTGTGTCTGTCACCGCGGAGACAGATGCTATGTTCCCATGTGAGGCAACGGGGAAACCCACACCTTTCATTACCTGGACAAAGGTTTCCACAGGTAAGGCTTTCAAGTGTCTGCGTTTTAACTGGGGCTTGTATAGGAAGGGGTTACTTGGGCGTGTGACCCTCGTCGAAACTGCAGACTCTGGGCAAAGGGCAGATGGTTGGGACAGGAGGGGACCTCTGAGAACCTAGATACAAGGATACTCTTTTAGAGGGAACGGAAGTAAGGAACCAGAACCCCTACTCGGGCTCTAACGTATGTGAGATTTTAGTGGGGCCATGGAAACATGTAGTAGGTTCTTTGGATAAGGAATGACTGAGGCTCAGGGACATTTCAGAAAGGAGCCACTTGCCGTTTCCCTGAGGGACTCAGCACACAAGTCCTCCACCACTTGTGGGGTGCCATGAGGGTGAGGACAGGAGTGAGCAGACTCCCCTGCCCTTCCATTGGCCGGCAGGTGTAAGCACAGCCCGTCTGGGGTGCATGAGGCATTCCTTTGACTGGTACCTACACATAGGGTTCTATTCATTTGTTTGGGTTGCCATTAACAGCGGACCACATGCAGGGTGCCTTAGAGACAGGCGTTTATTCTCTCCACGTCTGGGAGACTGAGATCCAGGCAGGGCTGAGGCTGGGGGTCTGAGATGCAGGCAGGGCTGAGGCAGGGGCTCTGAGATCCACGCAGGGGCAAGCATGGGGGTCTGGGATCCAGGCAGGGCTGAGGCTGGGAGTCTGAAGTCCAGGCAGGGCTGAGGCTGGGGGTCTGAAGTCCAGGCAGGACCGAGGCTGAGGGTCTGAGATCCAGGCAGGGCTGAGGCTGGGAGTCTGAGATCCAGGCAGGACTTGAGTTTAGGAGTCTGAGGCCCACGCGGGGCTGAGGCTGGGAGTGTGAGATCCAGGCAGGGCCGAGGCTTGGAGGCTTAGGTCCACGTGAGGTTGAGGCTGGGAGTCCGAGATCCACGCAGGGCTGAGGCTGAGAGTCAAAGATCCAGGCAGGGCGGAGGCTGGGAGTCTGAGGTCCAGGCAGGGCTGAGGCTGGGGGTCTGAGATCCAGGCAGGGCGGAGGCTGAGAGTCTAAGATCCAGGCAGGGTGGAGGCTGGGACTCTGTGGTCCAGGCAGGGCTGAATATGGGAGTCTGAGGTCCAGGCAGGGCTGAGGCTGGGAGTCTGAGATCCAGGCAGGGCCGAGGCTGGGGCTCTGTGGTCCAGGCAGGGCCGAGGCTGGGCGTCTGTGGTCCAGGCAAGGCTGAGGATGGGAGTCTGAGGTCCAGGCAGGGCTGAGGCTAGGAGTCTGAGATCTAGGCAGGGCTGAGGCTCGGGGTCTGATATCCAGGCAGGGCTGAGGCTGGGGGTCTGATATCCAGGCAGGGCTGAGGCTGAGGGTCTGAGGTCCAGGCAGTGCTGAGGCTGGGCGTCTGAGATCCAGGCAGGGCTGAGGTTGGAGGTCTGAGATCCAGGCAGGGCTGAGGTTGGAGGTCTGAGATCCAGGCAGGGCCCAGGCAGGGAGTCTGACATCCAAGCAGGGCTGAGGCTGGGGGTCTGAGTTCCAGGCAGGGCTGAGGCTGAGAGTCTAAGATCCAAGCAGGGTGGAGGCTGGGAGTTTGAGGTCCAGTCAGGGCTGAGGCTGGGGGTCTGAGGCCCAAGCAGGGCTGAGGCTGGGAGTCTGAGATCCAGGCAGGGCCGAGGCTGGGAGTCTGAGATCTAGGCAGGGCTGAGGCTGGGAGGCTGAGTTCCAGGCAGGGCTAGAGGCTGGGACTCTGACGTCCAGGCAGGCCTGAGGCCGGGGGTCTGAGATCCAGGCAGGGCTGAGGCTGGGAGTCTGAGATCCAGGCAGGGCTGAGGCTGGGTGTCTGAGGTCCAGGCAGGGCTCAGGCTGGGAGTCTCAGATCTAGGCAGGGCTGAGGCTGGGAGGCAGAGTTCCAGGCAGTGCTAGAGGCTGGGACTCTGACGTCCAGGTGGGGGCGAGGCTGGGGGTCTGAGATCCAGGCAGGGCTGTGGTTAGGGGTCTCAGGTCCAGGCAGGGCTGAGGCTGGGAGTCTGAGATCCAGGCAAGGCTGAGGCTGGGAGTCTGAGAGATCCAGGCAGGCTGAGGCTGGGAGCGTGAGTTCCAGGCTGGGCTAGAGGCTGGGACTCTGACGTTCAGGCAGGGCTGTGGCTGGGAGTCTGAGATCCAGGTGGGGCGAGGCTGGGTGTCTGAGGTCCAGGCAGGGCTGAGGCTGGGAGTCTGAGATCCAGGCAAGGCTGAGGCTGGGAGCCTGAGTTCCAGGCTGGGCTAGAGGCTGGGACTCTGACGTTCAGGCAGGGCTGTGGCTGGGGGTCTGAGATCCAGGCAGGGCTGTGGCTGGGAGTCTGAGATCCAGGTGGGGCGAGGCTGGGGGTCTGAGATCCAGGCAGGGCTGAGGCCAAGAGTCTGAGATCCAGGCAGGGTGGAGTCGAGGAGGCTGACATCCAGGCAGAGCTGAGGCTGGGGTCTGAGATCAGGCAGGGCTGAGGCTGGGGGGCTGAGATCCAGGCGGGGCTGAGGCTAGTTCCTCCTCTGTCCTGTCTGCTTGGCTTGTAGACCCTGTCTTCTCCCTGTGTCCTCACATCGTCATCCCTCTGTGTGGGTCTGTGTCCTCATCATCCCCTCTCCCTGTTCGGACACACGCCCTCCCCGAATACAATGCACCCCAACGACCTCATGTTGCCATAATTATCTCCTGAAAGACCCCATCGCCAGACAGTCCTGTCCTGAGATCCTAGGGATGCTTCTTCAACGTACAAGTTGGGAAGGGGACGCAATTCAGCCCAGCACAAGGGTGCATGCTGGGAATGCTGGGATGCCCAAAGAGCTCTCGGCTTTGCAAGGGTGAGCATCCACTTCATCTGGACGGCAAAACAGTTTCCAGGTGACGGAGGAAAGGAACATCTGACGAGACACCACGAACGGCCCACTGCTTCCCTTCCCTGTCTTTCTCTCTCAACGCGGCTGTGTCCTTCAGGCCTGGATTCTGATCAGAGGGGTTTTTTCCTTCCTCTGTCCATTTTGATGATACAGGAATGATTTATGCTGATGGCAATCGCACTGGAGGGAGCTATTCATTCCTCGCTTAGGTTTATCTCACCAGCGTTTTGGAAACCTTCTGAAGTTCAGCAGAGGCTCCGCGCACAGGGGAATTAAGGACCTCTTTGATCCGCTCAACACTGATGTCATATGTTTGCGTCATGATCTAAGGAGGGATGTTGCTCGAAGTAGAGGGCTTTTCATCCCGAAAGCATCGTGCCTGCGTTTCTCTCCCGGCAAAACGTATTTGTATTAACCCGTAGAATCTTCGTGCCTCACGTGAGAGCAGATCACCCCCCGGACCGGGCCCCCCTCACTAGACACACATGCGCACAGGGAGCCGTGGGTGCAGGCGGGATCCAGGAGCCCAGCTGTGTGGGAAGCGAGGAGAATGCCAGAACTCAGGGCTGGCCAGGACTTTTCGTTTTGTATACATGGGATTTGGTATTCTTCAGAAATCGTGAGGCCACGACCTCAGGGAAGGACGACCGTTGAAGACAGTGTGTTTTGCAATAAGAGGGGACCACGCAGGGAGGGGCCAGGGTCCGTCAGCAGGCAGAAGGGGTCAGGGAAACATGGACGGGAGCCTTGACTGGAGTTTGTGCAAGGAGGCTTAGGGCTGGCTGGCTTGAATCTCACCATTGGGCTCTGGGGCCTAGGGGCTTCCCGAATGTGTGGTCCCGCCCTGGGAAGCTTCCAGCAGGTGAGTGGTGGCCTGGGAACGGGAGAGCCCCATACACAAGGGGGTCGGGGTATGGGCTCTGGATTGGGTGGTTTATTTTTATTTATTTGTAATTTTTTAATGTTCATTTATTTTTGAGAGAGACAGGGAGAGAGAGAGAGGTGAGTGGGAGGGGGTAGAGAGGGAGACAGACACAGAATCTGAAACAGGCTCCAGGCTCTGAGCTGTCAGCACAGAGCCAGACGCGGGGCTCGAACCCACGAACCGTGAGATCATGACCTGAGCCAAAGTCAGACGTTTAACCGACTGAGCCACCCAGGCATCCCTGCATTTATTTATTTACTGTTTATTTATTTATTTTTGAGAGTGGTGATCTACTTCTAATGCATACTTCTTTTTTAAAAATATTTATTTTATTTTTCAGACAGGCAGAGAGAGAGAGAGAGAGAGAGAGAGAGAGCGTGTGAGCAGGGGAGGGGCAAAGAGAGAGGGAGACACGGAATCCGAAGCGGGCTCCAGGCACAGAGCCTGAGGCTGGGCTCAAACTGATGAACCCTGAGGTCGTGATCTGAGCTGAAATCGACATTTCCGTCACTTGAGGGACTCAGTCACCCAGGCGCCCCTATTAGTTTGCATTTAAAAGGTGAATTGCTTGCTAACTCTGGGACTGGCTAGTTCTGGGAGGGGCCTGGGGTCCCTCCAGGGTCAGCAAAACCCAGATGTGAAAGCATCAGAAAAGCCTAGTTGCTAACACATCCTGAGCGTGGTGACAGCTCAGAGCCTGGAGCCTGCTTCACGTTCTGTGTCTCCCTCTCTCTGCCCCTCCCCTGCTTGTGCTCTGTCACTCTGTGTCAAAAATAAATAAATGTTAAAAAAAGAGAAGACAGAAAGAAAGAGAGGAAGGAAGGAAAAGAAAGAAAGAAAGAAAGAAAGAAAGAAAGAAAGAGAAAGAGGGAGGGAGGAAGGGAGGAAGGAAGGAAGGAAGGAAAGGAAAGAAGAAAGAAAGAAAGAAAGAAAGAAAGAAAGAGGAAGGAAGGAAGGAAGGAAGGAAGGAAGGAAGGAAAAGAAAGAAAGAGAAAGAAAGAAAGAAAGAAAGAAAGAAAAAGAAAGAAAGAGGAAGGAAGGAAGGAAAGAAAAGAAAGAAAGAAGAAAGAAAGAAAGAAAGAAAGAAAGAAAGAAAGAAAGAAAGGGAAAGAAAGCAAAATTTAAAGTTTACAAACTTCCTCGTAGAGATTTTACCATTTGGTTGGGGCACCTGGGTAGGTAGTTGGGGCCGTTAAGCGTCTGTCCGACTCCTGATTTCAGCTCAGGTCGTGATCTCACGGTCCGTGAGTTCCAGCCCCGCGTCAGGCTCTGTGCTGACACCTCGGAGTCTGGACCCCGCTTCCGATTCTGTGTCTCCCTCTCTCTCTGCGCCTCCCCCGCTCGCACTCTGTCTCTCTCTCAAAAAATAAATCAACATTAAAAAATATTTTAAAAAACCATGGGGAGGAGAGGGTGAGGAGAGAGAGAAGCACGCCCCCAGACTGCCGTGCGGGGAGGGCTCTCGACTCCGTGTGGAAGCAGGAGTGAGCACCCAAGTCGGTCAGACATGGCAGAGAGGGACCAGCTCAATGTCGCTCACGTTGGACTCGGGAGCCTGGCCACACACAGGCCGGCGGGGGGCAGGGGGGGGCGGTCAGCCTCCGCACCTGTGTCTCTAGTAGCAGAAGTGACAAGGAAATCCCCCGGTGCCAGGGGTGGGGTGTGGGGGGGGGGGGGGTGGATCTCATAGAAGCTTCCAGAAAGCCCTCCAAACCCATGCTGGCTGCTCTTCGCCGGAAGGTGGCATATCCCTCGATTCTGGGGTCGGCATACGAGCCAGAAATGGTGACCCTGAACGTTCTGTCGTCTCCGTGGTGGAGCTGGGGGCTGGTCTTCGCTTCTGCGGGTCCGGACATGAAGAGAAGGATTGATTCAGCTCCTTAACGAGGAATCGTCCTCCCTGGCTTGTGCGGAGAGGGTGCGTTTGCCTGGAACCTGATTGTACCTGTTTTGACTCCCAGGTGCCCTGATGACCCCCAACACCAGGCTCCAGCGGTTCGAGGTCTTGCAGAACGGCACCTTTGTCATCCGGAAGGTACAGGTGCAGGACCGTGGCCAGTACATGTGCACGGCCAAGAACCTACACGGGGCGGACAGGATGGTGGTCCTGCTGTCTGTCACCGTGCAGCAGCCCCAAATCCTAGCCTCCCACTACCAAGACGTCACCGTGTACCTGGGAGACACCATTGCCATGGAGTGTCTGGCCAAGGGAACCCCGGCGCCCCAGATCTCCTGGATTTTCCCGGACAGGAGGGTGTGGCAGACCGTGTCCCCCGTGGAGGGCAGGGTCACGCTGCACGAAAACAGGACCCTGTCCATCAAAGAGGCCTCTTTCTCGGACAGAGGCGTCTACAAGTGCGTGGCCAGCAACGCGGCGGGCGCGGACAGCCTGGCCATCCGGCTGCACGTGGCGGCCCTGCCACCCGTCATCCACCAGGAGAAGCTGGAGAACATCTCGCTGCCCCCGGGGCTCAGCATCCACATCCACTGCACGGCCAAGGCCGCGCCCCTGCCCAGCGTGCGCTGGGTGCTGTGGGACGGGACCCAGATCCGGCCGTCGCAGTTCATCAACGGGAACCTGTTCGTCTTCCCCAACGGCACGCTCTACATCCGCAACCTGGCGCCCAAGGACAGCGGCCGCTACGAGTGCGTGGCCGCCAACGTGGTGGGATCTGCGCGCAGGGTCGTGCAGCTGACGGTGCAGCGCGCGGCGGCCAACGCGCGCATCACCGGGACTTCCCCGCAGAGCACCGACGTGCGCTACGGCGCGACCCTCCGCCTGGACTGCAGCGCGTCCGGGGACCCCTGGCCTCGCATCCTCTGGCGCCTGCCGTCCAAGCGCATGATGGACTCGCTGTTCAGGTACGTGCTCCCTCCTGCCTCCCGCTGCGCTCCGGGGGCCTGCCTCCCCTCCGGGCGCTGGGGTCCCCTCCTGCATCCGCCCTGGAGCCATCGCGGGAGCCCTCTCCTTGGGGTCAGATGGGGAGGGAAGTGACTCCGTGTCGGGACAAAGATGCTCGCACCTGGATCCCTGCGTGTGCTCCGCGCAGGGAGCGGGCATTTCTTTCTTTGCACAGTGAGTTTTTGTCTTTGGAAAGTGGGATGTGGAAGAAACATCTGCCTTTCTCCTTCTCCTTTCCTGTTCCCCCCTCCCAAGGGAAAAAAAAATGAACCAATAACTTCTGTTTTAATGATTATATATGGACTGTATTTACAGGGATAATATTGCCTGTAGTCCCCTAGGTTGTACGATTTTGACCCAACACACACAAGAAGCTTCAGGTCTTACGAGAAAGTGGCCTTAGCGGAAGAGAAAGGCGGTGAACACAGAAGAAGTTAAAGACATGAATAGGGCACCATGTTGGAATATTCCAAACATTTCTTTTGGCTGCAAAGAGAGTCACGGTCTCATCCAGTGCCTTAAGTTCCCAGATGTACCTAGATCACTGGTTCTCCCCTGTAGGCGGCTTTGGCCCCAGGGAACATTTGGCAATATTGACAGACTTTTTGATTGACAGGAATCAGGAAGTGACGATCCCACTGGTAATCACGCTACACTGCCCAGGACACCCCATTCCAGGCAGTCATCCAGCCACAGGTCTCAGTAGTGCCCAGGCTGAGACACTAACCTAGCATGAAAGACCATTCTTCTATCATCTATGTGTCCGTCTATCTATCTATCTATCTATCTATCCATCTATCATCTATCAATGATGTATCCATCCATCACCTATCTATCTATCCATCATCTATTTATCGATCTCTCTATCTATCATCAGTGTATCCATCCATCCATCAGCTATCTATCGATTAGGTATGTATGCATGTATGTCTCTATCATCTATATCTATCATCTGTATCTATCCATCCATCTGTCCATCTATCAGCTATCTATCTATCCATCAACTATCTATCTGTCGTCTATATATCTATCCATCCATCCATCTCTCCATCCATCCATCAGCTATCTGTCTATCCATCAGCTATGTAAGCATGTATGTACATATCTATCTGTCATCTATATCTATCATATCTGTCTATCTATCTTTGATCCATCCATCCATCTGTCAGCTATCTATCTATCCATCACTTATATATGTATCTATCATCTATATCCATGTATCTATCTGTCTATCCATCCATCCATCTGTCCACTCATCTATCTATCTATCTATCTATCTATCTATTATTGGTCTATCTATCCATCTATCCATCCATCTATCCATCAGCTATCTATCTATCCATCAGCTATGTATGTATGTATCTATCATCTATATCCATGTATCTATCTATCTATCCATCCATCCATCTATCCATCAGCTATGTATGTATGTATCTATCTATCATCTATATCCATGTATCTATCTGTCTATCCATCCATCCATCTGTCCACTCATCTATCTATCTATCTATCTATCTATTATTGGTCTATCTATCCATCTATCCATCCATCTATCCATCAGCTATCTATCTATCCATCAGCTATGTATGTATGTATCTATCATCTATATCCATGTATCTATCTATCCATCCATCCATCTATCCATCAGCTATGTATGTATGTATCTATCTATCATCTATATCCATGTATCTATCCATCCATCCATCCATCTATCCATCAGCTATGTATGTATGTATGTATGTATCTATTTATCTATCTATCATCTATATCTATCTATCTGTCTATCATCTATGTACTTATCTATCTATCCATCCATCCATCCATCCATCCATCCACGAGCTATCTGTTGTGGTTTTCAGCTAGACAGATTATTCCCCCAGGGAACACCCATAAATGCCTGGGGACATATTTGGTTGTCACACTAGAGGGGAGGCTGCTAGTGGCATTGGGTGGGTGGAGACCAGGGACACAGCTCAACACCCTACAGTGGTCAGGACACCCCACCCCAGAAAGCCACCCCTCCCAGATGTCAGCCGTGCTGAGTCTGAGAAACCGTGGGCTACATCCAGAAGAGCCAATGTCTCTTCAGGAAGCATCTCAAGATACAGAGCAAAGAGACAATGGTTGCCAAAACGAAACCAAGGAAACATCAGTGGTGCCGTGGTTTAGAAACCCTGGCTCACGGCGCGTCCTCAGCATCCACAGCCCAGCAGCTCAGGCAGGAATGCATGTGGACGTGGGTCCCACCGCAGCACGTGAGGAGGGAAGCCAGCACCCGGGGCCTCGGGGCAGCTGTGCCTGGCCTCTCCAGTTTCTTTCCAATGCAGGGAAAGGGCGAACACGCTTTCTCGAAGCCTGAATGTGAACTTTAGATGGCGGGGTGGTGCCTGGTGAACCTTGCACTCTCCTTCCAGAATACCATGCACCCAGTTTTCCCTGGACTATCTCCCAGCTGGGCAGATGTACTGAATGAACGTGCAGTTAAAGAATGTGGTCCCAGGACGAATATGAGCCACTCTGCTAGTATGTCCCTATAAATCATAAATCACTGTCTTGGCATCTTCATTAGTACGAAACTCTGACTAATTGCATTCTTAGTAGAGTGTAATTAAACAACCCATGTGAGTTTTATCAAAGAGCAGGCTCTTTGGCTCGCTTACACATTGGGACTATTTAAAAATACAGATATCACAGCTTTTCTTGACTCCCGATCCCCTGTGATGCGTAGGCATGTATATGTTTCTGGGTTGCCCAGATGATTGTGGTTATGACCAAGGCTAGGAATCACCACTCCGAAGTTTCGAAAAGCTGGCAGACATAAGGTACTGCACAGAGTTTTGGACTCTAAACTCTTAAGGCACATTGAGATATGTTTGTCTCCTCCTCTCTACTGACTCACATTGGCCTGATTCACACTTGCGGCCAACCAAACGGTGTATTTGCTCATTGTTAGTTGTTGTTTGTATTTTATTAACAATAGTCAGGTTGACTCAACCGTAGGCAGACTCTGTTTGGTTTTGTGTTTTCTCTTCTTTTCTTTTCTCTTCTTTTCTTTTCTCTTCTCTTCTTTTCTTCTCTTTTCTTTTTTCTTCTTTCCCATTCTTCTCTTTTCTTGGTAACTGTACAACACAGTTCCAGACACGCTGTCCGAATAATGCAAAATTTAGGATATATTTATGGGTTCAAACTCAACCCCTCCTCTCCTGATACCACCATGGTAAATTATGTGTAATTGCAAATTTTCAATCTGGACACTTTTTGAGGGAGAATCTCCCAGATCTTTCCACTTGTTACTGTGGGAATACCTCCAATTACTCAATGCATAGACTGGCCAATTTGCAGCTCCTTGCCTCATAATGGGATATAGTATAATATAGAATAGTCAAGAGTAGAAATTACGTCCGAAGCATTTTATTCGGGAAGAACTCTGCCTCTTTATTTGGGTTAACACAGATTCATTCTCTCCATGGCTGTAGCTTCTTTTATCACTACCATAAGCTCTGCCCTGAGCTCCCTGCAAATACGCAGTGAATACCCACCCAGCCTAACTGGGCACAAGTCCTTGACTGCATTGCACATCCTGGGATCAGTGGCCAGGCCAGCCAAAGGTCAGGCTCTACCGAGTCAGAGTTCTTATTTGTGGCAAATCAATCATCTCCGCCTGTGAACGCAGTCCCCTGCCGGCTGCAAAAACCACGTGACATTTTGCAGCCGCGGCCGTGTGCCCAGAAAGTTCCCCAGACCACATGTTTTCCTTTCATTCTGGTGACCTAAAGCCAGGATAGAGCATATGGGAGACTGACATCCCTGTCCTTTTTGTCCCCCTCGGCCAGCTTTGACACCAGAATCAAGGTGTTTGCCAACGGGACCCTGGTGGTGAAGTCTGTCACGGACAAGGATGCGGGGGATTACCTGTGTGTTGCCCGGAATAAGGTTGGCGACGACTTTGTCGTGCTCAAGGTGAATGTGGTCATGAGACCGGCCAAGATCGAGCACAAGGAGGAGAATGACCACAAGGTCTTCTACGGGGGTGACCTGAAAGTGGACTGTGTGGCTACCGGGCTTCCCAACCCCGAGATCTCCTGGAGCCTCCCGGATGGCAGCCTGGTCAACTCCTTCATGCAGTCTGACGACGGCGGTGGCCGCACCAAGCGCTACGTGGTTTTCAACAACGGGACCCTCTACTTCAACGAAGTCGGCATGCGGGAGGAAGGGGATTACACCTGCTTTGCCGAAAACCAGGTTGGGAAGGATGAGATGACGGTGCGAGTGAAGGTGGTGACCGAGCCCGCCGCCATCCGGAACAAGACGTACGCCGTGGTTCAGGTGCCCTATGGCGACGTGGTCACCGTGGCGTGCGAGGCCAAAGGGGAGCCCACGCCCAGGGTGACGTGGCTCTCTCCAGCCAACAGGCTGATCCCCGCCTCCTCCGATAAGTACCACATATACCAGGATGGCACTCTTCTCATCCAGAAAGCCCAGCGCTCAGACAGCGGCAATTACACCTGCGTGGTCAGGAACAGCGCCGGGGAGGACCGGAAGACGGTCTGGATCCACGTCAACGTCCGGTCGCCCACCATCAACGGGAACCCCAACGCCATCACCACGGTGCGGGAGATCGCGGCCGGGGGGAGTCGCAAACTCATTGACTGCCAGGCGGAAGGCATCCCCACTCCGAGGGTCTTGTGGGCCTTTCCCGAGGGCGTGGTTCTGCCGGCCCCTTACTATGGGAACCGGATCACCATCCATCGCAACGGCACGCTGGACATCAGGAGTCTCAGGAAAAGCGACTCCGTGCAGCTGGCGTGCATCGGCCGCAACGAGGGAGGGGAAGCCAGGTTGATTGTCCAGCTCACGGTCTTGGACCCCGTGGAGAAGCCCATCTTCCACGACCCGGTCAGCGAGAAGATCACGGCCATGGCTGGCCACACCATCAGTCTCAACTGCTCGGCCGCAGGGACCCCGACGCCCACCCTGCTGTGGGTCCTTCCCAATGGGACAGAGCTCCAGAGCGGCCAACAGCTGCAGAGATTCTACCATAAGGGTGACGGCATGTTGCACATCAGTGGCCTCTCCTCCGTGGACGCGGGGGCCTACCGCTGCGTGGCCCGCAACTCGGCCGGCTACACGGAGAGGCTGGTCTCTCTGAAGGTGGGACTGAAACCCGAGATCAGCAACCAGTATCACAAGCTGGTGAGCATCGTCAACGGGGAGACCCTGCAGCTGCACTGCACCCCTCCGGGGGGCCGGTCAGCTCGCCTCTCTTGGACGCTCCCCAACACCATGCTGTTGGAGGGCCCCCAAACACGGGGGCGCTTTTCCCTCTGGGAAAACGGCACCCTCACGGTGCGCGACGCCTCCGTCTTCGACAGGGGAACCTACGTGTGCAAGGTGGATACGGAGTATGGCCCTTCCGTCATGAACTTTCCAGTTATCGTGATCGCTTACCCGCCCCGCATCACCAGTGAGCCAACCCCCGTCATCTACACGCGGCCCGGGAACACCATCAAGATAAACTGTATGGCCATGGGGATTCCCAAGGCCGAGATCACCTGGGACCTGCCGGACAAGTCGCACCTGACCGCCGGGGCGCAGGCCCGTCTGTATGGGAACAGATTCCTTCACCCCCAGGGCTCACTGACCATCCAGCAGGCCACACACAGAGACGCGGGTTTCTACAAGTGCACTGCAAAAAACATCCTAGGCACTGACTCGAAAACTACTTATATCCACATCTACTGAAATGCCTCCCCCAGAATGTGGACTCCACACAGCCACTGCTTGGCAAGTTAGAACAAAGCCTCATTTGTAAGGAAAGCCGCCTCAGTCAGATGGTCAGGACTCTTAGCGGATCTGTCACGGTGCATGGGAGCCCCCGTCTGGGTTTCAGGTTCATGTTGACTTTGACCTACGCTTGTCGGCAAAAGGAAGCAGGGCAAACACGAGAAGCATGGTTTGGCTTCTCCAGGGACTTTCGTTCATGTTTATGGGATGTCGTGTGCTCGCAGGAGCTGACTTGCACACACCACGCCAATGCCTTACTGGGCGTCTGTAGCAGACGTAAGGAGAACTCCCTGAAAATAAACCATAGAGATTGCCGGTGCCTTGCTACCCCGTTGAAGATGCATCCCCTAGTTAACCTGCTGCAGTCTTAACATGATAGAATGTTCTACGATGACTACCCATCTTTCACTTATGTCCTGTCACTTTAGAACTCCAGCTTGCCCAAGAAGGGCTTAGAAGCACAGTGACTGATGTCTTTGTAATGTACAAGTTTCATGCAATATGGCTACCATTTTATATGGGACTCACTTTTTATATATTGGACTCACTTTCTCCCTGGAACTCACTTTTTATATAAGGTCTTACCTAAAGACTTTTTTTATATTTTCTTTCCAATCAGACGATGAGGCTAGAAAGAAAGGAACACTTTCTGTCTCATTAAAAATAATAAATTATTGGTCTTTACAAGACTTGGATACATGAGAGCAGGCATGGAAATACAATTGAAAAAAAATAGCCTCCAAACCTCCTTGAGCAAATTCAGTAACCGTGATTATATTACCTTCCCCAGCAACCCTACAGTGTGGGAGGCTGGGAGATTGGATTTCCTCGTTTGTGGATTTATCTTGAGAGCTGAAGTCGGGGAGGGGGAAGGAGAGGGTAGGAGAGAGCTAAGCCGTGTCCCTGAACAATGAATCCAGAGCCTCCTGGAAAAGCCCGGAAAGGTGTCTCCCTCATGCAACGCCCCGTCGGTGTGTGCTCATGGAAAATAGGAGACATGTTATCCCCATGACTGCTTTACTGTATTTTTAAGGTCAATATAATGTACATTTGATAATAAAATAATATTTTCCAAATAACTAGGCAATGATAATAGTCCTATTTTCCAGGGCAAGAGCATTTCACATGAATTTGGGTATAAAGCAGTGTTTAAAGAGCTGCCTTTATCCAGCACATTGGAATTATTTTATTATCTGCAAGGGTTTAACAGGCAAGGAAACTGAGTGGCTCTAAGCATGTATTTTACAGGAAGGTATGGTGGGACCCTTCCATTCCAGGGGGTGCTGGTTCAGTAAAAAGCAAGACAATCAGGGGCACCTGGTTGGTTCAGTCGGTTGACCATCTATCTGACTTTGGCTGAGGTCATGATCTCTTGGTTCATGAGTTTGAGCTCCACATCTGGCTCTGTGCTGACAGCTCAGGGCCTGGAGCCTGCTTCAGATTCTGTGTCTCCCTCTGTCTCTCTGCCCCTCCCCTGCTCACACTCCCTCTCTCTCTGTCTCTCAGAAATGAATAAAGGTTAAAGAAATAAAAAAAAAAAAAGAAGCAAGACAATGGCGGGGGGGTGGGGACGTGGTGCCTTTGCAATCGCTCAGGAAATTCTCTTTGGGAAAGACACATCTGGGGCACATGTCCCAGCCTTCCTCGAATATGCCAAACTGTCATTCTTCTGTTTCCCCTAAGAGGAAAAACAAAACTCGAGATAAGTATTTGGGAAGAACATGACTCTCAGCGTTGACACCAAGTGAAATGCTGCCAATCTTTAATGAATGGCAGTCACTGATGCAAAACAGTGCTTGGCTCTCCATGACCTGTGGGATGCACAGAGGGTCTCTCGTCTGTCCCTCATTAATCCATTTATTTGCTTACACATATTCGCAGTGCCCTTACCATGTGCGGGATACGAGGGCAGGCCCTGAGAGAACCACGTGTGCAGGAAACACGTCTTGCCTCAAGAGTTCATGCTCCGTAGACAAGTCTTCAGCCAAAGGAGGGCTTCTCGACCTCTGCACCCATTTGGGTTAATGAGGGACAGACGAGAGACCCTCTGTGCACCACTCTCTGGCGTGGGGTGTCCTGTGCACTGTAGAGTGTTGAGCAGGGTCCCTGTTCTCCACCCACTAGATGCTGGTAGCACGTGCCAATCCAGGCGTGACAACCAAAAGATGGCTCCAGACATTGGCAAACGTGCCCGCTAAGATTGCCCCTGCTTGAGAACCACTGCCATGGATGCCAGATATATGGTGGAGGACAAAGATGAAAATGATACATAGGTAAATAGATGGACAGATGATGAAGAGGAAGATGATGATGATGATGATGATGATAAATAAATAGATTGGTGACACACGGGTGGGCTCCACACGCATCCTCAAGGACTTGCCCTGTCCTGCCGGAGGCAAGATAGCACGGCACAAAGACGCCTTTGGTGGTCTCCACGCACAGTCTTCTCAAAGGATGGAAAACAGTTGCCCAGGTCAGCTTGACACAAGCCTGAGACATTCAGAACCATTACACGTGGTTCAAAGAGCTTTCAGAACCCAGGAGACTCAAAGGCCACATCAGACGGAAGGGTGAGTGACATTTTTATGATGGGAAGTCATAACAGGGATGGCTGGACTTATTCCCCAGGAGTAAACACATTTAAGTCCGTTTGCCCACAATACGGATGTGTGTGATTTCAGATTGTTAATTGACACCACATATCGTTCTCTCATGACTCGTAAATACTATATTAACGACATAATACATTAACTAAAAGAAGGTCTCCCCCACCCGCCCTCCACAAACTTCTAACATTGGGTACATGTGCTTGTAAATCTGGGTGCATGAGCAAAACTCTTAGCTAGCAGACAGGTGTCCCTCTTTGCTCCCAGGGTTCCACTGGAAAAGAGAACCCAAACCGGGCAATTTGGTTTCCAATTGCAAATAGAGCTCTCGTTCCAATGAAGCTGGACAGGACTCTAGATCTGGTGAGGCCAGCCTCTCTCTTGCTACTAAATGGAAAGTGTAGGATGCTACATCCTGCAGAGGACTTTTCTGCACTTTTTATCCCGTGAGACCAAACTACAGATGGGCAGTGTGGTGAGTTTCTGGGTTCCGGGAGGACCTGATATTTTGGGAAAGGAAACTGCATCCCACGGGTCGGCTATTCGGCCTTCCTAACAGACTTAAACTTGTTACATCATGAGAAGTCACTGGCTTTCCTTCTTGGCTTTGTGGTGTGATCACCTGGGGAGATTAAAAATTCCTCATGTCCTGGTGTGTTCATTTCCTGGGGCTGCCATAGCAAATTACCACAAATTGGGAGGGGGATGGGTAGGGCTTAAAGGAATTGAAATTTATGCTCTCCCAGTTCTGGGGAACTATTTCTGAGGTCCACGTGGGGCAGGACCACTGAGATCCAGGAGGGGCAGGGCCACGGAGACCCAGGAGGGGCAGGACCACTGAGACCCAGGAGGGGCAGGACCACAGAGATCCAGGCAGGGCAGGGCTGTGCTCCCTCCAGAGGCTCCAGGAGAAGATCCTTCCCAGCTTTTCCAGCTTCTGGGGCTCCAGGCATCCCTGGACTTTTGGCTACGTCCCTCCCATCTCTGCCTCCGTTCTCTGTGTCTGTGTCTCCCCTTTTTTGTCCCTTATAAGGACACCTCCCATTAGATTTAGGGTCTACTTGGGTAATCTAGGATGAACTCATCCAGAGATGTTTTACCTAATTATGTCTTCAAAACTTGTTTTCCTAAATAAGGTCCATTCATAGGTTTCAGGGTTTAGGACGTGGACATATCTTTTGGGGGCCATCATTCAACCTAATACACCAACCCATATGTCTAGCTAATTCAGAATCTTAGAAGAAGGCCCTGTAATTATAATCTGTGTCAAGGTAGAGGTGAACAAGTGGCTGGTGTAGTGCTGAGATCCATCAGGTGGTTTGGCAAATCTATACCATGGTCCTTTCTGCATTTCCTTATGGGTTAACGCTCTGTGGGGCAATCTAATGTGCTCTTTTCTGCCATATTGCAGGGCCCCTGCCCGTATAGACATCAGAGCCTTGGTACGTGCTATTTAACCTCCTGTGCTCTGTTTGCAGACTTGGGAGAGAGAGGAAGCTCCCTGCACACCCACCTTAGAGGGTCATTGTTCAGATAGAAAATAATGTGCTTAGAACAGAGACTTACCCATTGCATGTGTTTCCTATGCTTTGCGATTTCCATACTTAGTCCTTTTATTTCCCAAACTTTTAAAATAGCTCTGGCTTCCAATGCACGTTCACACACTGTGTTCCATTCAGTCTTCACAAAGGCACATGGAAGGCTTGAATTCTGAGGACGAGTCTTCGTGATGATATAGTCTGCTCCTACGCCATGAGTCTTTGGCTGTGACCCGCCCATCCGAAGCCACGTAACAGGACCAGAACCAGAAGCAGAAGCAACCTGTGTACTGGGCTGGGCTCTGCTCAACTATGAGGCTTATTAGAATATGGCAGAAAAAAAAAAACAACAAAGCTTTGAAATCAATGAGACGCGGTCTTGAATTTAGGTTCTGCCCCTTATCAGCTATGAGAACCTAAGTATGATCTAGCTTCCATTTCCTTGTATGTCAGAGGACATTAACACTCCTCACTTTATAGGGTTACTAGGAAATCCACTGAGATAACATACAGATAGTGAGACAATGGTTAAAAGTCCAATTTTTAAAAAAAATCCTACAGCTGTACCTATCACATATTAGAGTAACATAAATCATCTGAAAGAGAAATATACATATTTTTGTTGTTTTAGAAACTCTACAACACCTTTTGATTATGTGAAAAGAAAGTCCAGCCCCAGTTTGGACTCTCAGAAACATGTTGAGGTGTGAGAGCAAAGAAGTGAGGGGCCGCAAACAAAAAAATAGAGGAAAGAGAGAGGGGTAGATAGATAGATAAGTGATAGATAGATAGATAGATAGATGATAGATAGATATGGGTGGACAGATAGATATGTATAGATAGATGATAGATAGATAGATAGATAGAGGTAGATAGATAGATAGATAGGTAGATACATAGATACATAGATAGATGGATAGATAGATGATAGATAGATGGATGATAGATAGATAGATAGATGATAGATAAATGATAGATAGGTAGATAGATGGATGATAGATGGATAGATAATAGATGATAGATAGATAGATATGGTACACAATATATAAAATATTTACAAATCAATATAAAATTACATATGTATGAATATTGGGATTCAAGATTCAAGAAACCATAGTTGAGCCGACTATTAAATCAACGTTTACATTTCCTGCTGAATCTTTCAGTATCCAAAATGTCTACGTAAACGTCACATTGTGCATACTATGTCCTGGCTGCCTGTTTCACACACCGTAAAACGAACATCCCTAGCACCTTGCAGGATCCGTTTGCCCCAGTGACTGTACGTCATGTGAGCAGATAACTCTCATCGGTCTATGAAACGTTTTCCATTCATAAAGCAAAATGCCACAATCCTGAATAGTATCCAGACCTTCCCACACATCTTAACACAAGTCTTCTTAATAATTATTTATTTTAAAAGTTAGGTAAGAAGAGACAGAAAAATGAACAGGTGGGATTCCAAGGGTAAAGCTGGATAATTGCAGAAGTCACACATAGCAGGGAAAATATAACTTGGGAAGCACTTTCAACGCTAAAAAATGAAATTTAAAAAATCTTGGTACTATTTTCTTTGGTACCTATTCCCATTTTACTACATAGAAAACACTTTTATTTTTATTTTTATTGAAGTTTATTTATTTTGAGAGAGAAAGAGAGTGGGGGAGGGGCAGAGAGAGGGAGAGACAGAATCTCCGGTAGGCTCCATGACATCAGGGGTGCCATCGACGCATGGCAGGGCTCGAACTCATCAACTGTGAGACCATGACCTGAGCCAAAATCAAGAGTCAGAGGGTTAACCGACTGAGCCACCCAGGTGCCCCTAGAAAACATTTTTAAAAGGCTACCCTACCACATACTGTAGCCTGGATGTAGATCTGGTGTCCAGTTACTAAGTCTCGGAGTTTTTTCCCCTGCTAGAATGTCGACAGCAATGCCATTTCCCTAACACCAAGGTGATTAGCTATCCTTGAAGCCTGAAGCATCTCCTGACACATTGCGGAATATTGGTGAGGTCCATCTTCCCAGGCAGGCTGAGACTACATTTCCCAGGCTCCCTTGCTTCTAGATGGCGTCATGTGATCAATTCTCACCAAACAGGTGACTTCCTTCCAGGCTAAAATGATGGATATAGAAATTATAAGGTGCTAGAGGACGGAGGGGCTGCAGATAGGAAGAGCCTGAGTTTCTGAATAGCCCCGGGGCTTTTCAGAAAGCAGGGCCTGCCATGTGGACTCTCTGTTATGCTACCGTGCTCTGAAACCCTTCCTCTTATGGCCGCCATAACTCTTGGGAACCACACTCCCCCTGGCAAGTAGACACTCATGCTTATTGGGTTATGACTTTGCAAGTCTGAGGTTTATTCTACCCGTAGGATGGTCCCATATAAGACCTTAAACCATTTATTTTGCCCATAGCATAGTCCCACGTAAGACCATGAGCCATAAGAACACTGTGATGTTTAAATAATACTTGGGGAGAGCTTTCTTTAGAAATGTGGGGGAAAACCAGTGGCTACTTCTTTTATCATTATTACAATGATCTTTGTGGATGGATTGTATAACTCAAATTTGTACACAAGTTGTGATTTTCGAAATCTCTCATATGCTGCGATTTAAAACGCATGATAAGACTTTTGGTATTAATTATTTATTCTAGAGCAAGGAACTAGGGCCCATGAAATCCCAAATTTCTCCCATCTGTGAGCCATAGAGAACCACTGCCTGCAGTCCAGGCCAATATTTCAGCTGGATTTGTAAATATGGCATACATTAAAATTTCCTACAACGGTTTTGTCAAAACAACCAGGCTCTGAGGTTTCCCCTCCTGATTGTTTAAGAAATAGAAAGAGAAAAGTATATTTTCATTTAAAAAAATACATAAAGTGGCTTGAGAGCAGGAATGCGTTGTTAGTGAAACTGAATTCAACTTTTCTGTTATGAAAAAGAGAATGTAGACACAGTGCTTTGGGAAGGAAGAAACCAGGCTCTTTTCCATTAATGTCTGGCAACGTGAATTTTAAAACAATGATAAAAAGTAAATAAGCAAAATCTTTAACGGATTTCACATATAACATGAAGAGTCACAAAGTCCCTTTTATTATTTTAGGTTGTATAGGCTTTTGTACGATATGTCAAAATAATTCAATGGTACTTTGAATGAGATAGTGGGTTTTATGCCATTCCTTACGATTTGGCTCTCAATGAGTATAAAAATAGATTATGTGTAAAAGCTTTTATTTTTTCTATTTTTCTTTCTGGATGATGGGAGGAGGTCAAGGTCTATTTTAAATAAATAGTTAAAGAAAGATTAAAAACACAAGTTTCAGAGGACAGGATTAGTACCCACTACAGTTTCATTTTCTTCTTGTTGATCCTGGAAAATGAGACTTTTGTCAAGCCAGGATTGAAACTAACAAAAAAAAAAGTAACCGCAGAGATTTTTTTTTTCCTACAGAAAATACTGTGTTTAGTACATTTCAAATGGGGGAAAATAATCTTTCTTGACAGCTTTCCGGCAGAAACCAGAAAAGTGCACCAAAGGCCACCCACCATGTGGCCAGGTTTCTGGAGGGCCAAAAGGAATTGGCCAGAAGGAAGGCAGATCCGGGGCCATCTGGGAGAGAAAGACCAAGTTCCTAGTTTCCACACATAAAGCTTATACTACAGTGAGTTTCTGTAAAGGCTTTATTTCATATTATAAATGTTATAGGTAAGATATCGCAATATAGAAGAAAAGGAATAAATAAACCTTACTCACAATTGCATTACTCAACATACACGGAACATACTCAGACTTGGCTAAGTGTATACACAAACGAAAATCAGTTATATATGTAATTTCATTTCTGTTTGTATGACAAACCATGTGGTTTAAGGTTCATTTATTTCCCATAACAATCTATGATTTTAATACTCCAATGCCATCAGTGGGACTAATATCCCATGATTTGGATGCACCATTAAGTGTTCAACCATTTCTTGGTGGACGTCTGGATTGTTTCATACTTTGCACAGTCTCCCATTAAACTCCGAAATCCTATGGCACAGGATTGTTCCAGTAAAGAATGTGAATGTATGTGAGGTTGTTGCCAAACATTTGGAAGTACCCTCTAAAACGGGTTTCCAGGGGTGCTTGGGTGGCTCAGTCGGTTAGGCGTCCGACTTCGGCTCAGGTCATGATCTTGCGGTCTGTGGGTTCGAGCCCCGCCTCGGGCTCTGTGCTGACAGCTCAGAGCCTGGAGCCTGTTTCCGATTCTGTGTCTTCCTCTTTCTCTGACCCTCCCCTGTTCATGCTCTGTCTCTCTCTGTCTCGAAAGTAAATAAATGTTAAAAAATGTTTTAAAACGGGTTTCCAATTTCTACAGCTCCCATCTAGCATATGACAGTACTATTTCCCCACACTTTAAGCCCAAGATTTCCTATCATGTTAATAACTCCTAATTTGGTACTTACAGAGAAGTGTGTGTTTTCTATCTTTCATGCATATTAATGAACAAACTGCATAACTTGGCAATTTCATAAAGGCAGCATTTATCAGCCTGTCCCCACATTTCTGTTGAGCTGTTTAGACTTGCTTTTTCAGTAACAATAATTTACATCACAAGGCATTAACACATCTTAAATATAGCAAATGCTCTATGAGGCATTAAGGTCCTAAATAGAGCAAGTGTTTTGTTACATTTTGGTAGTCATTCTTTTCCCCTCAAATTTGTTTACAGAACTGCATTTTTTCGAAGACAAGTTTTAAAATTTGTTAGTAGCTGTATTTCCCATGTTCTCCTGTTTTCACCCTTGCTTAGAAAGCCTTTCTTCATTCTGAGATTAGATATTGCCCTACTTTCTTTTATACTTTTTAGATTTTTTAAAATTGTTTTAAGTTTATTCATTTATTTTGAGAGAGAGAGAGAGAGAGAGAGAGAGAGAGAGAGAGAAGCAGAGACAGGCTCCATACTATCAATGAAGAGCCCAGTGTGGGGCTTGAACTCATGAACTGTGAGATCACAACGTGATCTGAGATCAGGAGTCAAATGCTCAACCAACTGCACCACCAAGGTGCCCCTACTTTCCATTTCTAAACATTAAGATCGTAAACATGTGGGACCTATTGTAGAGTGTTTTAGAACACGTTTTCACATGACAGTGCAACTTTCTTAAACCTTTTTCTGACTATCATGTGCATTCTTACCCACTTTTGCCTTGAGATACATTTCATTAAAATTTTTCATTAAAAAAAGGTCATTAGATTTCAACTGGAATGTCTTAAACAGATGAACGTTTGCAGTATGTTACAGATTTTTTTAGGTGTTATTATATACTGTATATTAATATAAGATTGTGTCTTCCCATGCAAGGTCATGAGTTGTGCCCCTTTTAATAAGCATCTTTCTGATCATCCGATCAGAAATGGTCTGATCTTAGGGGCACCTGACTGGCTCAATTGGTTAAGCGTCCGACTCGTGGCTTTGGCTCAGGTCATGATCTCACGGTTCTTGGGACTGAGCCCCGCACGGGGCTCTGCACTGACAGTGTGGAGCCTGTTTGGGATTCTCTCTCTCCCTCTCTCCCTCTCTCCCTGCCCCTTCCCCATTTGTGCTCTCTCTCTCTGTCTCTCTCAAAACAAATAAATAAATAAGCATTAAAGAAAGAAAGAAGTGGTGTAATCTTGTCTGCATAGACATCTTGAACCCTTTTGCTACATATCTTGTGGAGGTATTTTGTTATCTACCTAATTTTGAGCTATTTAACAGATTGTATTGTCTGTGCACACTTAGAATGTATTCCCCTCTCCACAATGGTGCCTCTTACTTATTGTTCTTGTTATGGTGCACTGGCTACAGGTTCCGTCGCAACGGTTGGCAACGCTCCTGGCTCTTGCAGAAGGAAAAGGTCTAAGGAACAGCTTTTCCCAGGTCACCCTCAGAACTCTGCTTTGAAGTCAGGTTCTGGTTCTGCCAGATGCTCTCCAAACAAATGGGGGCTGTTCTACTCAAGCAACTGTGCACCAGGCAGCCTGAAGCAAAAGTCCACAACATCTAAGAATAATCTTTCGGACTCTGAATTACAAAGTGTGTTCTTTGGTTGAGAAGGGGTATTGAATAAACCAAAGACCTTTCTCGCATAGCTGTGCATGAGCTGCATGCTGGAGAAGCTCGCCGTGGCTCTGAGGAGCCAGGGGTAGACCATCCAGGAATCCTACGAGACATGTGTTCAACCACAGGTAGCTTGGAATCAACCGCACTGGAGTGTTTACACCACAGAAATGGGCAAATTCTACAAATCAGAGTGTGTGTGTTGGAGAGTTGGTTTGCTTAGCCTGCCACTTACTATCAAGGATATCTCATTCATGCATTCATTCAGTAAGTATTTTTTGAGCATATTCTATGTGCCCAACAAGTTGAAAAAGAAAAGATAAAAATTTTAATAGTGGGGACAAAGATTCAGCAGTAATCAGTTGATGCACACAGTTGCCATAGGTATTATGCAGAGGAAGACGCTCTCAGAGTTTGTAACACACATAAATCGCCAGACCAGGAGCTCCCAGGTTTCCCTGAGGAAATGATGCATCGGCTTGGACCTCGTCACTTCCCAAGACTTTCTATCCACCCCACAAATATATAAGCAACTCTTTCCTGACCGGAGTATCTACATCAAAGACAGAAAGGCTCCTCCCTCTGTCTTAAAAAGCTTCAAGCACAATAAACAGAACCTCCTTCAGTAAGCATATCCAAGCCACAGAATCGAGTAATAAAGGTTTACTACTCTGAGCGAGATCTGGGATCCAAGGGACAGGGTCGAACATTTATAGCGGAATTCACAGGCGATCGTCAGTGCCCATCATCTCACCCTGAAGCCTTTTCTCGTTGAAGCTGCACACATTCACCACCTCAGAAGACCACTTACCTCCAGCTCTGGCCCTTTTGCTTTCCAGATAAATCATTCTCTTTTCGGACCAGAGCGCTCTATGGAAAAGACAATGAAGGCGTTCCAAACGGTTTGAAAAAGGAACAAAATAAAATCATACCTTGGAATAATTCATATTCTTTCACTTCCCACTCAAATTCTGCATGTGTGTGTGCATTTAACCTCTTGGAAACATAGGTTTTTTTTTCCTTTCCCGGACTCTGTCTTGTGTTTGTAAGCAACTCAAGGCAGCAACCAGTTTTAGTCTATCAAGCGTTTATGTGACAAAGGTGCCGTTTTTATTCTTTTTGCTATTGTAATAGCTGGTGAAATATCAGGCTCACATGCTTGCAGAGTGAGTTTCCTTTTGAGATCAAACCTTTATTCTCAGTACAGGGTTCCAAGGTTGGCCCACCTTGCACGGAGCTCTTAAGCTAGAGAGGCAGGCTAGTTCAGTGATATATATGTGTTTTGTTCATTCACATATCCCCATATTTAGTGAACACCTGCTATTGAGAAGTCACTATTTGGTGGAGACAAAAAGTCAGATATCCCAGTGACCCCAAGGACAGTGTAGGCCACCTACTAAATGCTCATTGCTAGGATTAGGTGAGTTACAAATGGGGAATAATCTTGGATGAGAAAAGGGGACTCAGGAAGACAGTCACTCAAGGGTGCTTAAGATTCAAACAGATGGAAGGGAAGGATGTGGGGTCCTGGTGCTTTGGGAATCAGGGAGAGGTTCAGTTTAGCTTGCACGTGGATTTCATCGAGTGTAGGTACCAAAGAATGCCGGAGACCTCCCCTTGTGCTGTGTTGTGAGGTCTGCTCCATACTGGGACGGACTGCATAGTCAACAAGGAACGGTTGTAAGGTTTTTTGCTTTGCTTGTTTTAAACCACCAACCATGGACGATTTGACCATTAAGCAATTAAAAAAAATGGACACTTCAACGGATTCCCATTGGGGAAAATTAACTGGGCTGCCAGTACAATTAGTTAGGAAGCAATTGCCATAATTTAGATTAGGATTAATGAAGGTTTGGTTTAACACCATCTGAGCAAAAATAGAACGGACTGAAGATAATTGAGACGTATCAGAGAGAAAGATTCGCAAGGATTTGGTGATTGTATGCATGGAAAGGAAGAAATAACAATATCAAAGAAAAAAATCTTTGGATCTGAGGGACTAACAGTAATGTATCTCCTTCAATGAGAGTAAGACAGTGGAAAGTTTCCTACTTGGACGCTGCTCCATTGGAAGCTTTCTTCCAGATGGTGAATTGGAGGTATTGAGCAGATATTTAGAAATGACACGATATCCATTTAAGATCAACAGACTCAGAAAAAAATTACGTTACAATTTTTTTTTTTTTTACTGATACTTCTATTTTAAAGTAACTTTTTTGGGTAGTTAGATATTCATTAATATGCTCTGAGCCAAAGATACAAAGAGAAAGAAGGTGTAAGTATGGGGCAAGTATCTTGGGATATTGTGTATCCACAAATACAATGTGCATACACATTGTTTTTACCAGGAGGTAAAACTGGGGGGTTTTGATTTTGATTTCAAGATCTCATCATCATAACCCCAAGCATGTGCTGATTACAGATTTCTGAACGTTTATTAGCCTCCTGTAAAACCTACAGTTGTTGGCCCACGTTAAGGCAATAAAGCACCAACCAAGAAAACCTGGCTATTGATACAAAGGCCCGTAAAGTCCACTTGGACTACCGTGGGCCAGAGGCAGAGGTCCAGCTGGCTTGCAAAGCTGTGTGCTGGAAAACCGAGCACCCGGGGTGATTTGTTGCACTTGTGGTCGCCTGGAGGGCCCTGGGGCATCAAGAGGATGCCCGGAAACCGGGCCTTCCCCGCCCAGGTGTCTGCAAGAAAGAACTGCAGAGATTCGAAGGCAACAGTGGGACCCAGACTTGCCTCTCGGCCCAGAACAGTGATTCAGACTCTCCACGGCTACAGCTTGCAACCACAGAAACCAGCAAGAGAAAAATGGTGGGGTGGGGAAGAATCACATGTCTCCTCTGCAAAACCCGGATGCCAACAAGGGAGGGAAGACCCAGCAGGTACAGGTTCCATGATCACACAGGGTTGATGGTCAACGAGGTGATCCCCGTTCGCATTAGCCTAAAAGTTTCATCGCTCTTCATATGGTCCTAGCCCTGGCAAGACAACCGCAAGCTGTCATCCGACTTTCCAGGATAAATAAAGCAAGCTGGGCTCGTCCGGGCTTGGGGAGCGGCTTTAGTGCTAAGGGTGGAGCCCACGAAAGCTTGCACTTGTACCAAAAGCCCACAAAAGCTCTTTTCGCATGCCTATAGAATGAGTCACGCTAGAGCCGAAATCACAATAAACGCACCGGCAAAGCTAAGGACGGGGTGAATTATGCTCGTGTGCCATGGCAGCCTCCCGGAGTTGTATTTTATTTTTTGGTGACCATGGTAGCACAGAGGAAGGGTCAGGCAGAACCAGAAGTGCTGCCACGAGTTTCGGAAAACCCTCCATTATAATTTTCTTATTTCATTACGGGGGTAAAACGATGCCACACACCCCACGGTTACTGAAACATCCAAACAAAAGTCATACGACAAAGTGCGCACAGCCTGACCCAGGATCCAGGAGACGTTTAGAGAGACGGAAGGAAATTTTGTGATTAAAAGGGTAGACCAACAAAATAAAGACCGCATAAAGGCCATTAAGACCGAAAAGAAAAATAAAAAAATAATACATATACATATTTGCATATATGTGTCTTCCTGAGATAAAAATTATAGCGTGAGTTGTTGACTTGAAGGGAATGATTGACACCCAGCTCAGGGCTACAGTAGCTTTTATAACACATCCAATGATAGGTCTATTTTTGCATAATGCAGACGTGGCTTTGGTTCTTTTGCAAGTTGCAGAAAACACTGTGCCACAAAATACATTGCTTTTGGTCAGCGGTCATTAAAAACTACGAAAATAATTAGGAAGAAGAGTGGGTCATTGACTTAAGAAAATGGAAAGGTAGCTGGAGCGTTCTGAAGCGTTGACGCTGGCTGACCAGCAGGCGAGAGCTTTGTCTAGATTCCCAGGAATGCCGGGACTCGCAGAAGCCAGACTATCCTGCGTGTCTGGAGTCAGACCTCTGTTCGTTCCTGTCCAGGCTGCATAGCCACGAGCTGCACATCCTGAATCGGAATTGCAGGCACTGCTTTCTCCTCTGCTCCGTGATGTCCCTTGAGGGTCTGGAATGGAAGCAGGAGAATGAAGATAACTATGGCAGCTTCTTACTGCCATCCAGCCTCGACTTGTCACCATCCAGCATCGGTTTCCTCATCATCATTGCATACAGCAGGCTTCTGAACATGTCATGTATCCTCCAGATTAAATAGAATGGGCGCATTCTGGAATTTTCCTTCATACTACTAACAACACTAACTACTCTTTACTGAGGATCTTGAGCCAAGCGCTGGGCTACAACAATTTACACTAAAGTCTGTAATTCTCCAGATAACCCTGGAGATCCTCATTAACCACCTGACCCCTGACCCAAGTTGAGAGGGAGAGGAAGGAACCGACTTTAGGTCAAACACCTAGGAAGAAACATGTGGGCTTAGAACCCAAGTATGTAGGCAACCGATCTCTACTATACTTTACACGGCAATGTGCTATGCCTGTTCTGTAGTGAATGATGACTCTTATTGCCTTAAGAACTTCTGTGGTTATCAGCATGTGGGGCATAAGGAAGACAGCAGCAACAACATGGATGATCCTCTAGGTGATACGCTCTGAAGGCACAATTTCACCTGGCTAGAAAAGATGGGAACCATTGCCATCCATGACAGAGAAAATTGAGGTGTATCAATCAACAGATAGTCATGGGAAACTTTCTAAACCTGAATTTTATATCTATCTGTCTCTATACCCATCCATCCATCCATCCATCCTTCCATCCTTTCTTATCTATCCACCCCTCTCTCCATCTATTAGCTATCACCTATCCATTCTACCATCCATCCACCCATCCATCCACCCACCCACCTACCCATCCATCCATCCACCTACCCATCCATCCATCCACCTACCCATCCATCCATCCATACATCCATCCATCCATCCATCTACCCATCCATCCACCCACCCACCTCCCCATCCATCCATCCACCTACCCATCCATCCATCCACCTACCTATCCAACCATCCATCCATCCACCTACCTATCCAACCATCCATCCATCCATCCATCCATCCATCCATCCTAATCTGTCAGTCTAGTGATCTGCCAACACCACAAAACTATAAAACAAAACCAAATTTTGTTAAGTTTAGAATATTCCATTTTATTTAAAAATAGAATTTCATCTCCTTGTATCTAAACAGGAAGGATTAATCCTTTTGCAAAAAGTAAAATAAGACTCAGCTGCCCTCTCTCCAGGTCTTTGAAGCTTCTTTGTTCATTTGTTCTCACCCTTCTGCATAGGCAGAGCTCTGGGTGCCTGGCTTCTCCTATCCAAGGGCCACATGGCCATATACCCACTACCAGTTCTTTGGAGCCATGGTGGATGGAAGAAAATTCTGGAGAGCAGATAGGTGCAGTGTTGAATGTAATATTCCTATATGTTCATGAATGTCCTGGGGAAACACCCTGTGTTGCCACAGACTCTAGACTCATATTATGAAGAAGGTATACTTCATGCTCATAAATTGCCAACATTGCTCCTCGTGGGGATAAACACGACAGAGGAAAAAGCTTGAGCTATTTAATACATTCATTGTCAGAGCAAAACCAAGCTATCATCTTAAAAAGCTTAAACTTTCTGTTTCAAAACAGAGAAAAAGTAAATGCAATTTTTTTTAAACTATCCTCAGATTCCTTCTCTTTTTGTTTTGAAGTGTTCGTTTACTCATCTGCCTTAGGTCTGATTTTTTAGAGGAAGCCCACGAGAGAAAGTGCTCCCAACAAACCTATTGCGTGAGCCATATTTGGGGGGGAAATAAAGCAAGCAAGGTGGGATCTCAGGCCAAGTTGTACAAAAGGAAGCCTCCATATGAAACCGCAGGGGACTCTGGAGAGTAAGTTTGCATCAGGGTTGGTCGGTTTGTACCACCTTGGTCTGAGCGCTGAAGTAAATTCACACCTCTCTGGAGGTGAGGGAGGCAGCTCTGGGAAGCCAAGCTCAGTTTTCTGCAGAGGGTGTTGGCTGGGAGAACTAAAGCGCATGTGTATCCAGGGAGGGTGCACAGCCCCAGCTAAAGGGACCTTTGCATACGGCCGGGGACCACTGAACGTTTCTAATATACCACCCTGTCTGTCACCCCGAGCTTCTGTCTTCAGTGGAGGTGCCAGTGTGCTTCTGTCTACACCCAACCCTGAAATCTATGGAAATGCTCCTTTGTGAGACACAAGCCATTTCTTCTGGGCTAAATTGCTCCTTCTATGTCTCTTCCTTTCTTCTGACCTTTTTACCTGCCCCAGTGCTACAAGTGTGGCCCAGGACCAGCAGCCTTGGTATCAACCTGCCAGAAATGGAGACACTCGCGCTCCACGCCAGACCTACCCCATCAAGGTCCGCATGTCCACAAGTTCTACAGGGATTCCTGGGCACCCCAACCGTTGAAACCCATGGTCCTGGGGCATCCACCTGTTCTGGGCATTTCCTCATGGCCAATCTTCAGAGTCTTTGAGGGGAAGGTCTATTCTGCATGAATCAGTTAAGGAGACTCCAGCACGTGGGTTATTTTTATGCCTTCACACTAATTCTTAAATGTTTTTTTAACGTTTATTTATTTTTGAGACAGAGAGAGATAGAGCATGAACGGGGGAGGGTCAGAGAGAGAGGGAGACACAGAATCTGAAACAGGCTCCAGGTTCTGAGCTGTCAGCACAGAGCCCGACGTGGGGCTCGAACCCACGAACTGCGAGATCGTGACCTGAGCTGAAGTCGGATGTTCAGCCAACTGAGCCACCCAGGCGCCCCAGATTTTTATGTATTTTAAACACAGGTTGACATTGTCTTCACTCAGCATTTTGGGTGTCATGCATAGCAATTTTCTGCTAATGAATGAACATGTTATCTTCACAAGCCCGCTCCCCAATAGTTAGATACATCTTGTCTCTACAAGGGAATCCATTTTTCTGTCATGTTTTCAATGCAAGATAAAATGTCACGTTCTTTCCAATTTATGAATATACTCCTTCCTCCCTTCCATAAAGGTATGGCTAATTGTCCTCAAGGTGAGTCCCTATATTGGGGACTGTGAGTACATGAACAGGTACATCATATTGGTTACCTCCACAGCATATCACACGTGTGTGGTTATTTGGACCCGTGAGACTGCCTTCTGCTACTGCCCACCTAGATTCATTCTTGAACAAGGTCAAATGAGTTTGGTACTGCAGGCCCAAGGCAACCCACTTTGAGAACCATTACGGTAGAGACTAGAACCTGACACATGCTGGAAAGTCAGCGGTCAACCGTCGGGCTGGAGAAGGCAGCAAATGGAAATGCCGACTCCTTCCTGAGATCGTAAGTAAGAAACCCAAGAGCTTGCATCGCAAGCAAGAGCTTAAAAATGCTGGTTATGCCATTTGCTTTCTCGGACCCCCGTTGAGGGTGAGGACGGGGGCCATAGCTCCCCCTCGTCTGACTTGCGGAAGGATGAGAAATTCTGATGCCCGCCTATCTTGCTGGCATTTCTACTTGCCGGGTGTGGATTTTACATGCACTTTAAGGTGGCCCCAGAGCCACAGACGGGAAGCTTGAAGAGACAGCTCGACAGCCCTTTGTGACTCTGTCTCTGATGCACAGCACAGGCCTGACGGGTCTTTAATGACAACCAGAGAAAAGAGAGGAATCTTCTGCACTCCAGATGGGCACAGGCTTCCTCCTTCATTTGTTTGCACGAAGCAACACGAGTAGTCCAGGGGACCCAGTGACCCGGTCTGCACACGCAGTGACACGTTGAACCAGTAGGAGCTCATCTGATACCCAAGCATTCAACACCTGGCATCACCCAGGGGTGAAAATCTTCCCCATCTTTCAAATGCATGCAAATGGGAAGGGCAGAATTTGGCCGTGTGTCAAGGAAAGAAAACCCTGCCACCATATCAATGGGACTGCGTGTTGGCACAAAACTGGGCTTTCTTTGGGTGTAGAAAGTCCTCCTTCTTGGGATGGCAATTTCAGATCCTTGGTGACTTCTCAGCTTTACCCCGTCCTTCCATGGCCCTTGTTTCTAGTTTCCGCGTCCACGGTGGCTCAGGGGGTCACAATGCAACAGCATCGACCTGCCATGAGCGGGGAAGGAATTGTTGTTTGAGAAACAGAGTCTCTATGGAAGAATTCACTCGGGACACAGGAGGACGAGGGAAAAGGCACGAATCCTTCTGTTCTGGTTTCTTCGACTATTCAGGACTCTTTTCTGAGAAGGTAGCACCTTAGCTCCTTCCCTTTCTGTCTCTCACCCCCCCCCCCCCGCCGGCTCTCTCCACATTCATTAAAGATTTACAGTCTTAGAATGTTATTCCAACTTGTCATACCGACCCCACTTCCTGCCCACACATACAGCCATTAATTGTGGAAAATGTGTCTGTAACTGAAATATTTACTGGCAGCCCCAGAGAGCCACAGAGGCATTTCTTATAAACGCTCAAACTTCAGCTCTGTTTCTCTGGGTTGCCTTTTCTCCAAAGCAGCAGAGCGGGTGCCCGTAACTCCCTGACGGTGCAAGTCCTTGCACGCACAGCTGTTCTGTGGTATTTATTTGCTGCATCCAATGGAACCTCTTCGACGCGAAACATAAACACCAGCCGACTTCAGACAGATGGCGTAGATGACAGGCTTTGACACGCAGTGTGCTGTCCGGCCGGTTCAGAGCCTTTGCGTGGAAGAGTGATCCTGAGAAGCTGCATAGATGCCACCTTAGGACGAAAGTCCCTTCAGGGATTCGCCGGGCGACGAAGCCATGGGAAAGAGTAAGCCAACAGTCAATCAAGCATTCGCGTGGCACAGCTGTAACGTTATGCCGACTGGCAGAACTTGGCGCTCCCCTAGCAACGCCAAAGGGAGAGCACACTAAAGGCATTGCCAGGAACGTCGCAGAGAGCCACGAGGAGAAACAAATCTATCCACGGGGGGGAGGTCTGGAGGCAGGACTGACGCTGTCCGCTTCCCACCTTCACCAACCAGACTTGGGCGCGAAGAGTCGTCTTGTTACTGGATCTGTCATCCATCTCAGGGTTTCGGCGTGTTATGGAGGGTGTCTCCAAGTGACAGAAGGAGTTTCCTTTTCAGCGCCAACAGTCTGATCACAAAGTGATCGCACTGGGCTTCTGCCCTAAGGGCGTGGTAGAGTCTCGGATGAACACTACTGGCATGGCCCAAAGAGCTTGTGGAATGACCGTTGCCAAACAGACCCATAAAGACAGAGAACAAAGTGGTGGTTGCCACTGGGGGATGAGCATAAGGGGTGAAGGGGAGTGAGACGTTTGGATTTCCAGTTATGGAATGCACAAGTCACGGGATGGAAGGTGCAGCAGAGGGAACACAGTCAACGATACCCCAAGAGCGTTGCCTCCCAACAGGCAGTGGCTATTTGTGGCGAGCACAGCACACACTTGCTGGATCGCTATGTTCTAGACCCGAAACTAATGTAACGCTGTGTGTCAAGTATACTTCAATTAAAAGAAAAAAGTATCTCTTTGCTTACATCTCTTGTGATCCGGTAACGTAATATGACATGAAAATCTTTAGCTGGCTCCCTGTTGACTAAGGATACCTCCCCGAACCCTTACTCCTGGGAACACCTACATTTCCTGGCCCCCAGTTTATGCCTTCAAATTCACCCTGATGGGACGCCGGGGTGGCTCAGTCGGTTGAGTGTCCGACTTCGGCTCAGGTCATGATCTCACAATTCGTGAGTTCGAGCCCCGCGTCGGGCTCTGTGCCGACAGCTCAGAGCCCGGAGCCTGCCTCGGATTCTGTGTCTCCCTGTCTCTCTCTGCCCCTCCCCTGCTTGTGCTCTGTCTCTCTTTGTCTCTCTCTCAAAAATAAATAAACATCGGGGCGCCTGGGTGGCGCAGTCGGTTAAGCGTCCGGCTTCAGCCAGGTCACGATCTCGCGGTCCGTGAGTTCGAGCCCCGCGTCAGGCTCTGGGCTGATGGCTCGGAGCCTGGAGCCTGTTTCCGATTCTGTGTCTCCCTCTCTCTCTGCCCCTCCCCCATTCATGCTCTGTCTCTCTCTGTCCCAAAAATAAATAAAAAACGTTGAAAAAAAAAAATTTAAAAAAAAAATAAAAAAAAAAATAAATAAACATCAAATTCAGCTGCCCATCTGCTCCCTCCCTTCGCTCCGCACCCTGAAAGTCTCACTGTGCTCCAACAACACATGTATCCTCTCAAACGCGGAGTTCACGTATTTCTTTGCCTGGAAACTTGCGTAATCTCTCCATCACGTAAGTTCCAATTTGTTCTCTGATGTCTGGCACAAGAGTCATCTCTTCTATTAACCCTCTGTGATACCCACCCTGCTGGGTTTCGCCTTATGAAATTTCCCTCTCTGTCTGAGTGAACTACTTAAAGGGTTTCTGTTTTCATTGACTTTCATGCTTCCAACACACAGCGGAATTCCTTTGCACAGCACCGTACGTATTTCATGGCAACCTTGACTCTGTGCATAGCTGTCGTCTTCTCTCCTGGGTCAGGTATGAAGGACACGTCACAGATGTGGTTGTCAAGGGTCTGACAGCCAAGAGACTACCCAGAATATGGTACAGCCAGTGGCAGACACATCTACATCCTGTTATGGGACCGCATCACTTTTTTTCACTAAAATCAAAGGAGACAAGGTTTTTACAAAAAGTATAAAATGCTACACAGCAGGGTAAGGTGAAACCAGGAAAAAGTCGTGCATCATAAAATGTACCACATCAATTTAATGTGTAACATCTGGAGTCTAAGAGAGCCAGTAGGTCAGGGAACTGTGAATGCATCAAGTTGATTTTACGTGAGCCTTTGGTCACACACGATATGAATATCCCTTACCTGGGAAACGCATGACTAAGTCAGTCATGGGATTTATTTCTGTTAGAAATGCACACAAAGCAACAGAAGCTGGCACATTTTTGGTCTGTCATTTTCAGGCTCCAAAATGACCTTATCGATGGGATTTTTGCAGGCGGCCACTATAACCAAAAATGTCCCCACTAGCTAGCAAAGGCAGTGCTAACTAGCTAAGTAGCTCATGGCAGATCAGATTCCTTACTCACGGTTGTTTTACATCAAACACAAGCACACCATTTCAAAGGATTGAAATTTACAGCTTCCCGTGGTTCTCATGTGGAATCAGACCTCAGACTGATTTTTCACCTTCTATCCTGGGTTGTGTTTGCATTTGTCCAACATTGGTTTTCATACTAGCTCTCGAAAATTCAAGACAGACATTCAAAATCCTACCCAGTTCACCCATGTGAACTCAACGCATTTAAAATTCCACCCAGTTCACCCAACTGAATTGGGCAGACACTGAAGCGGACAAAGGAAGCCTATTTATCGAATGTCATGACATAGACTAGAGACATGGCCGTGAATTATCACCCCCCCCCCATTGCTGCTTTCCTGGCCCCCAGGCAGTGCACAAACTCCTTGGCTTTACCCCTCACGATGAATGTGACTTAGAATCCACCCAAGATTATAATACAGCCGGGGCCTCATTTTCAATCACTTGGCTTGTTCTAATGTGGTTGACATGGGTCTCAAAACACAAAATAGCCAAGCAGGATGAGTTAGCAGGTCTCAAGGCAGTCAGTAGAATTCACCACATGAACAGAACCAGGCACGAAAATAATTTGACAACAATCCAACATCTATTCATGCTAAAAACTCTCAGTAAACTGAGAAAAGAAAAAACTTCCTCAACTTTATAAAAGACATACACACACACACACACACACACCCCAACAGCACACCGTCACCCTTTTTATGTGACAATATACTGAAGATCCTAGCTATTAAATAGGGTTTAAAAATTGGTAAATAAGTAAATAAAGGCCACTCTGTCCAGAGGAAAGAAGTAAAACTGTCTTCATTGACTGATGATATGATCACCCATGTAGAAAATCCTAAGACAGCTACAAAAAGGTACTAGAAATAGTAACTTAGCTTAGCAAGGTTGCAGGATACTAGGTCAATATACAAAAATCTCTTGTAGATTGAATACAGGCCACTGGGATTTTTCAGTAATGCTGCTTCTCTCTCCCTAGATTATTTTAAATGTTTTGGTAAACAGAGCAACTTAAAAATATTAACATTGGATGAGATGTGCATGCATTTTTCTCCTGCTGATTTGTCTTCTGTCAGTTTCATTTACAGGGTCCCAGGGACTGAACATAAGAGGGTAGGGAGAGTTTAGTTTTCTTCCCCCAAAGCACTAAAGGGATGGCAATGCTACGTACCTGTGTGCACGTGTGCATTTGTGTGTGTTCATATACTCATACCCCTAAAACACCTTTACCATTTCTACAATCTCATGTGTGTTTTTTAATGATTTTTCTATATTTGAGACCTAATAATCAAATTTTGGAACAACTCGAGGACATTTCTCCAGGACACCGGAAACATGCTTTAACGATGTGGTGTGTTTCTTCAGTCGTATTTTACACAATTATATATTATTTTCTTAAAAAGACTTCTTGACCTGTTATGTGCTTCCAAATTGAGAAACCTGTGCATCTTTTATAGATTATAAAAGATTATAGATTTCTTCCCCTCCTCTGAGAGCTTGCCATACACAATGGGGCATGAGAGCTAGAACAAACATTTAAAATTGTTTTTTCACCATGAGAGCTTGGTGGAGAGAATAGTCTGGGTAAATTTGGGGGGGGAGGTCTATTCTCTGTAAATTTGGGGGGGAGGGCAGTTAGCTTCCTGAACTCCCGCCAAGTTAAGGGAAAAGGATACACCAAGGTTGTCAGTTGGGAGGCCAGGAGAATGTCAGTAAAGATTTTCACACTGAAGTGTATAGACCCAGCCTGACTGAGAAAATGTGATTTATTGCTATGACCCATCCTTATACTCCTCTGTCCCCTGCCTTACCTTTCTCCTGACCACATCCCATACTCTTCCTAGAGTTTAACGAGTAGCCATGTCTGCTTCTGAGTCTACTGGCACATACCCTCATCTCCCCGGAGAGGGGTGACCCTGCTGTCTTCAGCTTCTGCGCCCTTGTGGGACTCCACTGGTAGACCACCACTGTGACACGGAACCATGTGGACGTGTGTGACTTTTAGACCATGGATTCATTACTGAAAAGAGCATGCTTACGTTCATACCATGCATGGGTGGTTTACACTGGCTGTCTAAGAAGCAAACATTTCTTTCCGCAATTTATTTAAAATATTTTCACTTTTTGAGTATCGAGCCCTGAGTTGAGAGCCAATGGCCTGATAAAGAAGATGTGGTATGTATATAATGGACTATCACTCAGCCATAAAAAAAGAATGACATCTTGCCATTTGGAATGAGAAGGATGCAGTTAGAGTGTATGATGTTCAGCAAAATAAGTCAGTCAGAGAAAGACAAATACCGTATGACTTCACTCACATGTGGAAAGTACGAAACAAAACAAAGAAGCAAAGGAAAGAGAGAGAGAGACAGAGTCAAACCAAGACACAGACTCGTAACGATCGAGAGCACACTGATGGCTACCAGAAGGGACATAGGTGGAGGGACGTGTGAAATAAGGGATGGGGAGTCGCGAGGACACTTAATCATGATGAAAAAAGTAACACGAAATAAAATGATTTTAGAAAGCAAATGACCTTTACGAGCATAGAGTTTCAGTTTTGAAAGACGGAACGTGCTCAGGGCACGACTTCCACAGCGACGTGAATATACCTGGCACTGAAGACCTAGTTTTGCTTAAAATTGGCTAAGATCATACATTTTAGATTGTAGTTTACCCCAGTTTTTAAAAACATAGACCCAAAAATGTGCACGTTGTGAAAAAAAGAAAAGAAAAAAGCCTTCCCTCTCGCCCCGTGCACGTATCACAGCCAAGGCAATGCCGGTCACAGCAGATTCAGATCACGGGGCAGACTGAACAGAAGGAGGCACCCGGGTCTCATTTACCTGTCCCCCCTGGATGTTCTGTTTAGGAGGCTCCAATGGAAAGCCATCTTTTTAAACCATTCTTGTTTCCTTTAGCCCAGCCATTGAAATCAAAGCAACTTCCTCTTTGATGAGGTGGCTTTAAAATACATGCCCCCAGGCCAGCAGCTGTTTTTAGTACGTTACTAATGGTTACCTCGGCCAATGTGGATAGAGCGCTCCTGACCCTCAGCAGCAGTGTGGGGGTGCGGTGCTTACCTGCCCTTGGGTAATTCTAGCAACGTCTGCGAACAAATTGCTGCTACCTCGCAATTCAGACCCAAGTAGCTGGTCTCCAGGGCCTGTAAAAACTCTTGCCAGCCTCCTGGCATCCACGCCCATAGGTGGATCTTTGGTGTTTTCACCCACAATCACACCCTTCTCCTGCACACGTTACCTCATTTCACACCTGTGCGACCCAGTGTTAACAGCTTAGAACCCATCTCGCCCAGCTCTGTGTTTGTGCTAAGTTTCCACCAATCCAACAAGCACACGTAGTTGCAAAATACATCGTGGTGTATGTGGAGCTCCTTTACCAGTGCAGATGACAGGGCTGTTGCCTGTGTGGGTGAAATTCCGTTGGGCAAGATGGGGACAGCTGCAGAGGGATCACAGACATCAGCTAGACTGGCAAGTGCGAATACCATGCGGGAATAAAGCCATGGAAGGAGGAAGGGGAGGAAGTTTCACTGCAGTAGACGAACTTGGTTGGTTTCAGGAACAAAATGACTTTTGAGTTGGGACTTGCGATGCTACGAGTCTGGCATGGAGATATGGGGACAGAGACATGACAGGGGAACACATGGGATATACAAGTGGACAAAGGGGATGTTCAGAAGAAGGGGTCAGGCCGTTCACCTTTTCATGTGCAATAAAAACTTGGTGTGCCTCTGACCTGGCATGGATTCCCAGAGGAACCACTTTCAAGTTCGGGCACGTTTCCAAATTCCTTCAGGTGCAATCTTTTTTTTTTTTAATTTTTTTTTTAACGTTTATTTACTTTTGAGACAGCAAGAGACAGAGCATGAACAGGGGAGGGGCAGAGAGAGAGGGAGACACAGAATCGGAAACAGGCTCCAGGCTCTGAGCCGTCAGCACAGAGCCCGATGCGGGGCTCAAACTCACGGACCGTGAGATCATGACCCGAGCCGAAGTCGGACGCTTAACCGACCGAGCCACCCAGGCGCCCCCAGGTGCAATCTTTAAACAGACAAGCAAACAAACAAAAACAAAAGTAGAGACTATTGCACAGACCAGTTTGTTTGGTGTAAATAGAAAAAGAAAAGGCGTGCAAACGCCTTCACACAGTCACCCCACATGCTCTTTGAAAAATAACCAAACACAATAGAAATCCAAAGCCGCTGAAATTGAATCATGACCCAAGAAGATAGTGGTTGTCATTATAGAACTTGGTGAATCTCAGTCTGATGATGATTCTTCCCAGTGTATTCACCAGTACACCTGCTCGCTAAAGCTGAATGGCAATCCCCCAACCAACGCTCACTTACTCTCTGTCTCTCAAAAATAAAAAAAACATTAAGAAAAACGTTAAAAATGTGTCTTCTGATGCATACCATCCCAGTGAAGGTGGGACAGGATGAGGCTCTCCCTTCTCGTTTCAGATCTCAGACAGCAAATCCAGTGTCCTTCGTGGGGTCTATTGGGTGCCATGTTTTTCTCATTTCTGTGCTTTCTGTTCATGATTTTCTGTTTAAAATGGCCCCATGTGAACTACTGAAGAGCTACCCAGTGCTCTCAAGTATAAGAAGGGTGGGGTGTGCCTTACAGAGAAAACACATGTATCAAATAAGCTTTGTTCAGAGACGAGTTCTAATGCTATTTGCCGTGAGTTCAATGAGAATGAATTGGCAATTTCTAATCAATCGGGTGTCTTTAAATGAAAAAGCACACAAAATGAGATTATATATGGTGGTGTGACCAGAAGTTCACAGGACCCTAATCTTGTCTTTACGGTTCAGTTTTGACAAATTCAGTGTTTGTGGTATGTTTCAATGGCATCACAACTGTGAATAACAAGAACCAACTATAGTCCTATTTTAGTTTATTTATTTATTCTGAGAGAGAGGGAGTGAGCAGGAGAGGGGCAGAGAGGGAGAGAGAATCCCAAGCAGGCTCTGCACGGTCAGCATGGAAGCGAACATGGGGCTCAAACTCACAAATCATGAGATCATGACCTGAGCCGAAATCAAAGGTTGGACTCTTAAGCGACTGAGCCACCTAGGTGCCCCTGCAACCCTAACCTTTATTTCTCCTGGATGGTGACCTCCATCAACCTGAAGCATGTTGGATTTGCTCACCTCTGCATTACTGGTGCCCAGCCCAATGCTGGGCTCATAATAGGGATTTGATAACCATCATGGCAATAACGTGATCTACACCATCTTACAAGGAACATGAAGGTTCCATTACTTAAAACCACCCAGTCACAATGCCATTTGTTAAGGAAGTGGGATCTGGAGAAATAAATGCATGAAATTTCTGTACTGAGTCATGGCTGAATATAATGTAAAATAGTTGTTATGGGAAAAAAATGGTAATTTATACCCCAGCATCATGATGAATGATGCTTTCGAAAAGCAATCATTTCATTCTTGTTGACTTTGACCAAATGTCTATTTCAAAGGGGAGAAGAAATGACAATCACACAATCTGAAGCATGTAAACACCCCATGCACGGGTTTCCCGTGGTTGTTGTTAACCAACGATCACAAACTGGGTGTCTTACAGCAGCAGAAACTTATGCTCTCACCACACGTCGGGAGACCACATGTCCAAAATCAAGGTGTTGGCAGAGTCCCGCACTCTCTCTGCAGACACAGAAGGAGAATTTGTTCTTTGCCTGTTCCAGATTCTGGTATCTGAAGGCATTCCTTACCTCGTGGACACATCCCTTAAAATATCTGATTTTATGGCCACACTACGTTTTCCTTTTTGTCCATGTTATCCTCTGTGCGTGTCATACAAGGACACCTATCCTTGGATGTAGAGCCACATGGACAATCTAGGATGACTTGTCCATCTCAAGACTGTTAACCTACTTACATCTACAGAGACCATTGGACCATAGACAGTCATATTTACAGATTGCAGGATTAAGACATAAAAATAACTTTCTGGAGCCATCATTTAACCACTCACTACAACCCATACAAAGAGAACCACAGAAAGCAGCAGATGATACTGCTTTTTTTTTTAATTGAGACATAATTGACATATAACGTTATATTCACTGCAGGTGGAAAATATGGTGACTTTTCTGGTTCAATAAGAGAGCAAAGCGAACAGCCACACGAATGCCCGGAGAAGTGAAACAAAATAAACCCAAGGTTTTCCAGGAGCTAACTCAGGAGTATGGGATTGTAGTAGCATGCCAAATTCCTATCTTAGTGCGTTCCCAGAATTTAATGAAGATGGCATTCATCCTACAAAAGCTCATTTCATGACAGTCGGTTACAAGGAAAAGAAACGGGGGAATGTAAAAATTGGCATCACGTGGAAAGTCTATGAAAAACACATCCTTATCGTCTGTGCTTCAGCATCGTGGCCGACAGACAGTGCACATAATTCACGTCGTTTTTTCAAAGACCGTAAATGGACGAACCCAGCTAATGCAAAGTGAAGACAAGCCACGAGGTTCAAGAAAGAAAAAGGTAAAATCTGGACTTGTCGTTGGCTCTGGGAAGTACGTTTAGAAAGAGTGTGTGCTTAGCACTTTTCCCTTGCTGGCAAAGAGCAAGTGCACACGTTTGGTTCACACTAATTAAAAGTGAACGCCAGGGGCGCTTCGGGGACTCGGTCAGTTGAGCGTCCGAGTCCGGCTCAGGTCATGATCTCATGGTTGGTGAGTTCGAGCCCCGCGTTGGGCTCTGTGCCGACAGCTCGGATCCTGGAGCCTGCTTCAGATTCTGTGTCTCCCTCCCTCTCTCTTTCTCACTCTCTCTCTTTCTGCCCCTCCCCTGGGTTCAATCATACTCCAGGCAGATGTCCATCAATAGTGAAACCTGTAGCGAAACCTTCTGGTCACTCGTCTTTTAACCATGACTTTGCAGGGGCCACAGGAGGACGATGTTGGCAAATGAAAGGAATGTTTTCTGGATTCAGATGATTTCAGTCAAGCTTGTCTGCCGAGGCTGTTTTTGCTCCTGTGCCTGTTGTGTTTGGTCTGAAAACAAAGGAATTTGCGTAAAAAAGCAACAGTGCTAGGGTGACATAATCACCTGGGACATCGCTGGAAGTGTTCCTTGGTGAACTAACGGTATTTTAGGCTTCCCGCTGTGAGAGCGAGGGGAAGAAGCAGAAACGACGAGTCTCCATGCCGTTTAAAGACGTTTTGGAAGAACATAAAAGCAGACAGCTCAGTAAGAGCTAAACTCTGTGTGAAAGATGGAGCTTGAGACAGGAAGATGTCTTCTCATCCCGGGAAATCGACAACCCATCAAAGCCTAGGGCATCATGCGTCCTCTGGGAACGCATGTGTCCTGCCCACAACAGTTAGGATGTGGGTTCCAGGGTGGCCCCAGAGATATAGGTCCACCTCCTCTCACCAGCTACCTGTAAACAGGAACTAACTGTGAAATAGAGCATTTGCAGAGGTGATTAAAATCAGGATCAAGGTCAGGTCATCCTGGGTCAATGTGGCCCTAAATCCAAAGGCGGGTGTCATTATAAAAGGCAGAAGAAGAGAGACAGACAGAGAGGAGAAACCACATGAACACAGAGGCAGATTTAGAATGTGGCCACAAGCCAAGGGATGCCAGGTGACAAAAAGAATTAAGAAGCTAAACTCTGAAAATTATTAAAATATAGGGGCATCTGGGTGGCTCAGTCGGTTAAGCATCCGACTTCGGCTCAGGTCATGATCTCGAGGTCTGTGGGTTCGAGCCCTGCGTCGGGCTCTGTGCTGACAGCCCAGAGCCTGGAGCCTGTTTCAGATTCTGTGTCTCCCTCTCCCTGACCCTCCCCCATTCATGCTCTCTCTGTCTCAAAAATAAAGAAACATATTAAAAAATTTTTAAAAATTATTAAAATATATCAAGACAGTCATATGTCTAAAGGCGTTTCTTTCAGTCTTTGAAGCATGATTGCTATGCCCTTGTTGGTTATACCCACGAAACGTGCTGGTTGCTCTTGGAAAGGGAATCCCTCTCCCCTGCATCCACCGGGAATCAGGCTAATGAAACCCCACAGAGGGGGAGAGGCAGGCATATTGTGCTACTTTAGGAAATTTGGGCTCCCTTGCGTTTTACAGGAAAAGAAGGCCGGCTTCACTGATGTGTATCTGGGACGCAGGCTAGAGTATTAACCTCCCTGGCAAAGACCATCAATGTGGGTTTGTGTTCGGAACCCGATTTTTATGACGTGACCCAGTGCCTTGCTTCTTCCTTCTGGAGAACCAGCAGTCTGCGTTCCCCCTGAACGCAGGACAGGAGGGAGAAACCTTGGGTCATGCCCAGCGCTCACATATCTTGAGCACAATGATAACATTCCCCCTCTGGGGGTCTCCCAGTGCTGGTCGACTGCCACGTAGGGAGAAATGGTTACGGAGGGAGGCAACTCCCAAAAGGCAGCCCCTTGCTGTGTTGCAAAAGTTCCCATCGCACACAGCCTTCAGGGATGTAGGTGCAGCGAGAATCTTCCCCGGGTGCTATGCAGCCACATCTAGGAGGAACCAGCCCAACGACAGGTAACACCACAGTGCACGAGCACCCACGATCATGATTTCCGTGTGCAATTTCCAATCCGAACCTGGCGAACAAACTCAGCCGAGGACAGCACTCTCACACATCCAGCCTGATGAGCCCCAGATCACATTCCCCAACAGAGAGCACATCTGGTTGACAAGACATCCTTGTGCAGTGAGGTCATCCCCGAGCCAGCAACAGCCCTTGCTGTCTCTATGATTCACTGATTCCCAAAACGCACGTTGAAACTGTTCAGTTATGTCTCTGTCTGCTCAGAGTAAAACCTTTCATGCATTTGAGACTGCAGGCGTGTGTTTATGTGGCTACATCCTGAACAAAACAGTTTTGAGAGGTCATCTAAATAGTTGGTACGCATGAATTAAAATGCTGTGTTTCTTCTTGAGAGCCTCGGGTTGACTGTTTGGACATGTATCAAAGCTCCGATAGGCCCGCGTTGTGGATGATTCATGCAGTGTGCTTGGGTCTTATCAGGAATGAGTCAGGCTATTTGTTTATCCATGGATTCATTCAACAGCAACTTTCCCAAGGCTCTCCATGTGTCCACAGCCACCCGGGGCACTGGGGAACTAAGACACGTGTGTCCCTGCCCTCATGAACTATCCAGACGGGCAAAAGACAGATGCATTTAAGGAAATGATAGAAAGCCCGTAGCACGGCCCTTTGTGGATGGCATGATGGCGTTTCCTTAATACATTTGCATAATTGACCCTTGTAGAAAGCAAATCCTTAAGCCAGTTGACATATGGATCTGGACATAATCTAGCCCAGATGCTGGCATCTCCAAGGTGCAGACAGGAACTCAAGACTTCACCTGGAGGTGCCAGAGGACCCACTTGCTATGAAAGGTAAGACAGTCCATTCCACTTGGGAGGAAATTTACTTCTCAGGCTTCTGTTTGCTGGTCTGCTTCTTCCAGTTGGCTCTGTGGTTGGCTACGATCGATTTCTACATGGACTTTAAGACAAAAAGTGGGTCATATAAATGGAATCACATGGAACCAAATGGAATCGGGGTCTCAGACTGCTGGTAGACTTCCATACAGGGAGGGATGTTTACGGATGGGGGCAACTCCCATAAGGCAATGCATGCTTTTTTTTTTTTAATTTTTTTTTAACGTTCATTTATTTTTGAGACAGAGAGAGACAGAGCATGAACGGGGGAGGGGCAGAGAGAGAGGGAGACACAGAATCGGAAGCAGGCTCCAGGCTCTGAGCCATCAGCCCACAGCCCGACGCGGGGCTCGAACTCACGGACTGCGAGATCGTGACCTGAGCCGAAGTCGGACGCTTAACCGACCGAGCCACCCAGGCGCCCCTAGGCAATGCATGCTTTAAAAGATGTGGATTCTACGGTGTCTGCTGCTAGAATCCTTTTCTCCATCAATTAAGGGACATTGAGCAAAATGTTCCAAATCAAAGCATTCAGTTTGGGTTTTGTGGGGGAAAAATGGCCCGTGCATCTGGCTTTTCTCACCGAGCACCATGTTTTCAAGGTCCATCCACACGGTAGCAGGTGTCAGAGGTTTGGTCTTTTTCATGGCGGAGTCATATTCCATTTGTGGATGGACCACATCGCGTTCATCTATCCTTCCTTCCTTCGAAGGACACCAGGAGGCTTCCACCTTCCAGCTTTTGGGACTCGTGCTGCTATGGGTGGGGGGGGGGGCGATTAAAATATTCTGGGACTAGGGAGTGGGGATGATCGCACAATATTCTGAATGAACTCAATGCCCTTGGATTATGCACCTTAAGCTCGTTACAATGGTCAATTTACTGTGATGAGTATTAAAAAGGTGGGGGAATGGTGAACATTTGCATTTTAGAAGGAGACAGACACATAAGATGAACAGGAAGGTGTCTACTTACATGATGTTAGTCCCCTTAGTAATACCTTCGTTATTTAGTAAAAATAAGGGGGAAAAAAAAAACAGGAGAAAAAAGGAACACTACTGCTGATCTCAGCATTCATCATCCCAACGCCGATTCTTGTAATAGCTTCTTGACATCCCTGTGTCAGTTTGTGTCTGTCTGTCTGTCTCTCTCTTCCATTATCTATCCATCATATCTATTGATCTATCGATCTATCATCTATCTACCCGCCTGCTTATCCATTAGTCTATTTATCTATGTATCTGTTTACCCATCTATGCATCCATCATCTTTCTGTCTACCCTCACCTTGTCTACCCTCTCTCTTTTTTTATAGTTGATTTATGTATTTTGAGAGAGAGAGAGAGAGAGCACGGGAGGGACAGAGAGAGAGGGAGAAAGAGAATCCAAGCCAGCTCTATGCTGTCAGTGCAGAGTCCAACGTGGGACTCGATCTCATAGCTGTGAGATCGTGACCTGAGCCAAAATCAAGAGTTGTACGCTTAACTTGATGGACACACCCAAGCATCCCTCTCTCTTCCTGCTTCTCTCTCTCTTTGCCTCTCTCTTCTCTATATCAGCTGCATTCCCTGCCTCCAGCAAAGAGATGACAGACAGCCCCACCTGACCACACCCAGTAAGCCCCTTACCTTACGGGAAGACTTCCCAGTTCCGAGCAGACCTTTTACGACCTGCCGCACACGTGAATGCCATCCCCCAACCCGCCCGTTCCCCACTCCCCCGCAGCCATCACACCTGACTCTGCGTCTGGGATGTGGGACCTCACGTCTCAAGGCCTCTCTGTGCTTCTACTCCCCTCAGTTCAGAGAATCTTTGATCTCCTCTTATCACTTGAATTTTTGTGCAACCTTAGAGCCCTCATTAGTACAAGGTCCTCCTTGACATGTTTCATAACCTCCCCAAATCAGCACGAATCTGCCCCCACCGTCCATGCTCTTGTGTGTTTATGACCTCTCCTGCTGCACACGCACACTTTGATTACTCGTCGCTTGTCGAAATGCCTCTTTTCCCAACTGCAGCCCGAGCTGCCCAAGAGTAGGGGGCCATTTCTTTTCCTTTTTGTGACCCCTGCTCTCACCATGACGTTGTAGGTTCAACTCTGTGTGATTTTACAATCCACATATCCTGGCATGCACAGTCTTTTTCTTGGGCTTGGAACATGACAATTCAATCAAAAACATTAGCAACCAAGTTGGAAAGCTCATTCCACTGAGACATTAACCAAAAATAAACGTGACTTCACTTCCATGAACAGCAAAATGAAGCAACCCAACAGCTGAATTTAGCACAGAGCAGACAGGGAAAGGGCTGTAATTCCCCTTCAATGAGACACTCGATGCCCACACTTGCAGTGACCGTTCTATCCCCGGCTGTACGTCGGCCACATCGTATCTCACGTTCACACACCTTCTCGTTGGTCGAAAGCACATGAAGGTCAGAACGCACATCACAAAGCCAGTTTTAACACAAGCAAGGAGGTCTGAGTTTCTGCCTTGGGTAAAACCCAAGGCATGAAAACGGGCAGGTTTATGTCAAGCCAAACACCATGTCATCCTCTGAATTATAACAATTATTTTAATTTATATACATAGATATGAAGAGACTGTAGATGATTCCCTGCATATCACAGGGATGGCCTCAAAACCAAAGGCAACCTACAATCTAGAGTGTTACACTACGATTCAGTACTGATGCTCTGTGTGTGTTCGTGTGTCTCATGCACTAGTGTATAAATATGCATATGTATTAGTACATGTATCTATTACTTATGTATTATTTGTATGTCTTTTTAAATTTTTTAAAAAATGTTTATTCATTTTTTTGAGAGAGAGGGAGACAGAGCGTGAGCAGGGGAGGGGCAGAGAGAGAGGGAGACACAGAATCCGAAGCAGGCTCCAGGCTCCGAGCCATCAGCACAGAGCCCCACGTGGGGCTCGAACCCACGAACTGTGAGATCATGACCTGAGCCGAAGTCGGATGCTCAACCAACTGAGCCACCCAGGCGCCCCATATGTTTATTTATGTTTGAGACAGAGACAGACAGAGCACGAGCAGGGGAGGGGCAGAGAGAGAGGGAGACACAGAATCCAATGCAGGTTCCAGGCTCCGAGCTGTCAGCACAGAGCCCGACGTGGGGCTCGAACTCACAAACCACGAGATTGTGACCTGAGCCCAAGTTGGACGCTCAACTGACTGAGCCCCCCCAGGCACCCCATTTGTATGTCTTTATACGTGTGTATACATCTGTATCCGTGCATACAAGTATGTTACTCTTTGTATTAACTCCAATTTTTATATGAATGTGTCTTCCCAAATAAAACTCTGGAATTCTGGTCGGGAATGGCTTGTGGCTATTAATCATGAAAATGGGGTCAGATTACGTGGAGGTAAAGCAAATGTAGGCTTGATTTGGAGGCTTTCCTGAGGCCTGGAAGGCAGCCAGCCTATATGAACGCAGCGTCTTTTTCTAGATAGGGAATGAACCAAGCGGGTTTCATTATATTCTTGCAGGACTGTACCTTTGCGAACGTTCCAGTGCATGGAGCGACCTCTGTGATTATCCTACCATAGCACAGCAGGATTTACTATTAGGGGTATTTTTACTGGCTCCTATTCAAGAGGGTTTATTTATAAAAATGTCCAATTTCCCATAAGGTTATTTCAGCTGGAAAGCAAGCCCACAGCCTATAAGCATGAGACGCTACCCCAAGGCATCCTGATAGAGTTGGGCTGAGCTCCTCTCTAGGTACGAAGGACGGTGACCCACCAGCCAAGCAGCCAAACAAGTCACCTGTCACGTGCACCCCCACGACATCATAACCGGAGAAGAGGCTCTCATGAGCGTTGCCTTTTGTGGTCACGTTGGTCTTTGAGGTGAGTAGATGAGCTCTACTCTGCGTCCCATTCTGCAGGTGATGGAAAGCAGGTGTCCTTCTCCGGATTCCAACAAACGAGAGGTATAGGAGGGGGGTGGCCCCACCGCATTCACTCATTCCACTAATCATACATCCATCCCTCTTTAACCCTTGTCAAATCAACCACGAGAGCATGACCCTTTGTGTCCTCCAGAGATAAGAGAGGGCAGGGACACGTGAAGTAAGTCACACATGACCTCTCTGTGCGCCTCAGGCTTCCCTACGAGTTGAGGGAAGGAGGCACAGACCAGTAACAGGCATGCGCAAATGATTTAAAAGTGCATTCGAAATCGTTTCTCCTCTTACGTTCCTTTTCGCATTCCTGGTGCAGGTGGGTTATGACTTTCACCACCCGCAGATGGCACCTGGGCACCCTATTTCCAGCGACTGTCTCTCCTTCTTCCATGCCCTCCTCCCCCAAAAGCATTTATTGAACAGACTTTCTTGACCTGAGCACAACTCATATTTTGGGCTGGAGGCTTCTGTGGGGTGGGGCATCCTTCTTTCCCAGTGTGACAACCAGAACTACCCCCAGACATGGCCAAGCGTCCCCCGGTTGAGGGGGTAGAGTCACTACTCTTCCGAAAGCTCATAGAGCTCTTGTCCCACCATAGACAGCATCTGCGGGGACACCTTTATTCTGTTCCTCAGAACGGCAACGTGGATTGTCTCAACCCTGCTCCTTCCTGAGGAAAGGTGAGAGCTCACCCCGGCTGCCTTGAAAATGGCAGCGAAAACTCGTGAGGACATTTACGAGCCCGAGTCAAGGAGCCACCCAGGCGCCGCTGATCGAAGGACATTTTCTGGTCTCCACGTTTCTCAGAGCCCACTGACATCGCACAGCTGTGCAGCCTGATCAAAGTTCTCTGAGGTTTCCACGCTAATTATATACGTCCTCCCTTTACACGCCAGCGAGCAGCCTTCCAGCACCGTCACCGACCCGGGGCCAGATGGAGCTCCCAAAGCTGACATGGAAGGAATTTCTGCCAGGCTGCCGGAAACGCACTGAATCAGCCTCGATCCTACAGCTAAGCCCATGTGGCCGGATCTGTGCCCGTCGCTTGGGCTCCTTTAATGACCACCAAGTAGGGTGGTGGAACGGCGGGTTACCGTTTCATGCACCCTGCATTGCCAAACTGAGTAATTCAAAGCCTGGGATCGATTCATTCTGCAATTGACCAGCCTGGGTCAATTCTCAAGCACCTGGTGATGTCCATTTTACAATGGACTCAAACTTTGAAGAGTCACGTGAAACGATGTCTGCAAAAGACCTCCAGTGCGGTGCATTGAAAATTCAGGGGCTATAGGAGAATAACAGCCCACACACTGTTATTCCTACTCCAATTCAGGATCAATGAAGAAAAGTCTGTCCAGCAACCTCCCAATCAGGGCAGAAACCCTATTTCCTCCTTGCATTATCCTCGTAGGCTGTTAAAAGTTATCAATCCTGGGGCGGTGCCTGAGTGGCTCAGTCTGACTCTTCATTTCAGCCCAGGTCATGATCTCACAGTTCATAAGATCAAGCCCCGCGTTGGGCTCTGCACTGACAACACGGAGCCTGCTTGGGATTTTCTCTCTCTCTCTCTCTCTCTCTCTGCCCCTCCCACTGTCTGTCGTCTCTGTTTCTCCCTCTCTCAATAAATAAATAAATAAATATGAGAAAAAGTTATGGATCCTCAGACTGGAATATCATATTTTTAAAAGTCCATATTCTCACCAGATGATCGTCCCATAAAATAAAAGGGCATTCCACCAAAAATCACATGGACAAAGTGTTTTGCTATACATTTGTGTGCATGTGTCTGTGCGTGTGTGTGTGTGTGTGTGTGTGTGTGTGTGTAGCCCGATGCGGGGCTTAAACTCACAGCCCTGAGATCATGACTTGAGCTGAAATCAAGAGTGAGATGCTCAACTCACTGAGCCTCCCAGGTGCTCCTTACTATACATTTTTAATGTAAGAAAATCATGTATACACACATTCAACACATTGATGCACCTGCCCTCCTTCTACTTCGTCTGCTGCAACAGATGACATTCTTTCCGGTTAGGCTGGACACGGAGTGGTCCACAGTCGGTACGTGGATCACCCACAACCCACTCAAACCTAGGCCAGTAGACCAGACCCCCTGGACATGTACCCTCTGTGGCCTCAAAGTGAAAATAAGGGGATGGCCCCTAATAGTATTCTCTGCTGTGAAACCTAACGTTTGCTTTCAATGCAGATTATTTGCTTAACAACAACAAAAAACAAGCAAACAAAAAAAGCAATGGGGGTTGGCATTCTACGCCATTTGGTAGCGAAGTGTGCCAGATTGAAGAGTGGGAACTACATAGACTGAATCCATTTTTATCTATGGGACATCTTAGAGACTTTACAAACTCAGCTGTGTCTGAGACAACCGCCCAGGTGTGGAGTATATAGCATGCAACACAACCACGGGTGGTCAAAAATGTAAACTCTTCCGTTTGGGGAAATGTCTCTATATGGCTCCGGCACTAAGCACTGTCTTTTAGGATGCATTGCTTCTGGTCCTAGGGACACAAAACGTGCCTGATTTGGCCAAACGTCAATGAAATAGGTCTCAGGGCCTCAGGGGCAACGTGAAAAAACAGAATTCATGTAAATTGTGTTAAGTTCCTGGTGCATTTCACAGGATTGCCTTCCTCTGGGTTATATTTAGCCAGGGATATATGATTAAAGTGTCATTTCGCCTGTGTATTCCCCAACTTAATAGGTCCCTGAAGTGCCTAATATATGCCCAGCATCGGGGAGAGGCCAGGAACTGTGGTGCATGCTGTCGCCAGATTAATCTCATGAAAACACCACTTGGATCACCTTCACTTGAGAGAAGCCCTTAATCACCACCCACCAGCAACGAGACGGGGAGGAATCTACCTAACGAGTTATTCAAAAGCCGCCACAGTACCATCTAATTCATCTAGGAATCACCACACTTCTTCCCAAGCGAAGGTGACCCCAGCAAAGCTTGCCGACCAGTGGCCAATGGCTTCCTCTACACCAGCTTTGGAATGACAAAAAGCCAAGTGAGACACACTCAACCCCTCCCTCTACCTGAGCCACAGATGAGCACCAAGGCCAGCCATGCCTTGAGAGCAATGACCATCCATCGCTGTATGTCTTCAACTCCGGCATAAAGCATCCACGTCAAAGCCCAAATGTCCCTCTTTCCTGGGATAATGGCTGGCCTCTAAGTGGCATACTGTTCCATTTTGTTCAAGTTTCATTGGATGAAAGTAGCCACCCTATGATTATCTTGTCACCACACAGCAGAATTTAATATCAGAGGTATTTTTCTTGGTACCTAGTCAAGAGGATTTGTTTATCGAAATGTCAGAATGGTTTCCTCGAAGGTTTTTTGAGTTGCAAGGCAGAGTCCGCAGTGCAGAATCATGCCGTTGCCTGTCTCCAGAGGTCCCACGGCCGGGAAGGGGCATGTGGTGGAAAAGTCCTGTGAAACATCGGAGAGCATCAGGACAGTTCAGAAGGATGAGCCACAGAACATGAGTGGGATGGGCTCATTGGTGCAAGAGTCTGACCTACACTTGCTGAAGGTAAAAGAAAGGCCAGCATCATGGTGTTCATGACCGGGTGTAAATGACCATCATTCAGTATTCCCAGGCCCTTGTTGGAAGACTCAAGCCAGGGGATCCAAGGAGACAATGTCAGAGACACAAAAGCCAGCCATGAGGCCACCGATTCATTCCTCCTAGAGGCAACCTGACAACCCACGGTCCCAAGGTGGGAGGGACATTTAGGCTTCAAGGCGGATACCTCGTGTCAGGGTTAAAGACACCCAGAGATGCGTGTGCTGGTCGGTGCCACCAAGGCTCGGCTGGTCCCTGTCCTCAGTCATGGCTGGACAAGTAGGAGCCATGAAGTCTAGTCTCTGCCCTAAGTGAGCTTGAGTCCTTCAGGATCTGACAATTTCAAGACACCCTCCTCCGCCTGCCCGGACGTCACTTCTGAATGTTCAGAGGAAGCTTCCTGTTCACTGTCAAGTTGACCACGGTCTTCCCAGCAGCATGTACCCCGCCCTTGTCCAGACGTGGAGGGTCAAGACCACAAGTGCCCCCTCCTTCCTGCCTGCAAGTTCAGTGTATTCTGTTGTGAGTGCATCTTGGATCCTCAGCTGCTGGCACCCAGTTAGAGCCTGGGACTGTGTAGTCAGAGAAGCAGAAATGTAGTCATGACTGAGGGGTAAGACTTTGGAAATGTAGGCGTCTCCATAGACCACCTTGATTCCCTCATTTTCTTTCCAGATGTCATCACTGCCCTTTCATTACACTGCTTGGTCAGAGGGGAGTCAGGCGGGATTCTCCAGCAACCCCCGGTTCTTACCCCTAAACCATTCCCTTGACATCCCACACATATTACACTATATGCCTGGTATTTCTTGAAGACTCTTGGGGGAAGAATCATATGTAAGTGTTGTGTTGAACAAGCGTGACTCATTGGGTGTAATCACAGAGCAATTTTATTTTGTCTCCTACCATCCCTTTCAAATATATTCTGTAAGGGTGGAGAGGGGGGTGATTTCTAGATCTCTGGAGGAAGTCCTAGGCAGACTTAGAGGTTTTCATGACTTGTCTCTGCTGGTTCTTTCTCTCTCTGTGTCCCTCTCTGTCTCTACCTGCAACACGGTGGGTTTCCTTCATCCCCTTCTTCTTCGGGTGGGAATCACTAATGTAGAGGCAGATGTGAAGGGAAGGCGTAACAGCTATTCTGATCCCCACCCAGTAGAATAACCTCACTGGCGGAGGCGTGGGGAACCTGCTTGGGCCACCTGCCAGCCCCATCCAGTGTAGCTGGAGAGGCCATCGGCAGAGGTCTTTATTTCTGTCCGACACCCCTGTGGACCTTGCCGTGGGCTTTCCACCCAGCGGGGTGGGGGAGGGATGTGGACTGCCCGGCTTCTCAAAGGACACACGTCCGGGCATAAGCACACACCCCCAAAGACGCTGGGGGTCTCCACACTCCGTGCTGTGTTGAAGTATCCTGGCTTTTCATGTGGCCAAGCAGAGGTTGCACAGAGTTCTGGCCATGTGGGCCTGTGACCTTGCAGCTTACAACCGCTCGCACCGTGGCTGGGGTGTTTTGGGGCACTCCTCCAAACTTGCAACTGATATCAGCAGTAAGGGTGCTCTTGGGATCCCCGAATTTACAACTAGTGTCAGAAATGATGGCAATCGTGTGGAACGCCCCTTCCTCCGAGGGTGCACCTGCTTCCTTGCTCCTGGCCTCAGGCATTGCTCTGTCTTGTGGGGAACTGGCTGGGCTCATCCGGTTTGGCAGGGAGACCCCAGCACCCCATCCCTTTGCTCCCAAGCTACCTCTGACCTTAACAAAATAGCTCTTTGGGTGGTGATCTGATCCCTGTGGACGTCTCCACTGGCCAAACCAAAACTTCCCTTCCAGATTATTCCGGACACTACCACACAGACAGTGTAAGGTTTGAAAAAGAGAGGTAACCAAACAGCACTTCCTGTCCCTGACGGTGAAGGCCAAACACAGCCGCCTGCCTTACACGTCCAAAGACGAACCTTTGCCAAATGAAATCACATCCAGAATTTGACCCACACAGAGTCAGCGGACTTGCCTCTGACTCTCGGAGCCTTAACAAAATAATCAAAATGTGGTCTATGGTGTATATGTACACATACCACAGATTATTCGTCAGAATAAAATATTAGAAGGAGAAACGAAAGAAGAAACGCAGAAAGAAGAAACAAAATACAGGTTCATGCTCCCACATGGATAATCCTCAAAGACACGGTAGCTGGCAGAAGCCGGTCATCCGGCGTATGGTCCCACTGAGAGCATATGTCCAGCTTAGACAGATTCATAGACACAGAAAGCAGAGCAGTGGCTGGGGGCCCAGGGGGTCGGCGTGGGCAAGGATGGAGGGATACAATGGGGATAACTAAAACACATGGGAGTTTTTTGGTTGGGGATGTTAAAAATGTGCCCATGTGCATAGACTAACAGCCATTGAGTTGTCAACGTTGGCTGGATGAATGGCATTGTGTGTGAACTTTAACTCAAAAAAAGTTACCAGAAAAACTCCACACCCCATAATGAGTGGGAAGACCCTCCCATTTATCCACACTGGTTATCGGACGCCCTGTCTCTGGACATCACTGCCTGGGTGTTCCCTCCACTCTGCTGCAAACCATAAAGCTACCTGTGGACCGCCAAATGCATGCTCATGGAGACATAATTTATACCCCACCCACTTCCCTTGGGGATCAAAGCCTTGGAGGCAGCTTCTGGTGGGATCACACACGCACACAGTCATTAAAACAAAGTCACAAGAAATGCCACAAAGCAGGTGTCACACAGAGAGACACAATTTTCCAGGAGCCTAAAGAAATTCCCATCATTATCTGTTAAGCCTCATAAAGACACAAATCTGAAAGCCTTTGAAATACTCAGGGTTCTGGAGGGATATTTTTTCCTGCAATGCTGGGCACCTTTCTTCTCCATTACAAAACCTTTACAATGTCTTAAGGCTGACTTTGTATACTGACATACTAAAAAAATGTTCCACGCCCCATGTGGGAGGAGGAGGAGGAAAAAAAAAAGAAAAAAAGAAAAAAGGAAAAAATAAAAAAGAGGTTAGAGTGGGAGAGAGCCAAAGCATAAGAGACTCTTAAAAACTGAGAACAAACTGAGGGTTGATGGGGGGTGGGAGGGAGGGGAGGGTGGGTGACAGGCATTGAGGAGGGCACCTGTTGGGATGAGCACTGGGTGTTGTATGGAAACCAATTTGACAATAAATTTCATATATTTTTTAAAAAATGTTCCACGCTTTTTATACCGACCCTGCACTGGAATGCGGGCTCATTCCCTGCACGCCCAACTCTCAATAACATGTCGCAATAAATACCAGCTCGTGCCAGAAATGGGATTCCGGGTGAGTCTTCTACGTTACAAAATTTGTAAACGATTTTATAGTTGCAACACACCTTAAAAATGTATTTCACACATACCTCCGTGTTGCGGCAAAAACAACACTAACGATCACAATAAAAATTCGTTCCATGAAGACGCACGGCTAACAGAACAACAGAAATCTCAGCCTGCATGTTCCGTGCTTTCGAAAACGGCTGTGAGGTATTTAAACTTTGCACTTCAGACGTTTCCTACCTCTGGCGCCTGCTACCATAAAAATAACTTTTAAAGAACGTTCCTCAGCAAATTCCATTTTCTTTTATGGACGATGTGGATCTCACTGCTACTCCCAGTTAACAGTTGATTTTCGAATATCGCAGACGGTTTTGTTCATCCCAGATGTATAATCAGAGACATTTGCCCTAATTTGGGTCACATGAGGCAAAGTCGCGGTATGATTAATTTCACTTTGCCGCTAGGATTTCAACACGTGAATGTGGGGGCTGGGGACACAAACATGGAGACCGCAGCACACATGATTGATTCTTGACTTTTCTGACATTTTTTCAGGACTCGATAGGGTTCTGCTTACTTTTATTCTTGTATTCTTGTATTCTTGTATCATGTGTATACATGATCATGTCTCATAAAAAGAAAATTCAGGGGCACCTGGGTGGCTCAGTCAGTTGGTTGCCGACTTCGGCTCAGGTCATGTTCTAGGGGTTCATGGTTTGAGCTCTTGTCGGGCTCTGTGCTGACAGCTGAGAGCCTGGAGCCTGCTTCCGATTCTGTGTCTCCCTCTGTCTGGCCCTTCCCCGCTCACGCTCTGTCTCCCTCTGTCTCTCAACGATAAATAAGAAAAACCATGTGGACCATTGTCTCGATCTTACCTTCAGCCAAAGTTGCTGGCATGTGGATGTTGCCGGAGAAAGCGCAGGACCCAGATAGACGCTGTGCATATAGGACTCTCCAATCTCCTTGACGAAACCTCAACACGTAGTCGCAGTATAAGCCAGGAAAGAGGAGTGTTTGCTGGATTTCTTCCTCCGTGTGTGTGTGTGTGTGTGTGTGTGTGGACAGCAGAAATCATGGCCCCAGGGTGCCTTCCACTCTTGATGGTCCATGGAACCCCCCAGCCTGTGGGTGATGGGGAGTCATTCCAGGGGCTTTGGAGACAAAAACTGACAGAGGCAAGATTTAGGAAGACTGATCCATCAAGATCGTACGAATAGTCTCACAGAGCAAGAAACCGGAGACCGAAGAACGTCTTCGGAGACAGACATGTGTGGATCTTGACATTTCACACCAGGGGCATGTACCTACGATAGTCTACACGAGGAAGTTACAAAGAAAGAGATCGGGGTGATGGAGTCATGGAGATGTTGACTGTGGGAATTTTGGAAATAACCAAACAAAATATTAAGGATGCATTCTAATTTTAGAGGGAAGTTCAAGGATTGTCTTAAGAGTAGAGGCATAGAAAGGACCAATCAAGAAGTCATCAAATCAAGAACCAATGCAATTAAACTTGTTCCCTGTCTTGTTTGTTAAAAAAATAAAAATAGGGGCACCTGGGTGGCTCAGTCGGTTAAGCGTCCGACTTCGGCTCAGGTCATGATCTCACAGTTCGTGAGTTCGAGCCCCGTGCCGGGCTCTGTGCTGACAGCTCAGAGCCTGGAGGCTGCTTCACATTCTGTGTCTCCCTCTCTCTCTGCCCCTTCCCTGCTCATGCTATGTCTCTCTCTGTCTCAAAAATAAATAAACATTTTAAAAAATTTAAAAAAATAAATAAAAGGAAACCAAGCATGTTGAACTTAGTTAATTGTGGAAAGTGAGAGAGTTTCTTTCTGTAAAAACAGATCTTTAAATATCACTTGAACATCAAAGATGTACCCAAAGCATTTTTCTTCCAGTTTTATTGAGATATAATTTTCATATAGCACCATACAAGTTCAAGGTGTACAACATAGTAACTCACCTATATTGGAAAAAGTATTTTGATACATTAACTATAAATCTTGTAAAAACATATGGGAAAAGTACTCTCAATGTATAAGATTGTAAGAAAATTTTTCTTTGCAAAAATCTGCTTCGTGTTTGGCAAAAATGAAATACTGGAGTATATTTGGTTCATGTCAAAAAATCCAGACTTAACCATTTCCTATTACCTAGTTTTATTTCCCAAGGGAAAAAAAACCAAAATAATTGCACATAATCCAGAGCCATGTTTTCTTAAAAAAAAAAAAATTGGGCTATGAGCTGGAAATTAATCTCTCTTATTTGAAACCTTTTATGCATATTCTTAATTTCAGGCGCCTTCTGATTTTGGTTAGTACATCACTAAGAAAGATGAAGGTCAGTGTGAGTTTTTAAAAAGCTCGTGGCAAGTTGAATACGATGGTTTGGATTGGAATTATCTCTCCTGGGTAGAAACCATAAAATGATACAAGCATCATAGATGAAAAGGTTTTAGATATGGCCCATTTTTTGTTTGTCATAGTCAGAAACCCAGGCTCAGAGAAGCTCACGTCCTTCCAAAAGATTCATAACCATCAGTGACAGAAAACTAGATCCCATATTTCCTTATAAGGAATATTTTTGAATCATGTAATTACAGAAATAGCACAAAAGCCCGTCAAAAATACCGAATTTAGGGGCACCTGGGTGGATCAGTTGGTTAAGCATCTGACTCTTGACCTCAGCTCCAGTCTTGATCTCAGGGTCTTGAGTTCAAGCCCCGCATTGGGCTCCACGTTGGGCATGAAGCCTACTTAAAAAAAGAAAACACTGAGTTTAACATTCCTAGATTTGGGTCCACTCCTTCCCCAGCAACCTCCATGGGAATCCTCATATTGCAAATCCCTCTTTAGGACACAGATTTGCTAAATCAGCGTGACAGAGACACTATGACACGAATGCCTTCAGAACACATCCATGCTTTCCATCAAAAATGGTTTTATACCAAAAGCAAGTGTGTATTCATCAGAATGTTGGAAAGAAACCGCATGTGAGGTTGTTGGTGAGTTTACAAGTTAAGAATCTCTCTCTCTCTGTCTCTCTCTGTCTGTCTTCTTTTTTAATGGGAATTTTGGGGAAAACCCTAACTGTAGTTCTTTCAAGGGAAAAGTACGTTCAAGGGCTGACGTTGACAGACCCATGGAGAGGACCACGGGACGAGGGGTGGGTTGGGGAGGCTGGTGTGAAGGAAGTGTGGTATTCTCACCTCCGTGCAACCCCTAGGGAAGGAAGGTCACTGTGAAAATGCACCTGCTCTGGCTGTTTTGATGGTGCCACACATGCATCATCCTGAAACACGGGTTCTACGGAACGTTGACTAAACCACAAAGCAGAAAGGAAAATGTGCAGATTACAGGCAGGTGTCTTTCTCAAGTGACTCAAATGTGGACAGAACTGCTATGAAGCCCGCTGACAGGGACACAGTCAAGACATGGGCTTTTCGGCAAAGAAGAAAGAGCTCGTTTGTGGTACGTGAGGTTCTGCCCCTCTTCCCGGGGCCCGTTTTCTCATAAACAAACATCAAAGGACATTTTCTTACTGCCAAGGAAAGGCATCCCTGAGATTTTAAGGTTGCACAGCCTGGGTCCCGAATTAAAACTATAATATAATTCCAGTGATTAAAGAAGGCAAAGATGATGTGTCGCCCGCCATTGAGAACAAGGAGGGTTTTTAATAAGGTGTGGGCTCATTGTGTGTGTGCGTGTACGTATGTGTGTGTGTACGTGCATTTGTATGTGTGTGCTTGTGTGCAAACGTTTGTGTGCGCATGCCTGTGTGGGTGCATGCCTGTGTCAGGGGAGGGACACAAAAAAGTCAGGACTCCACTAGAAAGAAAAGAATCGTGGCTGCAGGGAAGTTATGTTTCCTCTGCATCAGGATATTCGCTTGGAGTCCCTCACAGTTACCTGTTCTCCGATCTCCCCAGTATTGGATGGGGACTTATTTTATTTTTTTTAATTTTTTTTCAACGTTTTTTATTTATTTTTGGGACAGAGAGAGACAGAGCATGAACGGGGGAGGGGCAGAGAGAGAGGGAGACACAGAATCGGAAACAGGCTCCGGGCTCCGAGCCATCAGCCCAGAGCCTGACGCGGGGCTCGAACTCGCGGACCGCGAGATCGTGACCTGCCTGAAGTCGGACGCTCAACCGACTGCGCCACCCAGGCGCCCTGGATGGGGACTTATTTTAAACCTTCAGGCATCATCGCACAGGTGGGACGCAGTGAAACGTGCCGTTATTTATCACAGACCCCTTCTTGCCTCGGTTGACGATTGAGGTCCCCATAAGGACGTGCCTTCTGGTCTCAGTACTTTCCATAGGTTTCCCCCCAAATTCCCCCCCTCAGAACCCAGGTGAGCCAGGAAAGATACCGTTTTCCAAAGTCAAGCTGGATCACAAGGTTAGGGGAAGGCGTGTTGTCTCAAACACACAGGAGCCACCTCGTGGGGACAGAACCGCCCGTCGGGTCCAGGAACCAAGTAGGAGATCGGACAGACAGCATTGCGTGTGAGCGTGTCCAGCATTTCTGTGCACAAGGGACCCCTTCCTGGTGCAGACTGGGCTTTGCACCATGGTTCCCTGTGGCCGGGGTGGTTGCCATGATGGAGGCAGATAGACAACCTCGTCTGGTGAGCAAACCCAAAGCCAGAGATGTAGCCAAGCCGTGTGCCCAATGCCCCCCCTGGGGGTTCTGCGGAGCCAAGAGGAGGAGCTGGCATCCACCTGTGATGATGAAATGAAGAATGGCACCGTTCCCCCCCACCCCGCCCCGTGCACCAGTGGGGAAACCGAGTCAGCTCCTGTCCGTGAGGTTGCTGATACCTCAACACATGCCAAGACCGTTTTCCATAATCTGCCGTCAGGGAAGGAAGAGGAAAACAGCCCCTTCGGAAACACACGTGGTCCTATGGGGCCCGGACACATAGTCGTGTGCAAGGGGGCACTGTTAGGCTGTGTTCTACTAACAGCCTTGCGTCCCGGCCACGTCCGCATGCCCCGGGGGACCACGGTGGAAATCAAACCCACCACGAGGACACAGAAACATGGCAGGCGTGCTTCTTGCCTTGGGGACCACGAGGTGGCTTAGCATAATCTGGACGTGAAGCGTCAACGGAATATGAACTGGAAATCATGTACCGCGTCGAACGATCCTGTCTCAGCGTTTGTCGACTAATTCCCTAGGCGTTTCAGGACCGTTCCCTCCTTCATTAGTTCATTTCTATGGATTAAGCCCGCTTATGAAATTCTACTCGTGTTTACGCTTATCTAGCAAATCCATTTGAGAAGGAGGAGGGCACAAAATCCACCCGGCGTCGTTAACTACCCACGTAATAATGCAAACATCCTCATGACTACAGCTTGAAAGCAATGGACTTCCCGGCTGAAAAAGCCCACGCCCTCATTCTGGGCTCACAAACTCATTCTAAAGGCTCTGGACACCTGAAAACACCTTCCAGATGTGCAATAAAATCCTCGTCAAACCAAGTTTCCTGGTAAAATTTCAAGGACTTGTTTTTCCCAAATTCCACTCACGGAAGACCTCAGTGACCCAAGATCTCTCTCTCTCTCTCTCTCTCTCTCTCTCTCCCTCTCTCTCTCTCTGCCTTTCCCAAGAAGGGCTGACCCTCCAAGACCGTTCTGACTTTCCCTCTGGCTCACTGCTTCCTGTTTTAAATGAAGCAAAAGCTTTCCCAGATTTAAAGAAAACAAAACAAAACGAAACAAAACAAAACGGTCTCATGAGGCTTAACAATGATCCCAATGTCATTCCCTCATGCTTTAAAGGGAGATTCCATATTCAGATTTCTGTGCCAGGAGAAGCTTTTGCAAACCATCCTTCCAAAAATAATGTCACGTTGATGATGATGCACTGACTTTATTCACACAGATACCAGTAACTCCCTAGCTCAGAGTATCAACTCGGTTTTCAGAATGTCCTGTAGGATCAGGGCTTTGGGGAAGTACACCTTCCCGGGCCCCTGCTTTGCTGGGTTGAAAATGGTTGCTGCCATCGGAGATTATAAAGGGACAACAAATTCACCCTTTAAAAAACATGGGGCGCCCGGGTGGCTTAGTCGGTTGAGCGTCTGACTCTTGATTTCAGCTCAAATCGTGATCCCAGGATCATGGGATTGAGCCCCACGTTGGGCTCTGTGCTGAGTGTAGAGCCTGCTTAGATTCTCTCTGTGTCTCTGTCTCTATCTCTCTCTCTCTCGGCATCTGGGTGGCTCAACTGTTCAAGGGTCTGACTTCGGCTCAGGTCAAGATCTCGCGGTTCGTGGGTTCAAGCCCCGCATCCGACTCTGTGCTGACACCTCGGAGCCTGGAACCTGCTTCGGATTCTGTGTCTCCCTCTCTATCTGCTCCTACTCTACTCACTCTCTCTCTCTTTCTCAAAAATAAGTAAACGTTTAAAAAAAATTAAAGATTCTCTCTTTCCCTGGGCCCACTCTCCTGCTTGATTGAGCTCTCTCTCTACAAACAAATAAATGAATGAATACATCAATAAATAAACATTTTTAAATGTAACGCTAACATTTAGGAGGTTCTTATGTGCAGCTGAGTTTGTTGACCTGGTTCAGAGAAAAGCCCTTCTCCCTACGAAAATCACATTTGTGAAAATTAACTCATGTTTGGCCTACGGGGGTGGAATCTACCCATTATACCGTTTGTATCTCAGACTAGGCGTTTTGTAGGCAAGAAACCAGTTTTTCAGAAGAGGGTCCATGTGGAGAAGAAACTATCTACAAACAGACCTTCATTACCATTGTTTTTAGTATTGCCTCGTTCAGTTTTTTGCCCTGGATTAGGCTGCAAAAGGTATGTCCCTGTCAAATCCCCAGAACTTAAGACATCACCTTATTTGGAAACAGCGTTTTTGCAGATGGGAGTAAGTAAAGAATCTGAGATGAGCCCATCCTGGATGAGGGTGGCCCTGAATCCAATGACAGGTGTCCTTGTAAGAGACGGAAGGGAACACACAGACACAGAGGAGAAGCCACGTGAAGGAGGAGGCAGAGACGGGAGGGACGCGGCCACGAGCCCAGGGACTCCTGGAGCCCCAGAAGCTGGAAAAGACAGGAAGGACCCTCCCCTGGAGCCTCTGGAGGGAGCACAGCTCTGTCCTGCCTAGATCTCAGAGGCCCTGCCCCTCCTAGATGTCAGTGGTCCTGTCCTACCTGGGTCTCAGTGATCCTGCCTGGATCTCAACAGCCCTGCCCTGCCTTGCCTGAACCACAGTGGTCCTGCCCCTCCTGGATCTCAGCGGCCCTGCCCTGCCTGGATCTCAGTGGCCCTTACCTGCCTGGATCTCAGTGGTCCTGCCCGACCTAGATCTCAGAGGCCTTGCCCTGCCTGGATCTCAGAGGCCCTGCCCTGCCTGGATCTCAGTGGTCCTGCCACTCATGGATGTCAATGGCCCTGCCCCTCCTGGATCTCAGTGGTCCTGCCTTGCCTGGATCTCAGTGGCCCTGCCCCTCCTGGATCTCAGTGGTCTTGCCCCTCCTGGATCTCAGCGGCTCTGCCTTGCCTGGATCTCAGTGGCCCTGCCCCTCCTGGATCTCAGTGGTCTTGCCCCTCCTGGATCTCAGTGGTTCTGCCTTGCCTGGATCTCAGTGGCCCTGCCCCTCCTGGGTGTCAGTGGTCCTGCCCTGCCTGGGTCTCAGTAGCCCTGTCCCTCCTGGATCTCAATGGTCCTTCCCTGTCTGGATCTCAGTGGCTCTGCCCTGCCTGGATCTCACAAGCCCTGTCCTGCCTAGATCTCAGTAGTCCTGCCCCTCCTGGATCTCAGTGGTCCTGCCCTGCCTGGATCTCAGATTTGTCTCCACAGCTGGAGGAGGACGGGTTCCTGTTGTTTTAGGCCCAGTTTATTGTCAGGAAGAAGCAAATGCACCCCGTAATAGAGACTGTGCACTTAGTAGAGCTAAGAAAATCTGACTTCAGTCTTGGAACACAATGTCAACATTGGACACTGCCATTCTGTGGCAGATTTCCCTTCGTGGACTCACACAAGTTCAGAGTTCCAGAAAGGATGAGGGATGGGGGGTGGGGGGGCGCCAGACTCTGGTGTGTGGGGAACACCTTCTGTTCTCACCAGGGTTCTCCCCGACTGTGGGTGAAGCACTGCTTCTGTGGTCCAGGTGCCAGGGCAAACACTTGGGCACAGATGGAGACCAGGGCTCCCCGGAGGACCCGGGACGTGGCATGGTTGACGATGGGGCTTAGAATCCACACATTGGCCCCCAAGAGCTCCGTCATCCAGGACAGATGGGAGGGGGTGCTCTGGCTGGCCTCCCAGGCTGCAGCCAGGCCAGCAGAACAGAGCTATTTGGGAAGGAGGCCTGAGCCTCTGCCAGAGCTGGACTCCAAAGGCCTGGTGTCATGTGCGTGGTGACACGGACAATGGATGGTTCCAAGCACGTCTGCACCCTGCCTTGCAGTTGTGGCCTCTCCTGGCCTCCCTCGCAGCCCTCCTGCCCTCCTGCCTTCCCTCTGGGCACTGGAGGGTGTTCCCACAGGTGAAGAGGTGCACGTAAGAAAACACGAAAAACACCACCAGCTACACGTGCCCCACATGTTACCGCAAACTTACCGACATTTTAAAGGCGATACTGAGACCCATCCCACACTTTCCAATCATATTGGACCATAAAACATCTGTGTGTGTGTCTCTCTCTATATATATCTCTGTGTATCTCTCTGTCTCTCAGAGCCCCTACCAATATGTCGAAGAACATGAGTTTGCAGAACGCTTTTGGGGAAAACGCTCGTTTGCACGAATGCCCCTCAGATTCCCATCCGCCATCTTCCAGACTTCCATGTTTGGCTCTAGCCTCTCACATGCTCTTGGGTAGTTGAAGCCACCTGGCTACTGTGTCCATGGGGCCACCCTCGAGGACCGTAAGACATCACTTCATCTTGACTGCCCCATCAACTCCACCCACCCCCTCTCTGTAGACATTTGGACCCAGAGATCCAATCTCTCTTCTATGGTTGCTGGTTCTCCCTCTGTCTGTGAACACAAGAGAGGCCGTTCAAGGACACAGCGAAAGGTGCCCATGCACGAACCAGGAAGAGCACCCTTACAAGAAACCAACGTTGACCCCACCTTGACCTTGGGCGTCCAGCCTCCACATGTCTGTTGGTGAAGCCGTGCAACCTCTGCTTCTTTGTCACGGCAGCCCGGGGTGGCCTCCTACACTACTGCATAAGCCTCCAGTACCCACCCTTTCCCCTCGTGCCCACCACCCCCATCCAGACCATCAGTGACTGCCGCACAGCTAGTCCACACTTGGCAAAGAAGTAACCTTCCCAGTGTTCTGTGCGGTGGATGCCAAGAGACATTGCCTGAGCTCCTGAGAATTTGTTAAATTTGCAAACATATGGCAAGTTATACGGAGCCCCTTAATCTGTTTCTATCTCCTTCCAAGTGTTTTTTTTTTCTCCTTCTTCTTCTTCAGACATGTTTTACCAGCCTTTTGCCAAGACTTTCATCATTTTCCATTTGTCCTTGGAAAACCGTCCAACTTCTCCAGGTCAGTATACTCTGGCTTGCCCGTCAGCTGTGAGTCTGCAAGCCAACCCTTTTTGGAACTGAGATCTGAAGACCCCGGACATATCTTGGGGTCCAAAAAGCACCGACGATGTGGCTTAGGTATGTACATGGCTTGGTTTTCCTATATGAGGCAACTACTTCCAGTCACAGGAATACCCTGATCGGAAAAGGTTTCAGCTCTATCCACTCATTCCATTTTCACCTGGGGCTCGGCGATATTCTAAATACTTAGAAACTTAGCTTAGGTTACATGGTCTGGGCACAGACAAGCGCATGGATTCCAACATCAGGATCTATAAATTGACTTTGTGACTACTGTTGCTGACTTGTCTCATACTTTTTGTGGGGTGAATTGTGTCCCCAAAAGAGTTACGCTCAAGTCCTGAACCCCGGTATTTCTGAATGAGACCTTATTTGGAAATAGGGTTTTTGCAGATATAAATAAGGCAACACGAGGTTGTTAAGGTGGGCCCTAATCCAATGGGAATGGGGTCCTTATGAGATCATGAGTATGCCATGGGAAGACATGGATGCTGATGAAAGAAGACATGGGAACAATGTGGCCACAAGCCAAGGTTTGCCAGCAACCAGCAGAAGCCAAAAGATGCAAGGAAGTATCTTCCCATTGGGTTTCAGGGGCTGTATGGCCTTACTGCTGCCTCCATCTTGGACCTCCACTCATGAGACAACTGATTTCTGCAGTTTTAAGCCATCCCGTGTGACTTTGTTACAACAGCCCTGGCAACACATACAATATGCTTCCCTCACTAGGCTCAACTCAGTTTTATCCAATGCTATCAAGGTATTTAGTGAGAATATCATCGATGCCCTCAACTGCTCTAAGTGTGGTTGGTAAACATCAAACAGTAACTCTTCCCTGCACTGGAGCAGGCTGAGATAAATATTTCATTGACCTCAGACAAAATAAGAACAATTAATATGTCTAGCCAACGAGTTATCAGTCTATCTACTCACCCTTGCAAGGACCGTGTTGTTAATGGATCTTTGGAGAAAGACCATTATATTATTCGGAGAGTATTTCTTTCTGACTTTTTGGATATTAAACTGCTCTTATGTTAATTTTTTTTAGCGTTTATTCATCTTTGAGAGGCAGAGACAGAGCATGAGTGGGGAAGGGGCAGAGAGAGGGAGACACAGAATCCAAAGCAGGCTCCAGTCCCCCAGCTGTCAGCACAGAGCCCAATGTGGGGCTCAAACCCACAAACCGTGAGCTCATGACCTGAGCTGACATCGGATGCTTAACCCACTGAGTCACCCAGGTGCCCCTATGGAGCATTTTTTAAAACATACTCTAATTTGAGTGTCATGGCATCCCTTTTTGGTAGACTCATCCCCAAGGTGAGTTTGCTCTGTGAGCGTTATGTGGATTGGTCTTTTGTCAAAACTGTGTTGAACTTTGAAGGGAAACCAGACTTGCACGTGCACCAATTGCAGAACGATGTGAGAAAGCACTCCCCCGGGATTCAGTAAAAGCATACAGTGCATGAAATAAAACCAACACCAGGAGCAGTCAGGCAGGTAGAGAATTACATGGGCTGCAGACCCTGCCTGCATCTGGGCAGCTTGGAGACCTGACCCAGACCTTCATGAACTTCTGGAACACATGGATACCTTAGAGTCTGTCAACAGCCAAGCTGTGACCTCACAGAGCCTCCAGATGTAACCTTCTCTTCATCATGGCAACTTGAACAGCAACCGCCTGCCTGCACATAGGCACCTTGTGGTTCTATCCCAGGTTATAAGTCCTGAATGTTAAGCTAGATGTTCACTAGACATGAAGGTGGGGAAACACTCCAGAGGAAGAGGAATATCACCAGGGCCACACCCAGAAAGAAGCCAAAGGTCCCAATTTCCAATGACCCCCTAAATATAACACGTGGTCCTACAAAAAAAAAAAAGGATTCACACCTCTGTTTCACTTTTATGATGGGCTATGTGCTTTAGGGAGCCCGCTTGTTGCACAACTAGGTCCTCTGAGTGGTGTTTTATACACTATCGATGGTGTGACAAGGGTGGAGGTGTCTCCAAACATTCCCCAAGCTGCACCCACAAGAATAGAAGCAGGTGAATGGGCGTCTGACAAGGAGGCGGCTAGGCCAGTGGGCTGCCTTGAGGGTGGATGTCTATTGCACCACTTCCCAAACTTTAGACCTCAATTTGGCAGTCACTCCTGGGTCAAAGAAAAGATCATAGAAATTATATATCATCGGGAACTGAATTATGATAAAAATGTTACCCGACAAAACTGAGGGAAGTAACAACGCAGTACGGGGGAAGGAAATGCATAGTCTTAAATATAAGTACTCAACAGTATAGGTTGGAAATTAATGAACTGAGTATCCATCATAATAAATTAGATAAAGTCTGTACACTAAACGTAAACAAATGAAATGAACATGCCAAAGAAAAAGAGAAAACCAGAAACCGACAGAAGCCATGAGAAATCAGCAGACTTTTCGGGTAAGGGGCCAGAGAGTCGCTATTTTTGCCTTTGCAGCCACAGATTCCCACAAATGAGTAGTTACTCGTGTCCGCCATTGTGGTGTGAAAGCAGGCACATGACAAGGATGGCCATGTACCCACAAAATGTTATTTACAAAAAACAGAGACAGACAGAAATGCATTAGGAATGAACGTAAGAACATAAGCAAAGACTCAACGCAGGTTTAAACAAGATGAAAAGACAAATTTTTGCACCAAGAAATATGAGAAGAGGTAAATTGGCCTTGATCATTACAATCGACACACACACAAAAAAACAATCTCAAGAAGTAGAAAATTTAATTTGGGTCTAGCTAATAAAAAATATATATCACCACTTAAAAATGTCTTAATCTGTAAGATGGGAGACCCAAATTATTTATAGACAAGCCCTACCAAATGTACAAGATGCTCTAAAATATATAGTAATGTGAGAGACAGAAAAATAAACACTCACTTATTCATCTTTTGGTGCCAGAATCACCTGGAACCCAAACACTAGACCAGAGAGTCTGAGAAAGGAAAACTCCAGCGCAATCAAAGTTTATGTAAAGATATTGAAAGCAAAAGTCCTTCTTAATGGGAGTCTGTTAGATTTCTTTCCTTTAAGTCTGTAAAAAGACAAGAATTCCTGTTATCACTATAAAGCAACTGAAGTTCAAGCCCCATGTCAGGCTCTGTGCTGACAGCTCGGAGCCTGGTACCTGCTTCAGATTCTGTGTCTCCCTCTCTCTCTGCTCCTCCCCCACTCACGCTCTCTCTCACTCTCACTCTCAAAAATAAATAAACATAAAAAAAATTTTTTTAAAGAATCTTTTTACAAGGACAGGAAACAAACCTCTTAAGACACGTGGGAATAAATTTATTGAATAATATGCAAAACTTGTATGCAAAAACTTGTGAACATGTATTGAAATCTGTTGTATGAGATGTAAGTAAATGCATGGATATCCCATGTTCATGGTAAGAACATTACTAGGATAAAGTTGTTAATTCCCCCACGTTGCATGGACAGGTGAAATGCATTTTGTTTTTAACTTTTTTAAATGTATATTTATTTTTGAGAGACAGAGAAAGACGGAGTGCGAGCAGGGAAGGGGCGGAGAGAAAGGGAGACACAGAATCTGAAGCAGGCTCCAGGCTCTGGGCTGTCAGCACAGAGCCCAACATGGGGCTCAAACTTATGAACTGTGAGATCATGACCTGAGCTGAAATTATTCAACTGCTTGAAGCATCCAAGCCCCGCCCCCCATGATCAAATGCATTTTGAATAAAAATCACAAATAAGGTTCTTCACAGAACCTGATAGCCCGAGACCAAAATTCTTATGAGCTGGGTGATGGAGGCGCAGTGTGGACAGACTGTCCCTCTGAAGACAACTAAAAATACTGTACAAAATATTATTTTTAAACCACATCTTGCAGTAGTTAAAATGCTAACAAGACAGAAAGGAAGTTCTGGGTGTAGATAAAGGAACAGAGATTTCCTGGTGAATGCGGTGATAGATGGGTAGGTAGGTAGGTTGATAGATAGATAGATAGATAGATAGACAGATAGATAGATATAATGGGTGGGTGGGTGGATAGATAGATAGATAGATAGATAGATAGATAGATAGATAGATAGATGTGATGGATGGATGGGTAGATGGATGGATGGATAGATGATAGATAGATAGATAGATAGATAGATAGATAGATAGATAGATAGATATAATGGATGGGTGAATGGATGGATGGATAGGTGGATGGATGGATAGATAGATAGATAGATAGATAGATAGATAGATAGTAGATATAATGGGTGGGTGGATAGATAGATAGATAGATAGATAGATAGATAGATGTGATGGATGGATGGGTAGATGGATGGATGGATAGATGATAGATAGATAGATAGATAGATAGATAGATAGATAGATAGATATAATGGATGGGTGAATGGATGGATGGATAGGTGGATGGATAGATAGATAGATAGATAGATAGATAGATAGATAGATAGATAGTAGATAGATAGATAGATGATAGATAGATAGAGCGATCATATATATGTACTTAGCCAAGAGATTGGGAAGTTGCTGATTCCCAGTATAGGCAGGATGCTCTCATGTTTTATTCCTTGGTGAGGTCGTCACAGGAGAAGGAAGAAACCTAGCTGTGAGCTCAGGAGATAATGCAGACTGAGACCAAACTGCATAGTCAGAGGCAATACTAATTCTACCATTCATTCCCCACAAAAGACACACCTCTTCTTCTTATTGACATTTGAAATTTTTATTCTGCATGTCAATTCCTTTTTAGGAAACCCACCCTACCACTTATGTCAACTTCATCATCAGAAACTTTGCACATGGGCAAAGATTGGTTTCTGTTGGGCAAGGAACTTGGGCTCAGAAGTAAACACTAAGTTCTCCAGGGAGAGCTGAGGGGATGGCAGTGAGGTCAGGTCTCGTGGCTGTTTGCTTTGGAAAAACACTTTTCTTGTCTGTGGGGAGGTGCCTCTGAGGCCACTGGGAGGCCTGGAGCACTAGGAGGGAACCCTGGCATTGACGTGTGCACAAAGACACCAGATGCCCCGGCATCAAAGAGGCACCAGGGAAGTCGGAAGGACAGGGCAGTTGTGCTGAGCAAAGCAGATGGAAAGACTGTGGTTTGGATGGAGCCAGTGTGGCCACAACATTGTGGGCCGGTGGCTGGAGACCTGGTGGGTGGTAATGAACAGAAGGAGGCCATTAGTGGGCAGACCTGTGGGACAACACCTCATCCAGCCTTTTATTTTGCCTTTGGAGAGAGAACCAAAGCTTCACCAGCTGGCTTTCCAAATTTATTTTGCATGAGTTGGATGGGTTGTTTTTAATGATATGATAAATGTGGTTACATTAGCTACACAGTGATGGTTTCAGAAGGAAAAATAATATGGTCTAGAAAGAAAAAAAATCAACAGAATAAGTGCTTTAAAATACTGTATCTAGCGTTAACCCTCATCAGTCATTACGTATATGTGTATATGCACACACACGTAAAATATATGCATACGATCATCTGGAAACCTATTATGGATTTTCCCGGGGGGGAGGGTGGTTTGTAGTTCTTATCAAACAAACCATAGAGAAAACCATAAATACAGCCAAGAAAGGGAAAAATTAAAGCAGAAATTTGTTATGGTTAATACACAAAAGTCTCTGTGCTAAGTGCTCATTACATGATATTAATAGTTGTTCACTTTTTTCAAAGATCTCTCAACCCACACAGCTGGTGGAGAGAGCGTTTCTTATCACTATTTGTTGACCAAAACATAGATGGCATCTTCTGTCCACGTTAGTGTTTTCTCCACATTGAAGCACTTTTGCCTGCTTCCAAACTCTCTGGGTCCAGTTAGAATCGTGGCTCTGTCCTCAACCATAAGATATCACCCACCCAGTTTTCATCAGCAGCCAGTTTATGCGATACCCCCTAGCCCCTCAACCAAGGGTTCATGACTCTCCAAGATTCATGCAGACTCACTTCCCTGAACAAGGTAGAGTAGCCACTAATTTGGGGGCTGTGGGGCCAGGACTTGTCGGATTGGCCTGGATTCAAAATACTCTCTCCCACTTTGGAAAGAAAAAGAAAGGATGGAAACTCATATTTGTGGACAGCTAATGCACACCAGTCTTACAATAAAGAGTAGAATGTGGATAGAATGGTCCTCAGTCTGTAGATGAGGAGACACAGGTTAATGGCGTCAGAGAAAGTCAGAGGCATAGAAACGGTCTGTTCTAGGACAAGAGCTCCCATATGAACTATATACTTCCTAGCTTCCATGCCTGATTTTTTCCTCTTTGCCAGCCACCGTCCTAGGCATGGGGGCTGACTTTGGTTGGGAAAATATGGCCGCCATATTGCTGGGAAAGAAATCAAGGATGAATTGCACCAACACCAAAGAAGCATGAGTCATTCCACATGTTTTTTTTTTTCTCTTGAGTTTAAATGCTCAATTCTTTCATTTCAGATCAAAAATGAATTTTCTTTTTTTTCGGAGAGACGGGGAACCTGCAATTTTGCTGTCTTGGCTCTATAAACCCAACATTTTTGTAGTTCAAAAAGAAGCAGCATTAAGTGAATATTTAGCAGAGAAGTGGAAAGCCTCAATTACCTTAACTGAAGTAATTATTTCTCTTGGGAGGAAAACACAGAGAAATAAGCCAGCAAATAACCAACCCACCAGAGCCGTCTCCATGATGGTGCTGGGTCTTTGCCATACCACACATATGTCTCATGGGACAGCCTGAGTGGAAGATGGACAGAAGGCAAGCCATTGATCCTAATACATTCACAGCAATATTAATTGCTGAAAATGAAGGATGTACATTATGGAAAAAAATCAGGGGTGCCTGGCTGGCTCAGTCAATAAATAGAGCAACTCTTGATCTGGAAGTTGTAAGTTCAAGTCCCAGGTTGAGGGTAGAGATTACTTAAAAATAAAATCTTTTAAAAAAAAAGAAAAAAAAATTGAAGTTTACCCACGTCAACAGCATTTCACAAGCTCTCATTTTCATGCATTTAATTTTAATTACATATTGAATTATTTTTGCTGTAAGTAAGCTGGGAATAAATTGTAAAGCTTGGGGTGTAGATTTAAATACAATAATCATACAGTTTCCCGACCTCAACAATCAGGAGGTGACAGGCAGGAAAACAGGCTGTCAATTTGCAACTCCTGGGGTGTATAATATTGGTATTTATTCTAAGATTAATTGGACAGGGAGATTCCAGGTAATCAATGAACCCAGAAGTAGCTAGTTAATGTGGAATCTAATTAACTTGGGAGATCAAGGAGTTAAGATGGTTCAATGAATCTCTCAAAAGGTTCAGATTTTGGTGGGGTTTTTTTGAGACAGTGAGAGAGGAGGAGAGGGCTCTACACAGGGCTCGATCTCAAGACCGTGAGATCATGACCTGAGGTGAAATCAAGAGTTGGGCTCTCAACCCACTAAGCCACCCAGGCACCCCCAGATAGTGTTTTTATGGTCAATCTCTGCCACATATCAATGTGGCCGGTGACGGAAAGTGAAATGCAGATTTCCATGTGTAGCTACTACAGTTACGTAACTTAGAAGGACTAATTCCACTGACCACGACAGAGTCCAATTTTGCTTTGAGTAACTTTCATACCGGAAGTATCGAAATACTCATGTAATGTAATCTCAAATATGGACGGACAGACATAGAGTTCCTTGGAGGGTTTCTGACCCTGTGAAATTCTGTTCATGGCTTGCTGTGTTATGACCGGGCCGTTCCTCTCTCTCAACAGGAATTTTGATTTTCACCTAGAAAGTCCTTTTCTTCCAAACTTGGACAAGATGAGCTCTCCCCCATTCTTAGCACCATATTCTAACCAACCGAGCTAACCGGCCAGGACTCTCTCCCCCATTCTTATCCAAAGATAAGACTGGTTAAAAAAATTATATTCTCCATGCTCTATGCAAGTATGTGACCATAGAGAGATCAGTATGGAAAGCCCAAATGGCATTGTGAGAAGATAATGCTTCATGAGAAGGAAATATGGATGTCCTGTCTTCCTGACCTGAGAGCCGGGCTTTCTCCCCAGACTCCCACTCTTCTAAAGGAGAGGGACCACCAGTGAGCCCAAATGGATCACCAGATGCATCTTTGAAAACATAACTCGGGCAGATGACAGCAGCAATGTTCCCTCTGCATGAGGACCACAAAGATCCTGGTACTCACAGCTCTTGACTACAGTGCTTGCAGAGAATACTCTTTGAGGCACAGGTGCTATATTAATTCAGCAGACTCTTATTAAACACGTGATCTTCATCCAATCTCCTGGCAGAGCCCAGGTTTTGGGGGGATTACATTCCTCCTTCATGAGGAGGATTTTTTGGCAAAATGCTGATTGTACCAAGCTAACCATGGCTGGCTCCATTTTTCTGCATCCTGTATGGGTTAAGCAGAGGTATACAGCACAGCTTTTGTAGAGACGTGAGGTTAGGTCCTCCAGGAAGCTCCTAGAAGTTCCCTTTTACTTGAAAAGAGACTCAGAATGAGAAGACCCCTACATCTACATCTCAAGACCAGGAGGGAAACTTGCCTGTGGACAAAGCTGACATTTTGGAGGAAGGCAGAACCTGACCAGTCCATGCCCAGAGCTTCCGGTCATGGGCTCTGACATATTGCCCTACCGTGTGAACATGTCGGGCTGATTATTTTCCATTCGTTTCTGCTAAAACTGAGGGAGGGGGCTCCCAGTTCTCCAAATCACAGCCCTTAAGCCCATCCAGTAGCTTCTGCAAAATGGAAATGAGACTCTGACCCAAAGGTAAACCACAAGTTACCTCTTCTAAGACCATGTAACACTTGGCAGGGGTAGGCATTATAATTACTCACTTCATAATTAGAAAGTAATAAGATAGGAGACAAAATTTGAGAAATTGATAAGTAGAGGAAGCAAATTTAAATCGTCCCTGATGGCCTCAAACAGAGATAGTGACAGCTAATGTTTTTTGTTTTAAAAGGAAATCTATGGGGTGCCTGGGTGGCTCAATCGGCTGAGCATCCAAATTCAGCTCAGGTCATGATCTCATGGTTTATGGGTTCGAGCCACGCATCAGGCTCCGTGCTGGCAGCTCAGAGCCTGGAGCTGCTTTGGATCCTGTGTATCCCTCTCACTCTGTCCCTCCTTCGCTTGTGCTCTGTCTCTGCCTCTCTCTCAAAAATAAATAAACGTTAAAAATTTAAAAAGAAGGAAGTCCATTTTGCATGGGTTGGTGGTTCAGTCAGTTGAGAATCTGACTCTTGATTTCAGCTCACGTCATGCCTGCTTAAGATTCTTTCTCTCTTGCCCTCTGACCCTCTTCACTGCTCGTGCTCTCTCTCTCTCTCTCTAAAGTAAAATAATAATAAGAATAAAAGGAAATCCATTTCATTTAATGGAAAGAAAGACACCCAAACTGAATATCGCACACCACAAGAGAAGACATTATTTTGTAAATAATACTGCTAAGTAAAAATTAAAAGCATATGAAAATATTGAATTTTTAAAATCTATATAATATGTCTTAGGAGCTTAGCTTCTCAAACAGCAAAATATAGTTACTTCTTGGATAAAATAATTACAAGGCTAATTTGATATCTACATAAACATTAAAAAAAACCACTCTACATTAAAATCAAAATAAAAAGGAAACAATTTAAAGCTTAAACCAGTCTTGGCATAATTCGCCTGAGAAATATTATTCTATCCAGTGAAGTAGAAAGTCAGTTTAAGAGGAAAACAAAACTACACCCAACGTGAGGAAATTATTTTAATTGAAACATTATTAATTCAAAGAGATTTTCATGAATCTGCAGTGGGTTTTCTCATTTGCCCCTTCAGAATTGACTTGAACAATGAAGAACTTTCTTTGTTTTGTTTTTCTGGAGGGTATTTATTATTTCTTAAATTTCTTTAGAAATGGTTTGTTTCACATTAAGACCTAATTGGCACAGACAAGTAGTGGGATTTTTTTCTTCTAATTATTTTCTTTTAGTTGACAAAGCAGCATCCTTCATCCCACTCTGCACTGTGTTCCCGATAACATTTTTCTGGGAGACCGTTGATGTCTCCTGTCTACTGTAATCCCCATGGATTAATCCTACTGCTTTTTGGGTCCTACCATTTCTTCCTTCTTGGTCTGGAATACATCGAGTATTTGTCTTGTGTTTTGTTTTGTGTGCAGAAAGAAGGTCTAGAATGCTGATGCTTTGCGCATCAAATTCTTTCTCTCGTTGATTCACAGCTTTGGAATTCTACAAGGGGGAGGAAAAAGAAGCTGTTATGGAAAGTGGAGGGCTTTGTTCCATGGTCTCTTCATAACCAATATTGCTGATGAGACGTTTAATGCTGTCTGATTTTTGTTTCACCTTTTCTTTATCCTTGGAGGATATGGGTCTCCACTGGTGCCAATGCATCAGTTAGTTCTGGCTGTGTAACAAACCACCCTAAATTTTCGTGGCTTCAGGCAACAATCACTGTTGAGCTCACCGTTCTCTGGATTTGGGCATCAGGGGTCAGCCAGGGTCAGTCATGCATCCGTGCTCAGCTGGTCATCAGTCAGGTGGCTCTGCTTATGGAGAGCGGCTGGCTGTTGGATAGGGTGATGGGGACAAAAGACTTTTTATGTCCCATCTTTTTTTCTCATCAGTAACGCCTTTCAATTTGAAAATGCAAGCGGACTTATGTGGATCCTGAGAAACTTAACAGAAACCCATGGGGGAGGGGAAGGAAAAAAAAAAAGAGGTTAGAGTGGGAGAGAACCAAAGCATAAGAGACTGTTAAAAAACTGAGAACAAACTGAGGGTTGATGGGGGGTGGGAGGGAGGGGAGGGTGGGTGATGGGTATTGAGGAGGGCACCTTTTGGGATGAGCACTGGGTGTTGTATGGAAACCAATTTGACAATAAATTTCATATATTGAAAAAAAAAGAAAATGCAAGTGGAATTTTTGCTCTGCCAAAAAATATATAAAAATATTTGTACATTATATTTATATATGCTATTATATGTATATATTTAATTTTTATCATATAACACATATATTTAATATGTACATATTTTATGCATATTATATAACACTTACATATTTAACATATACATACTTTTATACATTTTACATATACATATTTTATTTACATTATGTATAGCACCCGTACACATTTGTAATATACATATTTTATTTACATTGTATAATAGTATCCGCACATGTTTGTATTTACATATTTTACTGACATAATGTATAGCATCCATACACGTTTGTATATGCATATTTTATTTATATTATATCTATCTGTACACATTTGTATATACATATTTTATTGACATTATGTATCGCATATATTTTATTATATATGTATACATATGCACATAGAATATATGTGGTATATATGTAATGAGATGGTGTATATATTTACACATACGTATTTCCTGCATTTTAGTGTATATTTATTATACTTATTTTTATGTTTGTTTATATTTATGCATGAAATATTGATAGGTTTATACACACACACATGTGCACACATAATTCCTCTGATTGCATTTCCTCCAATCATTGTGTCTTTCCTCTGTCTTTTAAAACATTTCGTGAGGGCAGGGTTGGACCTGCTGGATCTCACCCAGAGCATCTCAGCCTCAGCCCTACTGGCCTCCGGGGCTGGACCACTGTCCGCTGTGGGGCGTCCTGCGTGCTGTGACACGTTCAGAAGCATCTCTGGTCTGCACGCATCTGATGCCAGTAGCAACCCTCCCCAGATGTGGCAACCAAAACCCCCCGTGCACACGCCAGGGGTCCCCCAGGTGTGGGGGCCCAGCCACTTGACAGAAACACCAGCACGCTGGCCTTCTAAAGGCTCCTCTCCTCCTCTCCCTCCATTTGTACCTTGTTCTGCATCCTGCAACGTTATGTCCCCAAGGTGGTCTTCATGAGGGCGTCGGCCACCTTTATCCTAAAATTGAGCTCCTGTGCCCAGTAAATTTCAGGGGCAGCAGTTACCTAAGGGAGCATCCCCACCACATCACGGTTCTATGGAGCTCTTTCCCGACCATAGAGGGGACGATGAGTCAAAGTGGTCTGCAAACAGCTTACCCAACTGGACACGCCCCTGTGGGTTGAGGCCTGAGCACGGCTCCCTCAGGAAGCAGAGCACTGCTTATGAGGCACAGGCTGTGGGGTATCACACCATGAGGGAGGGCTCACGTGCCTTCACCTGGCATGTCCTCCAAGGACACCTGAACTCATCAGAGATCTCCGTCTTCCTAGTGTCCTCACTCCCATGACACAGTCCTTCCCAATGCTGCTCTCTGCTCTGTTTACAAACAGTCCTTGGTGGTTATGTCGAGGGCACATCAAGCAGCCAAGTGCTCTGCAAACACAAGGGACAGGCTAAGTGGCCCAGCTGTTCGGAAACACACAAACACAATTAACCTATTGCTTCATTCTTCATTTTTTCAACGCAAATCTTGAAGATTCTCTCGAGAATGAATGTTGACCCCCAAACAAAGCACCAGCAGTGTTTCCAAAAAACGTTTAAAGATTATGGCAAAATACCCAGAACATAAAACGTACCATTCTAACCTTATGTGCAGAGCTCAGTGGCACTGAGCACATTCACGTTGCTGTGTACCAATCCCCACCATCCGTCTCCGGCACTTTCCATCTTCCCAAACTGAAGCTCTGTCCCCGTGAAACCCTGACTCCCATTCTCATCCCCAGCCCCTGGCTGCACCTTATCCTATCATCTCTATAATGTGACTCCTCTAGGGACCCCATGTACGTGGAATCGCACGGGATTTGTCCTTCTGTGTCTGGTTTATGTTACTGAGCATCATGTCCTCAAGGTCAATCTGCATCGTAGCAGGTGCAGAACGTCCATCATTTTCAAGGCTGCGTCCATTCCAGTGTAACTCCATTCTGTGAATTGACCACACACTGTTTATCCCTGCATCCCTCCATCCATCCACCCATCCACCCACCCATCCACCTACCTCTCTGTCCATCCATCCATCCATCCATCCATCCACATATCCATCTGTCCTTCGTTCCTTCCTTCCTTCCTTCCCATTGACAAACTCCTTTGCCACATTTCAGGATATTTTATTTATATGACAAAACATATGTTAACTCACACCAAATATGAGGCTCCTGGGTGGTTCAGTCGGTTGAGCATCTGACTCTTGGTTTCAACTCAGGTCGTGATCTCATGGTGCATGGGTTCAAGCCCCGCATTGGGCTGTGTGCTGACATTGTGGAGCCTGCTTGGGATTCTGTGTCTCCCTCTCTCTCTACCCCTTCCCTGATCATGCCCTCTCTCTCTCCCTCTCTCTCTCTCTCTCTCTGTCTCACACACACACACACACACACACACACAGAATAATTAAATAAGCATTCAAAAAAGATTTTACAACATTTGAAAGTATTCTGCCCTGGAGGCTGGTGGCCCATAGATATGCATTCATAACCAATACCTTAACTGAAAAACCTCTTTCATGGAATCACTCTAGACCTTAGATAACAAATACTGGCTTTCAAACACAGAAGACCATTTCAAACTGCAAGAGGACAAAAAAAAAGCATACCCAGAAAGCATTAAAACCCTACCAAACCTGTGGCTTCATAAGTATGACAACGTAACAATTTTTTTCTGCAATCTTAACCAAGTTCCCTATTGCTCTCGGTACAGAAGTTAGCTTGCTTAAGATCTAATGCCCAAGAGACTGAAGGCTTGAAATACCATTTCAGGAAGTTGACTGGCTTCTGACACATTTCGTGGGATGTGAAATTTCCCCTAAAGGTGGAAACTCAGAATGCACAGGGTAGATTCTGTCCAGAGTAACACACACCTGTTCCGTGTCCTCCCATCACTGCCCATGAAGTCAGGAATCATGGACAGAAAGGTAGATTTGGGATGTTGAGTCCAATCCAAAGCCCCATTTCTTTGCACAGCCCTACCTCAATCACCTTGGATAAAGATTCCCTGCATCACTGACACACCTTCTTTTCCAAGACTTGTCTCGTTCCTACTAATCCCTGAAGATCCTGCTTCCCCTTCTGTGTCTTCCTTATGGTTTTCCTTGCTGGCTCTCCAATTTCTAATGTGTGAGTGAACAGTTTCCTGTCCTGTCTCCTCATGTTGTTTGCAAGAACACCCAAATGCATGGATGACATCCTACCTACGTCTCTTGGTTTCCCCAGACCCCGAGAACTCCAAAGCCAGGGTTTGCTTAGCTATCTTTCTACTCCGGGGATCAGTGAACTTTCCGGGGCCAGATAGTAAATATTTTCAGCATTGCGGGCTGGCCGCTGCTCAGCTACGCCATGGCCATGAGAAAGCAGTTGCAGATGGTACATAAACAAATTAGCATGGCCCTGTGCCCATAAAATGTCGTGTCTCAAGATATTATCCATCCTTTGAACTTTCTTAAATATTTAAAAATGTGGAAACCACTCTTGGCTTATGGTGGTTCAAGAAAGGTGGGCGGCAAGTATGATGTGACCCACAGGCCAGAATTTGCCAGCCGCTCTCATAAACTGATAAGGATTTAAACGCTCAGGACGTCGTCCAAAAACCCGGGGAGACTAATGACATCGGTCGCGCTTGGGTTTTCTTTCAAACCGTGCTATTGTTTTGGAAGACGGATTTTATGATTCCTCTCCTTTCCTCAAGTTGCAATAAAAGGCAATCGTATTCGCGGTTGATAGAATCTAGTCCAAACCAATATGAGGTTTGGATATGCATAGTGAAACCGAAAATCATCCTTCAGATCTCCTTATGGAAAGTTGCATGGTCTGGTCTGCCTCTCAAGGCTCTGCATCGGTGATGTAAACGGGCACTTGCTTTGGTCAATGGGAATCTCCTCCGGCGACTGAAGAAAAAGCAGTCTTCTGGAAGGGCTAATTTGCTCAGCATCTGTGCAATGGTTGATTGTTCAAGAACCTCTGTGTTTGGCTACTGTACTTGAGATTGGACAAATTACAGAAATTCTAGTAAATTCATCATTTAGTAATACAGCTGCGAATGTCCCCAAGGGCTCCTTTCCGAGCCCAATATATTTTTATCAGTTTAGCGTCTCAAAAGATGTCTTTCGTGCGGAGAAAACTCAGAAGCCAATAAAGAAAATAAAGTAAAAGATACACTCTTCCTTGGAAATGCGTCCACCATCATCATGAAGGCAAAGAGGAGGCTGTTATTTTTATCTCGTAAGATGGTCTTGAACACACAGAGACGCTCACATCATAATGGTTTGGGTATCTCCCAAGATCGTCGCGCTCCACGGGCTTGGGATTCGTATGGCTTCCTCCAACTGGTTCCTGCAGAGCAAGCTGGTTCCAGCCTGTCAGACTCCCAAGTCGCGGGCAAAAACCAATCGTATTTGCACAGCCTGAAGATGATGCCCAGCCAACGTTAGCTCTTCTAAAACATTCCAATGCAACCACACACAGAACCTGTGACCCGCTCACCGCACACTTCTGAAATAGTTGCCTGGGTTCCTAAACACAGGAGTCGCTTTGCAAAGTAAAGGAGGATCCATTTTGCCAACCTGCCACACCTCCAAGCCGCATGGTAGGCGTGCACAGGTCGGTCTGACAGAAGCCACTGCTTGAAATCACAGGCTGGAATCTCAGGCCACGGGACCCTCCCTCGTGGCAGTGGCCAGACCCCCGCAGGCCCCACGGGCTCACAGGTTCATGATGATCATCCCATCCCCCACCAAAACCCTGTGTCTGCCAACCTTCTGTCCATCTTGTTCTATTTTTCTTACAAAGCCAGAGCCACCGCAGTATCTTTATAAACCAGTTCCAATTACACCCACTGACAACCAGACAGCAGCCTAGACAGATGGCAGGTCCAGTCTGGGAGGGTCTGACATTATTGGGTTTCCCTAAAAACCACCCTCTTTGTCCCTAAGTGGTCCAAACGGTTGCAAACCATTTGCATTTTTTAATGTATTTTTTCACGTTTATTTATTCTTGGGAGAGAGAGAGGCAGAGAGAGAGAGAGCACAAGTCAGGGAGGGGCAGGCAGAGAAGGAGACACAGAATCCAAAGCAAGATCCAGGCTCTGAGCTGTCAGCACAGAGCCTGATGTGGGGCCCGAACCTGCAAACGGTGAGGTCATGGCCTGAGCGGAAGTCGGATGCTCAACTGACTGAGCCCCCCAGGCACCTTGTAAACCATTTGCATCAGACTATATGGAAATTCTGAGTCACAGGCAGGCTGGCAGGCTGGTCTATTTGCAAGGAAATGTGCTCAACACTGGACGTCTCCAGTGTGGCAAATACACATGTTCCTTATCGTTAACCAGGATGAGTGTGTGTAGGGGAGTGGGAGGCATTTGTGCATTTCCCAATCCCTCCACAAACAATGAATCGGAGCCTCCCAAGGTTCCTCCCGCTAGATTTAAATGCAAACAGATGTGTGGATACAAGTAAGCAAAGAAGATAAATCACCAGAAAAATACGAAAAGCGAAGACTAGTTATGCATGGCCATGCACTTCAAAATTTCTGCTTGTACTTCGAAATTCCACTCATACTGAAACGTCATTATTAGAACCTCATTAGACAGCTCCAAACCATCGCTCTCTTGCTCTCTCTCCCTCTCTCTCTCTCTCATACACACGTGGACAGAAATAGAACAGATTTCTCTGTGATGAAACCCAACACCGAAAGGAGCTACATTTCATTGATTCTGACACAAGGTAGGTGCAAGGTAAAGCCAACTTCCCATTAGAGGAAGTTTCTCCTGGACGCCCCTCACTTCTGACACGAGCTGCAGGGGTCGGGGTCCCAGAGGTCACCCTCGGTATTGGCAACTCACTAGAAGGACTCCAGGACTCCCCGGGAGGTGTCATGGTGGAGGTTTTGATGTATGGCGGACGCAGGGCAAAGGAGGCAGATTGAAATCAGTCCCCAGAAGAGGTGCATAGGGCAGAGTCTTGGAAAGTACTGAAGGCAGAGGTCCTGTGGACCCGGCCCCATGGAGCCGATGATGGTAGGAGCTCCCCACACAGTGGTGTATCAACATATGCACCAGCCAACGCCAGCCTCCGTCTCTACTGGGGGACTCCATGGTCGATGACGCGAGTGGTGGACATCAGTCTCCAGCCCCTCCTGAGCTCTGAGCTGCCATTGCAAGACCCAAAGCCCCCAACTGGCATCACATCATTGCCTCTAGTGTGGACAGCCCCCACCCCAAAACTGCCAGCCGGCTCACCGCCCAAAATCACATTAGAAGATCCAGTGGTCCAAGATCTCCAGCCAAAAAAAAAGATACTCCTTTAGGCAGGACATCCCAGGGACTTAGAGGTCACCTCCCCAGAGCTGAGGGCAGAGGTCAGACCTCTCTTTAAACAGGTTAGTGTCTTAACTTACAAAGCAGGGCTCAGGGCACACGCTGTATGCTTTATGGGAAAAGGCTTATGGTCTCTGAGCACTGTGTGTGTGTGTGTGTGTGTGTGTGTGTGTGTGTAATTAAACTATTATGTACTCTGGCTACTGGATTTCGTTGTTCATGCTTCAAATCCTCTGTCCCCCTCTCTCTCTGCCTCTCCCCTGCTCAAGCTCTCTCTCAAAATAAATAAATTAAATAAATAAATAAAATGTGTGTTTATATGTACAACATTTTATGTACATATACGCATATGTGTGTATACATGGCTGGTTAAAATCATATCTATGTCTAGACATGGATATTATATTGTATAGAATATAGAATATAGAATTTGATGCATGCACAATTATACATGTATATACGTATGTACCTCCATATACTATATAGTTGTTTAAAAATTATATATATATAAAAATATGTCTACACATATGTAATATATTTTGATACAATCAGCAAGTTGTGGTTAATATAATATTCTAGATGTATTAAATTATACATGCACATATATGTTCATACATATATATACTTTTAAACCAGCTGTGCTGCCCAGGGCAAGGCTATGGTAAGGCAAGTGGGCTCAATATTTCAGACACAAAATTTCAAGGGGCAACAAAAAATTCAACTCAATGCAATATTATAATAAAACACATGCTAAAAAAAATCCATGATGAATAAACTACCATGATTTTTAGCAAAGACACGTTCCCTTTCTCTGAAAGAGGCTGTTTTCATGCCCACTCTTAAGGCTCAATAAACACTGAGGACAGCCGGGAAACTGATGTACCTTTCTCCTGTACTGCCTCAGGGTCGTCATTGGGAGGAAAAAAACCATGATTTGTCACCAGGAAACCATAATGGGATTAACACAGTGACTACGTAATTTAGCTTCAGTTGGGACAACTGCACAGAAACCAGGGAGAGATGACATTGAAATGACCACAAGGCGGGGCACCCAGGTGGCTCAGTCGGTTAAGCGTCCGACTTTCGTTCAGGCCATGATCTCATGATTTGTGGTTTCAAGCCCCGCGTCAGGCTCTGCGCTGACAGCTCAGAGCCTGGAGTCTGCTTCCGATTCTGTGTCTCTCCTGTTCAGGCTCTGTCTCTGACTCTCTTTCCTTCTCAAAAATAAATATTAAAAAATTTTTTTCTAAAAAAAGATAAAAGAAATAACCACAAGGCTCTTCATGCACTGGACTGATACCAACAATGCTGTGTCTGAGGCTGACGTGTTGCACAAAGTCAGTTTCTAGGGTGCAATCTGTGGCAGCTGGTTGAGTCATGCCAACCCAGGAAGGGGTGGTGTTTGGGGAGCAGAATTTTCAGAGATAGGATCAGGCAGCGGGAGCATGCATGTCTCATCAGGAGCACTGGAAAGAAGAACTCTCTCCAGGAGCTTCATAAATGAATACAGAGAAACAACCAACGGCCGCCATGTTGCCCAGAGAGCTTCCGGGAACACCACAGGAGTTACAAACCATGGGAAAAGCAGAACCGGGCAGACTGCCATTTGTGAGTCCCCAAAATTTAAGAAGATGGGGAAAACCAGACTGCTGTGGCAAGCACTATGTTAGGATTTTGCCATTTGGGTCCTCTGTTTAGAAACTTCAGACAGACCGCCACGTGCCTATGGGGTGTATACAAATGTATAGTCTCCACGCTGACATTTACTTGGGAGCGTGTGACGTGGTTGTGCATGGCCTGTGACAGGAACCCGTCACAGAGACCCTTCATGTGCAGCAGAAGGATATGGACCACAATGAGATGCCTGCAGTGACCCCTACAGATGGCATCATGACAAGACCCCTTACTTTGTCCATTGACCATTTTCATGGGAACTAGGGAAGGAGGAAGGACAGAAGGAAGGCACCCCAGGCAGAAGAGAGAGGATCCTGCTGTCAGGTGGCCTAAATACGGAGGGCTGACCCCATATTTTCTATACCCAATTGGGACGGCTCTTCCTCACGGGGCAATAGAAGGGCAATTGTGCTGTGAGCCTAAGTCCACAATGTGGCTGACACCATCCAAAGCAAACTCTACTGCCTTTACAGAAACAACAATTTCTTGCTTACTGTGAAGTACCTTGGCAATAACTCTGAGTCTGAAGAATTAATTCCCCAAAAGAATCCTAAAAAAGAGCAAAGCACAGTATCTGTCCTCCAATACCCTTTCCAGTAAATTCTTCCAGCCTACTGGGCTTTTCAGTTGGCAAATAGCAACCACATGGAAATTTCTCTGCCAAAGAGAACTCTCTTTGAGAATATGTATTTACTTATTTGTGGGTTTTTTATTTAATAAACTATGAGAAAGCCAACTTTTCCCCCTAACCACAACCTAATGCACTCTAAATAGCCGTGTTAGATTATGGACACCATTTGTAAAGGTACCTCATTAACCTCTTCCCTTTAAAAAAAATGAACTGAAAGCCAATATTTACAGAAATCTGATGCATCTCTTTGAGTTTGTTCAAAAGCTTTAGCTCCCAATGATACCCAGGAGCAATTCTTAAGCAATTCTTCAAAATGTATAGTGGCTCGTCTTTGGGTGTGATGTGATTTTGCTTGTAAGGTTGAGTCACTGACTGCATTGTTAGGCTGAATACGGAAAAGACGGGTTACACCCATGAAGACAAGGGTCCTGTTTCATGACGATGTGGCCTAGGAGGAGCTGATCTTCAGGAAGACAGATGTCTCAAGCTCCCAGGACGACAAGAAGGCACCCAGGTGGGGAAATCAGAGATGTGTCCTTCACCATCTGAGTGGATAAACAGTAGAATTTCTTGGGCATCTGTTCACAGCCAAGGGACAATCCTGTAGCTTTGAAGCCACATCCGTGCTTATTTTCAGAAAGTGAACAGACTCTTGTTCAAAAAGTATTGGTGGGGAGAAAAAATATTTCTGGCCAGTTTGGTTACTTTGTTCTGAAACGCTCCCCCGAGCCGTCAACCACCAATAAATAAAGTCCCCACCAACAATTGATCCAATGGAAGACTCATTCTGAGTTCAGAGCTCTCGGGGGAGAAACATGTGTCGTGTGCATGTGAGTGGCCATGTGGAAACGGAGGTTTCTTTGCATCTGCTGGATCAGGGAGATTAAAAATGAAGGGGTAGGCACCCATAGCTACCTTATAACCCAAACTCTCTTTGTTAACGCACAAAGGGGAGGAATTTCGAATCATGGGCTCTTATCATCTGGAAACAAAACAAAATGGCATCAGCTTTGGACATGTGGTTTCAATTGACCTGAATATAAGTTTTTGTGCTAACTTTTTTTTTTTTTTTTTTGATCCACTGCAAGACCAAGGCTCCTGTAAAAATAACCACCGGGAAGTGGTTATGGCTCGTTCCCCCATATATATAATTAAAATCTTTATTTAGAATCGATGTGAACCCCAAAATAAGCATGAGGTCTGTAGTGTGGATCTGAGGGAGTCTACTCAAATAGCCACTAATAATTATCTAAATGCAGAAGGGAAAAACCAATGCATTGACCAACTGTTGCTAGTGACTGGCATCTTATGTTGAGTATTTTGTCTTCCCTGTTTTCCTTTCTTTCACTGGGCAGCAAGTGTAAAAGGATAACCACAAAGATACTTCTAACAGTTCCGTGGAAGCCATGTTTGCTGAGAACCAGCTATTTCCTGCTTGGCACTTCCCAGATCACAGCATGAGCCCCCTTTGTAGCAGAGTGGGGGCCACGATGCTAATTCTGACCCATCCATTGTGAGCCAAGAGAACAAAGGCCACAAGTGCTGGTGTGAGAGAGCCATGAGCTTCTTTTCCTCTCTGGTGAGGTGGCTGCCAAAGACTAAGAAGGACATGCCATATCAGGTGGGGCTGGAAGGGACTCCAGTGGGTAGAACCCCTGGAGATGCTCCAGGGGCACAGGGTGACATGGAGGAAGTGATTCTTTGCTGGCTTCGACGCTGACATCGGGGGGACTTGGCCACCTAACCCTTCTAGGTGGACATAGCTGGTCAGGAGACAGGTGTCTCCATCATGACCTGTGAAGATATTGGCACTCAAAGAGCTAAAATGACTTTTCCTAGGTAATGAACCTAGCGTTGGTAGAGACAGAAACTGAACTCTGTTTTCTGATACAACCTTTACATGACTATGTAGTTCTGTCTTCCGTGACAAGGAGCTGTCATTAGGGCAGCGTCAGACCGAGGTAAGGGTTTTGTTTGCGCTCTCCAATGTGCCTGTCCTGCTCGGTCAGGAACTGTGGCCTCCCACGGGGCTAAGCAGCAATTGAATATAAATGCAAATCATCCTGGCAGTAGAAACACATTGGCTTAAGTTCAAACAGAAGCAATGGTGGTCACCTCATCCTTGTTGAAAAGCAGAATCTCCACCAGGGAGGTGCGAAGGGCAGCATGTGATTGGCGTGGAGGCAAGAGCTCCTGGAGATAAGGCTGGGAGTGGGATGGAGTGAGTGTAGTGGGGAGAGAGATAGCCTAGAAGCAAACCGCCATATCAATCCATGCCAGGAGAATTCAATCTTGAGCGAGTTTTCATAGGAAAATACAAAGGCTTTGGGTACCAACCGTGTTTGCTCGGCTTCAGACAAAGCCGTCATGCTCTTACTTGCCTTTGGCAGGGCGTGTTGAGTGAGATGAGTAGAACATTCGTTCCAGACTGCCATTCCATGTGGAAGGCGCTTGAGGGTGAGCAAGGACTGTAAATGTACATCATGGCATCAGCCAAAGGCCTCTCTCCTCTGTCTCCTTGCAGTGAATCCTACAGACTACTTTTCCTTAATTGATTGGATGCACAAGAAGACATACCTCAACAATGGCTAGCAGGATGCAGAAAAGTTCATATGTCCAAATGAGGAACAATATTAAGTTTTTAATTTGGGATATCATTCAACACATTATCCATCTATCTATCAGTCAATTGATCAGCTGATCTATTGATCTATCTCTCCATTCATCCATCCATCCATCATCTATCCATCCATCCATCCATCCATCCCTATATCTATTCATCCATCCATCCATCCATCCACCCACCCACCTATCATCTATCTACATACCTATCTGCTTATCTATCTATCCATCATCCACCCATCATCTATGTATCTTCTCTTTATCATCTATCTATCTCTCTATGATGTATCTATCAATCCATTTTTCATCTGAGACAACCTTCTCTGTGTACCTTTTTGAAACAGCAAAAGTAATTTTGAAAGCTGAGATGTGCATCATTGTATAGAATCACCCAAAGATTATGTATATCTAAATATATATATTTAAATAAATAATATATAAATATATATTTACATAAATAAATACATATTATTTACCTAAATATATATTTACATATCTAAATATATAAAGATTATATATATAAAGATTATATAGACAGACGGATAGATAGATAGATAGATAGATAGATGACAGATATGATGGATGGATAGATAGATCAATAGATCGATAGATAGATGATAGATAGATAGATAGATAGATAGATATGATGGATGGATAGATAGATAGATAGGTAGATAGGTAGATAGGTAGATATTGCTAATACATTGTTTGGCATTCAATGGACTCCAACTATATTTCCAATTTTTTCCACTTAGAGAGTTTATTCCCCAAAGTGAGAGAGGCAAAAATAGATCATCACTCCTTCACCAATTTATTTAACCATTTGCTTCCCCAAACTTTCTCTTTATAACCAGTTTTGAAAGTCTATATGATTGTATACTTTCCAAAACCCATCTCCCTCAACTACATCAAACTGCCATCTTGAAATTTTGGAGCAAATTCTCTATGGTTGAAACAAAAGATTAAGTGCTTAAAAAGAATCCATATGTCTTTATATTTAAAGTTCATCTGTAAACACCATGCTCCTCAGACAACAGAGAACCAGGGCAGAACGTATCTATGCTCAATTACAAAAAAAAAAAAAAATTAACCACAATAAGTGCAGGGTTTTTATGGGTCTGCTAGAGTTTGGCAACACATTTCACACATGCAATGGTCATCCTTGCCCCTGAGATGTAAGTATTCTTACACCTGGTCCCCCGTGAGGAATCCGCTGCCAACAGGTAAACCACACTCAGTGCAAAGCTGTGTTGCAAACCCATGTCTGAAAGTTCTGAACTGACAGCTTCATAGATTTGAATCCAGCCTCAGGCTATCTTGGAGAGGAGCTCCTTAATTGAGCTGCAAATAAGAAGTCAGATCCAGAGTTCAGTCCTGAAACGCCAGAACCCAGGCTCTGTAAAAGGGTTCAGCATGCCACACTCAGAACTTCGTCATTCCTACGGGACGCTTAATCGGTTCAACAATCCCAGCGGGACACTGGCCGTCCTGCCCCCCCCGCCTTCATTGTCCCCCACAAGACGTTACGTGTACGAGCTCACGATTTTTAGTAAGGTTACCGAGCTCTGCGATCCCATCGTTAACCAATCTTACGACATTTCCATTGTGCCCATAAATGCCTCAGAGTTTATTCACGGTTAACCCCATGCCCCCTGCTCCGGTCCCAGGCAATGTGCATCTCTACGGACGTGCCTTTTCTGAGCATTTCACATGAATGGCATCTACAACGTGTGGCCTGTGGCTTCTCGTGGTGCATGAGGGTTTGGAGATCACGAATCGTACATCGTGTGTCAATAGTGTATTGCTTCCTTCCTTCCTTTCTTTCTTTCTTTCTTTCTTTCTTTGTATTGCTTCCTTTCTTCCTTTCTTTAAAAAAGAAACTGTCCAGCCCTGCCTCCTCCCCAACCCCAGGCCACCACCGATCTTTCTACTGTCTGCATAGTTTTGCCTTTTCCAGAATGTCCTACAGCTGGAATCACGGAGATGAAACCTCTTCAGACCAGCTTCTACCCCTTAAGGAATCTGCATTGAAGTTTCCTCCACATTTTCTCGTGGTCTGGTAGCCGTGTCTTAATTGAACATTTCATTCTCTGAATCAGTCTCTTTACACGTCAGGAACCACGTTTACCCCCGTGGCCTCTTTACTCCAGGACCATCTTTCCAGCGGCTTGCTGGCAGCATGCAGCCAAAGCAACAGATCTGGTGTCACAAAAACCCTGGGCACGTCCTGGTTTCTTCCTCCTTCCTCCTTCAGGGCATCTGGTGGACAGCATGGAAGGGGCTTGCCCTCTCACCAAAGCCCCTGCAGCAGGTGTAAATCCCCTGCCCCTGTCTCTGCGGGTCCCCGCCGTCTGTGCTCCCCTCGGCTTGGCTTTCTCTACAGATCAGTCCTCGTCAAGTGCCTGCAACTCCCCCCGGGCATGCACAAAGCAGCTGTCATCACCCGCCCCGCCCCGCGTGGGATCGGCATGCCCGGCCCCCTGGGCCCCCTGAGCTATGAGATTCCTGGCTTTCAGGGGGCCAGGCCCACATGTGGGATTTTAAGGCCGTGCACAGGAAACTCCGACTCTAAACATTCTTCATGGATCCTGCAGGCCAGGAGGGGAAGGCTTGCTTCCACAGGCAATGAGGGCAGAGGTTTAAGTCTCCAGGGGCCACCTCTGGTTTGCCTCTCTCTACGGGGCCAACAAGGGGCTCCTTGTGCTGGTGAAGGTGCAGTCACATCAAGCCTGTGCTCCTTGTGAGCTGCCCTGCAAGAATGGGCATGCACGGGTCCCGTCTCTGTGAGTCCCCTTCCCCTCTGGCTGTGGGGCCTCACAAGGCAGCCATCCACGGGCCCGACCTGCCTACAGGAACCATCATAGTAATTGTCCCCTTCTCCAGTGGGCGAGATAAGACGGACAGAAAGCCCTTAAGGATACGCTCCCCTTCTCCGTAAAGGAGCCAAAATGCTAAGCAGATGCATATTTATGGGGATTTCCTCCAATGGTAACTTCCGTCCATGTTCTGTGTCCAAATGTTCAGCCAAAGGAACAACGTGGAATGATAGGCTGCATTTCGTCACAGGCGGGATCTCTACAGTTCTTGATAAATCTACTGACCATGTGGAGAGTTCCCCCAGGGACTTCCTCTGGTCCCATTCCACTCAAGCTCTGCTCTCTGCTGCATGATGGCCACTATATCTTCTTCTCCTACCTGGACTCTTACCCCAAAACCGTGTTCCATGTACCCATGGAGACAACTTTATGACCATTTCCAGTGACCCCACCACCAAAGAGCCTCGCTGGGTCCCCCAAATTTCCTGCACCATCTCGCCTGTGCTTCCTGACCATTCGCCAAGACCCCACCTCCGCTCTGCAAACCCCAAGTCCTTCCTGCCGAAATGGGAAAACTGTCTTGCCCGCACGCTCAGTCCTGGCTTGCGTCTGTCTAGTTCACATGACATGATTCCATTGCAGGCAATACAACTCTTGTTTCTATAAAGAGAGAGAGAAGTGAACGTAATGTCTTCACCCAACTTCAGTCCTACCCAACCATGGAGGGCAGAAGTTCCCGCCTCACTGCACCTCACAAGGCATCGGGAATGGGATCACCAGCATCGTCACGGCAGGGGTGACTTCTGACGGGTCCCCAAAGGCCAAGGACCTCAAGAAAGGAATCAGTGGGCCACGTGTTGTTTGACCTGAGGATGGAAAGGAAACACGTCTAGAACATGGCAGTCCATCTGGGCCATGTAGACACAGGGAGCATTACAGGTGGGTAGGGAGACACCCCAAGGGTGTGTTTTGGGCCCTCCAAGCTTGCAGGAGCTGGGGATACAGGACACCCAGGACAAGCCACACCTACTCCGTACTCAAGCTTTTGCAAAGAGCCCATCCCGCCAGGAAATTTTGAGCATCTTAACCAGCAAAGTGTTCTGCTCAAGGACACACATTGACCCCCAGAGCACAGACTTGAAGGCAGGTATGAGCACGTCCAGGAAGACAGAACGTGTCATCCAAAGGGTCTAGTGAAAGGGACCAAAGAGGAAGAGACTCGTCAAGGATGGGTTGGTGGTTCACCCATAACCCTGACCAAAGCAGGGTGCACCCTGCCCAGCTGAGGTCAAGCCCACGCCTCCAAGGGCGTGCACCCCATGCTTATAGAGATGGGCTCTGTTCCTGTTACGTCCTGCTTCAGGAAACACTCCTGCCTTGAACTCTGACAGTAGGCGTTATCGCCAACACCTGGGAATGCTTCCATTGACAAGTCATTATTGAGGCAAGACGGGTAAATGCAGATGTGGATATTTCCTATCCCAGCCTGGAATTTTCTTTTTCAAGGCAAGAATGGGCTGCACCTACGGGGTATTTGGGGCCAAGATAAAGTCACAGGGGCTAAAACAGAAAACAGTAATTCCCAAATTATGGAATCCCTTGGAATATTTCTCATTCCTTTTGTTCGTTAATAGAGATCAGGTCACACCAGCGATGGAGGCATAACCGTGACTTATTTCTTTACGGCCGGGAGGCTCGATTCTGGGGAGGACCGCTGTGAAGTGACCCATGTCTGAAGTTCCTGACCCTTCACGCGTGAGTCACTGTGGGTCATGAGCCATTTAACGTGCTGTGCCTGAGCCTGGGGCTTGAAAGGTCACCCGACTTCCCAAATTGGATTTCGGGGTTCCATTAGACCATGACCCAAGGTGATTTCTGTCACTCGAGGACAGCATGGATGAGGGGTTCTGCTGGGTCAAACCTCCCTCCAGCTTCTACGGCTTCCTTAAAAGGTGGTGACTACCCAGTCACCCAACATTTCCCAAAAGTGAATCACACTTCCTGGCGTTGGGGCAAAGATTCACCTCAAACCACCCGTGTGTGCATAACATCGCCTTCCCGACATTTTATTGGAGGCAAAGAATACGGGGGGGGGGGGGGGCGGTCAATCTGCCTGCACTACGCACACGCAAACGAGAAAAGGTTTGGGAACATTTTCTCGGTCTTGGTGTCACGTACGATGCTGCACCATCATATACTCGATCTATCATAAGTCAAGCTATTGTAAGTCAGGTGCTTTCTGAAAGACTCCCGGGGGACCGTCCCCCATTAATTTACTGTCTCCTGGACCCCCTCCTCGGCTTCCTCCTCCACTTGACTCAGAGCTGAAGAATTCACCCTCCGTCAGGGATGAAGCATCAAACCTCCCGGCCTTGCCCCCCTGGGCCTTCTCGTCTAACCCTCCTGCTTCCCTTCCCCTGCGTCTGGCCCCGATTCCACTGCTGCAGCCACGGGAGTCAGCCTCCCTCCCGGGTGCATGGAATGGTTTGTGGGAGGCAGGGAGGTGGCAGGGTCACATCACAGGCACGCGATAATTTCTGTCCTGCAAGTGCAGTCCACACAACTCTCCTCAACACAGGCCCAGAGCAGATCCGCTCCAGGCTGTGGGGCAGATGGTTCCATGGTTGGAAAGGGAATCACACCAAGGACCTAATGAAACTTGAAACGGTCTAAAAATGAAATGTGTTCAGTAAAGGCATGGAAGGAAGGAAGGGAGGAAGGAAGGAGGGAGGGAGGGAGGGAGGGAAGGAAGGAAGAAGGAAAGTAGGAATGAGGGAAGGAAGGAAGGAAGGAAGGAAGGAAGGAAGGAAGGAAGAAGGAAGGGAGGGAGGGAGGGAGGGAGGGAGGGAGGGAGGGAGGAAGGAAAAAGGGAGGGAAGGAGGGAGGGAGGGAAAGAAGGAGGGGAGGAAAGAAGAAGGAAAGAAGGAATAAGGGAAGGAAGTAAGAGGAAGGAAGGAGAAAGGTAGGAAGGAAAGAAGGGAGGAAGGTAGGAAGGAAGGAAGGAAGGAAGGAGGGAGGGAGGGAAGGAAGGAGGGAGAGAGGTGGGGAGAAGGGAGGGAGGGAAGGAAGGAAGGAAGGAAGGAAGGAAGGAAGGAAGAAGGAAGGGAGGGAGGGAGGGAGGGAGGAAGGAAAAAGGGAGGGAAGGAGGGAGGGAGGGAAAGAAGGAGGGGAGGAAAGAAGAAGGAAAGAAGGAATAAGGGAAGGAAGTAAGAGGAAGGAAGGAGAAAGGTAGGAAGGAAAGAAGGGAGGAAGGAAGGAAGGAAGGAAGGAAGGAAGGAAGGAAGGAGGGAAGGAAGGAGGGAGAGAGGTGGGGAGAAGGGAGGGAGGGAAGGAAGGAAGGAAGGAAGGAAGGAAGGAAGGACAGAAAGAGGGAGGGGGGAAGGGAGGGAGGAAGGAAGAAAGAAGGAGGAAGGAAGGGAGGGAGGGAAGGAAGGAAGGAAGGAAGGAAGGAAGGAAGGAAGGAAGGAACGGAGGCAGGGAGGAAGGAAGGAAGGACAGAAGGAGGGAGGGGGAAGGGAGGGAGGAAGAAGGAAGGAAGAAGAAAGGAGGAAGAAAGGAAGGAAGGGAGGGAGCAAGGAAGGAGGGAAGGAAGGAACGAGGGAAGGAAGGACAGAAGGAGGGAGGGAGGGAAGGAAGGAAGGAATGGAGGCAGGGAAGGAAGGAAGGAAGGAAGGAAGGAAGGAAGGAAGGAAGGACAGAAAGAGGGAGGGGGGAAGGGAGGGAGGAAGGAAGAAAGAAGGAGGAAGGAAGGGAGGGAGGGAAGGAAGGAAGGAAGGAAGGAAGGGACGGAGGCAGGGAGGAAGGAAGGAAGGACAGAAGGAGGGAGGGGGAAGGGAGGGAGGAAGAAGGAAGGAAGAAGAAAGGAGGAAGAAAGGAAGGAAGGGAGGGAGCAAGGAAGGAGGGAAGGAAGGAACGAGGGAAGGAAGGACAGAAGGAGGGAGGGAGGGAAGGAAGGAAGGAATGGAGGCAGGGAAGGAAGGAAGGAAGGAAGGAGGAAGGACAGAAGGAGAGAGGGGGAAGGGAGGGAGGAAGAAGGAAGGAAGGAGGAAGGGAGGGAGGGAAGGAAGAAGGGAGGAGAGACACCGTAAGGGTGGGGGGAGATGTTCCTAAGCACAGTTACAGAAGACATCGCAGCCGGCTGACCGCTGGCTGCCTAGCTCTCGGCCCCAAGAGCGGACGTGGCGAGGGAACTCGCAGACTGGCCCCCTCCCCAGGGTCGGAGGGACAAGGACAAGCAGGGTTCCTCGACGAGCGTTTCCTGCTGTGTCTTCCCTGATGCTGACACCTGCAGCGTTGGAAAGCCCAACACCGAGGGGCACGAGCGTGTGCACGCGAAGCCTTGACCTCCGCTAAGAGATCCCAGCCGGCATGGTCGTGCACATGTGTAAACACCTACTTTTTTGTCTGTTTGCTTGTTTGTTTCCACGCATGGAACTTTCCAGAACTCCCGTATGGCCCAGGTCCGCCTACCTGCTGCAGGACGAGATCGCTAAAGTCAATAAAGCCTGGAAAATATCTCCTGAGTAGGTTCCCCACCGACTTTTTCCTCGGGTTTTCCATGGTGAAGCCATCAAGGTCCCCGTGATGGCATCTCGGGGCACGTGTGCGTGCACACGCACTTGTATTCAGGGACAGACGTGCAAACGTGCAAAGGATTGCCTGGACACGTCGGCACATAAACAGGGCTTTATTTATTGTACACACGGGCTTTTTTCCTTTTGCTTTACTTTTTCACTTAAGGAACCAAGCGGCCAAATAACTTTTTTAAGACTGTAGAACAAAATAGGGGCGTGTGGATCGCTCAGTCGGTCAAGCATCCAACTTCGGCTCAGGTCATGATCTCGAAGTCTGTAAGTTCAAGCCCCGCATCGGGCTCTGTGCTGATGGCTCAGGGCCTGGAGCCTGTTGTGGATTCTGTGTCTCCCTCTCTGACCCTCCTCTGCTCATGCTCTGTCTCACTCTGTCTCTCAAAAATAAATAAATGTAAAGGAAAAAAAAATTTTTAAAAGACTGTAGAACAAAATAAATAAAATAAAACAAAATGAAGTAAAATAAAATTAAATGAAGTTAAATTAAATTAAATTAAATTAAAATTAAATTAAATAGGGACGCCTGGGTGGCTCAGTTGGTTGAGCATCTGACTTCGGCTCAGGTCATGATCTCAAGGTTTATGGGTTCAAGCCCTATGTGAGGCTCTGTGCTGTCAGCTCAGGGCCTGGAGCCTGCTTCAGATTCTGTGTCTCCCTCTCTGTCTGCCCCTCCCCTGCTCATGCTCTGTCTCTCAAGAATAAACATTGGAAAAAAAATTAAAATAAATAACATAAAATAAAATAAAGTAATAAAATAAAAAAATGAAGTTAAATTAAATTAAAATTTAATAAAGTAAATAAATACAATAAAGTAAATAAAATAAAATAATGAAATAAAATGAAGTCAAATAAAATAAAATGAAGTAATACTAAATTTAATTTAACATAAACAAGATAAAATAAAATAGAATAAAATAATAAAATAAAGTGAACTTAAATTAAAACAACCAAAGTAAAATAAAGTAAAATGAAGTAATATTAAATTACATTAAATTTAATTTAATTTAAACAAGATAAAATAAAATAGAGTAAAATAATAAAATAAAGTTAAAAAAATAATAAAATAAACTAAAACGAAGTAAAATAAAATAAAACGAAGGAATTCTTAATTAAATTTAATTTAAATTACACAAGATAAAATAAAATGCGGTCACATAATAAAATAAAGTGAAGTTAAATTAAAATAAGATAAAATAATAAAATCAAATGAAGTAACGTAAAATGAAGTAATACTGAATTTAATTTAATTTAAACAAGATAAAATAAAATACAATAAAATAATAAATAAAGCAAGGTTAAAATAAAATAAAATAATAAAATAAAATGAGGTTAAAATAAAATAATAAAATAAAGCAAGGTTAAAATAAAATAATGAAATAAAGCGAGGTTAAAATAACATAAAATAATAAAATAAAGCAAGGTTAAAATAAAATAATAAAATAAAACGAGGTTAAAATAAAATAATAAAATAAAGGGAGGTTGAAATACAATAATAAAATAAAGCAAGGTTAAAATAAAATAATAATAAAATAAAATAAAATAAGATACAATAATAAAATAGTGGTAAAATCCATACGGCACCACGTTCCGTGTGCGGGCCAGTGGTGAGAAGTTTATTCACACTGCTGTGCCATCCGTTTCCAGAAACATTTCATCTTGCGAAACTGAAACTCTGTGCCCACTACACCCCAAAGTCCCAACTCCCCCTCCCTCCACCTCCAAGCGACCTTAATTTTTTTTTTTTTTTAACAGCAAGGCGTCACTCTATAACGTAAAGGAACCAAGCTGTGCTAAGGTTCCCCCACTAGGGAGCGCCCCCCACTATCTGCCATTCTTTCGCCTCCAGCATTATTGTGGAAACTATCCCTGGCATCCAGCCTGGGATGAAAATTGATTTAATGACTGTTTGGAGCTGGGAGCCACTCAGCAGACATGGGGGCAGAAGGGGGCGTCCGGGACCAAGCGGGGCCTTAGCTGAGCCCCAGCAGAAAGTCCTGCGAAGCGATCACGGCCGTGAGGCCCTCTCGCGGGGAGAGTCTGATGGGCACAGAGCGGGCACACAGCCGGCGCCCAGAGGCACCTGCCAGGGGGCGCACCTATTCCACTGGCTTCTCCCACGACCCTTGGCCGACCTCGGAAGCCACAACCCCGTCCTCCGCCCTGCGCGTCTCTGCGCACCTGCCCTGGTCTGTCCAGACGCGTCACACCCACGTGGCAACCACGACTTTTTTGCGATGAGACCCGGGCTCCCCCTGTGGGTGCAGGACGCAGGCCGGATCCCCTGTGTGTGTTTCCCTCTTCCTCCTCTAGGCTCAAGGAGGCCAGCGCTGGTGAAAGTCCGTCTTTGCAACTTTTCTGCAAATCTAAAACTGCTTCAAAATAAATTGCGTGCTCGGGGCGCCTGGGGGGGCTCAGTCGGTGAAGCCTCTGAGTTCGGCCCAGGTCATGATCTCACAGTCTGTGGGTTCCAGCCCCACGTCGGGCTCTGTGCGGACAGCTCCGAGCCTGGAGCCTGCTTCGGATTCTGCGTCTCCCTCTCTCTCTGCGCCTCCCCTGTTTGCTCGCTGTCTCTCAAAAATAAGTAAACATTTAAAAATTTTTTACAATAAATTGTATTTAAAAAACCAGATATAATTAAATTTACAAAGATCTGGTAGCTTTAGGGATAAAGCAGACTCAGTGGGGCGTGGAAAGGGATGCTGACTGTCTCAGAAACTTTAGGGGGCACGGTGGCAGCCACCTGTGTTTTATCTCTGCATGGACATTGAGTCCCCAGGGTTAAGGACCAGAAACAAACCCCCATGTTGCAGGGATAAAATCAGCCAGAGCGCAGTGGTAGGATGGACGGTCTGAAGCAGTCCCTGGGGCTCTAGACGCAAGGCTAGGAGTTTGGTTACTTTTATAGAAACAATGCCAACGTGTTGGGATAATGAACCGAAACCGACTAAGGTTATAAATCCTGCATTTGCTCCTGCGTTTACACTAAGAGGTAATGATGCTCGAGAGCCGGGAGACATGATGAGGAAGGTACCGTGGTCAGGTTGAAATCTGAAGGTCAGCCAGACTAAAGGGGTCAATGAGGTGACTTCTAGTGGTATTGTTGCTAGGAATCAAAGAACAATGTCAGGGTACATGAGGGATGGTCAGTAATTGCCGACAAGCTTTTGGGAAGTAAATGTCTCAATTCCAACATACCCAGCATTTAAACATTGACTGGTGTTCAGATCAAATACTTCCTCTACCCTCTTAGATGTGGTTCCCGGGAGGTGTGAATTAAACTCTTAGAGGCCTGTTTGAAGGGAGGGGGTAAAAAGCATAGAATTTTATTAATACTTTACGGGCACCAACATTTGCAGAAAAGAAGTAAAAACTCAAGTAAGTGGCTACATTCAGGGGCATCTACACCATTTTAAGGAAAGGGGGTTAGGTTTTGAGAGGTGGCAAATTGTGGGAAAGTGACTAGGATTGATGGGGGAAAATAATGGAACACGGGGGGAGGGTTGACAAGTTTTTTTCTTTTTTTTACAAGTTTTTTTGCTAAGTTTTCTTGAGGTAGACTCTTGTCACCTTTGGGAAAAAAGGCAAGTTATGACCTGCTTTTGGGGCAGATAGGGCAGGGCCCAGAACTCCTCAGCTGCCTTCAGTTCAGAACAATTTTCTCTGACAAGGCAGGTGGTGAAAATCCATCCGGCTGTGATGAAGGAGCCCTTTCCATGAACGGAGGTCCGTTTGCTTGTTTATTATCCCTGCTCAAGCTTGCCTGTTGCCCTGTTCCGCTGCATTGTTCTGACCCACTCACCCTTTCCTCAAGCTAAAGTGTGACAGGTTGCCTGTAGAAAATTGGATGTGAAATTCACGTTTATGTCGGGTTTGTTCTTAGTGTGCTTGCTAGATAAGAGTCTCGGAAAAACATTAAAAACAGGAAGAACTTAAGAATGGGACAAGAGGATCAGAAAACGCACCCTGTTGTATTTTTCCTGGGTAGATACGTGGGCAACGCACTTGTGGCCAACACCTTCCATGTCCCAGCAAACGCACGCCTTGAACAGAAGCCGCTTTTTCAAAAATCCTTTACCTCATTACATTCTTTGCACAAATCCCATCACGCAGCTCGTTCGTCCTAGAGGAAAAGAGTAGAGAAATATCCTTCCCAGAAGAGAATTTCTGGGTCAGCCATAGTTGGTGCAGATTTGACTCATTTTCATGACACCCTGGCAGCTTTATATTAAACCTTCATTCCCATCCTGCAGACGGTCGTGCGTTCACAGATAGCGACTCCCTTACAGGGAGCACCGCCTCCTTTCTCTTTGTCCTGTGTTCACAGAGAGGAAATGTCAGACCTGAAAAAAGAAAAGTTAGCTTTATTTTATTTTATTTTATTTTATTTGGTTTTATTTGGTTTTATTTTATTTGGTTTTATTATTTTATTATTTTATTTTATTTCATTTTATTTGGTAAGTTTTTTGAAAAAAGAAAAAACGATTTATTTTATTTTGTTTATTTTTGTTTGCTTTTTTGAGAAAAGAAAAACCTGTTTATTTTATTTTATTATTTTATTTTATTTATTTTTGGCAACTTTTTTGAAAGAAAGAAAAAGCTGTTTATTTGATTTGGTTTTATTATTTTATTATTTTATTTTATTTGGTAAGGTTTTTGAAAAAAGAAAAAGTGATTTAATTTATTTTGTTTACTTTTGTTTACTTTTTTGAGAAAAGAAGAAGCTGTTTATTTTATTTTATTATTTTATTTTACTTGTTTTTGGTAAGCTTTTTGAAAAAAGAAAAATTAGTTATTTTACTTTGTTTATTGTTGATAACTTCTTTGAAAAAAGAAGAAATGGTTTATTTTATTTATTTTTGGTGACTTTTTTGAAAAAAAGAAAAAGCTGTTTATTTTATTTTAGTTTCTAATTTATTTTATTCTATCATTTTATAATTTTATTTATTTTTGTTAACTATTTGCAGAAAAGAAAGAGCAGATAATTTTATTTTATTTTGTTTCTTTTTTTGGTAACTTTTTTGAAAAAAGAAAAAGTCATTCATTTTATTTCATTTTTGTTTTTATGTTGTTTTATTTTGTTTATTTCAATTTAATTTACTTTTACTGTATTTTTTTCCCTTTCATTTCATTTTACAATTTTCGGTAGCTCAGTGAGGACGGGCCCTAACATACTAGAGAAAGAACACGATACCCTAATAGAAACGCCCCCCACAGCCAGCGTGCAGGTGAGATATTCTGCCTAAACATACTGCTTTTATACTATTTTTTCCGTGTGTTCCTTACCCGTCCTGGAAATTCACTTCTCATTCACAAATCCAACACTCTAGAAATCAGGTCAGCAAATTATGCCCCCCTCCCCCACCCCTTCTGCTGCCTTTCTTTGCACGGCCCTTGGAGAACAGTTTTTCTATTTTTTAATAGTTGGGAGTGGGGGGAAAAAATCAAAAGGAAAACCGTATCGTGCACCTATCACGATTACAGGAAACTCCAATTCTGTGCCTATAAGGTTTTATTGGAACACGCGCATTCATTGGGCATTGTCTGTATACAGGTGAGCAGACCTCCAACCAGAAGATGAGCTTTTGTCCAAAGGGAAATTGAAAACACACAGAGTCTGGATTCAATAACCCGCATGTCAATAATTTTAGTGGAATAGTTATTATTAGCTCAACAGTATCATCAGTTAAAACAGCACCAGGAAAAAAACACGGCTTTTCTGAATTATGCGATCCGTATGGCCGCATGGCTGTGTGATATCACACACACATGCTATCTGTCTACACCCCTATATGTCCACGCGCATTTATATGTGCAGGTACACGCACATGTGTGTATATGCAATTGTATAGACGTACAAATATACACACAAAAGCGTGTGCATCCGTGGATATGGTACATACGTCCACCAAAACCAAAAAACAAAAACAAAAGAGTCAAATACCCAAAGTTTATGACTTCCTCCAAATGGGAAGGGACCCAATTGCTCAACAACCATAAAATGAATCCATATTCCACGGTAATGGAGAGAAACACGCTAGAAACACAGGCTCCAGGAAGGACAGATTTCACAGGCATTACAGCGCCCGCCAGGAGCCCGACACAGAGAAGCCTGTGCCTCATGGCCGTTTGCAAAGCCCCCAGCCACCCGCCCGGCTGCCCATGGCCACATGGGACCCTCAGAGACTGGGTCCTGGGTCCCCTCTGTGTTATTTCCTGACGTGGATGCTGGTAATTAAAAAAAAAATTTTTTTTAATGTTTACTTTTGAGAGAGAGAGAACGGGGTGGGGACTGGAGGGGCAGAGAGAGAGGGAGACACAGAATCCGAAGCAGCTCCAGGCTCCGAGCTATCAGCACAGACCCTGATGCGGGGCTTGAACCCACGAACCATGAGATCATGACCTGAGCCAAAGTCTTAGCCAACTGAGCCCCTCGATTTTCCTAAAGCACATTGGGCTCACACTGTGCACGTCCCCAGTCAATCCTAAATGTGTGATGCTTATCAATTTACGTTCTTAATAAACAACAGGGCCCCTACGCATGGAGGTCATGTCCTTATTTGGGTTTGCATCGTCTACACGGCTTTTCTAACACCTTTACTCGCGTGCAGATATCCTGCTGCCCAAAGCCATCAGGAGCTCAGAGCGCATTAAAAGGAGGGAGAACATAGGGCCGCCTGGGTGGCTCAGTTCATTAAGCCTCGGACTCTTGATTTTTTAAAAAGGCAGAGGGGCACCTGGGTGGCTCAGTCGGTTAAGCATCCGACTTCGGCTCAGGTCACGATCTCGCGGTCCGTGAGTTCGAGCCCCGCGTCGGGCTCTGTGCTGACAGCTCAGGGCCTGGAGCCTGTTTCGGATTCTGTGTCTCCCTCTCTCTGACCCTCCCCTGTTCATGCTCTGTCTCTCCCTGTCTCAAAAATAAATAAAACGTTAAAAAAAAATAAAAAATAAAAAGGCAGAAGGAACGCCTTCTGTTTGGATACTTGAATTTGGTTTTTTTTTTTTTTTTTGGATACTTTTATTTTTGCTAGGAAGTGTAGCTGATCTTGGAAGTGAAAATGCAGTTTCCTTATTCTCTGCACCTAGCAAATGTGTATTCTATGCTGAAATAGAGGCTTTTTAAAAATTTTTAATGCTTATTTATTTTTGAGAGATGGGTAGAGAGAGAGGGAGACACAGAATCCGAAGCAGGCTCCAGGCTCCCAGCTGTCAGCACAGAGCCCGATGTGGGGCTTGAACCCACAAACCGCAAGATCATAACCTGAGCTGAAGTCAGATGCTTAAGTGACTGAGCCACCCAGGGGCCCCAAGATGCACATTTAAATGTGCAAATAACTGGCTTCCTTCTTCCCGGCTGTAGGATGTCGGCTGTAGAATTAAGGCTGATGCTTTTCTCCCTGGTTGCCGGAATGCAGCCCCCAAATTCGGTGCCTTCCTGCACTTTCTCCCCCATCCCGGGGTGATCACCTACATTCCTAGGGAAGACGCCTGGCTGTCTGGGGGACAGGTTGGCTCAGGTTTGTTGCTACAGAGAAATCCTTCCAGAGCGACATTTCACTCATCACAAAAAGACCAAAAGACGTGACCCTCCCTCTGGCTCTCATTCCCCGTCATAAAAGCAGAGCCACTGTGAATAATAAAACAGGCCAGTATTTGTGGAAAAAGGGAATAGAGGGGTTCACCCCGTATGCAGCGTTCTGGTGCCCAAGCACCTGAGAGTTGACAGATTCCCCTCTGTGGCTCCAGTTCAGGATGGGGGCCTCAGGCTTTTTCTCTTGCAAAAAGGGGGTGATAAGAGGAGACCCCCCCCCCTGCCTTGCTGGTGCCATGTGGCCTATGTGAGCTGAAACGTGGATACGGTTTCTCTGGGCAGACTCCCCAGCAGGCGGGAAAAAGTTAACTAATGTTACTTCACCTTCCGGGTAGGGTTCTTTGCAAAGGGGTGTGCACGGGGATTAACACGCGGTCACCTTCCCTTACCAGTAATGACTCATCAGTTTTAGACAGAGTTTGTTTTGCAAAGGGCTCAGGACCAGGATTAATGCCGTGTAACCTTCCACTGGAAGTAACAATTTATCATTTTTACATAGATTTTTTTGTAAAGGGGTCAGCACAAGGATTAATGCAACCTAACTTTTCATTGAAAGTGGTTTTTCATTCGTTTTAGGTAGAGAGATAGAGAAACAGATATATTGCACTCGTCTTCATTGCTTGCGTAGACATTGCATACATCCTGTGGGGTTTAATTCTATGTAGAGATATTTAGTGTTTATAACTAATAATATAGATACGATAGTTTTCCACATAACTTTACATGTACGTACATATATAAATGCACACACATAGATGCTCTATTAGTTATACTGAATGTTTATAACTAACATACGTAGTATAGTGATACATATGTTTATATATGTACATATATTAAACGCACACATATACACCCTATCAGTTATATTAAATGTTTATAACTATACATATATACATAGTATAACCACACATGTAAGTTTATGCATGTACATATATATATATAAACACCCATGTACATCCTATTAGTTATATTTCATGTTTATAACTTTATATACATAGTATAGTTACACATGTAAGTTTATCCATGTACATATATAAACACACTGATATACACCCTATTAGTTATATTTACTGTTTATGACTATATACATATAGTCATAGTTACACATATAGGTTATGTATGTATATATATAAACACACACATATACACCCTATTAGTTATATTTACTGTTTATGACTATATACATATAGTCATAGTTACACATATAGGTTATGTATGTATATATAAACACACACATATACATCCTATTAGTTATATTTACTGTTTATGACTATATATATACAGAGAATAGTTACACATATAAGCTTATGCATGTACATATATATATATAAACACACACATATACAGCCTGTTACTTGTATTTAATGTTTACAACTATATATATATGTATATATATATGTATAGTCAAACATATAAGTTTATGCATGTACATATATATAAACACACTGATACAAGCCCTATTATATTTACTGTTTATGACTATATATATACAGAGAATAGTTACACATATAAGCTTATGCATGTACATATATATATATATATAAACACACACATATACAGCCTGTTACTTGTATTTAATGTTTACAACTATATATATATCTATATATATATATGTATAGTCAAACATATAAGTTTATGCATGTACATATATATAAACACACTGATATAAGGCCTATTATATTTACTGTTTAGGACTATATACATAGTATAGTTACAGATACAAGTTATGTATGCATATATAAACACACACATATACACCCTGTTCGTTGTACTTAATGTTTACAACTAATACGCAAACTATATACAGTTACACATATACATTTATATACATATACATAAAGACACACACATATAACAGAGACATGTATTATAAGAAATTGATTCATGATGGAGGCTCACACGACCCAAGATCTGTAGGCTAATTTGGCAAACTGGGGCCCCAACCTACCCGATGGCGTGAGTTCTCACCCAAACGCCAGCAGGCTCGAGACCCGGGAAGAGCCCGCGTTCCAGACACTCCAAAAGCAGGAGAAGGCACCTGTCCTGCTTCGACAGCACTCGGCAGGTGAAATTCTCTCTTCTGCCCCACACCTCTGCCTTTTTGATGTAGTCGGGCCTTCAACTGATGGCACAGGGCCCACCCACACTGGGGAAGGCCGTGTGCTCTACTCCGTGCATGCATTCAGTGCTCATCTATTCCTGAAACACCCTCACGGACCCACACAGGATCGTGTTTCCCCACACGTCTGGCACCCCCACGGCCCAGCCAAGTTCACACGTGCAGTTAACTGTGACTCTGCATCAATGTGCTCTTTTCAGCAAAGCGGTGATGGCTCCAAGGACGGACCTTCCCTTCCCCCACTCCGTTCCAGCCCTCAAGCTCAATGCACGTGCGGGTTAATTGTACCTGGACTTGGACCACTGAGGTGCCCAGCTGTTTGGTCAAACGCTAGGCGAGGTGTTGCTGGGAAGGTGCTTTGCCAAAGGGATGAACACCCACCATCAGCTCATTTTTAACAAAGTACACTTTTTCCATACGAGGTGGGTGGGCCTGGTCCAATCAGTCGAAGGCATGACACAAACGAACAAAAACCAAAGTGGACTCTCCCAGCAGAAGGGGGCGGTGGTGCCAGACCTTCCAGCCCGCTGCCCTGTGGAACTGGGACTCCAGATGGCCACGTCGATGCCGGCCCGTGTCTCCAGCCCGCTGGCTTGCGCCACAGATTTCAGCCTCGCCGGCCCCTGCAATGCCTGAGCCCACTCCTTAAAATACACCTGCACATGCACACGCATCCTGTTGGCTCTCTCTGGAGAACCCTGAGGAACACCACGGTAAAAGGGGCAACCCAGTCATCACCCCGAGTCCCGGAGCATGTCCCCTCCAAGGAACGGGGGCCCTCTGCAGGAAAATGCATCTCAAAACAACTTCCAAGGAAATGCCCCAAAGCAGGAGGCATGCATTTGGAATTGTGGGATCCGGGCTGGGTGCCCAGCTCTCCCTGGGGGTGTCTTTCACTGCAGGTGGGGGGGGGGGGGCGGTGGAGCCTGTGAGTGCGTCCGCGGGATGTTGGGACGTCCTTGACCACACCCACAGGCGGTGACATGTCTGGGGCAAAGGCCCTTGGGTGGCATCAGGGTGTCAGTAGCACAGGGGTCGATTACTACCCGGGGTAGGACAGCACCTGAGCTGGCCCCAGTGCCCCAGGGGAGGTGGGCTCTACCGTATATATGATAGTATACGTCCAGTTCCCGTCCCCAGGGGAGGTGGGCTCTACCGTATATATGGTAGTATACGTCTAGCTCTCGTCCCCAGGGGAGGTGGGCTCTACCGTATACATAATAGTATAAGTCCAGCTCCAGTCTCCCAGGGAAGGTGGACTCTGCCGTATATATGGTAGTATAAGTCCACCTCCAGTCCTCTAGGGGAAGGGGACTCTACCGTATATATGATAGTATACGTCCAGATCCAGTTCCCAGGGGAGGTGGGATCTACCGTATATATGATAGTATATGTCCAGTTCCAGTCCCCAGGGGAGGTGGAATCTACCGTATATATGGTAGTATAAGTCTAGCTCTCGTCCCCAGGCAAGGTGGGCTCTACCGTATATATAATAGTATAAGTCCAGCTCCAGTCCCCCAGGGAAGATGGACTCTGCCGTATATATGGTAGTATAAGTCCAGTTCCAGTCTCCAGGGGAGGTGGGCTCTACCGTATATATGGTAGTATACGTCCATCTCCCGTCCCCAGGGGAGGTGGGCTCTACCGTATATATGATAGTATACGTCCATCTCCCGTCCCCAGGGAGGTGGGCTCTACCATATATATAATAGTATAAGTCCAGCTCCAGTCCCCCAGGGAAGGTGGACTCTGCCGTATAGATGGTAGTATAAGTCCACCTCCAGTCCTCTAGGGGAAAGGGGACTCTACCGTATACATGGTAGTATACGTCCAGTTCCAGTCCCCAGGGGAGGTGGGCTCTGCCGTATATATGATGTATATGGGTTTATTGCGTTCTCCATGGTGAAACAATCATACCAAAGGATAATCTGCTTCACCCACACCCCCCAAAACGAGGTAACTTTTTTGGTAATTATCTGGTTAACTCAGTCAGTGAAATTTGCCAAAGTGATTCATCATCCCTAAAAGTTTTGTTTCTTGTTCTTTTGCTCTTTGATAGCACCCTTGAGATTTCTAACAATTAAATGTGACAGCCTTTCTTTGCAATAGCATCAGCACGTTTTGCAATCTCTGCTGAGCGTGGCTGTTTCCTAATCTCAGTTAAACTTCCTTGTAAGTCATTTATCTTCCTGATTCACTTTTGAAGGACCCACATCTCCCTGTGGGATGTCACGTCAGTGGATATTTAGAGCTCCAACTCCTTCTGGCTTTGATGTTGACACCGTAAGCATCTTTCACAAATTCCTGTGTCCCTATTTTCGCCCCATTTATTGAAAAGCCGATTCTGGGGAAACCGCACATTACCTCACGATGTGTCAAAATTCCTTGTCCTGCAAAGAAACGCTGGGGAGGCACAGCATGGCTGAGCTCACGGTGTCTGGCCTTTATCTGGCGCGGACAAGAACTGGGTGAGTTTCTAATTCTTCAGACCCGATTATGTGACTGACGAGCATTCGACAGGACAGAGCACATGGAACCATAATTTCCCCCATCTTATCAAGACTGCTTTGTCCTACTTACTCCTTTCATGCTCATGGATCTTTCTTGCTTACAAATTCTATACATGGTGTTAGGAGACTCCACAAAAGGTGCGGAAAGGAGACCTCTTTAACCTGTACGCACATCGCGCTCCGTGATTTTCTTGTCACCTCATTACTTGTGAAAAAGGTGCAGTTGCTATGGGATGTGGTTGACCCAAAGGAGCCCAGCCAGCGAGGAGGGCATCGATCCAGTCTTGGAACTCTGTTTTTATTCTGTCTGTCCTATTCTGAAATCTCTCTGCTTCCCCCTCCCCCCAAAAAAGCATTTGACTGGCAAGCAATAAGCCACCTTGGATTCAAACCTAATTATATTCTGAATCAATATTCTCTTCGAGGACCAGTACATTATTGATCGTTGACGAAGGCACGTACACGCACACGAGCGCACCAGTGAATTCAGCCCCTGTGAGCCCTGCCGTAATATTCCCACCCCTCTCCACCCCTCTCCATTCCTATTTTCCTTTCCCCCTTTTCCAGGGTCTGAGCTCTAGCTGAATCGGGTCGAACAATTTGCATGTGCTGGCCAGCGCTAAATGAATTTTCTAATTCCATTTATGTCTGATGCTCCTTAAAATGCACCTCCCTCTCTCCCTCCCTCCCTCTCTCTCTCTCTCTCTCTCTCTCTGTCATGCTCACAAGCACGTCTTTGTTCTGTCCATCCTGAGCAAAACACCAGTTCACGATGAAGTATAGCAAGCTTCCAAAAACACCCAGGCTTTCAAGCCTATAGAAGGGGTAAAAAACCCACACCACCGGGACACATGGTTTTCATCTAAAGGACTAAAATAATTCAAAAGAGGTCAGCATTTTTAAAATTAATTAGTGCTCTGCCTCTTGGTGAAAAACCAAAGAATCGTCTGTTGTACTGCAAAATGAGGTCATGGATTTTTTTTTTTTTCTATTCAAGCAGATGGTTTGCATTAAAAATGATACGGGCTAAGGGAATTTCAGCCTTTGGGGAGATTCCTGCACGCAGAGTTTCTTGAGATGCCCCTCTAGTCTCAAGGGGCGCATAGATGATAACCCCACAGGACCGGGCACCCGGGCAGTGAGTTTCTGTCTTTCCTGCATCATCCTGGGTGACAATATGCCCGAAGTCACCGAGAGCCAGCTTCCACCCCCGCATAGACTCAGACAAACCCCCGGGGAACCTGCAGGCGGGTGGGTTTGAACACACAGCCACTCCCTGCAGCCAGAACACTCATTACAGACCCAGCTGATTTTCTGGATACAGTAGACTCCACAGGTAACCAAAACCGCAAGATAACAGAATAGAAGGAAAACTCCCTGAGCCCGGACGCTTAAGTGGCCGCCATTCCCGACAAATGCTCCCAGATCCTCCCTGCGGAGAGACCGAATACAGAACCGGGCCGTGGCCAGACCAGCTGTGCAAACAGAAGTCTGACCCGGGAGCTGCAGTGAGCTGGCCTGAAAACCCCTGACAGCAATGGCCCCAAATGTCCGGGACCTGATCACCACCCGCCAACATCCCTCGCTTTTGCCCCTGGTTTTCTTCCCACCTTAGGACCAGCCCAGCAAGGCTTGGGTCAGGCTCCCCCTGACCGATCCCATAGGACGCCCTGCTTCTGGCCAGCCGCTACCAGCTCCTTCCCGCAGCCCCCAGCCCCCAGCCACGTGCACACCTGCCCTTTCCCATTTTTGTCCGCAAGGCAGGTGGGCCCCACCTGTGCCTGCCTCAGAGCCTCCACCGACACATCTGTGCTCAGCGGCCGACTCCTTCCCAAGCTCTGAATACGCTGCTCGCCCAGGTGGTCTCCAGCATTCCCCAGCATCGCGTCCACATCCTGCATTAAGTGTCCCCTGCTCCCTATTTGCCGTCCCCGAGCTGCTCTGCGACTCACTCCCCTCCTCTCTCCCCTCCAGGTCACGGCCACCTGCCCCCATCCTGCACACCCCAGGCAGGTGCTCACCCTGAGGAAGCCTGCTGGGACCCCTGTGCTCCCACCACCCCTACGCCACGTAGCCACCCCTGGTGCACACATTTGAAGGAGCCACTGAGTCTCTGCAGGCCTTCGGTTTCCTCCGCTCAGGTAAAGAGGGGCGTGTGCTGAGATCCGTTGAATCTTGTCTCCTGGCTGAAAGCACGGCAGCCTGAATCATCCCCCGGGAGGCTGGAGTCAACCTGTCTATTCATCTCTTGCCTGTAAGACAGAGAGAAGCAAACTCAGTTGGCTCGTACATCGAATATATTTATTCTCATTGAGTTGCCCAATCTCCCCTTGATAGGCATTTACATCACTTTATTTTTGTAAACGTTTATTTATTAGTTTGAGACAGAGAGAGAGAGACTGAACAGAGGAGGGGCAGATAGAGAGAGAAAGAGGGAGAGAGACAGGATCCCAGGCAGGCTCCGTGCCCTCAGCACAGAGCCCGACGCGGGGCTCGAACCCACGAACCGCAAGGTCATGACCTGAGAGGAAGTCAGACGCTTAACCGACTGAGCCACCCAGGCGCCCCTATATCGATTCACTGCACAACATCACGATAAATACTATGATGCCTGCAACGTACCCTCTGCCCTTGCTTGTATTCCTGGATGCTTTCCTTCGCCCAAGGGTCTGCACATGAGAAACTTGCTTTCCGCGGTAGACCAGAGATCCCAGATGTTGCTACTATGAATCCCCAAAACTGCCTTCTTTTTCACGGGCGTTGGGAAAAGCAGGTCTGGACGGACCCCCGCCAGATTCTTGGAGGCAGTGGATCTCAGCCTCAGCCCCACGGACGGTGCCAGCTTTCCGGGGCGAGCCTTCCGTCCGCAGACACACGGCTGTGAATCCGACGAGTGAGACGTTTGCCGACCCCAGCTCTCCGCTCTTATCGAAGCCTGAGCTTCCCGATGCTTTGGGCTTGACGTGCAACTAAGTGAGTCAAGGCTGGCTGCACAATACTCGTGCACCTGTGAAAAACCTCTTTCGTGAACCAACAGCCTCATATGGGATGAGTGAAGATATCCCTGATTTCCGCAAACTTGTCAAAGATGTGATCGTGTGTTTTCACAGAAGGTGCACACGTCAGGCTTCCCACTGGTTTCTTTGTGTGTCTGTGTCAGTGTGTGCGTGCTTGCATAGAGTTTTTAAAAATTAATCTCAGGGCGCCTGGGTGGCTCAGTCGGTGAAGCTACCAACTTCGGCTCAGGTCCTGATCCCACGGATCGTGGGTTCGAGTCCCGCGTCGGGCTCTGTGCTGACAGCTCGGAGCCTGGAGCCTGCTTCTGATTCTGTGTCTCCCTCTCTCTCTCTCTGACGCTCCCCAACTTGCACTCTGTACTCTCCTTCTCTCTCAAAAATAAATAAACAGTGATTTCTGACATAGTCTTTGCAGGCCACATGAGGACCACAGCCACTGGTCGTGGACGTTAACAGAGATACCAACGCCATTGAGTATAGACAGACTGTATGAAATATGGGTTTTTTTTGGTTTCTTTTTTTATTAAGAGACAGAGAGAGAGTGAGCAGGGGAGGGGCAGAGAGAGGGAGAGACAATCCCAAGCACACTCAACACAATCACTGCAGAGACCAACATGGGACTCGAACTCACCAACCATGAGATCATGACCTGAGCGGAAATCACGAGTCAGATGCTTAACCGACGGATGAGCAGTGAGGGATGACCTCACAGCTATTAGGGAGGGACCACGGACAAGGCAATGACACCATGTGTTGGCGAGAATGTGCCCATAACACAGCCTGAGCGACAAAGTCCGTTCTTCTGAGAATCCTTGACTTCCCGACGGCGTCCTCACATTGGGGACGTAGCATCCCGTGCTAGAGACTGACAGTGCTGATTCAATCTAGTCAGGGAAGTCATACGCCCCCGACAGAGCGGAGAAAAATACACCCACAACTGGAAGGATCACTCTCCGATGCCTGGCCTCCTGGCCCAGATCCACCTTTATTAGGACCCCTTTCCCCTTACCCTGTCCGTGCACCTTAAATCCCAGGGCCCAGCATTTCCACAATTCTCCCCAATTTGTAACTCTGTGACTCAAGAGACTGAGTCTTGTAGAGGCTTGAAGAGTGTCCCCCTCTCCCAAAATGCACATCCATCTGGAACTTCAGAATGTGACTTTATTTGAAAATAGGACCATTGCCATTGCAGGTTAGGATGATGTCATGTGCTGATGGCAATGACAGGTGTCCTTTGAAGAAGAAGAGACACAGATCTAAAAAAAAACAAGCCCATATCAAGACAGAGACAGAGATTGGGGTGATGGTTCTACAAGCCAAGAGTAGGGGAGGGAAAGTCATTTTCCTCTACCCTGCTAATTCTGTACCGGAGGGCTGCAAATTAAACGGACGATAAATTCACAAGAAAATAACTAGCTTTAATTATGTACATTTGTAACCATGGGAGCTCACAAAGAAAGCTGTAGCTCAAGGAGGCAGCCGGATGATTAGAGTTTGTGTAGCACCTTAGAGTAAACAGAGGAAGAGGGGTTTGTGCTTCCCATAGGAGGAAGTAAGTTTGGAGAAAAGGAAAGGTAAATTGTGTTGTAAATGGCATTGTCTTCTTCTGTGCATAGGAAAGTCTCTCGGATAGTAAGAAATGTCTCCAGAAGTCACTGTCTTTCGGGTAAGAGGTGTTTCTGCACATGTGGATTTCTTTTAGGAAAAAGGGAAATTCACATACTCCGTTTTTAGGCAGTTAGGGGAAAGTAAAGAGCTTTTCCTGCGTCTGCTGGCTTGCAAACACCTGTAGCTCAAAATCGTCCATATCACCAAAAATCTATAGTTTAGGATGGCACGTTGTGGTCCTCTTTGGAGGGAACGCTGAAGGTTAGCAGAAGCCCCCATGGTGGGAGTGGAGGGAGATGTAGGGGACAGACCTGGGAGAGGACACACCTGTTGCTGTAAGTCCCCAAAAGTGTGGTCATTTGTGAGGGCCACCCCAGGAATCTCCTACCTGTGCCACCCTGGGATTATCCGATTCGCAAGCTGTGCACCCTGACAACTGGACCTTCCCCTGCTTGGTCCCCATGGTGGCCTCCGCATCAGCAGCCTAAGGGACCTGATGTATCATCAGGCAGATGCCGGGCATCCTAGAAACAAACAAAACGGAACAAAACAAATGCCTTGACCCACCCACACCTCCCCCAAAAGGGGGAGAAATCACATTTCTTTTTTAAATTTGTAAATTTTAATTTTTTAACTGTTTATTTATTTTTGAGAGAGAGAGAGAGACAGAGTACGAGCAGGGGAGGGGCAGAGAGAGAGGGAGACACAGAATTCGAAACAGGCTCCAGGCTCAGCCGTCAGCACAGAGCCCGACGTGAGGCTCGAACTCGTGAACCATGAGATCATGACCTGAGCCAAAGTCAGACGCTCAACCAACAGAGCCACCAAGGTGTCCCGAGAAATTGCATTTCTAATGTGAAGCAAAGTAAATGAGGCAGCACAGACAAACAACAACAACAACAACAGAGAAACAAAAAAACAAAACCCACAATTTTACATTCTTCTGGGTTTACTGGGTCAGCGGTGAGGGCGGATACACGAGAGGTAGCAACAAAGAGCAACAGTGTTCAGAAGCATAAAAAACACAAGTGAAAATTCCTCTCCTCCCCGCCTCATCCACGACGTCAAATGAAAACTCACGGCAATACCGCTTGGCCCTTTTTCGATGGCCATTCCGAACGACCATTTCTGAAATCCTGTGCAAAATCAGCGTATGCATTCGTTGGGGTTTCTGCACCTTGAAAGAGGAGGTCCTGATACCCCGTTACCGTCCCTGGACCCCCCTGTCTTTCTCCAGATGGCTGGATCCTGTGTACAGAACGCTTGATTCCCCTGCATTCTCCGCCGAGCATGAAACACCCACCGAAATTTCTTTTTCTCATTCTGCAAGGTATAGACCATTTTTTTTTAGGAAGACAGCACGGTGTCCAATGATAATTTTAAATAAATTTCAATCCGAGTGGAGTCCACCTGATGGCAAAAATAATCCCCGTTGCGTTTTCTTACCAGGCGTACCACTGTTTTATATCATATGTGTTCTCCTTACATATATCGTATGCATGTATATGATATACGCATATATCCATTATATCCACACATGTATCTGAGATGCTTACTTATATACATTTCATGCGGTGCTGACCTAGTTATGCATTTGCATGCCAAACACCTTCATCGAGGCCTGGAAGCTGGGTCCGTCCAGTGGTGCCTGCGGACCACACCCAACGTCAACGACCTTCCCAATTCCAGTCGTCTCTGACCCAACAACATGCCCCAGGAAACACCAGTCTGCCCCCCTCCCCCACAGAGGACACCAGCCCTTCGCCAAACTGTAAAAACAGAAAAAGTTGGGATTCACACCCTCAGGCCACAGGTTTTGAGTAACACGTGACGTTGTCGCAGTTATGGCTTCCATGCTCCCACTTTGGAGGATGTAAGAAAAGTAAATCCAAACTCTGCACCAGGCCCTGTGCTTTCGCGATAAACACGGATGCTCAGCTGGCGGGGGGAGGGGGGAGGCCAGCGTTTGCGATGGGGCGGCAGGTGCACAGCGAGAGGGAAATGCAGTGGGTGGGGGAGGGGAGTGTGTGCCCAGAGCCCCGCCCCCACGTCCAGGCCGCAGCCCCTGGCACTGTCCCCTTCCCTGTGGGCCCCTGGCTGGTCTCTAATCCCAGGGACACCAGGTCAGCAAGAAAAACAGGGGAGGGAAGTCCGTTCCGGAATGAATGTTGAGGGTCAGCATCTGTGTGGTTGTGCGTGCATCTATCTGTTCACGGTGTCTGTGTCTGTGTCTGTGCACGGCATGGGCACCCTCCCTCCCGTCCCTCTCACTCTGGCTGTTTCTTAACCCATTTTAATTCGAAAATCGCACATTTGGGGACGCCCTGCCCTGAACCGGCAGCCTCTCAACCTGGACTGAGAAAACCAAGCAGCCCAGCATCTTTGTTCTTTCCAGACTAGTGAGAAGAAAACTCGACAGTGAAGCCCCAAAAGGGCCCTCCGTCACCCCTAGCTGAGAGGTTACATGCTGGAGGACCGTGAACCCGCCAGAAGGGACAGGAAGGGACGGACAAGGCAGGCGTCCCCGGTCCCCTGAAATTACGCAAAGTCCTCTAAAGCGTGTCCGCTGGCCTCCACGTTGGGTCCCCCGGAAGGTTCTGCTCTGTGTCAGCACCCATCCTTGCAAAGGGGAACCAGCAGGTCTAAACATCGCAGGAAGAAATGGGCTCGTTGCCTTTCCAGCCTCATTTTCAAAGGCTGGCTGTCCACAAAATGAAAATCCCCGGATCAACAAATTCTTTGCCCTTGGAAAACTCCCCCTCGGAGCTCACCCCGCCCACACCATCCCCTAGTTCGGAGCAGAAGGCAGCCTGGCCCTGAGTCAGATGGAATCCAGCAGGGAAAATCCGCAAGCCGGGATCCAGGGTGCTGATCCCGTGGGACAGGAGTGGGCAGCCACTCTCGCAGCCGGGTTCGGGGGTCCTGGAGGTCTGGGCACCTCCGTGCACAGGGACCGGGGCTCCTGGGTAGGAAAGCAGGATGCAAAACGCGGCTGCATGGACACACAGGGCAGATGGCACACAGCCAGACACAGCCCCCTTCCTCCTGCACCCTCTGCAGGGCTTCCACAGGGTGCAGAGAATACCGCCCCGCTCTGCTGTGCACCTGGCCCCAAATGGGTGGGGGTCCCACCCCAGGCCAGGTGTGACCACCCTGCCGAGCTGCAGACACAAAGCGTCCGTAGGTGTAATTGGCGGAGAAGAGACAGAGACGGAGAAAGAGACTCAGAGAGAAGGCGAGACAGGGAGGGAGGTCCCACTGCTGGGGCAGCTACGTTTAAAAAGCCAACAGACCCCGGGCCCCGGAGAGAGACAATGAGAGACAAAATAAATCCCCCGATGCAGATAACTCAGTACATTTTCTCTCTTCCCCAGGAGAGCACATGGAAAGTCCGGGATGACTTTTCTCCGGTTCTGACTCATCGGGGAAATTCCTCCTGCAATGTGGCAGTGATAGGCGTGTCTGTCCTCGTTTAGGGCCCAGGAGAATTCTGGGGCCTCCTCCTCCCTCATGTGCCGGTAGACAGGACGGGAGGCATCGGGGGAGCGGGTGGGGGTGCAGACGACCTGCTCGTGAACGGGAGTCCCCCTGATGAAGCCGGAGCTTGCACTCAGCTGGACGCCGCGTTTTACGCCCCTTCGTTTTCATTTCGATGTGTTTGCACAAAGAGGACAAGGTCACCTTAGCAATGATGCATGTTAGATACAAACATTAGCTGATGCTTGGAGCTCTCCACATTACTTAACAGGGATAAAATATTTCCTCCCCCACCTCACCCTGCCTGAAAGAAATGCAACATCGCAACAAAGTCTCGAGCTCCCTCGCAAAAGCTAGCAAATGACAGTCTGAGTCCAGTATCCAAAAACTGTCAGTGAAAGCTCTACAAGTCAACGCGTGCTTTTTCTGGGCTATTAATGAGGTCAAGAGGGCGGCCTTGCATGACAGACTTTTTCATGCCGTAGGATAGAACGGGTCTCCAGAAAAAATGGGTCTCGGACATTTGCTCACGATTTCACACGTCTGTATAGTTCTTCACTCAACTAAGTAACAAATTGAATGATGAACCAGGAAGATACCTTCATATGTGTGGATATGACTTACCATCATCTATCTAGTGTCTATCAATCATATGTCTCATGTATCTATGTATCTATCTAGCCATCTATCTTATTTATCTATCATCTAGCCATCATATCCATCCATACATATGTATGTATGTATGTAACATCCATCGATCAATCTATCATCTATCAATGATACTTGTATGTATATATTTGTCTATGTATCCACCCATCATATCTGTCTATTCATCCTTATATCTATCTATCTATCATCTATCAATCATATCCATCTATGTATGTATCGATCTATCATCCATCCATCCATCCATCCATCCCTATATCTATCTATCTATCTATCACCTATGTATCCACCCATCATATGTATGTATGTATCTATTTATTCATCCATCTATCCATCCACCCATCTAATCATCTATTATCTATCTACCTATTATCTATCCATGTATACATCTGTCACTTATCATCTATCTATATACCTACCCATCATCTATCTATCCATCCATCCATCCATCCATCCATCCATTATATCTATCTATCTATCTATCTATCTATCTATCTATCTATCTATCATCTATCCATCCATCCATCCATCCATCCATCCATCCATCCATCATATGTCTGTATCTGTGTATCTATGTATCTATGTATCTATGTATCTATCTATCATCTATGTATCCACCCAGCATATGTATGTATGTATCTATTTATTCATTCATCTATCCATCCACCCATCTAATCATCTATTATCTATCTACCTATTATCTATCCATGTATACATCTATCTGTCACCTATCATCTATCTATATACCTACCCATCATCTATCTATCCATCCATCCATCCATCCATCCATCCATCCATTATAACTATCTATCTATCTATCTATCTATCTATCTATCTATCAATCATCTATCCATCCATCCATCCATCATATGTCTGTATCTGTGTATCTATGTATCTATGTATCTATCTATCTATCTATCTATCACCTATGTACCCACCCAGCATATGTATGTATGTATGTATCTATTTATTCATCCATCTATCCACCCACCCATCTAATCATCTATTATCTATCTACCTATTATCTATCCATGTATACATCTATCTGTCACCTATCATCTATCTATATACCTACTCATCATCTATCTATCCATCCACCCATCTATTCATCCAGCTACCTATGTATCTTTCATCTATCTATTAATCCATCTATTAATATATCAACCCATCTATCATCTGTCTATCTATCAATCATCTATATCTATCCACCCATCACCGACCTAGGCATTTCTACGGAGTCATCCCTTTCCCCCGTGACCATGCACACATCATGATGTGAAACCAAGCAGCCACCACATTTCGACAGCATGTGCTGTGTAGGAGGGGTTTGCAAAGAGTCCACATTCCTTTGTCTTCAGGAAGTGATCAGAGCCCTTTGGTGGTGCGGCCGGCTAAGCTGTGATTCCATTTGGATTTAATAAATGATTCCATGTAACCCTGCAAAAACAACCACCACCTCTAGATTTCATGCATGGTGACAAGATCTGGGATACGCATTAACAAAGAGAGGGACAGTGATGAACTTAACATTTGTCTGGTACAAATAAGATTTGCTGTAGATTTTTGTGCGCGTGTGTGTATGACCCAATTATAGTTTCAACATCAATTTTTAAAATTACTCTCTCTGCTTTTGCTAAGGGTCACTGACGCCTTATGGTTTATGGTATATCCATCTGTTCAGAATTTTTCCAACATTTTAACAATTTCCGTTAATATTTCAACTCCACGAGTGATGTTTAGAAAGCTAAAGCGTTTGGACTCCGGGTTGGTCCTGCTGTTTCAAAAGCACGAGTTGGGTTTATACTATCTGAAGTGGAAGATTTTTTTTTTCCAGGGGAGTGGAATTTCCACATGGCTTTGATCATTTTTTTTAATATTTATCTATGTTTTAGAGAGAGAGAGAGTAGGTGGGGCAGGGACAGAGGGAGACGCAGAATGTGAAGCAGACTCCAGGCTCTGAGCTGTCCGCACAGAGCCCGATGTGGGGCTCGAGCTCACAAACCGTGAGATCATGACCTGAGCCGAAGTCGGATGCTGAACCGACTGGGCCACCCAGGCGCCCCTCAACTACGTATGCCTGGGGCGATCCTGGCTGTCAGTGGATGCTGTCTGTTACATTCTTACAAGGAACCCGAAGCCTGTGCGAAGCATGGGCCCCCATGCTCGCATGCGGCACCGCTCGGGTTAACGTAACACCTAAGACAAGGCGCTCAGAAGAACTTTCCCCTGCTAGCGGATATGTGTCCTCTACTGCCGGTGTGAATCGATTTTCTCCAAATCTTAGAATTCTTTCCTGTACAAAAGAAATAAATAAGTAAACAAAAGCACTTTCCTTTATCTCCACACCAGCAAGCTTTGGTTTTAATGAAACGAAATCTTGAGAATTACCGTGCCTGCATTCTGCTGGCTGTTTCCAAACCAGCTACTTTTTCCACTGACGTCGACGTGTACGTGGAAACCTTGCTCCTTCGGAAATTATATTTCTTTTGCTGCTTCTGAAGCATAAAAGGTGTCTGGAGAGCTGGCAGGAGGCTTTAACAACTTTTGACTTTTCCTCAAATGCATCCAAGACTCAAATCAAACCAGTAACTGTCGATTTCCCGCTGTGTATTATAAAGGTTCATTAAAGCAAATGTAGAGAATTTTTTAAGTTTTGCCGAAATCCCAAGGGGCAGGTCAGGAATAACACTTGGCGATTGCTTCCTTTTCAGCCTTCAGAAACACACAGAAACCCAGGATAATCCACTGGCCTCTGGGCAGTTACCTAATATGGAAACTCTTGTGGGTTAAATGGTGACTCCCAAAATATATGTCCAAGTCTTAACCCCAGAACCTTCCAAAGTGACCATATTTGGACAAAAAAAAAAAAAAAAAAGATAGTGTCATTGTAAGAGACAGAAGAGGAGAGACACAGACAGAGACGAGAAGCCACGTGAAGACAGAGGCAGAGACAGGAGGATGTGGCCACAGGCCCAGGGCCGCCTGGAGCCCCAGACGCTGGAAGAGGCAGGAAGGAGCCTCCCCTGGAGCCTCTGGAGGGGGCACAGCCCTGCCTGGATCTCAGCGGCCCTGCCCTGCCTGGATCCCAGCGGCCCTGCCCCGCCTGGATCTCAGACCCTGGTGTCTACAGCTGGTGGAGGAGGGATTCCTGTGGTTTTTCAGCCACCTGGTCTGTGGTCACTTGTTAGATCTGCTCCCAGAGGATCCTATAGACCCTTCCCCAGAACTCTTGGCCTCTAACTTTTTGGCAACGTCCCTTCCCCTTTTTATGCAGCAATCACTCCTGGATAAAGAAAGCCTGGACACCTTTGCAAGTGTGGCTGTGTGAACCCGTGTGTCTTCATCTACATCACAATACTGCCTCTCAAAGGTGTGTGGGTGTTGGACTGAGTCTTGGTTTCCTGGCATAAGAAAATTGTTCCCCATGACTGTTCCTGTCTCTGCCACATCCTGCCTTTCTTGCCATCTATGGCTCCGGGGAAAAACCGTAAGATTGCGCACAGACAAGAATGGAGAGGCTACACCTGCCAGAGATGCTTTGTCTGCAAAATTGAACAGGCAGGTTGGAACGTCTTCCTCTATCGGAAAGAAGGGAAAATAGATGCACAGGGAAAAGGGAGTTCAGAGGGAGTCAGGACGATTTGTTCCGTGCAAGAGTCTTTCCCAAGCCGGCACGGTTTTGTAAACTTACAGATTCAAATCACTGTCCTCATGATAATGGAAAGACTGGCCTTGAATCTGGGGCGGGGGGTGGGGGGCAAGTGTGATTTTGAATGACATGGTAAGACATTACATGAAGACTGGAGGTCAAAAAATCAACAGGTAACTTTTGGGGGCTCCTGGGTGGCCCAGTCGGTTGAGTATCCCGTTCTGGTTTTTTTTTTTTTTTAATGTTTATTATTGAGAGAGAGAGAGAGACAGAGACAGAGAGAGAGAGAGAGAGAGGGCACAAACAAGGGAGGGGCAGAGACAGACACACACAGAATCCCAAGCAGGCTCCAGGCTCCGAGCTGTCAGCACAGAGCCCGACATGGGGCTCGAACCCACAAACTGAGCCTTTTCTCCGTATTTGGGAAATATGGCCCGAATGATACAGACCGCTAGTCCGTGTTGCTGCGAACCCACGTGCCCCAAGACCAGTTCCTTCTTTGTCCCTACATTAGATTGTAAGATGAAGACAGGGACTGTGTCTACATCCCTGACAGACACCCCTACCTGTATTGTTCCCTCATGATGTGCTTGCCGAGTAATGTAAGGACCATTCACAATTCTGCCTGAAAGCACATTCTAACTCATGAGATAAAATAAATACATCAAAAGCAATATGGGTGGTTCTCGATTTTCCTTGGCTGTGCAATATCTCCTCGTAGGTAATAATTTATTGGCACAGACAACATGACATTTAACTCTTCCACTCCTAAAAGGAGTATCTGTTGGCATTCTTGGGGCATCAGACAAGAAAGAAAGAACAAATTGGTTGAAATCATGGCTCTTTAAAGGCAAGAACCCATTCGAAGCATCAGGGGATGTACATTGATGAGATCAAGGAAACCCCCGCGTGGCTGGAGCTGGTGTCCCCAAACGCCCACTTGTCGTCTCCAGACCAATGGTACCCTCTCATCCAGTCCTCACCATCTCCTGCCTCCTTGGTATTTCCACTGGGATACTTGTCAGCCATATCTCAAATTCGGGCTTTCCACTGGTGGGATCCCCCCCTTCCAACGGCCATCTTTGCAAATGGCACCCGTGTCCCTGCAACGGCTTACACGAAACAGCAAGAAGCCATCTGTCGTAAACATTTTTTCTCTTCCTTTGCACCCCTTTCCCACAACCAATTAGCAGCACATCCAATTACTTCTACTGACGATGCGTGTCCAGAATCCAGGCATCCTTTGCCATTTCTAATGCCCTTGTTGTGGGGCAGGCCATCACCGCCCACATAGCCTGGGGCAACCACCCTCTCTTCTCCTGTCCCTGTGTCCTGTGGCTCTGTTTTAGCCACCCAGCTTTGATCGCCACCCCTAGTCCTATGTTTTTCCTCCACGCCTGGGTCCTTTCAAAGCCAGGTCCTCCCCATCCTTCAACGTCAACCTAAAGATAGCTCTTATCTTAAACATCCAGAGAGTAGAGACAGGTTTACACTCATCCAATACCACTTAAAATTTCAGAGATGCCTTCGATAAGCGCTGAAGCTTGTCCAAGAAGAGACTCTCAGGGAAATCACCAGCAATCAGGGCCAGCTTCCTGATGCCTGACCCATATTGTCACACGCTAGTCCCTCCCCCAAGGAATGGCCCGCCTGGCTGAATGCCCTGCCCTCCCTGTCCCCACATCCTTATGGATTTCCAAAGAAGGAGCCCAGGGTTTTAATTCTGCAGTGGGCCCCTCAAATGACATAGCACATCCTGACCCCAAAGGAGGAGGCCCCCAGGCTCATTGTGGTTATGGCATTATTACTCAGACTGAGAACCTACAGAGGTAGGTTTAGATGCACAAAGCCTGTCTTTGCAAATATGCCAATTATACGTGTTTCTTGCAACTGGGTTTTGGGAACGGTCCCTCAGGGTGACAGGGCGTCTGGATCGCTGAGTAAAATTCTGCTAAAAGGAAACTGAGATTTCTTTACAGTTAAGAAAGGACACAGGGGAGAGACACATGAGGGGATATTTGCATTTTCCTGGTGGAAGCTTTGCTTGCCTTTTATCTAACTGCAGTGGGAAAGGAGGGAACGTGGGTGGCTCAGTCGATGAAGCATCCGACTCTGGATCCCAGCTCAGGGTCTTGAGTCATGAGTTCAAACCCCAGGTTGGGCTCCACGTTGGGGGTGTGATGGCTGGACAACCGTCTCTCACACCAAATCCTTGTCCCCGAGGAATCCGGATGTCCCGTAGACATTGTCCTTCCGGCATACGTGGGCTGTGTCTGCCTCCCACCATGTTCTGGACACTCACTCTGGCCAGAGGCTGGGGTGGAGCCCCAGACACCACATAAGGCTAGCCCTACAGGTCTTCACTGTCTATCCATCCATCCAAGTTGGGATTTCCTCCTGAAACCCCAGGGCATCCAGAGTCACATTCCACAAGAGATTTTGAGTCTAAAATGCCGTTGGAGGTAGGTCCACCGTTTCCTTAGACACGCTACATATGCAAGACTGGAAGAGTAGATGGTGAGGGCAGCAAAACATTAGAATCACTTGCATGCATATCCCACCTCAAATTATCATGTTCGCCCCCTCCCTGGAACAGGAGGGTCTCAAGACAAGAGAAACGATGCACCTTTGGTCCACATTTGTCTGGATTCTTCCACGTGTCTGATGAATGCATCACCATACTCAGGATGGATGAACAAAAACACATCACAAATAGTAGCTGTGATCAACGTGTGATTGCTTAGAAAATTCCAGATGGTGAAGTATGCATCCCTGGAACAGGAGGGTCTCAAGACAAGAGAAACGATGCATCTTTGGTCCACATTTGTCTGGATTCTTCCACGTGTCTGATGAATGCATCACCATACTCAGGATGGATGAACAAAAACACATCACAAATAGTAGTTGTGATCAACGTGTGATTGCTTAGAAAATTCCAGATGGTGAAGTATGCATCCCTGGAACAGGAGGGTCTCAAGACAAGAGAAACGATGCATCTTTGGTCCACATTTGTCTGGATTCTTCCACGTGTCTGATGAATGCATCACCATACTCAGGATGGATGAACAAAAACACATCACAAATAGTAGTTGTGATCAACGTGTGATTGCTTAGAAAATTCCAGATGGTGAAGTATGCATCCCTGGAACAGGAGGGTCTCAAGACAAGAGAAACGATGCATCTTTGGTCCACATTTGTCTGGATTCTTCCACGTGTCTGATGAATGCATCACCATACTCAGGATGGATGAACAAAAACACATCACAAATAGTAGTTGTGATCAACGTGTGATTGCTTAGAAAATTCCAGATGGTGAAGTATGCATGCTGAGTATTGTCTCTAGGTCTGACTGTGTTTCTTTAATTTTTTGCTTTCTGCTATTCTTACCAGAAAATGTGTGGTCATAACCACACACACAACCCCCCATCTCATCTTGTAACATAATTACCTCTTAACATGAACAAAGCAGGTGGGGTGAATTTTTTGATCGAATCAGAGGGGTAACATTGAAAACGGGGTCCATGCCTTGCAAATTCCTTTTTCGGGAATGCAGTTGAAACTTACGCTTTTTGTTTTTTTTAAATGAAAGATGTGTATACATTTAAAAAGTTGTTTCTTAGGAATTTTGAGTCAGGGATGCACACAGCTATATTAGTGTGCCCTCTTGTGGTTAAATTAATCTAATGATTAAAAGCATCTAACACTCAAGAAAGCTTAAATTATTAGGTATTGAGGATGGGGGAAAAAGAATTTTTTTATGTATAAAGTAACTTTTATAGCATTTTCAGGTTCCTGGCAATATTGAAAAGAAGGTGTAGCTTCCACAATACCGACTTAGCAAAAAACACTTTAAAGTCAGTATATATGTGGAGACAATTTTATGATTTATAACTCTATCTGGGACAATGGTTAACCAATGGCCCTTTTGACAAGTGGCCAAGACATGCACTATTTTGATCTATGACACGCCTTTCATTCTAACCCACATATTTTAATGTATCTTCAAAACAGCTCATCGAAAAGCAACTATTTACCTAGCATTCTGTGTGGGACCGGGTGCTAAGTCCTTTATATAGGAATTATCTCCAGGAATCTCCACGCAAGTCCAGTGATGTGAGTGTGGTTGTTACCTGCATCTTTTAATTAACATTCTTTTTTCTTAAGTTTATTCATTAATTTTCTTTTTTTTTTAATTTTTTTTAACGTTTATTTATTTTTGAGACAGAGAGAGACAGAGCACAAATGGGGGAGGGTCAGAGAGAGAGGGAGACACAGAATCTGAAACAGGCTCCAGGCTCTGAGTGGTCAGCACAGAGCCCGACGCGGGGCTCGAACTCACGGACCGCGAGATCATGACCTGAGCCAAAGTCGGACGCTTAACCAACTGAGCCGCTCAGGCGCCCCTATTTATTAATTTTCAAGAGAGAAAAAGACAGAGAGTGAGTGGGGCAGGGGAAGAGAGAGAGGGAGTCACAGAATCCAAAGCAGGTTCCAGATTGTGAGCTGTCACAGCACAGAGCCCGATGCCGGGCTCAAACCCACGAGCCATGAGATCATGACCTGAGCCAAAGTCGGACACTTAACCCAACTGAGCCACCCAGGCATCCTTATTATTGACATTTTATACACAGAGACACTGAACCATAAGTGGGCCAAAGACACACGGCTGGGGACAAGGTCAACTGCTATTGAATTCTGTACCCATTTGTCTCAACTCTACAGATACGACTGTGCAGGATGGGAAGGTGTCCTTGACTATACATGGCTTGCTTTTTCCTACAGCCTTCACTTCAATGTGTGACTTGGGGACGTAGAAGGAACAGAGCTGGGACCTAAGAGCACTCCTGAATCATGTGTCTCCAACCTGCAGTCTGGAGTGGGTCACCCTAGTCAGTCTGGGATGTGGCCTTTCTTGGTCAATCCCTTTAACCACCTCCCACTCTGTCTCCTTCACCCATAAAATAAGGGGGCTTGGTGAGAAGGTCTCAGGAGATCCTTCTCAGGCTAAAGTGCTCCGATTCTCCTCTGTGACATCCTAAATTCAAAATGAATCTTCTCGTAAGATGTGTCATAAAATCAGGATGTGTTGGAAGTCTTAGGACAAGCAGTGTTAGAGAAATGATGCAGCCTATGTAACTAATCCTTCATGAACTAATAAAGTCCAAGAAGGCTGCCTGAGATCACTCAGGAGAGAAACAATACCCGATATTAACACGGTTATTTGTGTTTGATAGTTGTGTATGGGGACTTGGGGTGTGTTCTCCTGAGCATATGACTCAACAATTTCCAAGCCCCAGTTGGTTATTTATTGGTTTATTATTGGTTATGTGAACGTCATAACCCTTGGTACCTGTGAATGTTCCCTTCTTTGGAAATAGGATCTATGCAGATGTTAAGATGACGTCTTACGAATCCAATGACAGGTGTCCTTTTAAAGAGAGGGGGGCTTGGGGACAGGCACACAGAAAGGGAAGAAGACTGCAGGAACACGTTGATGGCAACCAGAGCGATGTGTCTATAAGCTGAAGGACCTTGAGGATTGTGGCCACCACCAGAAGCTGGGACAGATCCAAGCAGTGAAGGATTCCGCCCATAGCTTCAGAGGGAGCACAGCCGTGCAGATGTCTTGATTGTGGCGATCTATCAAGGCAGCCCAAGCAAACTCGTGCAAGGACTCCTACCCAAATCATGGAGGGGAAGTTAGACTCCATCAAATCTCTGGCACATCCTCAGGGGGAAATCCACGCACCTGCCCCTCCCAAGCCTTGGATGGACTACTCCCCATTCAGTTTCTGTGGATGAAGATAAATCTGTTGGCTCAGCAGCCTACCGGTATTTTAGACTAGTTCCTTTCAATGCATTATTATTTAATCCATATTATTTTTCAACTACTCAATTATTTCAATGACTCAATACAAATTCAATCATAATTTCAATGATTATTCTTTAATGGTCGATTTTTTTTTGTTTCCCCATCAACGGTGCACACAGGACCTAGATACACATTTATCCCCAAGAACAGAGAAGAAGTTGACAGATAGCATCACCACCAATGGGCATTTAATAATCTGGAACAGAAGATGAACGCATGGGCTCTCCAATTCCTTCCTTGAAATTTTGCAGGTGCCACGATCGGTTGACTTTGTCTGCCTGTGCTCAATCTTTTCCTCATGCCCCCACGGCAGATGTGTTCCCTTCTGTGTCGCACAGACAAAATGGGAACACCCCACAGCAAGGCTTTAGCCATACGTTGCCCTGATTCAATTCGGAAATCTGGTGCCGGACAGGAATGATGCTTTTCTTGTGTTCCTTCACAGCATTGGCCACCGTCTGGATCACCACATTGTAAGAGGGCTCCGTGTCTGGCGTCAGAGGTGTGGACTCAGAGGGGTCCCTTGTGAGGTCAAAGAGCAGAGGAGGGTCATGGTAGGTGACCAGTTTTCCCGAACATCGGCAATATTGGGTCTCATAGCAGCCTTGAGCTCCTGGCGGCTGGAACACAGGTGTCACGTAATGAACCTTCCACACTGCCTCACCTGGACAAGAAAAGGCACGTCAGCGACATCCAACCCATGTGCCAACCCATCTTGTGTTCTACCTTCTCAGGCATTTTCCCTGTTCTTCCTCCTTGCCCACAGGTTAAGGCTAAATGTCATTCCATCCTTAGAACAACACTAAGAAATCAGACTCCCCTGGTATAATTTTATATATCCTTGGAATCTGTCACACGTTTTGCATCTCAAAACGTATTATTTCTTATAGATGACCCCCTACCTTTCTAAAGACAGTGATTCTTAGAATGATTTCAAAGAAGGTGTTTTCAGTGGCCACCCTAGAATAAATGACTTGTCTCAACAAAGTGTTGAGAATGGAGTTGAGTGGCTATAATCTTGGCGTCCATAGCAAGCAGGGGCTCATGTACTCACTGTCCTTTGGATGCCAGCGTGCTGCATGGAGAAAGGCACCACAGTAGTGGAACAAGAACTCATGCTCTGAGCGCTCGACATCTCCCTGAAGCAAAGGCATGAGGTCCTGGCCATCGATCACCCTGCAAACACATGCAAAGGGCATCAGGCAAGGGGAAGCTGACCACTGGGCTGTTTGAAGGATGACATTCATGGGACGCCTGGATGGCTCCATCAGTTAAGCGTCTGACTCTTGATTTCGACTCCGGTCATGATCTCGCGGTTCATGAGTTCGAGCCCTACATCAGGTTCTGCAATAGCCTGTTTGGGATTCTCTCTCTCTCTCTCTCTCTCTCTCTCTCTAACTCTCTCCTGCCCTTTCTCTCTTTCTCTAGCTCTCTGCCCCTGCCCTGCTGTCTCTCTCTCTCTCAAAAATAAACATTCAAGGAAGCAAACAAACAAACAAAATACAACCAAATCACAATTTCATGAGCAATTGCCTTTCTACTTTTACAGGAAATCTTATAGAACCTCTAAAAAAATCTTATACTTTTTCTCTTATATTAGAAAAAAGGATCTTCTACCTCATGTTAGAAAACAGTAATAATAAAACCTACCTTGTCATAAGAAATACAATAATAAGTGTCAGATAATCCTAAAAATGATCATGAAAGAATGAACACTCTCTTTATTCTCAGATACAATGATTGCCTGTGTTGATAATCCCTTAAGAGTTCTGTGCACTAATTCAGTTTAGCAAGGTCACAAGTATAGAATTTTATCTCTATATCTTAGCAATGAACACCTAGGAAATCCATTTTTTTCAACGTTTTTTTTTTTTTTTTTTTTTTAATTTTTGGGACAGTGAGAGACAGAGCATGAACGGGGGAGGGGCAGAGAGAGAGGGAGACACAGAATCGGAAACAGGCTCCAGGCTCCGAGCCATCAGCCCAGAGCCCGACGCGGGGCTCGAACCCACGGACCGCGAGATCGTGACCTGGCTGAAGTCGGACGCTTAACCGACTGCGCCACCCAGGCGCCCCGGAAATCCATTTTTTTTAAACTAGCATTCACTACAGCATCACAAAACACGGTTTCCAATGTTAAAATTTTGTGTCCCAAAGCCACAAAATATCTGATAAGAGAACTGAATGTCCAAGAGATGTACAATGTCCATAGACTGGAAGACGCAAAATTGTTAAGATGTCAATTTTCAACAAGCTGATCTATAGATTTAATGCAAACTCAACCAAAATCCCTAAAGGGTCTTTTGCACAAAGTGAGCAACATGTTCTAAAATTTACATGGGAGAACGAACAAATAATTGTTAAAAAGAAGGAACTAGTTTGAGGATTCATACTAAATCATTCCAAAATTTAGTACAAAGAAAGACTAATCAAGCCAGTGTAGTAAGGTCATAAGGGTGGGCATATGAATCAGTGAAACAGGAGACAATCCAAGAAACAGACCAATACATATGTCGGTCAATTGATTCTCAACAAATGTCCAAGGTTATCTAGTCAAGGAAGAACTGTCTTTCCATAAATGTCACTAGAACGATTAAATATCTAAATGCAAGAAAAATAAATCTCAATCCATACCTCACACTATATAAAAAATCATCTCAATATGGACCATAAGCCTAAATGTAAAACCTGAAACTGAAAAAAAAAAAAAAAACACAAGAAGAAATCATAGCAGGAAGTCTTTGTGACCTTTGAATAGAAAAATGCGATTTAGATATATTACAAAAATTACAATCTATAAAAGAACAAAAGAGGTGCCTGCATGGCCAGTTGGTTAAGCACACAACTCTTGGTTTCGGCTCAGGTCACGATCTCACAATTGGGGGGATCAAGCCCAGCATCGGGCTCCGTGCTGAGCATGGAGCCTGCTTGGGATTCTCTCTCTCTTCTCTGCCCTTCCCCTGCTTGAGTGCATGAAATATCTCTCAAAAAGAAAAAAAAAAAACAAACATTTACAAAAAATTTTTTAAAATTTTTTAAATTTTTAAAAAAGTAAATTGACCCTTATCAAAATTGAAAACTGCAAGCTAAGAGAACGAACAGAAGCCACAGAATGGAAGATAGGACTGGCAAAATGCAGCTCTGATGAAAAACTTGTGTTCAGAATATATAAAGAACTCTCACAATTCAACAAGAAGAAAATAAAATGCCCAGTTTAACAAAACAAAAATGGACAAATGGTTGGAACAGACACTTGGCAAAGAATGGACACGGATGGACCAATAAGCACATGGAGATGTGTCCAACAGCATTAGTCCTTAGGGAAACACAAATTAACAGCATGATCAGATTCAACTGCATCGTTATTATATAAGATGGAAAAGAATGGCCATAGCAAGTGTGGCCAAGAATGTGGAGCCACTGGAAATCATACATATCGCTGGTGGGAATGCCAAATGGGGCTGCCATTTTGAAAGTCCATCTGAGAGTTTCTCATAAACATTTATTGATACTATGACCCAGATTTCCTGCTCTTGGTCATTTACTCCAAAGAAATAAAAATTCATGTCTACCCAAAGACCTCTGTGCAAACATCCAATGCAACTTTCATCATAAAAGCCAAGTTTCTTTCTTCAAAGCACACATGCCTTTCAGAATCTCATGGAGCCTCTCAGCTCAGTTTTCCACTGAAGAGTAAAAAAAGTACTGGGAATAAAGATAAGATGTTTTTAGAACTAATTCTGCAAAAAATAAAAAGCAAATCAATTCTAGGAAGGAAATCCTAATCAGGGATCAGAGGACAATATTTCTTGGGGTTGTAATTCTGCAGAACACTTTGAGTCCAATATATAGATTATACCAATGTCCCAAAGTCAGTGCACCCCACTGATGTCTTAGAAAATTATTTTTATGACTGTGATCAGCTCAATTAAGTAAAAAGGTACAGGGGCACCTGGGTGGCTCAGTCAGTTACGTGCCCGACTCTTGATCTCAGCTCAGGAACTCAGGTCTTGATCTCATGGTTTTTGAGTTCAAACCCCGTGTTGGACTCCTCACTGGTCATGAAGCCTACTTTTAAAAAAAACACTACTTCTTCACTAATATTACTATGGTTTTAAAAAAATGGATCATTTAGGGGAGCCTGGATGGCTCAGTTGGTTAAGCACCCAACTTTGGCTCAGGTCATGATCTCATGGTTCGTGAGTTCAAGCCCCACATCAGGCTCTGTGCTGACAGCTCAGAGCCCCTGAAGCCTGCTTTGAATTCTGTGTCTCCCTCTCTCTCTCTCTCTATAAAAATAATGGATCATTTAGCTCAAATCAATAAATATATTTCTTAGGAGACCAGAATTGTATTCTGTTACTATTTTATATAAATTCTCAATAAGTCCTATTATTCCCTAAAATGAAGGTTAAAAAAAAAATAAGTTGGTCTTTCTTTGCTGCTGTTTCTAATTTGCTTTGGGATTTATTTTACTTTCCTTCAGAACTAGGTGAATATGGAAACATTACAATCAGTCTTTGGGCTTATGACAAAGACGTGTCAGTGGGTTGGAGCCGCTAGAATAAACTATCCAAAAGGCGCCTGCAAGGTTGCCTTGGTCCGTTGTCTCCAGGGAGTGTTAGGATTCAGTAGGAAGGGTCTCCTCCTGGTGGGATTGAAAATCACGATAGGCATTCGAGTCTCCATGCAACGTCTTACCTTCACATCAGCCTCCGGATCTTGCGCAGCAGAATCCAGGGGACTGTTGTGTCTCTTGCATGGGGGAGTGTTTTACCACGTGCTCATCCCCAAACCTCCCCAGTGAAAACCGCACAGTGTCTGAGACCGGTGCCTCGTGCACCCATGATGTTCAAGAGGCACAGCCATGCACGAACCCAAATCTTTTAGGTACGTGTTGAGACAGAGTATGCTGCCTGTGTCCCGAACGCTCTGAGAACCACAATGGCGTGAACAGACGGTATGACATCACCTGTCCTGAGGGACCGTGCTTCCTGACACGGCCGCCAGCGTGGGGAAAACGTCCATCATACTCGTGGGTTCCTCGATCACTTTCCCAGCTGGTAACCTTCCCGGCCAGCGGACCAGTCCCGGGACGCGGATGCCACCTTCCCAGCCGGCCATGCCTTTCCCACCTACAGGGTGAGGCGACAGACGTCCAGGTAAAACAGTCGTGGGGGCAAAAGTGTTTAAAAATGTATTTGATGGGAGGCAGGGGAGGGTGGGTGATGGGTATTGAGGAGGGCACCTTTTGGGATGGGCACTGGGTGTCGTATGGAAACCAATTTGACAATAAATTTCATATATTGAAAAAAAATAAAAATAAAAAAATAAAAATAAATAAAAATGTATTTGAAATGTATTTCTACTATTTAAAATATACTTAAATGTATTCAGATGTATTTAAAATGTGCTCAAATGAATTTAAAAATTAATAGTACGGACGATGTGCTCGGAGCCAGCACTGTGCAGAACTCTGAACGGGTCACGGGTACGTGTCCATGCAATTCCTTTTCCTTGGGCTGCTGATAGGTGTTCAATTGAATAACTGATTGTATTCAATATGGCGTATTAGCACTGGCTATTGCCTTCGCCTGTACGGCTGTTACCCCACATATACACCTGCCTCGGCCCCAGCCTCCTTCACACCTTTGCTCCAGAGGTACTCTCTCTGTCATTTCTGCAGGCACACTTCTGATCAAATGACAGCCCCATCCTAGAATTTTTTCAGGCTTTTTTTTTTTGTTTGCAGATTTACTAACATATCCTAGAATTTACTCATTCTTTTCTTTTTCCTGGTATGCCACCCTTCACGACAACGTAAATTTCCTGAAGGCAGGGATTCACTGCTTTTGGTCACTGCTGAATCCAGAATGCATGAACACACGTTGAATGGAATAGTATGGATTTATGCAAATTTATTACCCAACCCAGGGCATTCTAGAGAATGTGCGTAGGAGTCAGCAATGACCCCGCGACAACAGGCATAAACCAGGATTCTCTTGAGCAAACCAGGAAGAATGGCCATCCTACGGTGTTCATGGATTCTTATTATTTCATTGAATTACTCAATCACAGCATGTTCAGAAATGGAGATTTTTAAAAAATATCCTGATAGGCAAAAATAGAATTTCAAGAATTTGAAATTGAAATTGAAATCCCAATTTCCTCATGGGATTTATTTGATTTCCTAAGCGTGCACTTCACTTGTGCACTGATGCCCCACAGCCAGACTGAGACAGGGATGACCCTATTCACACAAAAACATTATTTCCTACTGAATCTGTATTATTATCGTTCATACAATTATAGATTCAGTTGTTCTGCATTCAATAGGAAAGCATGAATATCATTAATATTTTCCTCTAGAAAACACTTTGAACTGCCTTTAAATACCCATGCTAACACGTTTCCAGACAATTTTCCAGACAATTTTCTCTTCACAGCAGGGTAAGTATTATACAGACCAGGACAACATGGCCTAATGGAACGTGTTTTCATGCACTAAATGTTGCATCAGGACAAGGAGTCGTTACCTGTGCATTTAATGACACAACCAGAGACATGCTTGCTTCTGTGTGTGCTAAGCCATATCCTTACAAGACAGCACCGAATCTTCCTTAATAACCCAGGAGCCTCTGCTTTTTGTCCTCCATACCCTGGCTACCAGATTTTTCCATATCGAGTCTTGTTTCGACAGCCTTATAAATGTAATCAATGAGTAGATAGATATTCAGTTCATTGGCAGAGATGTGCAAAGGCACATGGTTATGGTAATACTTTATAACCTCACAGGGTTTCGAGGCAGGCAGATTTCTAGATGTCCCTTCAGCAGAGTACCAACCCTGGGGGCTAATTTCCCCAGAAATCGTGGCAAACTTAAGGTCAATTTCCTTGGTTAGCACGTTATTTTACCCAGAGCCAAACAAAATGAACTTGTTCACTTTTTCATGCATCAGTCGGTTCAGTTCACAGATTTCCATTATCATGAGCACGAGAGAGCTTACTTACAACCAGACCCGGCTCACCATCCCCCTCCTCACCTTTGTATATTCCGTTCCATCCCCCGACCTGGGCGTGGCCCACCCGTGCCTCCAAATGTCCGCCGTGGTCTGATGTAAAGTAGACGAGTGTGTGGTTCCTCACACCGAAATCATCAATGGCATCAAGAAGCTTGCCTGAAATAGTAAAAAAGAAAGAAAGAAGGAAAGAAGGAAGGAAGAAGGGAGGGAAGGAAGGAAGGAAGGAAGGAAGGAAGGAAGGAAAAGAAGAGAGAGAAAGAAAGAAAGAAAGAAAGAAGAAAAGAAAAGAAAAGAAAAGAAAAGAAAAGAAAAGAAAAGAAAGAAAAGAGAAGAGAAGGGACACGTGTAATGAATGTCATGATGAGCCTTGGGCTATAATGTTAGTCTGTTGCTTCTGCGGGAGTCATTGCAAAAATGTTTCTCATTCACAATGCACCCTGCTTACGGTGGGTGATAGTGTGAGCTCCAGAACAGTGTGTGGTTGTGAACTTCTTCTCAATTCCTCCTCCACATCTCGTGTTGGACGGACGATTATGTTACATTACTAATAAAAATCGATTTATTTTTTATTATCATTACTATTACCCATCGCTATATTATTGCTTAATCGTATTTATTTTTTAAAGACTTTGTGATGCAGATGCCAACATTTATATTGGTGACCCCTAAGTCATGTTTTGCTTTTGCTGATTTTTCTTTTGGGGGCGTCATTATTTCTATTCTTGATTTCCATGGACTCCTTTATTCAGGAATGAAACATGACATTGATGCTAATTGTTCCTCTGTTTGCAAGGAGCCTGAGGCATGCTACTTTTGGGTACGTTTTTGGCATTTTGTGAGGCTTAGTGCTCTTTGCCTGTGTCGTGACTTCCCTGTGTTTTACTAGCTCTGTGCTCATGTGCTATATGTGATCCGTGTGTGTGTGTGCCTGTGTGTGTGTGCACACATGTGCACGTGTCTGGGCCTTCACACGGCACACACCTCCTCTGTGGGTCTCTGTGTCCCCACCTCTTATCTTCTTGCAAGGTCACCTGTCCCTGCTTGCAAGCACCCACTCTTATGACGTCACCATACCTTGATTCCATCTGCAAAGCCTCTATTTCTAAACACTGTCGCATGTAACAGATTCCAGCACTTACAACGTGGACCTTTTTTTGGGTGGGGGGGAGCTCAATGCAACCCCAACACCAGTTTTGCCCGACGTATCCCATCCCTGCCACTGTGCATTAGTGACCTCCCTGCTACATTCTCCTCCTCGTTGGACCGTCTTCTCGGCTACCTGTTTCGGCATCCCTGATCTGAAAGTCAAATCTTCTGCATGTCATTTAGTGTTTTAAGGTTTATTTTCGATAGTGCTTTCTTTGCAACCATAAAAGTGAGATTTGACACTTTCCTTCAACTGGAGTCCTGTCAGATGTCCCTCAGGCACTTGGTAAGGAGGGCTCACCATGTAAGAGTAATTAAGACTTTCATTAGACTCGACTTGAGCCTCGATATTAATTTTGGAATCACTAATATTTTATAAGAGTCACTGTGCCCACCCAGAACCTGGTATATTTCCATTCATGAAAGTCTTCTTGTATGAGTCAGGTGTCTGCAATGTGGTCACCTACTTTCTGAACATATTTCTATATATTGATAATGGGTATTGGAGCTACTATGAATCGTAGCCTATCACCCACTGTATCTTGAAATGGGTTATTTTTAACAGAAAGAGAAAGAATTACGTATTTATGTATGTACATGTATATTAGAGTATATACATATATATATATAAGCATAATAAACTAAATATACTAAATATACTATTTATATACTATTTATAAACTAAATATACTATTACACTAATTCTATACTAGGAGTATACTATATAATGATCTCAATATCTTTTTTTAATCTTTATTTGTGAGACAGAGAGAGACAGAGTGTGAGCAGGGGAGGGGCAGAGCACAGAATCCGAAGCAGGTTCCAGGCTCTGAGCTGTCAGCACAGAGCCCAACGAAGGACTCGAACTCATGAAACGTAAGACCACGACCTGAGCCGAAGTCGGACGTTAACCGACTGAGCCACCCAGGCGCCCCTCAATATCTTATATATTATCTTAATGTCTATATTATTATATATTATTGCTATAGTACTTATTAATTTAGCATGCTATTAATAATATAATATACTGATGATCCATGTATTTCTTCTATTATATAGTACAGGATATACAATTACTAATGATCTATGTACATTTTATGTTATATATTATATATGTGAAGTATATATTTAAGTTGATGTTGGAAATCATGTATTTTCATGGTTACTCCCTAATTCATAATTTTTTTTGTTATATTTTTGAGAAAGCGAGCACAAGTAGGGCAGGGGCAGAGAGAGGGAGACAGATGATCCCAAATGGGCTCTGTGCAGACAGCAGAGAACTCACGAACCATGAGATCATGACCAGAGCCGAAACCAAGAGTCGGACTCATAACTGACTGAACCACCCAGACGCCATTTACACTTTAAATGAGCATGTTGTGACTTGTCCTGAGATGTGTGTGTGCGTATGACTTTCTCAGACAATTGTGTCCTCTCCTGGGCTCCTGCCGCCCTGCCCAGGGGACCTGCCCAACACACCCAACCCATAACCCACTCCCAGCCATCACCACTGCTCTGCACGTAGGGCCAGCCAAGCCTCTCCTCCTGCTCACCTGTCCCATCTGTCCGCCTCACCTTGGACTCTCCCCGTCCCCTCCCATTCTCCATGAACCTGCTCTGAGTTACTGAATTCTCTGGGACTCATTTTGGATGCCTTACTAACTAGGTACCAACCAGAGGATTTCCCCTCGGTCGAGTAGGGAATGTTATTTGCATTGAAAGCCTCTAGGCAGGTTTGAGGAAGCAGGAAGCCAGATGGGGTGGGGGTGGGGAGTTTCTGGAGCTTTCCAAACACCTGTGAAGTGGCAGGTGCTGTAGGGCAGGAAGTTATATGGAGGGAGACGAGGAAACATGGTTAGGTTCTTCTAATGCATCCTGTAAGCCCTCAGACTCCTACAGGCGGTAACCAAGAAAACATTGTAACACGGAGATCAGAGATTTTGGGGATTTTGGGTTTTGATATAGTTTCCAGGATGGGTATGTTGAAGAAAAACAAACTTTTTTTTTTTAACTATTTCTGAAATGACATATGGAAACGTGATTATTTATCCTGAAGGCTCACGTCTGCCTGGACAGACAGCATATACACGGCCCGTGAGTACCCACGCTTAGATATTTCGAACACTTTCTATTGATTTACAATATTAAAGCAAATCGGATTTGTTTTTGTTCTTTTTTTTTGTTTCTACTGACCCCATCCTCAGTTGGAGTTAGTTTCAGACACACACACACACACACACACACGTGCATACCTATGCCTGCATAAACACAGACCTGTGTGCCTGTATTTCATTCAATACTATTTCTATTTCTAATAATGTTTCAATCATTTCTGTATTTTGAAGACTGTGAATTGACAAGCTTGATTTCCAAGGCGTCTCTCTCTGTTCCCCGAAATCCATTTCGTGCTGCCCACCAGGGAGGCCAGCTTCGCGTGCGTTTCTGTGTTTCCCCGGAGGAAACCCTGAACCCGATGTGCCAACTAATACACGTGTGACAGAAACACTGGGACTCACACTGACAGGGAAGCACTGAGAGTGCTTTTGTGGGAAGTTTGTCGAAGGCTGGCACCTGTGGCATCGTTGAGGCGGCGGGGGGCCGCATGAGGCTGTCCTCGACTATCAAAGCCCGGGCTTCCCGTGTCCCTACGTCCTGTGCCACTTACCCACCATGAAGTCCATCTCCTGAACGTTGTCCCCATACAAGCCGTGCTTGCTGGTGCCGATGAACTCGGTGGTCGTGGGAAGCGGCACGTGGACGTGCAGAAAGGAGAACACAAGAAGGAACGGTCCCTCACGGTGCCTGAGGACACATCAGTCACATGGCTCGTGAGTTTGCAAAGTCCGGGAAAGGGAACCACAGTTAGCGAGACCGTCCCTCCTCTGCCTACCCTAAGAGAGGCGACGCATGCACCAGGCGGCATTGTGGCTGCTCTGGACTCCAGCATCCCCCAGCGTCCGGACCGCCGCCGGGGACACATGCAGGACGGCTGCAGTCTCAGTGACCCCGCCTGACACAGCCCCACGCTTTCCCAGGGCTGACGAAATCTGCAGGCCAGAGTCACATCCAACAGACCCAAGGGATGCCAACTCTTTCACAACCCACGAGCAAGCACGGACAGAGACATCTTGGCAAGCCGTCCCCACACCTTTGGCCCTTCCTGTGAGGACACGGAAGACAAGGCTGACCTACTTCGAGCCCTGACGATCCTCCGGGAAGGCAGGTCCTCAGCTAAACAGTGCACGACTCAAATGCGAGTCTTTGGGAAATTTCTCCTCTGATGACATGTCATGAGGGGAAGTAATGAAATCATCATCATCATCGTAATGAAGTTGCACCAGGGTGAGCTGGGCAGAATGGCTGGTGTCCCTCCAAAATTGAAGCCCATCTGGAAGCTTGGAATGTCATGGCATTTGCCAATGGAGTCTTTGGGGATGTAATTAGTGGAGGTGAGGTCATCCCGGGGTAAGGTGGGGCCAGAATGCAAGAACAGGTGTCCTTCAAAGAAACGGATGGTTCGCAGATATGGAAACGCACACAGGGGAAGGAGGCTTTGGGAAATCAGAGGCAGAGGTCGGGGTCATGTACGGACACGCCAAGGAACACCCAGCACCGACAGCAGCCACCAGAAGCTAGAGGACGCCAGGAACGATGCTCCCCTCACAACATTCTCAGGGAGCACAGCCCAGCTGACACCTTCCTTTGGGACTTTTCCAGTGTCCACAGCTCACAGAGAGTACGTTTCTGCTGTTTCAAGCCCCTCCGTTTCTGGTACTTTGTCCTTGGAGCCCAAGGAAGCTGCTATATGTGCTAGTGAAGAATGAGATTATACAGATGCCACCTTGCATGGCCAAAGGGAATCTGTAGATACAATCAGGTTCAGGATCCTGAGACAGTGGGTGGATAATCCTGGATTATCTGGGTGTGGACCCAATGCAATTACAAGGTTCCTTACGAGAGGGAAGCAATAAGGACACAATCAGACAAACATGATGTGGGTAGGAGGTAATGGAAGCTGAGATGCAGGGAGAGAGCTACAAGCCAAGGAAAGTCTGCAGTCTCTCCAACGTGGAACAAAGAACACTCTTCCTTAAAACCTCCCGGAATGAGCCTGTCCACCCAAAGCCTTGATTCCAGTGCCATAAGATGAGTTTGGGGTTCCTGACCTCCAGAACCATCAAATAACAAATCTGTGATGCTCTGAGCCACCCCCACTTGCGGAAATGTGTTCCAGCAGCCAGAGGAAACTCACACACTGAGAATCCAGATAAAAGGGATCTCTAGCAATCTCGAATCTATGCCACCTGTTCACGGCCACATCGCTAGTCAACAGAATGGCTTCCGAATCTTCGGGTCCCCATTCCCCTTCAACATGGTGCCATGATAGATCGTATAGACCTTCTGAAACTCAGCACAGGTTTTGGTGACGGGAGTCCATTTCCACACCCCAGCATTTGCTCCTGATGTACTAATGTAAATGGTAAGCGACAGCACGAGTGGAACAGAATCACTCGTCTTGAGCTTTCAGTGTGACGGACCCACCTTGCAACCTGCCAGTGTGTCCCTGTGCAAAACACCTATGCCTCTGCACATGTGGAAGTTACCAGGGAATAAGGCGTTTGCCCTGATGAAACCAGCCATTGCATTGCATCTACAAGGCAAAGACGGTTTGATCTCTCTCTCTGTCTGAGAGTACACATTTGTTTTGTGTCCTCGTGGCCTATGGGGTAAGGACAAAGCTAGCCACACATGGCCCAAGATACTTTATATCACCAATCAACTCTACAGGGCAGTCAAACACACTAGCTTACAGATCCCTACCCTGTGATGACCTCATCTTCACAAATCACATCTCCAAAGACCCGATTCCAAAGTAACATCAGATTCTGGGCTTCCAGATGGATGTGAAGTTTCTAGGGAATTCCATTTCACACTACCCTAATCCAACTCACCATGGCACAACTTCCTTTTTAATTCATTTTTTTCCCTTTCTTTGCGTTTCCATATCTCATCGCAGCCGAAGTTTCTCAGAGTGGCATTTGCGTTCTGTGTGTCCCTGCTTAGCCGAGGACCTATCTTCCTTCTGCTTCAGCTTTATTTGGGAATGCCTGGCCCCTTGTTCGTCTTGTTCTTGCTTACCTTTCAGGATTTAGTTAACATGTCTTCTCAAGTATGGTTCCCTGACATCTTGGAAGGTTCCTACAGTTTGGACTGATAGCACCCTGAACTAATGCCCATTACCCTATTTCTTATCATGGGCTTGTACATCTAATGTCATCACTAAATGTGTACTTGTCCTCGAAGCCCAGACCCCAGGATGGTGATCAGTAAAGACAAAAGGTGAGCAAAAAAATGTGTTCACAGCCTTTTTCTGAAAAAAGATCCATCAGCTAGATGTTTCTAAATGTGGCTCCCTTGAAAACTTTCCAGTGATTATGTTTAGGATGCATAGGACTCTCTAACGATCACCACTGCCCTAAGCGGAATAAAATCCCTTATGTATCACATGCTCAGCGATAAGCCCTCTGATTTTAACTTCTCAAAAAGTTTTTTCCCTAACAGGAAAAAAAATGCAATGGCCAACTTACTCTACTATCTGTTTCCTGGCAAATACATTTCCCATTGTACATTAATATACAAACAATATGCATTGCAAATTAATAAGCCAGTTTTGTAAGTCTCAGTCTAGTGTGAGTCTACCTGCTTGGTCTGACCAAATCTGAATTTCGAGGCCAACAGAGATATTGTGATTTTAATAAGAGGAACTCAAATGAGATACCACCTCCTCAGGCACTTCCTGAAGAGTCCATGTGAACTCCAAAACACGCACTATTGTATTGTCTAGCCCTAACTAGCAATATTCCATTTCTTAAGTCAACATTGTTCAAATCATCACCTTTTATTTTTAAAAAACACTCATTCTCTTATGGTTTTTAAAAGACTCCTGTCTTATCCAAATGGCCAACAGGCACATGAAAAGATGCTCAGCGTCAATCCTCATCAGGGAAATACAAATCAAAACCACACTGAGATATCACCTCATGCCAGTCACAGGGGCTAAAATGAGCAAATCAGGAGACTATAGATGCTGGCGAGGATGTGGAGAAACGGGAACCCTCTTGCAACGTTGGTGGGAATGCAAACTGGTGCAGCCACTCTGGAAAACTGTGCAGGTTCCTCAAAAAATTAACAATAGATCTACCCTATGACCCAGCAATAGCACTGCTAGGAATTCACCCAAGGGATACAGGAGAGCTGATGCATAGGGGTACTTGTACCTCAATGTTTATAGCGGTACTCTCAACAATAGCCAAATTATGGAAAGAGCCTAAGTGTCCATCAACTGATGAATGGATAAAGAAATTGTGGTTTATATACACAATGGAGTACTACGTGGCAATGAGAAAAAATGAAATATGGCCTTTTGTAGCAACGTGGATGGAACTGGAGAGTGTTGTGCTAACTGAAATAAGTCAGTCAGAGAAAGACAGATACCATATGTTTTCACTCTTATGTGGATCCTAAGAAAATTAACAGAAGACCATGGGGGAGGGGAAGGAGAAAAAAAAAAGTTAGAGAGGGAAGGGGCCAAACCATAAGAGACTGAGAACAAACTGAGAGTTGATGGGGGGGTGGGGGAGAGGGAAAGTGGGTGATGGGCATTGAGGAGTGCACCTGTTGGGATAGGCACTGGGTGTTGTAAGGAAACCAATTTGACAATAAATTTCATGTTAAAATATATATATATATATATGTTTTAAAAAGACTCCTGTCTTTAAAATACTCATTGTTAAATCCATTAAAATACATGGATTTTGAAAGAAAATGACTTTTACCTTTCCATAAATGAAGTCGCCTCCCTCACCATGATGGAGCCAGCACGCTCTGCCTTCATCGGCTGTTCAGTGATCTCGTGCTCACGCATGAGGAGGCAATCCCAGTACAGAGGGGATTTGTAACTGGAGAACCAAAAGTAGCCCAGCAGAAAAATAAAAAGAATCATGGAGAATATGAAAGACCAGGGAAGACAGATCAAGCGACTCAGCTTCCCCAAGGCAGCCGTGAGTGCAGCAACGGCGACCAGCTGAATGCAGAGCCAGACTTTGCCCCCGATGGCTAATTCTGTGTCACGCGAGGGATCCGGCCAGCAAGGTTCAAACAGAGTGAATGGCATGCCATAGAAGTAATCAAACCCATAATTATATGGGTGATGGCAGTGGTCATGTCGGGAATCACAGTTTAAGCCTTCATGCCATTTGCCTGAAATGACAAACAGACAAATAATGCATAATATGCACACACACCACCAACACTGTGTGACTTCTTTACTGCACAAAAATCTGTGTCAAGACCTGGTTGTGAGTGACCAAATAGGATGAAAATTAAAGGGAGGAAAACACACTTGTGAGTTTGCAGCAAGGATGTGAACTGGGCAGTTTCTCATTCACAGGAAGAAAAAAAGTCATAGCCACAAAGATGAAGACATGAGAGAGTCAGTGTAGACTATAGATGATGGATAGACAGGTGAGTAGCTAAGTAGATAAATAGATATTAGATGATGAGATACATATGATATAAGATGGATAGATGGATACATGAGTGGCAGATGAATGGATAGATGTATGAGTGGATGGATAGATGGACAGACGATGGATAGATAGATAGATAGATAGATAGATATGATGGATGGACGGATGGATGGATACATATATAGATAGATGATAGATATGATGGATAGATAGATAGATGATAGATATGATGGATGGATGGATAGATGGATGGATGGTTGGATGAATGGATGGATGGATGGATGGATGGATGGACAATGGATAGATTAGATAGATAGATAGATAGATAGATATGATGGATAGATAGATATTATAGATGGATAGATATGAAGGATGGATGGATGGATGGATGGATGGATATGATGGATGGATAGATGGATGCATGGTTGCACGATGGATAGATTAGATAGATAGATAGATGATAGATAAGATAGATGTAAATTATAGCCATAAAAATAAATGATAGAGATAAGATAAATGATACATGACGAATAGATGGTGGGTGGGTAGAGATAGTACATAGATATATAATGATAAATACAAATAAAATCATGGCAAACAGATGGGTAATGTAAATATGCATACATAGGTGGACAGATAGATATATGATAGATGAGTGGATGTGTGGGTGGATGGATGGACGGACACATAGGTAACAGATAGATATAGAGAATAGATGGATAGATAGATAGATAGATAGATGACAGATAGATAGTTAGTAGATGTAGATAAATGATGGAGAATGGACCAGGCATGCATGAGTAGATGGTTGGATAGATGGCTGGCTGGAAATCCCAGAGTCTCCCACTAAACTTCACTGAACTTTATTTGATAAAACTTGCCACACGTTTTGAATGGTAACAGAAAGATCCATGTTTGTCCTGTTAACATGAGGACTGTAACAGAATCTGATCATGTGTATCCACTAAACCATTAATGGTTCCCCCCATGGAGTTAGGGCCACATGAAGGATGCAGATTCACATCTCAGAGCACCTGAGGGACTAAGCACATGAGAACCAGGACTACTGGCCCAGGCTTTCCTGTCCTGCACCTCCATGAAGACTGTCTCCTCTGATCAATGTCAAATTGGTTACAAAAGTCAATTTAAAATAGCATGTTAGGGGCGCCTGGGTGGCTCAGTCAGTTAAGCATCTGACTTCGGATCAGGTCATGATCTCACAGTTTGTGAGTTCGAGCCCCACATCGGGCTCTGTGCTGACACCTCAGAGCCTGGAGCCTGCTTCCGATTCTGTGTCTCCTCCTCTCTCTGCCCCTCCCCTGTTCATGCTCTGTCTCTCTCTGTGTCTCAATAATAAATAAGAAGAAGAGAAAAGAAAAGAAAATAGCATGTTATTCTGGAGATACCCAGGTGGTTCAGTCAGTTAAGCGTCCAACTCTTGGCTTAAGTCATGATCTTACTGTCACTGACAGCACAGAGCCTACTTGGGATTCTCTCTCTCCCTCTTTCTCTGCCCCCCTCCCCTGCTCTCTCTCTCTCTCTCTCTCTCTCTCTCTCTCTCTCTCTCAAAATAAATAAGTAAACTTTAAACTAGGATGTTATTCTCAAGCCAATTGAAACCCAGGCTCTCAAATAAAGACAGTAGGTGTAGCTGCACTTGATTGGGGTGACAGATACAGGGTGTTGACATTTCTCAAAAGTCAGTTTTTAAATATTTTTTTTCTATTTGGGTGATGGTTATAGGGCATAGACTTTTTTACGGAGTCATTAGTTTATGGAGTCATTAGTTGATGCATAAAGCTATTTGTGCGTTCTTGAGAGAGCTTGTCACACTTCACAAGTGTTGTGTGGTGAATGGGTTGATGTATTCCAGAGTCTGCAGAGAATAATGTAGAAATCACAGTATCATACAGAGTTCTATGCAAAGACAAAGAACACAGGATTATACAGAAGCACGTGGGGTGGCCACCTGGCAAGAACTGGGGGTCTGGTGGGAAGCGGTCTTCCGTCATGCCTGAATTCTGTCTGAAAAGAGTGAACGGGCGTCGTTTAGGAAGAAATGTGTGTGTGTTGGTCAGGGGGCATTAGGGCAGATGGTCCCAGGTGAACAAAGCATGATGAAGAATTCTGGAGGACACAGGGAACACGTTTCCTTGGGAAAGACCGTATGATAGATTAAGCAGGGTTAATTTTGGAAAGTAAAGAGAAAGCTCACAGGTAGCCCACAGAGTGGTGGATATAGAGTCGATATCACACGGAGGGACTTCTCTGCCACAGCCAAGATGCATGCTTCTTTGGAAACAAAGGGTTTCCAAGAAAACCACATCGAGCATAGAACGACGCAGATTATTCCTTTGTGTAAACGAGGCATGCCCGTGGTCGCTTCTTACCTATCAATGCCGTACTATACCCTTGCCTCTTCAGTAAGGCTGCAAATGTTGTCTCATTGCGAGGGAGTCCAGCAGGAGCTCCGAGCGTGGAGATCACACGGCTCACTCTGTTAGAAACCATTCCTAGACGGGATGGGAAAAGAAAAGCAAAAAGCAGAAGGCACGCGCAGTGAGTAGGTTCCCGTGAGATGGAGAGGAGAGGGAGTCACGGGGAGTTCAGGAGTTGGAAGACGCAGACATGACGAGAGAGGAACAACAAAACCATCACGTGGGCGAGGAAAATCACATCCTGCAGACAGAACTCACACCGGGCCCCATGACGCACCCCTTACCCACTTGCACACACACGCACGACACTACCAGATACCACAAGCACACCACTCAGATGACTCTCTACACGTAGCCTCTTGCAAATTTACAACAGGACAGGGTGTCATTTCAGTAGACACACGTGACTGAACCACTAACACAGGCCTACTCTTGGCAGGGGAATCATCGTGTCGGTAAAAGAGCCAAAAAATGAAATCACGAAAACCTGAAATCCTACAATGTGTGTGTGTGTGTGTGTGTGTGTGTGTTTCTGATAATAAGTTTTAGTATTTGTAGAAAAGATGGATAAGCCAAATGTCTGTGAAAAACCTGACACTGGGGCATCCGGGACAAGTGGACATCTAGGTTTTGAACTTCTCCGAATTTACATAAAGTGAGCAGCACAGAAGAAAAAAGAGAGTCAAATCACATAGAAGTGTACTACAAGAAGAAAAAAAGAATAAAGAGTTAACGTTCACTGGACCTGATGCACCCTAGCACCCGCTAAGCCAGATATCATCAACCTCAAAAGATCTGAAAATGAGTCAAACATGTGTCTGGGCAAGTACACAACAGAACTTTTCGTAAGAGCCCAAAGCCAGAAACAATCCAATGGTTAGTCAATCAAGGGACAGATAAGCAAAGCCTGTTGCATCCACACAATGGTTGAAATGGGTGATGAACGTTTGAGACATTGTGCTAGGACATCCTCATGACAGCCCGGATTAGCGTAGGCGTGTTCTGTACGTTACGTCCTTCTGAGACAGCTTCTCGTTCTTGCCCTGGGATGGAAAGTCCTGCCTACGCCTGATTGCAGGCCACCGAGGAGAAACATTCAACTCTAGGTGAATAGACATAACTCAGCCACGCAGGGTGGGCTTGGGTTGACTAGGAGAGCAGTGCTTTCCACACAGACGTCCGCAGCTGTGTGTGCATGGACGTGTGTCTGCCCTTTTTGGGGCAAACTTTTCGAAATGACCTAGTCACCTACTCACTTCCTCATGGCTTAACATGTTCACAGAGAGTAGCAGAGGTGCGTCCATCTACACACCTGATCGGATGGGGTATCTTCCCGTGAGGAAGGCGGCCCGGCTTGGGGTGCACATTGACGCTGCGGAGATGTGGTGTTTCAGTTGTACGCCTTCCCTTGCTAAGCGGTCGATGTTAGGAGTCCTGGAAAGAGAGACAGAGGGGAATTGCAGAGGGGACAAGAGGGGACAGAGAGAGAGAGAGAGACAGAAACCAACAGCTCTGTTTGCTGTGATTCCCTGAGCTCAGAATCAGAGAAAAAGTAACTGCACACATCGCCTAATTGCCTGGTTTCTGCCCGCATCGTGGAGAAAATACAGCTGAGGTTTTAGGCAGTGGCTGTGTATTGCACAGTCGATATAATTTGGTTCTGCAATGTGGTATCTACTACATATATTCAATGAGTACATTTAATGGCACTGCCTTTTAAGATATATGTAAAATTAGGGCGCCCGGGTGGCTCAGTCAGTTGAGCATCTGACTTCAGCTCAGGTCATGATCTCACAGGTTCATGGGTTCAAGCCCTGCATCGGAGCCTCTGCTGACAGCTCAGAGCCTGGAGCTGGCTTTGGATTCTGTGTCTCTTTCTGCCCCTCCCCCACTCACTCTCTCTCTCTCTCTCTCTCTCTCTCTCTGTCTCTCTCTCTGAAAAATAAATAAACATTAAAATTTCTTTAAAATAAAATATATGTAAAAATACTTCTGTGTTTATGGGCTGATGAATTAAGGCTAATGACTTACACACTTTAGTTATGCCTAGCAAGTAATAGACCCAACGACAAGTTCAATGCACAGGCTCTATAGACAGACGTCTTTGCTCCAGACAAAGTTTGCAACCTCTGCCTCATGATTCCCTAGAAAGGTGTGTGGAGGTTGGAGAAAATCAGACAGACTGTACAGAAGAGAGACAGCCCCCTGGCTGGAACCCAGTAAAATGTAATGAGACCTGACTTTCTTCATAAGAGAGAAGATGGGACAATATGGAATTGTTGATTTCCACGTATAGACTTCACACGTCTAGCCCTGATGCACTCCTAAGCCTTGGCATAGGCATTACTCATGTACATGGCCTGCCATGGTTCGTTTTGTTGCCTACCACAAAGCTCTGAGTCTATTTCATGTACATTTTTTTCCTTCAGAATGCCCATTCTTACAATACAAGCACCTCCCCGTAAAAGGTCTGTTGGCTTCCAGAATTAGGAAGGGTGCAATGTCCAGTCCCGCCGAGAAAAAGTATGCGTAAAAATCGTCGCTCATCATAAAAGTGCATATCGCAGAGGGCTCAGGACATGGTAGGTAACTACTCTAAATGCCTTGCATCTGTGAGCCCACACCTGTACACTGCTCACCTGCACGCTTGACCGATAAGAAAGATGAGAAAGACACACAGAAGTCAAGTAACTTGTGCCAGATTTCAGAACCAGTAAGTGCAGAATCAAGATTCAAGTCCAGACGGTCCTGATCTTAATATTATGGCCTTCTTTTAAAGGCAAATTCCATCCCATGAGTTTGGTTTTCCACATGATGTAGTCATAAAACGTTATCAACCTCCCAAGCCTAGACAACAAGTGAAATAGCACAGCTCAACTCGAAGCCATACCTCATCGTGTCATTGCCAAAGCAGCCCAAGTCACCGATCCCAAGATCGTCCACTATCATCAGGACAATATTCGGCTTGTCCTCATGCACCTCCTGGGCCCCACATGGGCTTAGGAGGAAACACGTCCAAGACAGAGCGATGGCGAGGATCCTGAGAAGGGACAATGGATTTTACAAGGATGGCTTCAAGAGCTACTTCCCATTACCGTGTCCCCATGAATGCAGCAGGGCTCACGGGAGACCAGGCAATCTCCCGAGGAACAGGCGAGCCTCGAGTGTGTCTCTTCCCAAGCATTGACTGCCACTGTCGAATGGGGCCCACAACGTGCAAAGAGAGGCTCCCCTGGGTTTCCTGCTCACACACACAAAATGCTCCTTCAGGACATGAAGTCTGAAACCATTTACTTGAAGACAAAGCATTTCTCACATCAGGGGCAGTAAAACTCCTGAGGTCACATCCCTGGAAGAAGGACCCCGCCAACTTCCCTTTGCACTGGAATTCAAACGCGGGTGGGCACAGAGTTTTGCTGAAGGGACATTTGGTTGGAGGGAAGGAAAACAGCAAGACAAACAAAGAGAAACCAACCCCAGAGCAAAGGAGAAGGGAGAACATGGTTGAAGACCTGAATGGTGGAAAAGGAGCACCCTGGAATCTGAAGACTAGTTTAGTCTGCTTCACGATTTTGCTCAGCCCCCAACAAAATCCCCATTTTCCCGGAGAAATATATAATACCCTTCCCACCGGGTCCCTACTCAATTAGCAGGTAATGAATATTGGGTACTTGAACTATTAATTGTATTATTTCCGTCTGGTTTTTATTCATGTCTGAAGACCCACCTCAAAGATTTCCTCTGGGAGGGAGGAAGCAAATGGTCACTAACCTTCCTCTGCTCCCAGAACCTTTGTATAAACATTTGGAAACAACACCAGCCACATTGAGTTGCTTTTCTCGCATCCTGTTTTGACGTCATTTCACCTATTTTGTCTTAGACTTACTGAATCCAGAACATCAGTGTAGACATCTATGGCCAACCCTACCCAGGAATGGCTGTCACCTACAAATAACAGAATCTATAAACCTGGGGAATTCACAGATGTCCCCAGAGTGTCCATTAGATTCAACACACTTGCACAACAGCAACTTCCCTCACCTGAGCTTCATGATACCGTGCCGAGTGGCTTCCTATTATTTTCTTTGGCCAGAGGAAAAATGTGCTGAAAAACATAAACATGTGTTATTGCCACACTCATTACATGAGTCCCCATGATGAAACCCTCATGAGATTACAAAGCCATTATTGCTACTTCCAACATTTCAGACGGGTTTTCCAAATCTATCAAGATATGACCTTTCCATCGTTAATGACCTACTGCTCATAGTTTATTTTTAAGGAGCTCATCCTTAGGTGCCAAGTCCTGGGTCCACCTGCTTCTTTCTGCCTCTTGAGACAATTGGCTTAGTCTCTAAAGCTTTACTAAAACACGTCTGGATGGCAGTATAGTCTTGGGGAGCAGCTGAACACAAGGGCTTATGCTCAGGACGTCTAGGTGGGATGAATTTGGGTCCCCTGAAGAGAGGTAATTACTTCAATGAAGCTACTAATTTGGTTTTGTGTCAGCGCAAATTCATACGACTCTACGGTAACCTATGGATAGCTAATCCTTGCATATAAAGAGGGTGGGAACTATGATAAGCACATGATTACAACAGCGAAATATATTGCATTGAAAGAAAACAGATACCCATCTCCCACATGCAAGCTGTCACTCCAATTTGTACTTAAAATAATATGGAGAACATAATAAGAACACCTCCTTTATCAATCTGTCTTGCCCCTAACGAGATGCCACCAGAGACCACAGAGAACGAGCCGTTGGCTAAGAAATGGAAAGGAAGCAGGGAGAACGGAGAGAAGGTGACTCAAACAAACACTGGTTTGGAATCAACCTTTCAATGCCTAAGCTGGTCCATTGGGTTCTAGAAAAGAGTCAGCCAAAGGGGTGTCCAGAATCCCACCTCTGCCCATGATGACAGAAACTAAGCGAGAAGTGAGAAGTGTCCCACACGTGCAGCCTCACAAAGCTTCCTTGACTCACCGGTCCACAGTGTGGTCTCCCTGATGTCCGGGACAAAACAAGAAGGAGGTCTTGAAGAACACTTGGTTCTCCTCAGCAGCCGCCTGGAGTCTTTAGCTGAACGTCTTACCTCTTACCTCTTACCACCTGTCTCTCTGATGGGGAGGCCGGTCCACGCTCTGCCCACCCAGATGGTTCAGATTTGTGAGACACAAATGAGGCAACCTGATTTGCCTCCCTGATTTGCATCTCCTGATACAAGCCCAGGGAAGGGAGGGGGGGAATTACAGTCAGCGAAACACTTGCAACCTTCCTTGCAGTAGCTGAGTGTTCTTATCTGTGACTAGCACCAAAATGATTCATCAAGACGAAAAAGGCCAGCCCTCCTCCGGAAGAGTCATTGTTTGATCCTGTCCGTTGGATTCTGATGACTTCAGGAACTCTGGCATTGCCTCGGGGCGATCTGTGAACCCAACTAACGGGGAGAAAATACGTCTCCCTGACCCCCAGGCTTATTTCTGAATTCTGTTTGGCAAGGTAAAGTTTGGGGAGTAATCTGGGGGCTCGTGGACCTACTATTTGTCAACATCGCCATTACGCACTAAGTGAAGCAGAGTGAAACAGCCAGTCTTCCGCATGATGGACAGATCTGGGTGTATAAGAACCAAGGCATTGTCATCCTACCCCTGAAGAAAATATCATGAACACCCAGTTAAACAAACCAGAGCAGTTTGCCTGGGGATTAGCTACACAGATTGTCATCATGGAGCCCTGTTTCACCAGAACATAGTGTGTGTGTGTGTGTGTGTGTGTGTGTGTGTGTATGTGTGTATGTGTTTGAGATGGGATATTTTATTCAAGGTGCTACTGCGTGACTCCATCAACTGTAGATACCAGATCCTGGACCGTCAGACCCAACATACAGATTATCCCCAGGGCGCCTTTGTTCCCTGGGGAACTCTGCATTGGAATTGTCTAAAAAGACCAAAAATCATGTGTTAAGAAATTCTGAACCCATTCTCCAGGATGCGTACCACAGAGGGCATACCAATATACCATGTGGCACTTGGCTACTATCCTTGAAACACATGAATCTTTTCTTAATGTTTATTCAATTTTGAAAGATAAAGAGAGACAGAACGTGAGCAGTGGAGAGGCAGCTCCAGGCTCTGAGCTGTCAGCACAAAGCCTGATGTGGGGCTCGAACTCCTGGACCGCAAGATCATGACCTGAGCGCAACTGAGATACTTAAGTGACTGAGCCTCCCGAGTCCCTCTTGAGACATACATGAATCTTAAGATATAAGCCCTCACAGGACACTTGAACATGATGTTGAGTAGAGGCAACCATTCATGATCCTGTTGGGCGTAGTGTCCCTGCCCACGTCCCTTGATAATTTGGGGTGTCCCCCTAAAAAGGGGTCAGCATCATCATGCTTCAAGACGATCAGGTGGTGAAGTTTCCGCAAACCATCCCAAGTGACGCATAACCAGATCTAGACAAGAAACATGCGTCAGCCAGATAACCGATGATTAATTAGTGAGGCAAGCAAAGTCCATGAGAACACAAGAGTTCCGCTCCTCTCTGATGTGGACCATAGTCTGGGCCAAACCAAGCAAACAAGCACAAACCCTCCTCTGCCTTTCTGACATAACAACGTTGCCTATCAATATCCAGTGTCAGGGAAGCCTTAACACGCACATCATGTTTGCAATAAACAACACACTCAGAATAACCCTGTATGGAAAGTAGCGAGACTCCCCCCACAGATGTTGGAGACCTAGTGGTTGCACCTTTGAGCAAAACTACATTTGTGCAATGAAATTTTAGCAGATGCCAGCGAAGCATTTGATATCTATGGTACACATGGGCATTATAAAGCTGAGTGGCATGCCTTGTTGCTCAACAGAGACTCTTGAATTCCAGAACAGGAGGGAAATGTAGAAGTGACAAGGTGGGATAAAAGATCACACAGGAACAGCTGAATGCATCCTCGGTTGAAATGAGGACACAGATGAGAACATGGAAGGAATTCTACCCGGGATGCTGAGGAGTTGGAGGGATCTTGGAAAGGTAAGTCTTGGACTGAAGGTGCCTTTCAGGCAGGTGAGAGGGTGCGGGGTTGCTCGGAGAAATCCACACAGGACAGGAGAAAATCATAAATTAGAAATCGTAAAAACGCTGGGAACTTAGCCATCGCCACCCAGCACTTGGATCCTGGCACGCCCCAAAGGACACCTGCTCCGTGATTTACGCCCCAGATAAAGAAGCAGCTTGCTGTGTTTGGAACAAACACGTTTGAAAAGCGGCCAACATCAATCATAAAGGAAATGTGACAATGCAGATACATCGGCTGGCTCCCTCAAAGCCACTGTAGGAAACCATTTGCGTCTCTAGTGGTCCTGGAGAAGTGTGTTCGATTCCTCCCCAATGGCACAAGGGACCCCGCGGACAGGCTGAAGCACTGTGGGCCACGGCAGCCATATTTGTGAGGCTGAGTCCTGGCTTCGGGACCCGACAGCCAGCCAGGGCAAAGAAGTCTCCTCCCGGGAAACACTGCCCAATGTGATGCTGCCACAATCTGCACCCAGGCTCGCAGACCAGTATAGACTTGGAGAACAACATGCCCGAGTTAGCACGGCGCACAGAGGTGTGCGTCCCGCAGCCACTACCTTGACGTCAGCCCCGTCCACGCAGGCTCTCGGGGGGAGACACTAAAAGGATTGCTCTATAACACACGGGGCGAAATCCCAAGCTCATAGGATTGCAGATTTAGCAAGTAGATGCCCAGCTCACTGTGAATGTCAACGAAACGAGCCATGTTCATTTTCGTGCAACGTGTCCCAGACACTGCGTGGGTAAGCTCACACGGGGAAAAGGACGTGTTGCTTATCCGGAATCCGAATCTAACTGGGGCATCTGGTGTCATGCCAAGCAACCCCATAGACAGTGAGCTACAGCTCTGAAAGCAGATCAGTTTGAAGGCTTCGCAGAGAGAGCAGATCAGTTTGAAGGCTTCGCAGATCACCAGTATGAAACTGGTTAATGTAATACCTGACCTCAGCGGTCAAAGTCATTCTCAGACCACTTGACACAACTCATAAACATCCACCACTAAAAAAAAAAAAAAACAAATCCCTTGGGGCACCTGGATGGCTCAGTCGGTTAAGCATCCGACTCTTGGTCTCAGCGCAGATCTTGACCTCAGAGTCATGACTTCAAGGTCCGTGACCAGCGTGGAGCCTTCTTGAAAAAATGTCTCAGCAAACTGAGATGACAGGATTTCTTTTTCTTTTTTTGAAAAGGGACCATGTGTGTGCATATAAGGATGTATCTGTGTGTCCGTGTACCTGGGTGTGTGAGTGCATATGTGTGTGCATATGTGTTTGTGCATGGATGTGTTTTCGTGTGTCCCTTGGTGGTGCACATGAGCGCTGTGTCTCTGTGTGCCTGTGATACCACACTCTGGTGTTGGGAGTTCTGCCCAATGAACATAAGAACCACAAGAAGGAAAGGATGAGGTCTTGCTGTTGTTTATACAAGAAACAACACGTGGATGGCACAGTCAACGGTTTGGATGGCGAATTCCCTCACAGCTCCCGTCCCCTCCAATGGGACACGTGTACGTCCCGCGGGGAGGAGGCTGTGAGGCAGGACAGTGGGAGGGTCCACACGCTCAGGAGGCATCCAAACCCCTCTGGGGAACAGCCCAACAGGGTCCTCACTTTCCAAGAATCCAACCCCTCTCCACACCTCTAACAAGGCAGACCCGATCCGGTCCAACACACCCCAAAGACACATCAACCATTCCCCTTGCCCGCACCCAGTAATCCCACCAAAAAAGAGACGCCCAAAGCTTAGATACAAGGAAAGTAACTTGACCCTGGAAAAGATTCCAAAACACAGATGTCCTTCTAAAAATTCGGAATACGCCAGGACACAGAATTTCTGCATAAAGCAGAGAAGCTGTGCTCAAGCCACTAATGGATGTCATCAGTAGACCTTTGGGACTGGAGAAAGGGGGGGGCGGGTACTGTGCAGAAGCAGTAACGACACCTCGCGATGAGAAATCGTTCCTGCATTCAACCCGGCAATGGTTGTCATAACATGATGAAAACCTACAGGACGTGGGATGAAATTCATGAGAGGCCAGTGGGAACAGCAAAGTGTGTGGGCAGACAAAGGTTGCAAGACGGACAAGCTCTGTGATGAAAGCAACTCCAGAAAGACAAGAAGGAACACACACATACACACACGCGTGTGTGCGTGCGCACAAGATAATCCAAGGAAAGCCAGAAGACTGTCTCCATGAGTCCCAAAGACAGATTCAAACTACTGTTGCATCAGAATCCAACAAAATGATCAGAAGGGACACATCCTGGTCATTTGTCTGCTTGTTCTCAGCTTCAAGGGTAAAGAATAAACCCAGTGCTGTCGAGATCGGGAAAGAAAACCAAATCGAGGGAACATTTAATTGAGATACGCGTTGGTCTTATTCGGGAGCAGTGGACCTACAAGTCTGGAAGCTCACAGATATAGACACAAGCAGTGTGCAACTTGCCTGGGGCTCCTGCGACAACTAACCACAAACTTGGTGGCTGAGAACAACACACATTCATTCTGTTCCCGTTCTGGAGACCAGAAGTCTGAGATCCAGGTGGGGCAGAGGGCTGGCTCCCCCCGGAGGCTCCAGGGGACAGGCTGTTTTGTGTCTGTGTCCCAGCTTCTGGGGGCTGCGGGCGATCCTGGGCGTCCCTTGGCATGTCCCGCCTCTGCCTCTGTGTCTACACGGCCTTCTTCCCACGTGTCTGTCTATGTCTGAATTCCTCCGTTTTTATAGGGGCACCAGGCATATGGGGGTCATGTCCCAGCTGGGTCCAGGATGACCTCACCTGAACAGAGCTGATGATGATACCTGCACCAACATTTGTTCCAAAGAAGGTCACATTCTTATCCGAGGTACTGGGGAATTAGGGCTTCAGCATGTGATTCAGGCACGAGGGACGCCATTCAACCCACAAGACGCCCTCAACCCTCAACCTCAACACACACACACACACACACACACACACACACACACGCACCCTGTTCACCTAGCTCCTCTCTGATGGCCACCCCAGGACGTCCCTCCTGTCCATCCACAGGCTGTGCTCCACTGTCCTGTCACCTCCAGAAGGCCTCTCCTCTCATTGGCTCATTGCACGCACCCCTGCCTGGCAAACCCTACTCTGGGAAGCCACTTCCGATGACCCGTTGTGCCCCATTCGAATGTCAGGTGCGTGACAGTCAGGAAAGGCTTTGCCACCTGCCTTCTGCAGTCATAGCACCCGGAGGACCTTCACCAAGCCCAGGTTCCCAGCTCACCACTTCAAGACGGAAGCATGAAGCCAGGTCCTGTTTTATGCCTTGACTCAGTTGACTCCCCTGTGTATTTGCAAGAAAACAGAGTCCCATTGAAATGTTGCAATTCAAGCGAGCAAACAAGGCTGTCCAGCAGGGATCACCAAACCTAACGTGGTCCTGAGTGCTGCAGGGACAGGAGCTCAGGAAACGCTTTTATCCAGCAGATGCAGCTAGGAGGTTATCTGATCCCCTCTACGGCATTTGGGGAAACATAGTCGGCTGGCTCATCATTGTTGGTTCTTCTCAAATTTCGTGTCGCCTGGTACAGAAGCATTCGCAGGTTACGGTTTGGTCTGCACACTGTTATGCCATCAGACCCACCTTATTTCAAGGCAGTTTTTTTTTAATGTTTATTTATTTTTGAAAGAGAGACAGAGTGAGCAGGGGAGGGGCAGAGAGAGAGGGAGCCACAGAATGAGAAGCGGGCTCCAGAGCCCGACCCGCACACCACGCGTCTCTTTTCTCGCGCCACATGTTCGAACTTTGTTTTTTGTTTTTTTTTTAGTTTCAGACCAGCCACCAGCCTGCTAAGACCAGGTATGCGGGCAAATCAGACCAGGACCTCAGAGCTTCCTAGTGCAAAACATCGCTGCTCCCTGAAAGCCTGACCGGGCTTCTCTGTGGCCCCAGAGACACTCTGACGTGTCCAGAGTCCTGTCCAGCCACTGTCAATAACCTTCCCATTTGCTGAAAGCCATGGGTGGGTTCAAGGCACGCGTGTCAGAGGCGCTGAGTCCCGAGGGGTTTCCGGAATTTTCTGGAAGAAGATTTTTGCATGTAAACCACGGGGCGGGGTGCGAGGTTATGCGTGCAATTTCTCATTTTGGACTGCAGTGGGTTCCTCCGTAGTTCCTTTTCTTACGACAGGTGTCTGTCTCACCCGTCCCGGTTGCTCAGCTATCCTGACAACACGGTCGGGATCTGGTCTCAACCTTTCTTCCTCCCGGCATGTCTCTCGAGCCCTGAATCAACACCGGGTTGAATCCCATCAAACCACTGTGCGTGTAGGTCATAAGCTGCCACGCTGTGACAATGTCATGTGGTTCAACCCAGCAGGCTCAGCCCCTGCCCCTGCGGACACCTAGGCGAGTCACAGACTCGGAGAAGGACAATCACTGGGACACGCTGGGCGGCTGGCTTCGTGCTGACCCAGCCGTACCTGTGCAGGCAGATGCAAATGCGAAATTGGGACGCGGTCAATGCTACGTAGAGGTTGTACCTACCATTACCTGCAGCTGTGACGCGAGCTTCTTCTCTGTGGATCCATCAGGATATTAAATTACACCGACTATGGAGGGAGTGTGACGGGGACACTGACGAACACATTGCTCCCTTAGGCTCAAAGATCCCACAACTGTGAAGTGAGGGGGGCGGGGCGTGTCGTTTCTGGGAGAGCCAGCAGAGAATACATACAAATCTCGAATTTAACCAGCTTCCCACTCCATTCTCCTTCCTGCGTCTTTCTTATTTTGTTTTTACGATGACAGAGAGGGGCAATACATATGATGCACAAGACGGGTACCATAGGCTCAGCACGAATCACCACCGACCCCAAGGGGGCTGCAAGATTCAGACTTATGCCCGTCGAGAAACACTTAGCCAGACAGAAGACGGAAAGCGTTCGCAGAGACTAAAATGGCGTGAGAGGTGGCCAAAGGGCCATCGACTGCCGGCATGTGCTTCGCAGAGCACGAAAGGCAGGCGGGGACCGCCCTCAGTCGCCCAGGAAGGTTTCTCTGGTCTTAGTTGAGGAAGTCAGAGTTCCTACAGCCAGGGCACAGGTACTCACATGCGTCAGGGTCAGGACTCGGGTAGGAGATAGTCTGACACGTAAGGCAGTTTGGGCAGTAAGGCAGTCCACGGCTCATTAGAGGCACCCAAATCCGTGGCTGAGGGCTCACGGTCGTTTCTGGAACCGCTGAACGTCCGTTTTTGCTGCGGAAATGACCTTTCGCTGTCCTGCTGGTAAGGACGTACACTCTCGTGCTCATCAGCTGACAGCTCAGAGGTTCTCCTGAAAGAGCCACCCAAGGGGGCCTCACCCATGCACCCTCCCCTGGGATCTAAGTCACAGCTGATCTCCTGACACCACATAGCCCCACACCATTTCGGGGAGAGCAAGTTCTGGCAGCTGCCTCACCCTTGGGCAAGGATTTGCCGAGTTTCAGGCAAGCTCGTCTTAACTAGGGCAGCTCGCCTTCAAGCCTTTCTCACAGATGGTCGTCCTTTTGTGTTTTTCGCTTTAAATCAACAACCGATTTAGGGGCGCCTGGGTGGCTCCCTCGGTTAAGCATCTGACTTCGGCTCAGGTCATGACCTCAGCGTTCGTGAGTTCAACCCCTGCATCAGGCTCTGTGCTGACAGCTCGGGGTCTGGAGCCTGCTTCGGATTCTGTGTCTCCCTCTCTCTCTGACCCTCCCCCGTTCATGCTCCGTCTCTCTCTGTCTCACAAATAAATAAACGTTAAAAAAATAAAATAAATCAACAACTGATTTTACTTTATCACTTGTCCGTGAGTCATAATTTGCAGTGATGGTAGCAAAGTGAGGCTAGTGGGATGAGCCCCAGAGACAGGGATCCCTGAAAATATTCTTGGAGTTCTTCCTATGCGTTAAAAAAAAAAAATCATTCTAAATTATCTTTAGAATGAGGCGGGGGTGGGAAGGAAACACAGGTATACACAACACAAACACAGCTCTCATTCAGGACCTGGGTTCCCTGGCTTGGTCTGTTTCTAAGAATGTTTGCTTTTGTTTTGTTTTTACTCCTTAGAGCGTTTTTCTACAGTAGGTTGTGATTCTGACCTGTTTTCTTTGAATGGCAAAGCTCCATAAATATGTGTCGACAAATGAGGAAAATTACACTGGAGTCTTAAGTGGGACATTTAGGGCTATATTTAACGAAGATATACACATATTCTTTATATATGCTATATTATACTATATTATCTTACACTATACTATACTATGTTATATTATACTATCCCATAGTGTAGTATAGTATAGTATAGTATAGTATATTCCATTATATTATATTATATTATATTATATTATATTATATTATATTATATTTGGATTAGTCAAATCACTCATTCAGTCCAAAGTTTCTTTCTTTCTCTTTAACCTTTTTTGAAACCCTAGGTTATATTATACTATAATATATTATACTATACAGTATATATGTATTATATAATACTATATCTTATCATATATAATAATATATATAATATAGTATGTATTATAGTATAGTATACTCCATTATATTATACTATATTATGTTATACTATGCTATACTGTACTATACTAAACTATATTATACTATTCTATACTCTGTGATATTATACTATATTATGTTATACTATATATACTATTTGAAATATAACACATTGTATTATATTATACTATTCTATATTGCATTGTACTATATTATATTATACTGTTATATTATACTATACTATATTGAATTGTATTGTATTATATTATACTACATTATATTATATTATACTCCATTATGTTATACTATATTATGTTATACTATACTATACAATGTTATATTATACTATACTATATTATAGTATATTGTATTGTATTATATTATACTACACTATTATATAATATTATATTATAACATAATAAATGTAATGTAAATTATATATTTTATATATAGTAATATTACAATATCTTATATATAAATTATATGTAATTATAAAATACATGTTTATAACATTTATACACTTGCATATATAAAATTTATATATTTATATATAAATTATTATTTAAAATAAATTATACATTTATGTATAATATCTACAATAAATGTTTACATTTTATATATGAATTTATACATATTTATATATAAAATATAATATATTATATTATTTTGTAGATATTATATAATATATTATTTTGTAAACATTTATTATTACTGTATTATATTTATTTATTACTTATTATTTATTTATTCTATGTGTTCTCAAAAGAACTAAGCATCGGGTTCACATTTTTATTTTCCTACGAATTAGATGTCTGAAACATGAAACGTTGTCTTTGGGGGCAAAATGGATTTTCATGACAAAAACATGTAATTTAAATCATCATTCAATTTTTTTTTTAATTTCTTAATGTTTATTTTATTTTTGAGAGAGAGAGTGTGAGTGGTGGAGGGGCAGAGAGAGAGGGAGACACAGAATTCGAAGCAGGCTCCGGGCTCCGAGCTGCCAGCACAGAGCCCGACCCGGGGCTCGAACTCACAAACCTGGAGATCATGACCTGAGCTGAAGTTGGATGCAGCTGAGCCACCAGGCGCCCCATAATTTGTTTTTTTTTTAATGAAAAAAAATTTCTCTTAAGTATGGGACCTGACACAGAGCTCAACCTCATGACCCTGATCACAATCTGAGCTGAGATCAAGGGTCACAATCTGAGCTGAGATCAAGGGTCACGACCTGAGCTGAGATCAAGTGTCAATCTCCTTAGCACATTGAGTCACCCAGGTGCCCGATGTTATTGCTTAATCGTAAGCGAGTATGAACTGATCTGTGCTGGCAAGATGCTGAACCAAATCACAGATCCTCCAAGGACCCAGCCCAAACCCCCGAGCCCGCTTCGAGCAGAGACTTTGCTTCTTGAAAAACCTTAGGAAGCAGTCAGCAGTGTTAGAAATTTAATTTTAAGGGCGCCTGGGTGGCTCAGCCGGTTAAGCGTCCAGCTTCAGCTCAGGTCATGGTCTCCGGGTTTCATGAGTTTGAGCCCCACATGGGCTCTGCACTGACAGCAAGGAGCCCCTTGGGATTGTCTCTCTCTCCCCCTCTCCACCCCTCCCCTGCTTGTGCTGTCTCTGTTTCCCTCAAAATAAATAAACTAATTTAAAAAAAAACTTTTTCATAAAATAGAAATCATTTGTAACTCTTTTGTCTGGTAGAGAAGTATGATATAGTAACCACCAGAAGAATTTCAACCTAAAAACAGTAAAATGGTGTGGAGGTGCTATACTGGTAAACGGAAAAAAAGATTTCACAGAGAAGAAGCCGTTTAGACTTTCTGACTAGTGAATAGAAGCTTTTTCCTATTTGTACCTTTTTTTAAGAAAACACGGGCAAGATTGGATCTCGAACGAACAGTGACTGGTTGCGGAGTAAAGAATTAAAACGTGAGTATAACAGTGTTATCTTTAAACATCAGTATTCATAGAGCACTAGGAAGGCCACTGACCTCTCCCGCGGGCACAGGGACAAAGCCGACAAAAGACCTGGGAAGACCCACACTGGCTTTGCCCCTGTGGCTTTAGAACATCCGTGTCAGTTCAGGGAAATCCTTACATGCCGTGAAACTCATTGTCCCCGGGTGGAAATGGAGGTCACGTGGCGCATTCAAAAACACCCTAATCTGTGCTACACGAGCTGAGCCGTCATGGTGGACCACTTCCCTCCAGATTTGGGGAACCCAGTCTCCTCTGTTCCCAGAAACCGGAAAACTGGCCAAAGCCCTCAAAGCTCCCATTTACAGCCCCAAAGTTCTTTCTAGTCCTTGAGAATTAGTGTTCCGTCACTTGCTTTGCATATGCGCATATGAACCTACAAGAACAGAACACTGCCCCCCTCCTCCCAAAAAAGGCTCTTTTTATGTCATTTTGTCATGGAAAAATACGCTCAAGAAAAAGCACAACTTCCAAGTGTGGCTTGATGGCGTTTCTGCTAGGTGAAAGGAACAGTGACACCACCCTCCAGGGCATCTAAATTGTGAAATATATCATATTGGCTTTTCCATTTCTCTTCCAATATTTTTGTAGGATTTCGAGTTTCGCTTCTTCTTTGACCCTCATATTGGAGGATTCTCTTTGACCTCCTTTCTGTCTCTGTCTCTCGGTGGGCAATCTACTTAGGAGTTTCAAGATGAGATGTGTTTCTCAGAGGGACAAACAGCACTCTGTGGTGAAAACGAGGACAGAAATAGATCCGAGGAAAACAAAGAACTATGTGCATTTCATTGTCGTAAAGAGGAGCTTGTTCAGAGGTATTTGTTACATGGTCAAGGATGAGTGGCAAAACCTAAGGGATTTAGACTGAATTAAATGCACGTTAAAGATGCATCGGTTTTATTTTTTTTCTAATTGATTTATTGGGGGGGGCACATAAGCAGGAGAGCGGCAGAGAGAGAGGGAAAGAGGGAATCCCAAGCAGGCTCCACACTGTCAGTACACAGCCTGTTCAGGGTCTCAAACCCAGGAACCATGAAATGATGACCTGAGCCGAAATCAAGAGTGAGACGCTTAACTGACTCAGCCACCCAGGTGCCCCTACACAGGTTTTATTTTTAAAACTTATGGGTCAAGGGCACCTGGGTGGCTCAGTTGGTTGAGCGACTGACTTCGGCTCAGGTCACGATCTCACTATTTGTGAGTTTGAGCCCCGCGTTGGGCTCTGTGCTGACAGGTCACAGCCTGAAGCCTGCTTTGGATTCTGTGTCTCCGTCTCTCTCTGTCCCTCCCCTGCTCATGCTCTGTCTCTGTCTCAGAAATATTAAAAAAAAAAAAATAAAAAAAATTTAAAAAAAAGTTATGGGTCAATTCATAACTATTTTAGAAGGAACAGTTTTAAATTATCAACCTTATTGTGTAATAATTTACACAATATAAAATGGATGCAGGTTAATTAAATGTCAAGACCAATGACACGTGACAAGGAAAAAAATGTTGTTAATGTTAATGTTAATGGATTTTGCTTTCTGCAACGTTACATTACATTGCCGTTTTCTACAGTTTCACATAAATAGAAGATACTATACTACTGTACATACTCTTTTGGTGCTTTACTCCTTAATTCGAGGATACTGCGCTTGAAATTCATCTATGGGAGTTATACATCTGTGTTCTCTTCTTGTTCACTGTTGAGTACTATTCCATCCTAGGCAATTTGTTTATCTGTTCTTCTATCAATGAAAGATAGGATTTCTGTTACTCTCTCAATGGAATGGAAGTAGTTAATGGCTGTTACAAATACAATGTTTACCAGAAAGCCTAATGACCAAAGTTCAGAAGATAGAAAAAAAAACTCTGATAAAAATATGGAAAGGACTCAGTTCCATAAGAAGACAAACAAATCGATGCTGACGACATGAACACAGCATCCAACAAAGCTTGGGTCAGAAGATGTGTAATTCTACTCCTGTCTTTCACCACAATCTGTTCCCATCTGGCTAGTTAAAAGTGTTGCCCCACGCATGTTGAGGATCCCAACCCATGTGTTAAACTGTCTCCCGCTCTAGACTATCACACACACAAGCTGTGAGGAATCCAGTAATTTGGAAACTTTGGGACATAGAGTTTACAACTCTATGCTGTTCCTTAGATGTCAGACAAGCCTCACTGTCACTGATGTGACCGTGATGTGCAAGCATGATACCCATTTTATACATGAGTGGTTGTGTTTACAAGAAAGTTCAGACAACGTAGTCGTTGATTCATCTTTATTTTTCATTTTGAAAATTATTTCATTTAGGGTTTTCCTACGGTCGTAAGAGCACATCATGTAGATCTATCCTGTTGAGTTTTTACCTGCACTAAATAATACTGTTAACTACAGACACGATGTTACAGAATTTATTTATCTTGAAAACCTGAATGTTTATACGTGTTGAACAGCACCTCCCTATGCGTTTCTCCCCAAGCCTCTGGCAACTTCCATTATACTTCCGTGTTTCTACAAGTCTGACTAATTTAGATGCCTCATGGAGGCGGAACATTGTAGCCTTTGAATCTACCCTGTATTTAAGCACTGAATGTGTGTCTGGCCCCAGAAAATCACCACGGGGCTACAGAAGAAAAAGATACCTTCCTAATTACTGGGGACATGGAGATAATTCTATGATAAAGAAACAATTATGTATTCTTCCCTAAAACACAGTGATGATTCTAAGTAACTCTGTGAGTCCAAGAGGTAAAATCCCATACTCGATGAATGCGAAATTCCTGTGGTCACTTTAATGGTAATAGTAGTTGTGTGAGATTTACATCATAAATCAATTCATGATGCCTATTATTAACCTTTAGTGAGGAGGGATGATTACCTAAATTTTTTGGTGAGATTACAAGGATGCCAGCAGGTGACTGTCCTCAGAGATGGGATGAGTTTGGCCTTGGGGCTCAGTTTACTCAGTAAGGTTTGTGAACTCACTTCTCTTAAGCAAGAAATAATACTCTTGTTCCACTTGTGCAAATATCCTTAGGAGAAAGAACCTATGTACTCTTATTAGCTCATAGACACTTAAAATATCCAGGATTCACCCATGAAACTGAGTCACAAAAGCATAATCGTGTCCCTGAAGATGGTTGAACTGAATTATTGCAATGTCTGATCCCCAAAACCATTGACTCAAAACCATTGCTCTGACTTCTACGTCAAGAACGCATGAACTAGCTCCTGACAGACCTGTCTTCCCAGAGATCACAGCTATAATCTCTATTCTAAATGCAAAAAAAAAAACACCAAAACCCAACACATTAAGTAGTGAAGGATCTGGAGAGTGAACACAACAAGGCAGGTTCAGGATGAGAGTCAACATGTGGAAGGAGGGACCATCAAAAGGTGAGGTTTCCCAGGTTTCAAAACTTCTAATCTGAGAGTACCAGGGGCAGCTAAAGCTCGGGTAGGATTGGAGGGTAGAGCCCAAAATATCCAAAATGCATGTAAAGGAAGGTGAACATGACAGAAAGAAAAGAAAGGGCTTGAATGGGATCTCCGTAAACACTGCATATGAGTGCTGCCCAGATCTGTGTCTGATGTCAGAACCACACACATCCAGAGCAAACACAAAATGCCCAGTTAAAGAGAAAACATGGGGAAAAGACTGGCAGCTGAGCCGTTACCTAGTAGCCCGAGCTCTTGGTTTGAGTCCAAACACGTTAATTCCCTGAGAAAACAAAAACATCAACACTCTTTCGATGAATATAAGAGACACCAGAATCCTCACTTTACCACTCACAATGTCCAAGATAGAATCCCGAATCACTCAGTCTACCTACAGTCAGGAGGACGTGAGCCACTCCCAAGAATAAAAGAAACAAAAATATCAACAGAAATCAACCCCAAGTTGGTTAAAACCATCTTGGTTTTAAAGATGGATGGTTTAAAGATGGTTGGTTTAAAACCATCCATCTTGGTTTTAAAGTCCTTGGTTTTAAAGGCCTTAAAGCAACTGTTATCTTTATGCCTAATGACGTAACGAAAAATACGTTCATAACAAAAACAAGGTTGGTAAGTCTAAATGTAATGAACTAAATGTAAACTCTAGAATCAAGCTATACAACTTCTATACTGAAAATGCCTAAAAACTAAATAGAGCACAAGGGGGAGACAGTCAATAATTTGAAAACATATCAGCAGAAATTATCCAATTTTCAGATCAGAAAGAAAAAACTGTAAAGGAAGTCTTACAGAACAATCTCAAAAAAGTCTAATTTGGAGTCACCAGAGAGAAGGAGAGAGAAAAAGGTGGAAGCATTATTTGAATAAATTAGAAAATACTCAAAATGTTTTGAAAGACAAACAATTTACAGATTCAGGAAGCTCAGGAGAACTGACATAGGATAAATATGAAGAAAAACATGTCTAGGCACATCATAAACAAAATGCTAAAAGCCAAATGTAGAAGGAAAATCTTGAAAGCAGCCTGAGAAAAATGATACATGAGATCCAAAGGAACATCAATTCAAATGACTGTCACATGCTTGTGAAAAAAAAGGAGACATGGGGATTGATGTATTTAAAGGGCTAAAATAAAATAAAAATCAACAGATAAATCTGGAACCTGTGAAAATACCTGTCAAAAATCAAAATGAAATAACAGTTTTAGATGGACCTTAAGGAAAAAGTTAAAGCTAAGAGAACCCAACATCTAAAGACCTACACTACAAAAAAAAAATACTAAAAAAATATCTTTAGTCTGAAGGGTAATGATGCCTAATGAAAACACAAGTCCCCAGAAAGAGACAAAGAACATGAGAAATAGTCAATATTGAGCTAAGCAAAGAAGACTACTTTTTTCTCTTGATTTCTTTAAAATATACGTTGGGTTTAAAGCAAATAATTACACTACTGGGGGCTACATCATACACATAGTTGTAATACAACACCCAGAGCATAAAGAATGATGGAGTGCTGGCAAATAGATATATGGAGTAGCAAAGTTTCTCCATTTAATGGGAAGTGATGAGATTAACTCTCATTAGACCATAAGCTCAACACATATATTAGAATTTCTAGATCCTTCACTAAAAAATGCAAAAGAGGAATATAAGAAAGACCAAAGATAAAAGAATATTCTAATTTTTTAATGTTTCTTTATTTTTGAGAGAGAGAGAGAGAGAGAGCAGGGGAGGGGCAGAGAGAGAGGGAGACACAGATTCCGAAGCAGGCTCCAGGCTTTGAGCTGTCAGCACAGCTCACCGAGCTCGAACTCACGAACTGTGAGATCATGACCTGAGCCAAAGTTGGATGCTCAACCGACTGAGCCACCCAGGCACCTCAAAAGAATATTCTAAAAGAAAATAAAATAATCGAGTAACCCAAAAAAGACAGAAGTGTAGCAACAGATGGCACAAACAGAATTGGAAGATGCAAACCCAAGCATATCAATAATTACACTAAATGTTAATGGACAAAACATTCCAATTAATACCAGAGATTATCAAAATGGATTTAAAAAAAAAGCAAGACCCAATTATATGATGTCTAAAAGAGAGGCACTTTATTTTCTTAATTAATTTTTTTTTATTTGGGATTAGTTGACACACAATGAGAAGCACTTTATTTTTAGTTTTTAATTTTTTTAATGTTTATTTTATTTTTTGAGAGAGAGAGAGAGAGAGAGACAGAGACAGAGACAGAGCATGAGCAGGGGAGGGGCAGAGAGAGAGGGAGACACAGAATCTGAAGCAGGCTCCGGGCTCCGAGCTGTCAGCACAGAGCCCGACATGGTGCTCAAACTCACACACCGTGAGATCATGACCTGAGCTGAAGTAAGACACCTAACTGACTGAGGCACCCAGGCGCCCCGAGAAGCACTTTAAATATAAAGCCACACATTGGTTAAACTGATGAGGAAAAGTACATCACTTAAATACTAAACAATTTTTAATGTAATTAAGTTTTAACATTAAAGCTATGTTTATTTCAGCTTAACTGGACTTCAAGATACAGAGCATTACCAGATGTGAGGAGGTAATTTGCCTATTGATCAAAGATTTGATTAATCAGGAAAACAATTGTTTTTAAAGGCTTCTAGTACCAGAGAGCTTCAAAATACAGGAAAACCGAGTTAAATAAAGGGATAAAAAAATCCAAAATATTGGCTGTTGGTGTTTTAAAACTTTCAGCATCATTTTCAAATAATAGTTTGAGGAGATTATTCTGTTCTCTTATAGCTTCCCTTGGGGCCATTAGCAAATCTAGTTTTGTTTGAATACTTTGTATTTTATAGGAAATCTGATTGATTTACAGATCTTTTCTTGGTCCTTTGTAATCTGCAGTTTTCTCATGATTCTTCAAGGTGTGAATTTATTTTTGTTTATCCTGTTTAGAATTGTTCTCTGCATGTGATGCCTGAATACCTTTCATCAATTAAAAACTTTTCCATCCATTTTTTTTTCCATTTTACATATGGCCTCTTCTCTACTCTTCCTATTCTGTACTTTAGGGAACATGATGAATTGCAATTGACAACAATTACAACATTCATAACAATAACACCGATTTAGTGCTCACTGTACAGAAGGTGATTTCGGGTGAATTAATGCATGCGATGTTCACAGCCACTCCATGCGATAGATACCGGTTTCCCCCCAATTCACACAGGAACACACCAAGACACAACACATCCTCTGTAATCAAAAGTTGCCAGGAATCAGAACCAACACCTGTAGGCGGGCATTTATTTTGTAAGCGGGAAGAGAAGAAGAAAAGACCGGAAGTCAAGAATTGAAAAGTAGTGTGGGACCACTTCCACTATCATGAACACCATCTGCTTCAGGCTGAAACAAAATGACTGATTGCAAAAATAAGTCATCTGGACTTAAGATCCCCAAGTAGAAGTTTCTACCACAACTACGTAAAAAGGATGCCATCCGTCCTACCATTTCTCACCATCTCCTAAGCGCCACGGATCCATAAGAATCTGCAGAAGGTTTCCTAGCTCTACCTTTTTGCTTGAACAATGACACAATTATATAAAGATATGACACAAGTTCTCTACTCCGGGGGCGCTGGTGTCCAGATCCATTTTCGCTGCGTCGAGCTCCCGGATGTGACTTGAAGAAAGAACTGAAGTCTGAGGGTTAAAAAAAATGGCGGAGGGCATAATTATTCATCCCACAAGGAAGGGAGGAATCAGCTGAGAGCTGCTTCCATGAAGTCTGTAACAGTGTGTTGGTGGTTGGTAACAAGTGGCCCCTTGCTGCTCACCAAGCCGTAGAGAGGATGTCATCTTCTTTGTCACACCCACAAAAAGGGAAAGTCCCACAGCAGGGCTGCAGCCACGGTTTCCAAATGGTGTTGAACACAGAGAACTGCTGTGGGACAGGTGTGAGAGTCCGGCGATGCTCTTTTATGGCCGCCTCGATTTTCTTGACCACTGAGCCAAATAAGGCTTCATTGTCAGGGCTAAGAGGCCGGGCCTCAGAAGGGTCTCTTGAGATGTCAAAGAGCAGTGGAGGATCATGGTAGGTGACATCTCCAGAACATGAACATATTCCACTTCCATAGCAGGCATCAGCTCCGTCCGGGGAGAATTTGGGAGTCACGTAATGGACCTTCCACACCGTTGCACCTGGAATACAGAGTTCTGTTGAAAGTGCCATAGTTGTTATCATTTTAGGACTCGTTCCATGGAAACCTATTTCTCAAATGCTTTCGCCAACAATCAATCATCCTGTGCACAGAGTTACTTAGCAATTGTAGCGTTTCCTCAACTGTGAGAACAACACATAACTTTGCTGCAAGTTTGAAAACTTTTTACCTTATCACAAGGGCATGTGGAAATAATAGTTATTACCTGGATGGCTGCTATAATTCCAGAAGTTGTGAGTCTGATCACTACTTTGCTCTGACTTGCCATAGGCAAAATGGAAAGTTTCCTTTTCTTTTTTCTTGTCTTGTCTTGTCTTGTCTTGTCTTGTCTTGTCTTGTCTGGTCTGGTCTTGTCTTGTCTGGTCTTGTCTTGTCTTGTCTTGTCTTGTCTTTCCTTTCCTCTTGTCTTGTCTTTTCTTTTCTTTTCTTTTATTCTTGTCTTTTTTTATTTAAAAAATTTGTTTAACATTTATTCAGTTTTGAGAGTGAGAGAGACAGAGCGTGAGCAGGGGAGGAGCAGAGAGAGAGGGAGACACAGAATCTGAAGCAGGATCCAGTATCTGAGCTATCAGCACAGAGCCTGATGCGGGGCTTGAACTCATGGACCACGAGATCATGACCTGAGCAGAAGTTGGATGCTTAATTGACTGAACAACCCAGGTACCTCTCTTTTCTTTTCTTTTCTTTTCTTTTCTTTTCTTTTCTTTTCTTTTCTTTTTTTTTTTCTCTTTTCTTATCTTTTCTTTTCTCTTCTCTTCTCTTTTCTTTTCTCTTTTCTTTTCTTTTCTTTTCTTTTCTCTTTTCTTTTCTTTTCTCTTTTCTTTCCTTTTCTTTTCTTTTCTTTTCTTTCTCCTCTTTTTATTTGAGAAAGAGCGAGAACATGAGTGGGGGGAGGGGTAGAGGGAGAGAGGAAATCTCAAACAGGCTCCATGCTCAGTGCAGAGCCTGATGTGGGGCTCGATCCCACAACCCAGAGATCATGACCTGTGCCAAAATCAAGAGCTGGACTCTCAACCAACTGTTCTGAAATTGACAAAGGTCATCTGGCAAGGTCAATCATTCCTTGTTCTATTCCTTCTCCATCTGTCTGTCTTTCTTTCTTTTATCTTTCATTCTTTCCTTTCTTTCTTCCTGTATCAGTGGTTGGCAGTTCTATTTCCAGAGATCGATTTTAGACAGAAAACATCATAAGCATTTCTCAGCGTCCGGTCAATGAAACTTTCATAGAAGTCTGTGAGTGAGGTTTTACAGAAAAGATATGCTTTCCTAATCAATCACCTGACTTTACCCTTCCCCCAGATGGTGTTGAACATTGTACCACCTCTGTGCTTCCAACTTCTGAAATCTTGATTATGAAAATATAAGTAAAATTCTATTTGTTTAACCCTCCATCATTAAGTTTAGGAAGTTTTGCTGTTGGCGGGGAGGGGCTGTTTTTCTTTCGTTACTCACCATTGAACATGTCCCTAAGTATAGAGAAGCTAGAAGAAAGAGGTTTTTGTCAGTTTGTTCTTGTTTTATGTGTGCGATTAGTCCACACTGACATGAAGAATGGATCACACCACAAGTGATAGGTCTCGTGGGAGAAAATTTTTATCTTTTCTGCAGATCAAGTTAATTCCCATCACGTAAGGATTCTGGAACTTTATCCAACTGCCTTTGATAGAGCTTTTCCTACAGATGTAAGGAAATGAGTATCTTTTGTTAATTTACATTTGTTTTCATGAATCATCTAGCATGAATGTAAGGCAGAGACAGTTCATTGGAGGGGGACAGGACAGTCGTGTGGCTTACACTGCAGAGCTTACTCCTTGTTGCTAATTACTTCACTGTCCTTAGTTGTGAGCATTCATATTCTCTCTCTGTCTCTGGCATATTCGTGCACATGAGTTTACATACACCTGTAAAATCCTACCGCAGTACAATGGCCGCTTATAATTAACTTCCCCAAGGAAAAAGAACCTCAAACAGCTGGGTGCTGTTTGTACATGGTACAACTTCCCCCAAGAGGGAAAGGAAACGGGGCTGTGTTCTTACTGTGTCCCCACACTCCTGCCATCTCCATACTTACAGTCCTTCTGATGCCACCTGGCTGTGTGCAGGTAGACCCCACAGTAGTGGAAGAGAAACTCATGGTCCGAGTGGGATACCCTGCCTTCCAGCAAGGGCATTAGATTCCGGCCATCAATCACTCTTTGGAGAGAAGGAGAAATGCAGAATGCGGTGAGAGGGGCACGGTTTCATCACACATCTTAAGACAAGAGGAAGAGAAGGGGAAGGGGAAGGGGGAGGACAAGGAGAAGAAGGAGAAGGAGAGGAAGGGAAGGAGGAGGGGGAGGACAAAGATGAAGAGAAAGACGAAGAAGAAGAAGGAGAAGGTGGAGGAGGAGAAGAAGGAGATGGAGAAGAAGAAGAAGAAGAAGAAGAAGAAGAAGAAGAAGAAGAAGAAAGGACTTTAAGCTTCACTACACATCTTCACCCATTATATACCAGTAACAACAACAACCACAAAAGAAAAAGGAGGAAATGTCACACAGTTTCCAAGACAGTGGGAGAGGTGAGTGGCTGGAGATACTATTCTGATACTTGGAAGACAGTAGGAATGAGCGTCATGGATCAGAAAATTGAGCTCCTGACACCCATTTGATTCAAGAGCATCCCCCCCTCAGATGAGCAGATACCAGTCCCCACACACGGAATTAAACCACTAGAGCATGGACCACGTCTCTTCATCTTAAAGCCCATAGATAAGTACAGCCTCATTCATACGTTGACACAAATGCACTTGTATTCAGTCATTCACCTAATAAATATCTGCTTAATGGTCTGGACGATGTGGTGGATATAAAAGTGAATGAGAGTCCACCCCACCCATGAGGACAGCCAAGCCTGTGTCTGCATACGTGTAGGAGAGACAAAGTAGAACGTGTCCTAATCGGGAAACATCCATCCACCCACCACCCACTAAGGGGAGAAAGATGTCTGCCCATCTTAACGGAATATTGAAAATTAAGTGATATACCACACATACACATAGAACATTTTCTAACACATCCAAGTGCCTGTCAAATATATCTGCCAAGGTTAGGCGCAAATACCGTTTCCATACCTGTCCTGGGGCAATATCCCTCCACCTACATAAGACAGTGTCGGATAAATGTCCATTAGGCTTGTTGGTTCGTCAATCACTTTCCCAGCCTCCAGGACCGTCGGCCACCGGAATATTCCTGGGACACGAATGCCCCCCTCCCATCCGCCCATTCCTTTGCCACCTAAAACCAAAGATGAAAGCCAAGGGTGAATTCAAGTCAATCATATTTCTCCACTCAGTTGGAAATTACGTCTAGATGGAATGTTTTCTGTCACTTGCCAAGTTCTTGTTTCCAAGCAGTTGAAACTCCACTTGTGAAGCAAGTGCTGTCCTAATACAGTGCTATTATTTTGTGATGACAATGATTGCCATGGAGTTTCAATACTATGAGAAAAGAGAACATTCTGTAAGCTTTAAGAGAAAAAAAAATGAGGTTCTCTGGGCTGGGTGAAAGGAAATTCTTCCAAAGTAGAACAAACATGAAACATTCATGGAACACCTTTTCCATGTATGTTACTCTGATGGTACAAATTACAAAGAAAACACAAGACAGTGTCTCTCTATGTAGAAGTGGGGAAAACATTAAATGGGAAAACATTTAGGGTCCAAGATACTGGTCTTGTCGGTGTTCAAAGCCCCCACCCCCACCCCCAGTCTACAGCACCATTCTTTATGGAAAACTTAACCAGCTCTCTGAACTGAATTTATGTTTGTTTTATATATGGATAAACAATGAACAAAAAAAGCAAACATAAACCCACCTTGACACATACATGGTCGTATTTAATGGCCGGCAACTGTGTAAGGCAGCTACAACAAAATTAATTGTCTGCCCAAGACACCCAAATTTGTGTGCCAAATGGACTCAGCCCCTCCTGGTGAGCCGGACACTGGTTCCGAAGGTAAAACTGCTCGACAACAATTCAGCCATGTCTCTTTCAGAGGTATCAGAAGGTACTTTTCAGAGTGATGGTCTTGTGCACACACAACCCCCCCCCCCACACACACACACACAAGCAATGTGAATGTAATTTAATAGTGACATCTCACTTGATGGCACATATAGAGTGACTTACTTTTACTACATAACTTTTTCCCTAGGATTGTCACCAATTTAGTCTATGCTAATTAACAGTATGCCTACAGCAAGTTAACATGACCTGCCAGAAAAGGTGGATACTTTTAGGAGGTCACTTGTTGTCAGTTACAATGTATAATGTATCTGTCCTATCTATCTTCTATCTAATATCTATCAATCAACCGACTGATCAATCTATTGATCTGTCAATGTATCATCTACCCATATATCTTGTCTATCTATCTATCTATCTATCTATCCATGCATCCAACCATCAATCCATCCAACCATCCATCCATCCATCCAACATCTATCTATCTATCTATCTATCTATCTATCTACCCATGCATCCAATCATCCATCCATCCATCCATCCATCCATCCATCCATCCATCATATCTGTCTGTCTGTCTATCCATCCATTCATCCATCCATCTATCCATCCATCCATCTATCCATCCATCCATCGATCCAACATCTATATATCCATGCATACAACCATCCATCCAACCAACCATCTATCTATCTATCTATCTATCTATCTATCTATCCAACCATCAATCCATCCAACCATCCATTCATCCATCCATCCATCCATCCATCCATCCATCCATCCATCCATCATATCTGTCTGTCTGTCTATCCATCCATTCATCCATCCATCTATCCATCCATCCATCTATCCATCCATCCATCGATCCAACATCTATGTATCCATCCATCCATCCATCCATCAATCCAACATCTATCTATCTATCTATCCATGCGTCCAACCATCCATCCATCCATCCATCCATCCAACATCTATCTATCTATCTATCTATCTATCCATGCATCCAACCATCCATCCATCCATCCATCCAACATCTATCTATCTATCTATCTATCTATCTATCTATCTATCTATCCATGCATCCAACCATACATTCATCCATCCATCCATCCATCCATCCATCTATCCATCCATCATAAATGTCTGTCTGTCTATCCATCCATTCATCCATCCATCTATCCATCCATCCATCCATCCATCCAACATCTATCTATCTATCTATCCATCCATCCATCCATCCATCCATGTATCTCTCCATGTATCTATCTATCAATCATCTACCTATCTATCCTAAATTGTTTCATAAAGTACAAGGAAATCCTAAAGCTATGATTTTTGTAATGATGACAACTTGGACACGCTTTCACTTTGTTTTGATTGGGGTTCGGAGTGGTAGGAGAGGAGTAGCAAACACCAAGACTCTTCTTTTTGTTGGCCCCGCTTTGCAGATCTGTAAGGGCAGGCTCAGGAGAGCTACTGAATAACCCAGCATGGCACACATCAAAGACAGGCAAAAGAACTCCCTCAATGAGGAGGAAGGCCCCCGTGCTAGATCATTAATTCCTTTCCTCTTTGTTTCACAGTGTTTGAAGCCTACTGATAACATGATCAATTTTATCTCATTAAGACCTGAATTTAGGTACTCAAGTGAGTATTATTCTAGAGTAAGTCATTCTCAGCTAGAGAGGACTTTGGCCCTGGGGGACACTGGGTAATGTGTGGAGACGCGTTTGGTTGTCACTAGTTTGCTGGGGAGATGAGTGTTAAGGGTCCCTGGCATGTGCTGGGTGGGAACTAGAGACACTATTGAATGCCCTACAGGGTCCAGGACGCCCCATCCCACAGTCATCAAGCTCCAAATGCCTAGACCGCAAGCCTGAGAGACCAGCTTTCGATGGTCACAGAGGCCCTGTGCATTTCCACTCAAGAGGCTTTCCTTACTTCAGGCACTTCTGTCTTAAATTCCCAGAAATAGCCCCCAAACTTGCATCTTTTCCCATCTAGTTTCACATGAGAGTATAACTCACACAAAGATCTCCAAACCGAGTTCGCAAATGAACACGCGTGCGTGCAAAGCTAAGTAGACGCTACTCGGGCATTAAACTAAAACATGCGGATTCTCCGCACATCACCTTTGTAGACGCCGTTGGAGCCGCCCAGCTGGGCCCCGCCTTCCTGCACCTCCAGGCGACCCCCGTTGTCCGACGTGAAGTACACCAGCGTGTGATTGGACAGGCGCTCCCGGTCCAGGGCCTCCAGGATCCTACCTGGTGCAGGTGCGGACAGGAAGCTCTCAACTTTCAGTGTGACCACAGTCATCTCCATGAGGTGCTTATTATCAGGCACTTGTTAGCATAACAGTGTAACTAAGGGTTATTTTATTGTATAGGTTGTAATAATATATAATAAATCACTGTTATATACTCTAGTACATGGGTAGTATATGTAAGGATACTAAGAGTGGATACATAAATATATGCTATATAGCATAGAATATATATGCTAAGTAGCATATAACACAAAATTGGGCTTTATATATTTATAATTACTTATTACATATACTTGGCATTATATGTAATATGTTATATATGTATATAAATATATATTCCATATAAATATATAATAAATAGTAAATTTATAATAGGAATAAGTTATTATATAATAATAACTTATTATTATATGTATTATATATATTATAATATATATTATATAATAACTTATAATATAATAATAAATATATTTAATAAATATAAAAGATGCTTCAAATATCATAATATTTTAAATTATAATAAATTGTAATCCACAATATATACTATACGATAAACATATTATCTGTATGTAAATATATGAAAATACAATTTGTCTATTATAATCCTATATGCTTTTTATATTATAAACTTCATACAATGGTATATAATATATATGTAAATATGAGGAAATATGTATAACTATAAAAGTTATGATTTAAAATATATTAAAATGTTATATTAAGCATATAATATTTTATATAATGATATAGTATATTAGTAACATATACAATGTATATAATATATAATGTAAATAACATATATATTAAAATATTGTATAATGTTTTATAACTATATATTATATGATAGTATTATATATTAGTTACTTATGTAATATTGATGGATAATGTTTTCTGTACTGTGCAATTTTATATACATTTAATATATCATTTAGTACATAATAAATGATTTTATATAACATATATTAAGTATAATATATGATATATCAAATAAAACATGTAATATAAGAAGTATGCTATATAATACCTTAAGAAATATATGTAATATATAATATACAGGAAAATATATTTATTTTAGAAATTATGTAATGATATGCACACACATTATATTCTATAAATACATTACGTATACACATAGAGTGTATGAGAACATATGAATACTATCATCGCTCAAGGATCAAACAGCCAAGACAAAAGTTTTAATAGGCAGTAAATATGAAGTCTGGCAGTTAGAAGAGCCTTACAATCACTAATACAAAAGAGATAACAGATGAAACACTGACATTTGCAGGAATAAATAAGCAAAGTCGTACCCTTGTGCCAGAGAGCAGCACTGTCCCCCCACCCCCCACCGGGATGTACTGTCCCCACCGCTCTCTGAAGGTGGCACCCGACCCGCAGGTCCTAAGCCTCCAACAATAATTAACATCTTCCCAGACTCAGCAAACATTGTGTGTTGAGTGTGGACACTCTCTTAAGAAGACAAACGAGTGTTTGAAACAAACAGATGGAAAGCCACACTCCACACGATGTTGACTTAATTTGTGATCCCAGCTGGACATCAGCCCTGGGCTTCTGTAGGTCACACCGCGGTCCTGCCGTCCAGCAGGAGCCCCTTCCCCGGCCACACTCCTGTTCTACTCAAACATGTAAAGACAACGTGGCTAACTGCAAAGAAAACTCCTTGAAGCATAAACTCGTTAAACTTTCTGTTTCGTTGTTGAAAAGCGGTTTGTTTCTGAAGCCACATTGGCCTTTTTTTTTATAGAAACCTTGTAGCTAGAAATCAATATATTTGAAAGCCCTGATTTTGTTTATTGTTTTTAATTTTTTTTTAACGTTTATTTATTTTTGAGACAGAGAGAGACAGAGCATGAACGGGGGAGGGTCACAGAGAGGGAGACACAGAATCTGAAACAGGCTCCAGGCTCTGAGCTGTCAGCACAGAGCCCGACGCGGGGCTTGAACTCACGGACCGTGAGATCTGACCTGAGCCGAAGTCGGGCGCTTAACCGACTGAGCCACCCAGGCGCCCCTGAAAGCCCTGCAGCTGGCTCTCGTGTTTAGCATACAAAGTAAATGACACCGATGCGAATCCTGCTATTTTTCGGAACTGTATCCATGTGTATGCAAGGTGTAAAACGTAGAGATGTCTGTGTCCATATGTATGTGCAAATGGCAACAGCATAATCATAAATATAAGACAAGATATGAGGAAAGACTGCAAAAATACACTGTCTGAAATATTTTTTTAAGGTCAAGTTTGCTTGAACACAGAGTCTAAAATGTTCCCGAACCCTGGACATTTTCGGACATTCACTCTCTATGTCACTCTGTAACATTGTTATGGCTTCTTGAGAAAGTTAATAACTTACGAAATGATCTTAAGTTGTATCATCATATTGCCAACTAGACACACACACACACACACACACACACACACAAGACGCCTCTCTGGTTTTCGACCTGCCTCTGTTTTTGGTGCGCTTTTCAAAAGCTTTGAAGGGAGGGGTGCTTGGGTGGCTCCCTCGGTGAAGCATCCAACTTCGGCTCAGGTCATGATCTCACCGTGCGTGGGTTTGAGCCCCACATAGGGGTCTGACAGCTCAGAGCCTGGAGCCTGCTTCCCATTCTGTGTCTCCCTCTCTCTCGGCCCCTCCCCCGCTCACACTCCCTCTGTCTCTCTCAAAAATAAACATTAAAAAAAAAATCTGTTTTAATCCCTGAAGGGAAAAATACAGCAATGTATTTGGCAGGTGTCCTGCAGGGAAATGCTTACTCGGCATTTCTCCCACATACATCGGATGAGCCCCGGAACTAAATGCAATTAATAACGTTTACAAGGAACCTGTAACGCGGAGTTAACATAGACGGCAGAAGAAACTTAATTATCTGTTAGTGGCAAACTCTGCCCCTTCGGGTAAAACTGGTCTTGGACTTAAGATAGAAGTGCCTTGTTTGCAAAAGGAGATTATCCTGAAGGATAAAACACTTCAAGGAAATAAATCACAATGTTGCAATGACACTAAGTTATCAGCCTACAGCTTGGCTTTACTTGTAGCAACTTTCAATAAGTTTCAGTGTTTGTGTACATCTGCCAGGAAATTTAAAATATATATATATTGTATTATGCACAGAGACATATATAAATCATGTATCCATACATATATGCACATTAATATTTGACTTGCATGGATAGATTTTATTAACATAATGATATACTGTTGATTCATAGATATTAAATACATCAAATGTATTAATATTGATAGATATTAAATAGATATTAAATAAATAGATATTCATAAATAATGACTATTAAATAGATATTAGATATTGAACACTTAAGTTAATTGCATAGTTGATTTAATATTCATAGGTACTAAATAAATAGATATTAATAGATATTAATAAATTAATAGATATTAATATTAATAAATATCGATAGAAATTAATATTAATAAATATTAATAGATATTAAATCGATAGATATTAAATAGATATTAATCTTAACAGCTATTAAAGAGTAACAGATATTAATAGATATTAAATAAATATTAATGGATATATTATATATTAATAGATATATATTATATATTTAATAGATATTAAATATATAATTTAATATTAATAGATATGAAATAGATATTAAATACATTAAGTATAAAATTAATAGATATGAAATATAAATTGAATAGATACTAAATTAATGAATACTAAGTTAAATCAATATTAAGTTAAATAGATATGAAATAGGTATTAAATAAAAATAGATATGGAATAAATATTAAATAGAAATTAATATTAAATGTTAATAGATATTAAATGAATATATACATCTTCTATATGTAAGACTAACATTTTTGTATTTAAGGAACTTTGAATATATTTTAAAACACATTTCAAACTCTGTGAATATCAGGGTAGGCAGTCTGCACAGAATAGATTTCAAGCTTCAAGGAGAGGGGGAGAAAATTGTACTGTGTTTCAAAAGTACAATACCCTAGGGGCGCCAGCGTGGCTCAGGTGGTTAAGCATCCCACTTTGGCTCAGATCATGATCTCAAGGTTCATGAGTTCGGGCCCCGTGTCAGGCTCTGTGCTGACAGCTCAGAGCCTGGAGCCTGCTTCCGATTCTGGGTCTCCCTCTCTCTCTCCGCCCTTCCCCTGCTCACACCCTGTCTCTCTCTGTGTCTCAAAAATAAAATAAATACACAAATAAATGCAAAAAAAAATCAAAATACCCTCCTTGTCATTCATTCCATTTGTCTTATTCTGTGTATTGATCGCATAGCTTTGAATGGAATGGCTTGGGTTTAGAATTCCCTCCTACATTTCTAAGCACTTCTCGTAAAACGAACCAGTAAGAATTAGTTTATAACTAATAAGAATAACAGGTTATAAATAACGGGGAAGGACAGTATCCTTTAGTAACTTTACTAATTTCGTCTCTGTTTTCCAGACAGAAAACCCCATATTCGTCATCGTGACCGCTTTCTTGGGGGAATACTCACTGATTCTGCTGCACCTACGGCCAGATTTGAATTCGGTTCACGGGAGCAAACACTTCTCGGCGGCCCCAAGACATGCAAGGGCCCGTCCGTTCCCAGAAACCCCGTCTTCGTCAATACTCACCCACCATCCAGTCCATTTCTTCGACGTTGTCTCCATAGAGCCCGTATTTACTGTGCCCCACAAACTTCTCTTTGGTGATCAGTGGGGTGTGCACGTGCAGAAAGGACACGAAGAGGAGGAAGGGGCCGCGTTTATACCTAACGGGTGGAACATTAACTGAGTTATCGGCACAGACAAAGGCGTTTGCTTCACTTGGCTATGACGCTGCCCAGGTGGAAAGGTCTTGCAACAGTGGATAGAGGTTGTGCGAGTGAGTATTCTGACAGTTCTTCACTCCCTCCTCGTCCTCCTCCTCTTTCTCCCCAGTTGCTGTCTGGAACATAGGCGTGATGGCTGGAGCTTTGGCATTAACTTTGAGCCATGAGGCTGCTGGCACAGAATCACAGGTCGCAAGAGAGGATGCCAGTCCATGTTGTTTATTGTGTTCTGCATTTTAACGTCACATGTAGCCATTTCAAATTGCCCCTTCACATACTCTTACAAGCGGGCATTATACAGGGTGAAGTGCATAGACACGGGGTGCGTTCTCCCCAGGACAGCCCTGGGGCTGAGTGAAAGCTGGGCTGAGTGACTACGTTCTGACCGCTGTGTTACGGCAAAGAACGAACGTGGGGGTCATGCAGGCATAGGAGTGAAGGAGGCTCCGTTGTCAGGGGTTAATCTCGTCTCCCATCTAGACCCCCATTCCCCATCTAGAAGGGAGCTTGTACTGAACATATAAAACCTGAGACGACGTATCTAGAAATTGAATCACGGCCCCATCTTTCACGGACAGGGAGGCATTTCCAGGCTGTTTCTGAGAAGAAGCAAACTCAGAAACCATCCGAAAGCTCGAGTCCATTTAGACACCAATCCGTATCGAAGCAGTTTTGCATGAACAAGAGCGAGCGAAATATAGCTCTTGGCCATTTCGGTGTTTGAACTTGGCAGGAAATTTAACTCTCAATTTTATTATTATTATTTTTTTAATTTTTAAAGTTTAGTTTCAGAGAGAGAGAGAGAGAGAGCAGGGGAGGAGCAGAGAGAGAGAGAGAGAGAGAGAGAGAGAGAGAGAGAATCCCAAGCAGGCTCTGTGCTCTCAGTACAGAACCAGATGTGGGGCACAAACCCATCGACTGTGAGATCATGACCTGAGCCAAAGGCGGGGGGACTCCCACGACTGAGCCGCCCGGGCGCCCCTCAATCTTATTCTAAGGAGTCTGGTCCGTTGCAAACGTCACAGACACACGTGCGCACACGCACGGGCCCGCGTCCCCAAGACAAAGCCAACGTCTCTGCCGTGCAAACCAGAGCCCCAAGCAGGAAGTCCGGCCGGCAGGGGCCGCGTACCTGTCGATAAAGGCGAGGGCCTCCTTGAGCAGGAGGGAGGTTACCCGCTCTTCGCGCAAGGGCTGCTGGACGATGTCATGATTTCTCATCAGGATACAGTTCCACCGTCTCGTGAACCCGTAGCTGGAGTACCAGGCCAGGAAGAAGAGGAAGGCCAGCAGGCCCAGGGCCAGGAGGACCTTCCAGGGCACGGGGAACCAGCGGGCGTATTTGGGGACGAGCAGCAGGACGGGCACGAGGCCGAGGACCGCCGTGGACATCCACAGCTTTATACGCAGCCAGCGGTGCAGCTCGGGGGTCCTGGACGCCTGGCAGTCGCTGAGCAACCCAAAGGGCAGCCCGTAGAAGTAGTCGAAGCCGTGGTTGAGCGGGTGGTAACAGTGGTCGTTCCGAGAGGCGCAGCTCAGGCCCTGGTGCCATTTGCCTGCAGGGGACACACCGCGTCACCGGGGCGCCAGGAACATCCGTCCGTCTGCAGAACGCATGGGTTCCCGTATTTCTCACCAACTCCGCAGCGGTCCCTACCACCCGCCCCTTGCGCACGAAAACAGGGCCACAGAAAACCGTCCCCGTGCTGCAGGGACGGGAGTCCCTGCTGGGGGCAGAGGCAATAATTAGTGGGCAGAGCACAGCCACCTTCTCCATCAGACCCTTCCCAGGGGTCTGGAAGGAGCCGGAAAGCCAGATCGCATGTGCTGGGTGTTTTCTGCCCTCCTCCGAGCTGCTCGCTGTAGGTTTGCCCCCAGATGCTGTTATCTGACTCCTTTGTTCCATGCCCCCGAAAGGGAACCAGAATTCTACACAAAGATCTGGTCCAAGAGCCCTGAGTAAGGATCATAAGGGAGCCACGAGGAAAAGGACTCAGGTGATGGTCCCCGTTCCTTTTAATGAGCACCTACTACATGGCTCACATATGCTCATTCATTTACGCACGTGATTATACTTAACCCACTCCAGACCCCTTACTGCCAGGGAGACATTCACCCTCGTATTAACAGGCCTCAGGTCATGTTAATTAAAAAGGACAGAGCTGAATGGGAACTCAGGTTTGGCCGTGCCCTAGAATATTCCTGAAAGATGGCGTACAAGATCTCCGTCCACACGGTGCCCATTGGGGTTCATTGAGGGATGGTTGCGCTACAGGTCACATACGGGGGAACCAGGGTCATTCTTTTTTTTTATTTGACTGCTTCAAGCGAGGGCAGCCGAGATCCTCGAAGAAGCCTGAAGAGACTGGGTACAGGGAGCAGGCGGCATCTTGTTGGCTCATCTCTTGGTGGGGGAAAAATGCACTGGATAGAAATTCCATGGAAAAAAAAACTAGATGGGATGCTGTCATAGTGTCATGGGTCTCCCCAAAAGGGCGTAAGATATCAAACAACCCGTATAAACACATTTCCTAGCCCCAATTTCTTGCCTTTACCTTACTTTGTTGTAAGAGTACAGTATATACTTTGTTGTAAGAGTACAGTATATACTTTGTTGTAAGAGTACAATATACACTTTGTTGTAAGAGTACAGTATATACTTTGTTGTAAGAGTACAATATACACTTTGTTGTAAGAGTACAATATACATTATCTACAACTTGCAAATATCTTCTCTTTAGCTTACTCTGTTGTAAGAACACAATATATACTATATATAACTTACAAATATGTGTTCATCAATTGTTTGTATTATCGGTAAGGCTTCCGGTCAATAGCAACCTATTAGTAGTTAAGTTTGGTGCGGGGGGTTGGCGGGGGGGTAGTTAGAAGCTGTATGTGGATTATCAGCTGTGAGGGGGGTTGGTGCCCGTAAGAGCCTCATCGTTCAAAGGTCAAATGTAGTAACTTGGTCAACATTCATGCTTTTGGTTGAACAGGACATATTTAAAAATGCACTCACTCGGGCGCCTGGGTGGCCCAGAGGGCTAAGCATCGGACTCCTGCCTTTGGCTCAGGTCATGATCTCACAGTTCGTGAGTTCGAGCCCTGTGTTGCACCCTGTGCGGATAGCGTGGAACCTGCTTGGGAATCTCTCTCTCTTTGTGTGTTCCTCCCCCCCCCCCCCCCACCGCCAACTCTCTCTCTCTCTCCAAATAAATAAATAACCTTTCAAATAAAAAAATAAATAAGAGTGCACTCACTTCCTGGCTACTAATGATGTCATAAAACTAGCATCTCCCCCCCCCCCCGCCCCCAACACACACACAGAATATCCCTTCTTAGGGATAGGAATCTACAAGCTGTCGTTCCTGCCGCTGACTCCCCCAATACCCTGCTCTGGACTCAGGAAAGGTCCTGAGTAATCGTGCATCCGACTCCTTCCCCGCGTGTCTCCTGCCACCCAGAAGGCAGCTGGCGTGCACCCAGCGGACGTCCCCCAGGAGGGCTGAGCCCCACGTGTCCACAGCCCGTACCTATGAGTCCCGTGCGATAGCCCCGATGTTGTAGCAGCTTGGCGAACGTGGTTTCGTTGGTGGGCAGACCGCCCGAGCCTCCAAGCCAGGTAAGGACGCGGTTCAGGTTGAAGGGAGACGCCATCCCTAAACTCACACAAGCAGAGAGCAGCTGACGTACACAGGCCGCGTGGTGACACGAGAAACCCCAGGGCTCGTAGTCCTTTCCTTCAAGCGTCTCCCCAACGCTGTTCTTTCCCCAAGTGTACGTGCTTTCTTTGCGTCTACTTAGCTAAGTATTAACCGTGCAGGACTGTTCAGTACAGACACGTGCCCCGAACATTGCACGGGGCGTATCTGTGCTGAAAATTTATTCACTGATTGTTCGAGGTTCAAATGTAACTGTGCATGTGACTCTGGTGACGTCTCTCTCTGACCCTCCTGCTCTCTCTCTCTTTCAAAATCAATAAATAAACTTTTTAAAAAAAGGCTTTAAAAAAAAACGAGAGCCTTGATTTCTGCCCATCTGAGTGGTGAAAACATCTCATGAAGGTCCCCACCATTACTCTTATGAAGACGGGCGGACACTACATCCCTTTGTTCAAAATCTCGGTCTTGGCTTTATTTTCAGCCCGGCACCTTCCCTAAACTATTTTGCTGAAAGTTAGGGGTAAGAAACATTGGGAACTTCTCCATCATAAAAGGTGGGCTATGTTCTTGCTGAGTCCAAAACTTGAACAAGGAGCTGGGACACTGCTCGCCAAACCCGGCCACTGGATGCGCACAGTGGGGCAGCCTGGGAGGCACTTGTCAAGACCCTTGGCTGTGTAAACTCTGCAGGTATAAAAACATGACCGCCATTTGCACGGAGATTCTTAATCCCATAAATGACCGATCTTGAGAATCCTTACGAGGAGGAACGAACAATAAATAAGAAGGAAGCACGAGAGAAAGACAAGACTGTTGAGTTCCTGCACCTGATCTGACGGGGTACCGGCCGGTCAGGAAGGCAGTCCTACTCGGGGTGCACACGGACGCAGCCGCCAGGTGCTGGGTGAGCCGCACGCCCTCACTCGCCAGGCGGTCGATATTCGGTGTGCTGCGGGCAGACAGACAGACGGATGATTCAGCACCTGTGCTTCGCATTCTCAGCAAAGCACGGGACATTCGAAGCCATCCACTCTGGTGTGAGTCCCACTGACTCTGTTCCCACCAAACCTTATAAAACACATGCTCTTTAACCTTCTATCCATCCACCTGCTGAGACGCATCGATGCCCAGAAGGGACACGAAAACAGAGTTTACAAGAATATGTCTCCAGGCACGAGTGCATGTACAATTCAACTATTACCTCCCCGGGTGCATTGGCCTGTCCATGCAAAACTTAGCCCTTTTGGTTATATTATATTCCCAAAATGAAGGGGTAACTTGGATCACATTAAATTTTACTGTAATTCTTCTAGGAAAAGGTGACTTAAAAAAAATAACCGAATTGTGACATTTTGGATGGTCCCTTATTGCCCGCTTTGGTCGTCTGATGTTTTAAGGTCTCCAAAATCTTTCGGGAGAACAGTAGACTATAGGCTCTCCCATGACGAAAGCACGTCCCCAGTCTTGATGACGTACTACTGACACAACCGCACAGCGGTGTGATCGGGGAGGGTCTCAGATACACCCAAAGAGCCTCAGCGTCGGTGTTGGGGACGGTCTGTGTGTACCTCCCAGTACTTTGTGTGGAGAGAGTCACCGCCTGGTTGACAGTCACAAGAATCCCGGACAGTATCTGCCGTCGTAACCACGACTGGAGGAGGTGACTAGAGAACAGTGCTCGTGTGGCCCCAAATTGCCCTTAAGAAGACCAAAACCATGCTTAAAATACAGGACTGGTCCATGACCCACGTTGCAAGGACAAATAATATCAACGCGTGCTGTTGACGGCCACACGGGATGTGCTGTCTGTTATGGTGGCCCTGGGACGGGATGCGGTATCCGTTATACCGCGGTCATATGTGGTAGGGACAGTCATGGGTGATAGGACTCCACGGATGTGAAATTTCCAGAAGAAACCAATCCTGAGAGACAGAAAGCAGATGGGCAACTAGCAGTCGAGGGACCAGGGCGTCACCATCTGGGGACGGGCGGCCTCCTTACCTCACTGTGTTATTGCCGTAGCAACAGACATCTCCCACCCCAAGGTCATCCGCCATCAGGAGCACAATATTGGGCCTCGAATTCCTCGTCATCAACGCTGAGCTCAGGCCCCCAAACAGGCACCAGAGGTGAACGGACAGCCAGCAGGTCCTGGAGGCGTTTGGGGACGTGACAAACAGAGGACTGTCAACCACGTCTGCCCATCGGGCAACTGAAAATATGAAACACCGTGACTCCTCACCCATTCCAACTACATCAAGGACCTGAGTGGGCTTGCTCAGAGGCCACAACTTTTGTGTTTTAAAGTCATGTGGGGTTTTTTTTAACATTTATTTATTTTTGAGACAGAGAGAGAGACAGAGTGTGAGCGGGGGAGGGACAGAGAGAGATGGAGATGCAGAATCCGAAGCAGGCTCCAGGCTCCGAGCCGTCAGCACAGAGCCCGACGCGGGGCTCGAACTCACGAACCGCGAGATCGTGACCTGGGCCAAAGTCGGACGCTCAACTACAGAGCCACCCAAGCATCCTAAGACTCATGTTTTGTGTTAACATACTCTCACGTTCAAATTAGTTTTATATGTCTGGTGATATTTAAATTCTTATCATGTTACACAGGGTTTTGTGATAGGAAACCCTCAAAGAAGACCAACAGTGCAGGGGCACGGGGGTGGCTCGGTCTGTTGGGAGTCCCACTCTTGATTTCGGCTCAGGTCACGATCCCAGGGTCACAGGATTGAGCCCCACGTTGTGCTCAGTGCTGACAGTATGGAGCCTGCTTCAGATTCTCTCTCTCTCTCTGCCCCTCTCCCCCACACTCACTCATGCTCTCTCTCTCTCTCTCAAAATAAATAAACAAAACTTAAAAAAAAAAAGACTTAATAGTGATTAACCATGAGTGCAAGGCCTAATAGTTTGATTGATTTAAATAAAAACTCAAAATGGAAAATCAGAGGCTAGCCACCAGCTAGTCAAGACTTTTGCTTTTTTTTCTCAACGTTGACCTGTCCTTTTTAAAATATTAAAATATATATTTAAAATAGCACCGGGAATCCTTTTGACACCTGAAAGGGGAAATGTAACCTACTTCTATATCCTACTGAGTGTTAGGCTGTAGAATCACCCATTTGTCACTGCTGAATGGTACCCTATGGGCAAAAAAGCACAAACAGCCTTTGACCAAAATCCCCACAAGCTGAGATGAGGACCATTCTCCGGTGCAAGAAGCTGGTTCCCCAACCCCGGAGTTTCCATCTGACCCATTTTACCTTCTGTTAGTTCCACCTCAAAAAAGAATATCTTAAATCCACTGGCCTCCATCCATTTTCAGAGCAATCATGGCACACCAATCATGGTGTCTCTCACTCAGATATCCGAAGACTCTCCTGAATGGCCTGCCTGGCCCTTCCCGGTTTTGCCACTTGGGCTGCACCAAAATGCAGCCAAGCACAGCGACCCTATCAATATACAAAGCTGGTTGCTATGCTCCCTAGAGAATTCCAACGGCCTCCCATTGCGCCATGATTGACAAGCCTCAGCAAATGGTGCTCTGCTACTCTCTCATGGCTTCCTCTCTCTGCCCACCCCCCACCCCTCACTCCTCCATGGACGTCCTTAAAATCCCTACAACAATCTGTGACTTTGGCCCTTCTACAACCCCCAGCTCCGTGCTGTCATCCTTAAGGTAGGCATTCCTCAGAAAAGCCACCCTGTAGGATGCCATCAACCCATAGCCCCCGGCACACCCCTCATGACCCTCATCACATGTCAAGCAGACGAAGCAGAGCTAACATCAGCCAGGGTGAACAACACTGGGACATCGAACCCTTCCGTCTGGATACAAAGGACAGTGACAGTTTGCGAGGTCGCATACTTACCACTTACGGAATGGCCACATCATGGCTGCAACAGCGATATCTCTCTCATGGGCAGACGAGTCCACCCGTGAACGCGGTCACCCCCTCGATTCTTTATACCTAATTGCAAACAAGTCGCGTTTGACCATAGAGAATGTGAGAAACACCATGCGTGACCCAGTCATTCCTGGACACTTGTCATGGCAGACTCCCGACAAACGATGATCTGGCCACAAAAACCCTTCATTCCAGAGTCAGTAGAACAAATAAGTCATCAACCCACTGACTGACATTTTTCAGGGCACCTCGGGGGCTCAGTCGGTTGAGTGTCCAGCTTCAGCTCAGCTCGTGATCTCACCATTTGTGAGTTTGAGCCCCGTGTAGGGGTCACTGCGGTTAGCACAGAGCCTGCTTCCGATCCTCTGTCTCCCTCTCTCTTTGCCCCTCTCCCCGCTCACGCTCTCTCAAAAATAAATACACATTTTTTTAAAAAAAGGAAAGAACATTTTTCTGCCCAAGGTGCCTAATCAATGCCTACCTTAAAAAGCACAGTGGTCAACACCGTGAACCCGTGGCCGCATTGGCCAAACTCATTGAGGTCAAGAAGGCATGTTTAGCCGCTGTAATTATGATGATTTTATAAGAGTCCAAAGACTGGAAGAGTCCTGTGTCCCACCCCCCCCGCCGAAGACCCTCAGATGGCTCCAGGTGGGTGAGGTTTTGTAGGCTGATGGGCCACCCCCAAGGAAAATGATATATAATCATGGTTAATGACCCCACCATAGAGTTTACAGGGTTTCCTCATCCCCAAGGCATTTCCACACACATGTTCCCATTGGCTCCTTAAAATATTTCACCCTGCTTGCCTTGAAGGGTTAATGACACTTTTGTTTTATGGGAGAAGGAGCTGTGGTGAGAGAGTTTTGAACACTTTCACAAAGGCCAGTGAATTGGAGAGGTCCCATTTGGATGGTCTCTGCCTCTCCATCGTGTGTGTGTGTGTGTGTGTGTGTGTGTGTGTGTGCGCAGTTCTCACCTTCTCATCTTAGACCTCCAGTGACAATCTCAAGCGACACAGTTCTAGAAGCTGACTCTCCTGGGGCATTTGGTGAGGCTCACACACCACCTTTCAGCGGTGGCCCGTTTTCTCTGACCCATGGTACCCAATCAATACCTTACTGAGAGAGAGGTTATCAGGTACTGATAAGGAAGAACCTTCGGGTGGGGCTTTATATGGGAATAGGGTCTTTGCAGATGGGAGTAAGGGAAGGATCTGAGATGAGCTCATCCTGGAGCAGGGTGGTCCTAAATCCAAGGGCAGGTGTCCTTGTAAGAGACAAGAGGAGACAGACACAGAAGAGAAGCCATGTGAAGGCTGAGGCAGAGACGGGAGGGAGGCGGCCACAAGTCCAGGGACGCCTGGAGCCCCAGAAGCTGGAAGAGGCAGGAAGGACCCTCCCCTGGAGCCTCTGGAGGAAGCACAGCCCTGCCTGGATCTCAGTGATCCTTCCCTGCCTGGGTCTCAGCAGCCCTGCCCTTAGTTTGTGACCATTTGTTACACCAGCCCGAGGAGAGAAATAGAAGTAATTGTAGGGGAGTGGGGGGGGGGGGACCAGAAAACTTCCCTGTGCCAAGAGACACCATCAGCAAAGCAAAACTGGCATGTTCAGAGAAGGAGAAAACACTTGCAATATTTTCTATAAATAGATCGGACAAGGGATAAAGATACCGTAAAAATCAGACATAGGTTGTCCACAGGCAACTCACAGCACACAGACACGATTAACGAGCACATCGCTGTAGGCTTAGCCTCTTTGGCGACCGGAACAGGTACGTTTTAAGCATCACCAGGCCGTATAGCTATCAAACCTCCAGTAATTTCTCCAGGGTCAACAGCGGGCACTTGTGCTGCCAGTGGAAGCTTCTGTGGGGGTACGTGGCCATTAAATAGTAGATTAAAAAAATATTGTGATTTCTAACTCTGGACAAATGCTCGGCCAGCGCGCAACACGCAGGAGTGAGGGTGTTCAGGGCAACACTGCTTTTATTTATTTATTTATTTATTTTTAATTTTTTTAACGTTTGTTTATTTTTGAGACAGAGAGAGACAGAGCATGAATGGGGGAGGGGCAGAGAGAGAGAGGGAGACACAGAATCGGAAGCAGGCTCCAGGCTCTGAGCCATCAGCACAGAGCCTGACGCAGGGCTCGAACTCACGCGAGATCACGCGAGATCACGCGAGATCGTGACCTTAGCCGAAGTCGGATGCTCAACCGACTGAGCCACCCAGGCGCCCCCTAAGATTTTATTTTAATGTGTATTTGTTTTTGAGGGAAACAGAGACAGAGCACGAGCAGGGGAGGGGCAGAGAGAGAGGGAGAGCTAGACACAGAATCCGAAACAGGCTCCAGGCTCCGAGCTGTCAGCCCAGAGCCCCACGGGGGGCTCGAACTCACGCGAGATCACGCGAGATCACGCGAGATCACGCGAGATCACGCGAGATCACGCGAGATCACGCGAGATCACGCGAGATCACGCGAGATCACGCGAGATCGTGACCTGAGCGGAAGTCGGACGCTTAACCGACTGAGCCACCCAAGCGCCCCATCACAGTGCTTTCAAATATGCCATGCTGAAGCCGGCTGAAATCGTGCTGCGGTGACATCGCTAATCAACCCGCCATACACTCTTAGTGCGGAATTCTGTGCTCTTTTCCTTAAAATAGAGAGGATGTACGCGTCGATCCTTTAGGGTTTTTTGATGGTAAAGCTGGAGCATCCTGCGAGGCATTCGTCAACCGCAGCTGACATGAAAACACTAATTACTTTGACGGGACCTTTCATCCAGGGGCACACAGATGCCACCTGGGTGTCATGGCCTCACGCTTTGGAGGACGGGGATAATCATATGATTTGTGCCACTCTTCCGCGGATACAGTGGGCTCCAGGAGTGGGGCTGTAGCTTAGGGTCAACCAATAAAGTCAACTGCAGCCTAATTAAAACACTCTCTCTAATTAAGACCCACTAGCCAAGACCTTCCAGGCATCGGAGCCAGTCCTTTCTTTGCCCTGTGCTCAGAGCCAAGCCCTGCAGCGGAGAGAGTCGAGGCAGGCGACGCAGAGATGCATAAAGAAGTCCCCACGGATCACGATCTCTCAGTGTCAGCACTGAGAGCATCATCGGGGGCTGGGTGGCTCTCGCGTGGAGGGGAGGAGCGGTGTCTCTGGTCTCCACCGGCCACCTGCTATGAGAACCCCCACTCCACACATGACGACTGAAGTTACTCCCAGACATCGCCCAGTGTCCCCCAGGGGCATGACTCGGCCCTGTCTCCGTGGCAGGCTGCACTGAAGCAGCCTGATCGGAGATCATTCTCGGGTGGTATCGAAAGCTATTGATTCATCCTGCAAGATGCCGATTTTCTCATCCAGAGCTGTGGATTGAGACTGGATCATCTGTGATTCTCTTCTATGTTTTCCCTAGTTTATATATGAGACTGAAAACTGAAGTCGATGGTTTTGCGAGGGCTTTGTTTTACTGAGTCCTTCTGGAAAGAATTGAACACGTGGAGTATGGCTTTATCACCTTGGGTCTCCTCACGCATCCGAGAGACTTCTAAAAACATTCACATCAATCCCCAAACTTCCTCCAACCTGCCTGATCTTCAGTGACTCTGGCAACGTCATTATGATAAAATATAACAAGGAATACGCAACAGTAAGAAAAAAATTTAAATATGTCTGTTATTTTTTCCCCACTAACAATTCATACAAAAAAACCATGTTTTTCACAGGATGAGAAAAACTCATTACTTGCTTTCAGCTAAGAAAAATTCCACTAATAAAACATTCAATGACACCACTATGAAGTAAATTCAGAGACCAGAAGCCTGGTTTCTAAATTGGCAAAACTCTTATGGTATGGGTCCACCTGTGGTTTTCAATATTTTAGTGTTTGTTCATTCACTGCAATGGTACATTATCCCATTCAAGGAGGATAACAGATAGTTGAAAGAGAGAAAGAAAGAAAGAAAGAAACAAGGAAAGAAAGAAACAAGGAAAGAAGAGAAAGAAAGAAAGAAAGAAAGAGAAAGAAAGAAAGAAAAAAGAGGGAAGGAGGAAGGAAGGGAGAGAGTGAAGGAGGGAAGGAGTGAAGGAAGGAAGGAGAAAGAAAGAAAGAAAGAAAGAAAGAAAGAAAGAAAGAAAGAAAGAAAGAAAAGGGAGGAAGGAAGGAAGGAAGGAAGGAAGGAAGGGATTGGGAAGGAGGGGGGAGGGGGTAAGAAACAAAAGGAAAGAAAGAAAGAAAGAAAGAAAGAAAGAAAGAAAGAAAGAGCAAAATTTAAAGTTTACAAACTTACTCGTAGAGATTTTACCATTTTACTACCAAGCAAAGGTCACACACCTCCAAGACCTCTGATTACACTCCCTACTTGTCTTCCTGGAAACACCATAAATACTCTTAAACACTTAACATCCACTCCAGAAAATACAATTTTATACAGATATCCCCTCACAGGTGAGTGGGTAAATCAATTCTGGGATATCTAGAATCCTATAGAATACCATCCGGCCACCATAAGGAGCAAACTGTCAACAACACAGGCAACACCAGGGAGGGATCTCCAAGTGATTAGGCTGAGTAAAAAAAAAAGCCACAAAAAAGAATATATAATATTTCACACTCCCGGTTATATAAAATCCTAGAAAACATAAAAAACAGAGAGACAGAGACAGAGAGAGATGATTTAATACAACTAACACTCAACCCTTCATGCTCAACCTTGTTGACCGTTAAAAATTTCAGCACGCCAAACTGGAATTAGTTTAACTTAACGTCTTTTACATTAATTATATGAACCTAACATATTTTACTTACTTGAAACAAGGGGTTTCTCCAATTCCTACATTTGTGGACACGGGTCCTGTGCGTCCAGCCTCCTGCCACGGTTCCAAGAGAATGCGCTCGTTATTATAATTAAACGTTTATTAAGTACCAAGGTTGTGCCCTGCTCCAGTCTGTCAATTATCTTTATATTTAAATATAACCTACCTGGCAGCTGTTACATACTTATTTACCAAAGGAATATTTCATCTCAGCTTTCAACTGCCACCAAATACTCATGTATAATTAAGGAGACTTAATTAAGTCGAATACGTTTTCTGCCAGCATAATTTAAAAAAACCAAAATCTCCACCAAGGATTCCAGTTAGACTTTCAAAATAGCGACGAGAGGGTAGATGTACAAGAATTTCACCATCTTCAGTTCTGACGCCAACTTTCAAGAGTAGCTTTTGTCTTGTGGTCTACATGTGTCTTACAAACACTGCATCATGTGTGGCCGCAACTCGCACCTCTGAGGAAGGTGAGGGTCATTAGCTGTGTTGATACCTGGAGACATAATGGCACTGAGACAGCATGCAATATTCAGTTAGACACTCCAAGAACAATAGATGATAGAAGAAATGCTTCGAGGGAAGATAGAGATAGGTAGATAGATACAGGGATGAATAGATACATAGATATACAGATGGATGGATGGATAGATAGATAGATAGATGATAGATAATAGATGCATGGATAGGTAGGTGATAGATAATAGATGAAGAGATACATGGATAGATAGATACATAGATGGGACAGATGATAGATAGATAGATAGATAGATAGATATTAGATGGATTTATAGGTGGATGGATAGGGGATAGATAATAGATGGATAGATACATGCATAGATAGATACACAAGTAGATACATAGATAGATACATACACTGGATGGATGCATGATAGATAGATAGATAGATAGGGACAGAAACAGACATAATAGATAGATATAGATGATGGATGGATAGATGGATGGATAGATACATAGATAGACAGATAATAGATAGATATAGATGATGGATGGATGGATGATTGATAGATGATAGAGAGATAGATAGATAGATAGATAGAGAGATAATAGATATAGATGATGGAAGGATGGATAAATACATAGATAGACAGAGATAATAGATAGATATAGATGATGGATGGATGGATGATTAATAGATGATAGATAGATAGATAGATAGATAGATACATAGACACATAGATACACGGATATAGATATGATGGATGGATGGATGAATGGATGGATGGATGAATGGAGATAGATAGATATGATGGAAGGATAGATGGATAGATGTATCGATGGCAGGATATATGGATGGATGGATACATAGATAATGATTGATGGATAGATACATGATGGATGGGTAGATAGAGATTACATAGATAGAAAGTAGATAGATACATAGATAGATAGATAGATAATAGATGGATGGATGGATATATACATGATTGATGGACAGATAGATAGATGATGGATGGATAGATAGATAGGTACAATTGCTTCTATCACAAGATTTTTTTTCTCATTTGATTGTACCCTGTTTTACAGTCTTATTATGTCTGTGAAAACGGGGTACGGGAGCCAGACAAGCAGTGATGTTCACGCGAGCATTACCGTGGGCAAGACAGGCACATCATCCCTGGGAAGGGATCTTCAGCCAGAGCTCCTTAATTTCTGGAGACACAACCAAGGAGCCAGCGTTGCAAGGAGGTCATACTTCAAAGACATTCCAGTCCTGGGATCCTGCACGCCGTCCCCTCCCCCCCTCCCCCGCAGCGCCCTCTCTGCCCACAGACCTTCTCCCAGGGCAGCGCGTCTCGCCTGTAACCGACGCCTGGGCTGTTGGGGAAGAGAACACAATACAGCTCACTCCAGTTCCCTGCAGCATCAATGCAAATACAACAGAGGAAGCCCGAGGGCCCGGAGGGCAGGGGGTACAATCCCCATCAGAAGGGATCCTGGTAGGAATTTGGGAACACTCTGTACCCACACAGTGACACGTCACCTCAGAGCCCCAAATGACTCCAGACCAAAAACACGCAAGGATCCCGTTCCGGGGCGTGCACTGGAAAAAGTAGCCAAGGGGAGAAACGGGGAGAGGCTGTAAGTCCGGGTTGACAGCTTCAGTGTGCGACCTGCCCAGCAGGACTGTGACAGGGCAGCGGAAGGTCAGTACGCGCCAGGAAGCCTTCTGCAAAGTGCTGGATCACTGGGGGGTCCTCAGCAAGAGCCATCTTGGTGCCAGGCCACATTCAGCAAAGTCTGCAGGCGTTTGGGGCGGTCACAACCTGGGCAGCGGGAGGTGTTACTGGCCTCTGGTCTTACCCCTCAACGGGGAGCGAGGTGGGGTGCACCACAGGTCACGTGGAAATTCCAAGATGTGTCTCCGCTTAGTCGGGTTAAAAAAACTAAAGTAAAGCAAACAGTCCACAAAACACAAGGAGTCCCGCGGCCCTCCTCCATCACCCGCATCCCCGGGGCGGAACCCTGTTCCCGTCCTTTGTTAAGTTCACAAAGAATGTTGGACGCCTGGAGCCATTAAGACTGCTGTTATCTGCCAGGCGGGAGCCCCCAGTGGAAAGTCTGCAAGGCTCAGGCCCCCGGGTGGGGTGGGGGGGGGTGGTGAACACACACAAGGGGCTTTGAGGGGGGACGTGTTGATGGGACGGCACGCCTGGGAATGCGCAGCAAGGTCTGATTCAGGAAAGCCTTTGAAAGGAAGTCTTTGGTGTGACGGCTGTGCCTCCGGCAGGAGGAAGCCGGCTCCCCGGTGAGTAGAAAAGAACAGACACAAACAAGAGCAATGGCCTCAAACCCCAGAGCAGCTCCCCAGCGCGGGCATCCGCCTCGGCGGCTGCGAAGTTCCTGGCCTGTGATGCTGCTGGCCCGCAAGGCACACCTATTTTCTGTTCCCCCTTTTCCTTGCGGAGGCAGACGCAGGCTGCAGGGGAAGGGGCGCGGGCTGCGAGCAGCTGGGGAGGGGCATTTTCAAGGCAACCGGTTGGCCGCTTTGGAGGGAGACCCAGCACAGAGCCCTGAGCTGTGGACAGAGGTCAGGAGGTTGCCACCCGCTGGGGAACGAATGAGTCACCGGCCCCCGCGGGAGCCTTGTGCGCTGACCCCCTGGCGCCTTGCGTGTTCTAATGAGTAACAGAAGGTCTCCTGTACCAACAGGCCGCTGGCCACGGCCCGGCCACTCTCTGCACAACCGAACTTGCTTCTCCTCCACGTCCTTGCTGTGGCTTTGAACGGACTGAGACGCTGTGCACATGCGTGCGGCCGGCCGGTCGGCCGAGGAGGCCTGGGCACTGGCGGCCGCCTCAGGACAGTCCCGCAGGACCAGCCGTGCCCCCTGCTGCACCGCCAGCCGATCCCTGAGGTCCAGGCGGCCCGGCCCCCAACGGAGCACAGCCAGCCAGGTAACTGGGAAGCCCACAGAAGCGTGAAAGTATCACTGACTGGTCCCCCCCACCCCATTTCTCTCTCTCTCTCTCTCTCTCTCTCTCTCTCTCTCAGACACACACACACACACACACACACACCGCTGGGGTGATTGCAAAAAGGAACCAGATTGAAAGGAACCAGAAAAATCATGCAGAGGTGGGGAAGCATGGAGACGGGATTGTGAACGGGTCTCAGAGCCTGTGGACTCGACGTGGCTGGGATCCCGGAGACCGGAAAGCGAGCTGGTTTCGGGAGCAGGTCCAGGCAGAGCCGGGAAGGCAGGCTTGCTGTCTGGGGTCTGGAGGACAGCCGGGAAGCTGCGTGCAATTTCTTCCCACCCGGGGAAGACACTGCATTGAAGGGTTTTTCTTTCTCTGTGTCCTTATCTTTTAAAAAAAAAAATTGAGAGGGACTCTTAGGTGGCTCAGTCGGTTGAGCGTCCGACTTTGGCTCAGGTCATGATCTCACCATCTCTGAGTTCGAGCCCCATGTTGGGCTCTGTGATGACACCTCGGAGCCTGGAGCCTGCTTCCGATCCTGTGTCTCCCTCTCGGCCCCTCCCCCACTCACACTCTGTGTCCTTCTCTCTTTCAAAAACAAATAAACATTAAAAACAAACGAATAAATGAAAAGACCGGGCATCTACGGTTCGTGGGGCGAACAAAGCTGACCGGATCTGTAAACGTTGTTTCAGTGGAAGTCCGTGACACCCAGTCACGTTCCAAAGGCAGAGTGGGGGTAGCAGCCACGTGGGCAGAAAAGCCCCAAGTATTTATCGTCCTGCCCATGACAGATGCACGGTGCACATTCTTAACACAGCGTTCAGCTTCCTTAAAGCCTTTCTGACAGAGAAGACCATTCTTACGAGTTTTCGGTAGCTGTTTTAAGGTTTTCTTGACACGATCCGAGCGAATCAAAGTTTCCCGTTCGATAGGTAGGTACTATCTTACGTGTTGAACATCGTTATTACACACGTCCTTGTTTCTTACAGGAAACACGAGCGGAAAGAGAACATGTTACGTCTGGAGCACGCTTGGTAAGGTAGAAACACGTGCAGTCGCCAGTCTTCTGTTTGCGTCTCTACCTTTCTTGACGCCCCCTCGCTCAGGACGCACTGATGGAGCGCTCTGGCACACCTAGTAATTGGGGTTTATATCGCTGTCCCACAGTCTGCAATCTGGGAGCCACTCGAAGGAATTCTATTCCACTTTTCCCAAACCGCGTCGTCTGGTTTTCCGGGATGCCCACACCGCAAATCTTCTTTGGAGACTCAGATCCCATGTTGATTTCATGGCCCCGGGGATGGGCACACGCTTGTCCCTCTGTATATGCACCTGCCCACAGAGACTTCCAGAAACAGGAGGGCCCCCACAGAGGCCCCGGTTATGGTAGCGATAGTGGTAGGAAAGGCACCACCCCCCCTGCCCGGTGCCAGTCTTTGGTATTTTCACATTCATGCTAGAATATACTGCGACTTTTCATAGACTCAGAATCACCAGATGGCATTGGTGAGCTTTTGCCCTGACTTGGGCCCTGACTCCGTGGCCCAGTTCCCACCAACGGGCCGCAGAGACCCAAGTTCAACACAGTTTACTTGTTTAAAGAAAAACGAGGAAGAGGCAAAGGCAGAGAGTTGTAGCTGTTCTGGGGACCTGATCCAAGCCACAAAAAAGGACTTTCCTCAGTCATGGTATGAGTCCTAATAACAGACCCCAGGGCTTCCAAAGACAAAATGTTTACACTTCAGATAAAATCATCAAGGGCCACCTGGGTGGCTCAGTCAGTTGAGCGTCCGACTCTCGATCTCAGCTCAGGTCTTGATCTCACCGTTCAGGAGTTCAAGCCCCACCTCAGGCTTGTGCGGACAGTGCGGAACCTGCTTGGGATTCCGTCTCTCCCTCTCTCTCTCTTCCTCTCCATAATGCTCTCTCTATCAAAATAAATATACAAATTTAAAAAAATAAAAAATAAAAAACCATCCCTCTCTCTCTCTTCCTCTCCATAATGCTCTATCAAAATAAATATATAAATTTAAAAAAAAATAAAAAAACCATCCAGAAGGTGAATTGTTTTCAACTTTAAAACAAAACTCAAATACCTGAGAAATGTAGTCAAACCCTTCCACAGCACGATGCAATATCCAAGTCCCCTAGTGACGCCCCTACAAACGTCACTATTTAACTGGAAAGCAGCGTTAAGCTTTCGTTGGTGCCTTGTCTTGCAGGACCTGGCTAGCTGTGACAGTCGGCGCACTTCTGGGTGTGACGCCCTCCGCCAGCAGGGATCTATCTGGTTCGCGTCCAAACATCCTTCTTCTGATGGCAGACGATTTCGGCATTGGCGACATTGGCTGCTATGGCAACGACACCATCAGGCAAGGATCTGAGAACGGGTCCTCTGGCGTCTCGATGAAAACCCCACTGACAGGGGGTCAAACCTTTGACGTGTGCAGTCCGGACCTTGACCGGATTCCGCACACGTCCGTGCCACGCCCCCTCGCCCCTCGTTCTGCCCTCACCAGCGCTAACCCCAGCTCAGATGCCTCCTACGTGTGACTCCTCATTTCACTTTGAAACGTGGTTTCTATCCGCACAGTCCATGAGGGACAGTGTCCAAAGATTCATTGGTGTTGCGTCTAAGTCAAACACCAGGGCTTCCTCACCCTCCACTTCTGTCCATCAAGTCAAGCCTACCCAACCATGCGTGACTTTTCCCGTGCTCCCCGCTGGAAAGCCCTGCTTCGGTCACACAAATCCATGCCCCCGTCACCCCAACATACCTCACCACACTCACCTGTCATCGCTAGCCCGTCTCACGTAGAATGACCTCACTCCATCACCTGGGTCACATTCTAACTGCCCTTGGGCACTGAACTCAGCCAACACCAGGAAGTGTCATCTGAATCTCACCCTCGAGTCCCAACGACAGCGTGCGGCTGCCATGAGGTCGAATTTTCAGGTCCTCTCATGGTTCACGTGACGTCCGAAGTTCTGGCCACTGCCTTTTGGCCACTCCCAAGAACACCTTGCTGTGCTAAATGGTGACGGGCTGATTTTTCTGTGAAATATGTAGCAGTTCTTGTAGACAAAAAACCCATGTGTGTCTTTGTTCAGCAACAAAACTGTTCGTGTTTCTTCTGCAGGACTCCAAATATTGACCGCCTCGCACGAGATGGTGTGATGCTCACCCAGCACCTCGCGGCCGCGTCAGTGTGTACCCCAAGCAGGGCTGCTTTCTTAACGGGCAGATACCCTCTCCGATCAGGTCTGTTCTCCCTCATGTCTCACCATGGCTCTGGAGAAGAGCGTGTTCCCTGTAACTCCTCTAACGCAGGTATTAAAGCATGGGTCCACTGGTATCGTGGGGAGAGAATAATCTGATATCGCCGTCGTTTTACCATCAGATATAGAGCCCCACCGATAATGACGTGACTCAGATGGGGCATTTCGGTAGGGAATAGACAAAAAGTTGGAAGTCTGTGTGATGTTCTTGGACCCTAAGGACGAAGAAGGTCCATATCAAGGGTTTTCCCCTTTGGTTAAAGCGAATTGATCGTACACGTCAACCGTATCTTGAAAGGCCTTCAAGGCACCATCTGAAGTAACGGGCTGGTGTTTGAATAACGACACTGGCCTGGCCATGTGACATATCAAATGAACTGTCACAGACCCTCCTGTATATGGGTCTCTGGCACCCTCTCATGTCCCAGGGAAGAAGGAATCCTGGCCAACTTAAGCTGAAACACCCCACCTGTCTTTGTTATGGCCGAGAACTACGTATGTTCCCCTAGTCTCCTGCGGAGTCAGATGCATTCTCAAAGGTTTGGAAAATCTCAGACAGAATTCTCCAGGTCCCCAAAAGGTGATCAGTGGGAACTGTGTTCACTCTTTGAACCAGGTGGTTCTTCCCTAGTAAGACTGAGCTGCATTGGTGAAAATGGTCTAGGGGGCATAGAGCACCTTCTAAGTCAGTGGTTTTCAACTGTATACTTCAGAACTTCAGAAAAATGTTTAACCTACCTTTTGGAACACTCGCGTCCATGCCTTGGGTATGTCAGGGCTGGTAGGAATTATAGCCGTGGCTCCCCACCTTGCTGGCACATTTGAATCATCGAGGGCGTCTTGCAACCCACCCCAAATTCCACCCCCAACCAACTGACATCAAGCTCTCTGGATCGACGACCAGGTTTCAGAATAGTTTGAAGCTTCTCAGATGATTCCAAAGTGCAGACAAGTTTGAGAACCCCTGGGTTATATCAAGAGTTTGGTGAAATTATAAAACCAATTTTAACTCCCGTTCCTGTGTCCTTTCATCCTCTTTGTGTGTATAACCTTCACACAGCAGCACAGTTAAGTGTTTTCGCTAATTGTTCAATTAATTTTTCACTGCCTGTTTTACATGAAAAATTAACCATAATGGCAAATGTCGATGTGTGATGGTAACATTTCTTTGAAAATGATTCCTCAAAGGTATGGTTTCCAGTAATGGTTATCGTGTTCTTCAGTGGACGGGAGTATCTGGAGGGCTCCCGACCAACGAGACAACGTTTGCAAAAATATTAAAGGACAGAGGCTATGCCACTGGGCTAATAGGTATGTGCAGTTTTTAAAGTATTAATCACATTACTTTTATATGAAGAGGATATTCAACCATAAAGCTTGCAAATTACGTGGTCATGACACACTGGGATCGTCCACCGGACAGAAAGCTCCCTCCGTGCATGCAGGAACGACCTTAATACCTGCAGGTTGCTTCGTGCAAAGTACATGCTCAAGAAATGTCCGCTTAATGAAACATCTAGCATGTCATACTATTTGCTGATGCACTGTCACAAAAAAATCAGAAAACTCTTTTCTAATGTCACCAAATGACCAACAATTTCCCCCTAAATTCCACTTAGAAATGTGCCTCTTAGTACATTCCCTCTCTGCTTCCATAAATACCATGCTTACTTTTCTGTATGTCAACAAACCATGTCATGTGTAAGTACAATCAGGGACAGCAGTTTCTTGAGAGGGGACCAAGCTGTCACTATCGTTATCATCTTATACTGATAATTTTTATTAACAGTGCCATTTATTGATCAAAAAAAAAGCAAGACCACCTGATACGCTGACCATCAAATCTGATAGGCTCTTTGTTGTTTTGGGGACAGAAGTCTACCCACATGGAACATTCCTTGGAAAATTGATGAGGTTTTCTGGATGGGAGGCACCACTTGGGGTGGTGGGAAGATACACAGGCCTCTTTGTCAATACCCTAGTAGTGACAGTAGAGAAGCTAAACACCTGTCATTGGTTGAACGTGACAGTTGTGTTCTGTAGAACCTAATGTCCACCATGACCCTGACCATCATTTCAGTGCTTTAACAAAGAGAGGGACAATCCCAAAGTCAAGAAATCTTTTCCCCACTGACTACAGCAGATTGCATTTTCTTTTTTTTTTTTTTTAACCTTTATTTATTTTTGAGACAGAGAGAGACAGAGCATGAACGGGGGAGGGTCAGAGAGAGGGAGACACAGAATCTGAAACAGGCTCCAGGCTCTGAGCTGTCAGCACAGAGCCCGACGCGGGGCTCGAACTCCCGGACCGCGAGATCGTGACCTGAGCCGAAGTCGAATGCTTAACCGACTGAGCCACCCAGGCGCCCCCAGATTGCATTTTCTAGAGCAATCTGAGCATCCTGTGCCGTCCTTATTGACCTACCAGAGACCTTTGCAAATTCAGGCACAGTAGATTGAATAATGCTCACCAGAGATATCATGTCCTACATGCTGAAGGCTGAAAATATTACTTTCTATGGAAAAAGGGTCTTTGCAGATGTGATTAAGTTGAGGATCTTGATATCACCTCACACCTGTCAGAACGGCTAACATTAACAAGTCAGGCGACAACAGGTGTTGGCGAGGACGCGGAGAGAGAGGATCTCTTTTGCATTGTTGGTGGGAATGCAGCTGGTGCAGCCACTCTGGAAAACAGTATGGAGGTTCCTCAAAAAACTAAAAATAGAACCACCCTACGACCCAGCAATTGCACCACTAGGCATTTATCCAAGGGATACAGGTGTATCCTAGTTTCGAAGGGGCACAGGCATCCCCATGTTTATAGCAGCACTATCAACAATAGCCAAAGTATGGAAAGAGCCCAAATGGCCATCGATGGATGAATGGAGAAAGATATGTAGTATATTTATACAATAGAGTATTACTCAGCAATCAGAAAGAATGAAATCTTGCCATTTGCAACTACCTGGATGGAACTAAAGCGAAATTAGTCAGTCAGAGAAAGAAATATCATATGACTTCACTCATATGAGGACTTTAAGAGACAAAATAGATGAACATAAAGGAAGGGAAACAAAAATAATATAAAAACAGGGAGGGGGACAAAACAGAAGAGGCTCTTAAATATGGAGAACAAACAGAGGGTTACTGAAGGGGGTGTGGGAGGGGGGATGGGCTAAAAATGGGGAAGGGGCACTAAGGAATCTACTCCTGAAATCACTGTTGTGCCATATGCTAACTAACTTGGATGTAAATTTAAAAAATAAATGAAATAAACATCACAGTTATGTTCACAAATGAAAAAATAAAATAAATAATAAAATAAAATAAAATAAAATAAAATAAAATAAGGATCTTGAGAAGACAAGATTGTTCTAGATGACCCACGTGGGTCTTATGTGCAAGGACAAGGGTCCTTTAGAGAGAGATGTAGAGAGATATATGACACAGAAGGGGAGAAGGCAGTATGGCCAGAGGCAGAGATGGAAGGGATATGACCACAAGTCAAGGAACACTTGGAGCCTCCAGAAGACATAGAGGCAGGAAAGATGCTCCTGTGGAGCCTACAGGTGGAGCACAACCCTGTCACCCCTTGATTTCGGGCGTCTGGCCTCAGAACTACGACGGCACAAATTCCCGTTGTTTTAAGCAACCACGTTTATGGTAATTCGTCACAGCAGCCTAGGGGACAATACGGCCCCTAACGCTGCCACATGAGGTCCGGGTCCAGGTTGTGCTTCAAATCACAGTGAGCACTACTCACACCCGTCTGCTGTCCTGCCCTTTTTCCGCTCCCAGCAGAGTGCCTGGAATGTGGCGAGCACACGGTACCCACTAACCAATGACCCAACTATTTTGCCTTTCAGGGAAATGGCACCTGGGTCTCAACTGTGAATCTTCCAACGATCACTGCCACCACCCTCTCAACCACGGATTCGACCATTTCTACGGAATGCCGTTTTCCATGATGGGAGACTGCATCCGCTGGGAGCTGTCAGAGAAGCGTGCAGGTATGGAGCGGAAACTCAACGTCTGCTTCCAAATCATGGCCTTGGCTGCCCTCACGCTCACCGCTGGGAAACTCACCCACCTGACGTCAGGCTCATGGACTCCTGTCATCTGGTCAACCATGGCTGCCATGTTACTCTTCACGACCTCGTATTTCCTGGGAGCCCTGATTGTTCACGCAGACTGCTTTCTGATGAGAAACCACACCATCACTGAGCAACCCATGCACTTTCCAAGGACGACGTCTCTTATTCTCAAAGAGGTCTCGTCCTTCATCCAAAGGTGAGCATCCAAGGAAGGGTTGGCTTCATCCTAGGGCTCTGGTCCATGGTGAAAATGCATTTTGAAAAGTCTTTTTCTATAATGAGGATAAGACCAGTGAAATCACCGTAGCCCAGAAAGACGTTTTTGGTAAACTGTGTCATAGATGATGTTCAGTTGAGCCCCACTTGAGTCAGTCCCATTGCATAAGCACCCGCTGATCACCACCGGCCGTATTTAACTAACAAAACAAACTGAAACACCCGTAGATTTACAATAAATTCTAAATATTTTTAAAGCTCTATCATCAGAACTACATTGTCCTCTTGGTAACTCTATGCTAAATGTGAGTTTGAGTAACAAGGAACTTACTGTGTCAGAGCCCAGAGGGACTTGACGAAAAGCTATGCCAAACAGAGGTGGTTTCTATGCTCCCCAAGGGTGTTCCAGTAAAGTGGGGGCAGGGGGACCCCTGGTGAACCCCAGTTCACTTGGTGGTGATGAGGTTGTGATCATGTTCCAGAACATTCTTTTCATGGAAGTGCCTAACGTGAGTCTGAAATGATGTTGACAGTACAGTTGACCTTGAACAACGTGGGGCTTTTGAGACGCCCACACCATGTGCTGAGGAAAATCACGAATAACTTTGACTCTCCCAAAACGTAACTGTTAATAGCCTATTGTTGACTGGAAGTTTTACTGATCACATGAAGAGTCGATCAACACATTGTTTGTGTGCTATATGTATTCTATGCTGTGTTCTTACAATAAAGTGAGCTAGGGAAGCCCAGGTGGCTCTGTCTGTAGAGCATGGGACTCTTGATCATGGGGTTGTGAGTTTGAGCCCCACGTTGTATATAGAGATTACTTAACAATAAAACTTAAAAAAAAAGAAAGCCAAATATGCAATATCACTTTATCCTATACACTAAGGATTGAGGTGGGAACCTATACCGACATAATTGAATGAAATAAATAACTGAATTAAGTAAACTCCAGCCACCTGGAATTGTCTTACCTTCAGATCCAGAGGCACATACACCTATAAACTGCTAAAAACCAGGAAAAAAAATACGTGTCATATCTGTGCCATTTTTTAAGTTTCTTCATTTCTTTTTGAGAGAGAGAGAACCAGCAAGGGAGGGGAAGAGAGAAAGCAAGAGAGAGGATCCAAAGTGGGCTCTGAGCTGTCAGCACAGAGCCCGATGTGGGACTCGAAGTCAGAAACCGTGAGATCATGACCTGAGCCAGAGTCAGACGCTCAACCAACTGAGCCACCCAGGCGCCCCTCAACAGACTTTAGAAGGGTGACGCCATCACATTAAACACTAGCAGGTAGACTTCTTTAAGGACATGACGATCTAGATCCCTATTTTGTGTCTTCTAGGGCCTCGGTCTCTGCTTTACGTAAAAGTAAACCCAGTCGTGTTATTTATTCTCAGAAACAAGCAAACACCTTTCCTCCTCTTTGTGTCCTTTCTACACGTGCACACCCCTCTGATCACCACCGAGAAGTTCCGCGGGAAGAGTGTCCACGGGCTGTACGGGGATAACACGGAAGAGATGGACTGGATGCTGGGTAAGTAAGTGCCTTTTCCCCGTGCAGACTGGATGGTTGCTTCTCCGGAAACAGCAGCAGGAAAGGAGATGAATGCAGACTACAGACAGAAGAGGCAGTGTGAACAGTGCGATCTCATTGCACAGCAAGGCTGCGAGCGATTGTAGCCTTTTCATCTCTCTGATGGCTTTGTTTCTTCTCATCACACTGTCTTAGGTGGGTTGATGTTGGATTTTCCCCCAGGAGAACAGAGCTTAAAATCCCCATGGGGTAGGATTGTCTTGCCCTGTTCTCCCAGTGCATCCCCTGCGTTTGGAATGATGCCCGGAATGACAGAAAGGGCACATTTGTCCCATGAGTACATGGATACACACACACACACACACACACACACACACACACACTTCCCTGCTCCTCACACGAGGATTCGGGTCCCCTCGGGCTGACGCGCCGGTGGACGGAGAGGGCCAAGAGATGCAGAATGATGGGAATCAGATTTTAGGAGAAAACGTACTTTAAGAAATTCGCCGAAAACATCACCTTGGAGGAAAATGTATGACTTGAATGAACTGTTGGAGAAAATAGTGACGGTTGTGAGACCTGTAGGCAAAGATTGATGTCACATCGCGTCCCCCCGTGGGACTTTGTGATGCCATTTTCTTCAGGGCGAACTCATTCACCACTACCACTATGGTCCTTGTGTGGAAAAGATGAAAAATGACTGGAAAATCCAGAGTCGGATGGCCAACCAACTGAGCCACCCAGGCACCCTGGATATTGAGTGTTGAAAATGGAATTCACCATGTCACGGTTGGGGGAAAATCTGCTAAATGAATGCATGTGCAGGTGTATGTACTCCAACACTTACTGAGTGATAGAATCTGAAATTCTACAGTACAGAGCTAAGAACCCCCTAAGTCCATCAAGATAAGGAACCCAAGGTACATTTAAGGAATCTTTTCTATAGCCTTAGTGCCTCTGTGCTCCAATTTCAAACACAACCAAACCACAGTATGATCATTTAAAAAAAAAATCTTAAACATTTATTTATTTTTGAGACGGAGAGAGACAGAGCATGAACAGGGGGAGGGCCGGAGAAATAGAGGGAGACACAGAATCCGAAGCAGGCTCCAGGCTCCGAGCTGTCAGCACAGAGCTGGACGTAGGGCTTGAACCCATGAACCGTGAGAACATGACCCGAGCTGAAGTTGGATGCTTAAGCGACTGAGCCACCCAGGTGTCCCCTGTTTTTCGTTTTTCGTTTTTGTTTAATGGAAGCATGGTTGACTCCATAATCTTCTTTTGCCTCCTTTTTAAATTTTTGCTATTTTTCTTCCTATGCAATATATTCTGTGTAGCTTGCCTGAAGCATGTTGGAAACAGAATGGGGTGCATCTGAGGGTGTATATGAACCTTGGGTCGGTGATGCTCGGGATAGCATGACTACACTGGCGTTCGCTCCCATTCATGTGCTAACACTAAAGGCTTATTCTCATGGAGAGCTCCAAAATACTCCACCACGCACGGAAGACTTTGGTTTAAGACGGCCTTCCCGTTTGACTGGCTCACATGCCGTCTATTGTTTGCAGGGAAGATCCTTGATACTTTGGACACGGAAGGCTTGACCAACAGCACCCTGGTTTATTTTACGTCGGATCATGGGGGATCTTTAGAGTCTCGACTCCGAAACAACCAGTATGGCGGCTCGAATGGAATCTATAAAGGTAGGGAGAGTCCCAGATCCTTGTGTCTGGTCTTTATCTCCACCCTACAGTTCCCCACCCTTCCCTTGGAATGGGGCCATGCATGTCAAGAGAGTCACCAGAGACTCTGCTTTTCTATTCAGGATAGAAAGTATAATTTGTCATACTGAAACTTGATTTTTTTTTTTCTTTTGCACAACGCTGTGGTTTCGGTAGAATCACAGAATTATGAAAACATCACCACCGCTCAATCGCAAAACACGGTCAATTCCTCAGAAAGAAACTCAGTACCCATGTGCAGTCATTCCCGGGTCCTCCCTGTGCCCAGCCCCTGGCAACCACCAACTCTTTCTCTGTTTGCCTCTTCTAACCAGTTCATGTAAATGAATCGTGCAGTACGTGGTCCTTGACAACTGGCTTCTTTCAGCGAGCACGATGCCTCTCCCAGGTCCGCCCACATCGGGGCACGTGTCAGTGCCGTGTTCCTTTTTATGGCTAAGCTTCCACTGTGTGGAGGGGCCACAGTTTGATTACCCATTGATTGAGGGAGGGACTCAGGAATTAGGCAATGCATCCAAGGAGGGTGGGTACCCGTGGTGGCCACATCATATGCAAACTAGAATGCTATCAACCACAGACATATCATTATCAGATGTACCCCAAGGATTGTAAAACACACTGCCAAAAAAATACGGCCCGATCACATTCTTTTCTGTTCGTGTTTACACACAGGTGGCAAAGGGATGGGGGGCTGGGAAGGCGGCATCCGCGTCCCGGGGATCTTCCGGTGGCCTGGGGTGCTGCCGGTCGGCCGAGTGATTCACGAGCCCACCAGCCTGATGGATGTTTTCCCCACCGTGGTCCAGCTGGGGGGCGGTGAGGTGCCCCAGGACAGGTACCTAACAGCCCAAGGAAACTCAAGCAGCTCAGTTTTGCATGCAGACAAACGTGTATGTGAAATGTCATTGTCACTTCTGCATTGCGTGACATGCCCGTGATAACAGTTTCTGGGAAAACACTCCAGGCCCCCCATTATGAGCTATTAGGATCAGCTGTCCGCTTCATTTGATACACAGAATGTTTATTTCCCTTCTCCTGATTCATAAGTGGAGCCATGTTATTATGGTGGCCATTGAAAAAATCTAACAATTCATCGTGGGAAATTACTTTTCATGTAGTGTGGTAGAGATTTTGTACAGATTCCAATTGTTTTGTCTTAAAAATTATAGAGACTTTTTGGGGAAATAGAAAATAATATTATTTCATAATCTAATTAATTATGTATATAATCATAATGATGCAAAAATATAAGAAATATATGATTCTCATACAATTATAAATTGATATATATCATGTCGATCTATCTATATGTAGATCTATTGATATGTAGATTTAGATATGATTTAGATACGTTTTCCATATTTTATGCATATTCATGTAAATACATGTATATTTAGACATTTTTCTGAACAGACAAAAAATGTAATGCCTTCATGGTATTTTCTTTCAACCATCCCCTTATAATTTTTAGCCTCGCTTTAAAAAAAATACTGTCTTATCATGTTATTGTCTGTCATGATTACCTCCTTATTAAGAATCCCCTAGAAGGTGAATTCCTGAGTCAAAGCGTATGGCCGTTTACAGATAAATCTCTTCGTGTATTTTGTCAAAATTTTCCTTAGGAACCACAAGCAGACATATGCGAGATGTCTACTTTAAAACATAACAGAGCTAAGATAAATGTAAATTTTGTACAGGTAATTTATATAAAATTACTCATATGTGTATATACAAATATACATATATGTGTGTATTATAATTTCCACCATTTTATCCCTGGAGAGGTTGAGTATTTCATACCTTTAGTCAACATTCTTCTGTTTTTTCTTGCATTGAATATCATATCTCTGGTTGATTTTTTTTTTTTTTCTAACTGGGTGCTAATCTTTAAATTAATTTCTAATTTATCATTTGCTTTAAAAATAAAAATTTGACATGTATTTATGTGTATATATGTGTGTGTATATATACACACAAAACCAATGTTATATATTATATGTGTGTGTATATATGGATATATATAAGGATACACACATGTACAAAACCAATACTATATATTATATATATGTGTGTATGTATATAAGAATATATATAAAGATATATATATGTTTATGTGTATATAAACACGATGAAGAACATTAATGAAACTAGAGAAAAAGATCCCCTTTCCATGGGCATCTGTCAAAACCTATCCTCAGTATCGGTGATTTACATATGACCCTCAAGATTCTGAAAAGTAATCAAGACAATTAAGAAAAATCAAGAAGGATCGCTGCAGTCGTCCATAAAGTCATTTGATTATCTTCAAGTATGGGGAAAGTTAATGGCCCGATACATCCACGCAACTTTACCGCTTTAGAAGTGGTGGGCAAGTCCCAAAGAAACACAGACCTGTTTCCCACCCTGAAGCAGTGGACCCCGTCACTAGGACATCAAATGCTCAGGGCCATCCCTGCAAATCACAAGTAGTGGGTTTCAGCTGTCTCCTACAAAGTGTGGAGAAAATGGAACCGGAGTCCCTAGAAGACCTCGGTCCTGAGTGGGATGGAGTCACACCTTGGAAACCGGAGAAGACAAGGAAGGGAAGAGGGAGGAAAACCCAACAGGTGGGGCTAGGGGAGGGAACACAAAAGCAGGACGAGCGGCAGGCAAGGAAATGGTACTCAGTCTTGATGAATGCACCGTAGGCTACAATGGCTTAGAACCCAGTACAGTATAAAACCAAAGAGACAGGTCACAGAATCTTCGGCTTACGTTTGCATTCCTAACAGGGTCGGTCTGGTAATAGCTGGGTCCTTGGGGATACTTTAGCCAAAGGTGATGTTGGCAAAGAATGGAGGCACCTGTCCCAGTGCTTCCCTACACTTGCTGAGGCTCGAGCATGCCTTCCGTGCATCCTTGCTGCACCCCTGAGTCCCTGTGCTCCTCGTCTGCAGGGTGATTGATGGCCGGGACATGCTGCCCTTGCTGCTGGGGACAGCACAGCACTCAGATCACGAATTCCTGCTGCATTACTGCGAGAATTTTCTGCACGCAGCCCGCTGGCACCAACGTGACGGTGAGTTCTCTGGAACACGGAGTCATGTCTTGGCCTGTACTCCCATGGCTCTGCTTCACATGAGCCCTTATTATCCCTCTCTTGACAGTGTTTTCCCCTCACAGCTTCCGGATGCAAGCGGTCAGTCACCTTATCACCATAGTACCATTGTTTAGGGGATTTCATTTGGCCTTCCAGAACACAGGTGTTCTAGTCTGCCTCTCATCTTTGAAACCTGTGCTCTTAACCTACATTGGTCTCCACCTGTCCCAACCACTTTATCTCAACGACATGATTTCATCCTCGTAAGAATCACGAGTTTATGATATAAGCAGCAACATGCATACCAAATAATTTTTGCATTTCAAAACTTCCTGGGCTATTTTGGCCCAACTGGCCTTTTAAAAGAAGTCTAAAATCATTTGCAAGGGCTTTTTTTTACTGTTTATTTTTTTTACAAATATTTATTTTTGAGAGAGAGTGCAAGCGGGGAAGCGGACAGAGGATCCAAAGTGGGCTCTGCATTAACAGCAGCAAACCCAGTGTGGGGCTCGAACTCACGAACCATGAGATCATGACCTGAGCTGAAGTTGGATGCTCAACCAGCTGAGCCACTCAGGATCCACTGCAAGATTTTTTTTTTTAATCCGATGGGACTATGATTTGGCTCTGCATCCCATGTATAAACTGACTCTGAGAGAAGGTTGGTTATCTTTACAATATCAGATTTTCCTGAGTCACGTTATGCCCCTCTACTTAGTCTTTTTGTTTAAAAAATATTGATTTCATCAAGCACATTGTTCCCATCCCTACTAATTTCATTGTATTTTAATTGCCTCCATATTTCTATGCATCTGATCTCCATCATAACTTAAGTGGCATTGCTAAAGGTTTTCCATTGTTAGAAATTTTTTGTTTAATTCAGCTCTTGCATTTACTGTAGAACTGTTAGTTTTGAATTTTACACACAATTGATTTCGGCTGCCACCTTTGTCTTCTGGTAACAGGGTTTCATTCATTTGAGTTACTTTTCTTCATTTCTATTTCCCTTCTATTACTCTTCTGTGCCTTGACATTTTCTCCTCTCTTTTGGATTTGCCCTATGGATTGATTGGATTTGTGACTTTATGATTGCATAGGTTTTGTGTTTCTTTTCTTCCTCCACTGTTTGGGAAGGACTGTATCCTTCTTGTGATTTAACTGTTATCTTTCCATTCCTCAAAACCATCCTCTAGAAGTCTCCAGCCATTGGAATCAAGGGTGAAGGAATACCTCTTGGGATCTCCCTTATTTGAGGAAGTTACCATAGATTTTTTGTTGTTGTTGTTTAGTGTTTAGTGTTTTAGTGTTTAGCATTTTTTGGAGAGAGAGACAGAGTGTGAGCGGAGGAGGGACAGAGAGACAAGAAGAAACATAATCTGAAACAGGCTCTAGGCTCCAAGCTGTCAGTCCAGAGCCCGACACGGGGCTCCAACTCGTGAACTGTGAGTTTGTGACCTGAGCCAAAGTTGGACGCCTAACTGACTGAGCCATCCAGGTGCCCCCTATAACATACACAGTTTTAAAATATTTATTTATTTTTGAGAGAGAGAGTGAGCAGGAGTAGGGCAGAGAGAGAGGGGGGCAGGATCTGAAGAGGGCTCTGCGGTGACAGCAGCAAACCCAATGACGGGTTGAAATCCATGACTGTGAGATCATGAGCGCTGAAGTCAGACACTTAACTGATTAAACCACCCAGGTGCCCCTAGACTGTTTTCTTTAAACGTCCCTCCCTTTTCATCCATTATTTTCCATATTATTGTAATCTACGTCCAGGCTCAAGTTTGTTCTTTTACATTGTGGCTGCCCGTTAATGACCTCTCATCTCACAGTAACTGGGCGAATATCTCAATGTTTTTTCAAGGTCAGTAGACAGTGGGTGATTCTGGGAAGCCAGTGAGGGAGGGTGCTGTTGAAGAGGCTTGAACGTTGGGAATACGCCCCCTGTCTACTGCCCCCGCCCTGGGTTACACATGGCTTCTCCAGACTCACTGTCGGGATACACGCATGGGGGCCTCCCTCCCAGAGCAGCAGGAAGCCGGGAGGACAGGCTGTGCAGCTGGCACAACCCAACTCTGGGCAGGAGGCCAGTGCAGCGACCTCCCCCGTCCCTCCTTCTATTCTTTCAAAATCCCTTCCTGAGGCAGAACTAGGATGGGTGCCCTCCCAGAGAGGAAGGTTGGTTGCTATAGCTTGCCCCCTCCTTTCTTCCTCCCTCCCTCCCTCCCTCCTTTCCTTTCCCTAGCTGCCCAGCGCCCTGGAGCAAGCTTCATGAGAGCAGCTAGTGCCCTTGTAAGCCTCTGAGCATCCTGCCTGGAACTACCTACCACACAAGGAACTCACTCCTTTGTAGCTTTATTGAGTTGCCCAATCTGCCCCTCCATTCATTGCATCAGACCCTTGGGCTTCTCCCAACACCCGTCCTCTGTCTCCACCTCAACTCATCCTCCTTCTCCAGGTCAACCCTCTGAGATTCGTGTCCTTCCCTCAGGAGGAAGACTGTGGAAAGTCCACTACACGACCCCAGTGTTCCACCCATATGGAGCTGGCGCCTGCTACGGGAGAGGGGTCTGCCCGTGCTTCGGGGACCAAGTGGCCCATCACGACCCACCTCTGCTCTTCGACCTGTCCAGAGACCCCTCCGAGGCGCACGCCCTCACGCCGGACACGGAGCCCGCCTTTTACCGGGTGATGGACACGATCTCACGCGCCGTGGAGGAGCATCGCCGGACGCTCGGGCCAGTCCCAATGCAGCTGGACGCGCTGGGAAACATCTGGAAACCCTGGCTGCAGCCGTGCTGTGGCCCGTTTCCCCTCTGCTGGTGTGATCGGGAAAACGGCCAAGCATAAGCGCCTCCAGGGAGAACCGGGTCCCCCTTCCAGATCCCTGCAGGTCTTTGCTGGTGGAATTAAACCTCCCCTAGCGGGTTAAGTTATCCATTTGTGAGGGCAGCCTAGTTTTGCGTCTCAAAACAGGAAGTTATAAGGAAGAGGCAGCCGGGTGCAGTCACCACTAGCTAGAAGGAGCCATGGGGGGGTGGGGGCGGGGTGTTCAGACCACCCACAACGAAGTGGGGAGGAGCAGAGCCCCCCACCCCCACCCCAAGGACTTTCACCCACAGACCTCAGTGTCACCCAGACGAGGCCACTCTGGCCCCATCAAGAGCTCCGAGTCCCAGCGGAAGGGAGGTCCGTGCCAAACAGATTTTCAGGCAAAGAGCAGGTGCGCACCCAATATAATCAACGACCCCGAAAACGTGGGAGTCGGGCCAGTTCAAAGGGCACAGGCGGATCATTATTCTTGGTGAACAAATGCCCCAGTGATTTAGGGACACCCAGAATTTGGGGGCTGTGCTGAGAATTGCACGTCGTTCGGCTCTGTGTTGGAAGGTCACTGCGCGATGACCAACCTCCCTTGCTGGCTGGCTTTGCACCGCACCTGCCCAGGACGGGACACCGGCAGGACGGGGCCTTTACTCCAGACTCCGTGCGCAACTACCTGTGGGTGCACACACACAGACACCTAGTCCCCGCCTGTGACCCTCCCCTGAGCCCAGCATCTGCGAGGAACCACGGAGGACGCAGCTTAAACCACAGAAATGTATTCTTTCAAAGCTCTGCAGGCCGGAAGCCCCCCAGCAAGGCGCGGGCAGTAGGGCAAACTAGGCCCACTCCCAAGCTAGCGGGGAACGTTCATTCCCAATTCCTATCTGCCCCAAATGCAGAACTGAGCTGGAAGGATAACACGGGAACTAAGTAGCCCCGCTCACATTCTCCACACACCCCCCCCCCCAAACTTGGACACAGAGTAGGAGTCTGCGTCCAGGACCCTGGCATTCACATCCTGCCTGCCTGCCCGCACGCCGTCAGTCCCCAGACCTTTCCGGAACTCGCTGGAAAGCGGGGGTCGCTGGCCGAGGCCTGCCGGAGGCTCCCCGTGCCCAGGCCCAGCCAGGAGGAACCATCCCCTCCCCTCCTGCACCCCAGTCTCCGGGGAGTGTCCGCCCGGAGGCGGCCGGGACCCCGGAAAACCTGTTTCCGAGATCAATTCCCGGAGGCCCCCGGGCGCCTGCGGATCAAGCGGGTTGGGGCGGGGCGCGGCCCTGCTCCCCGGAGGGCTCAGCTGCCGGGGCGGGTCCCCGCAGGGGCAGGCTGGGGACAAGGTCCTGCGCGCCCGGCCGGCGCGCGGCCATGGGACCCGGGGCTCGGAGGGGACGCGCCGCGCCCGCTGCCAGGTGCGCGGGGCCCGGGGACGCGGCCACTCGGGGCGGAGATGGGGGCGCTGGGGGAGGGGGTGCACCTGGGCGAGCGCGAGTCCGGGGCCGGGCGGGCGGGCCGGACGGGGGTGCGCCTCCAAAACGCAGCTGGAGGCCCCTCCCGCCGGCTGTCGGCTGCTGGACCCGAGAGCCAGCCTTATTGGGGGGTCGGGGGGAGGCCACAAGACGCCGGGAGGGGAGGGGAGGGGAGGGAGGGGCCTCGAGAGGCTAGGGAACACCCAGAGGGTCCTCACAGGCCACGCCCTGGCAGAGCGCGGCCGGCAGTGCCCCCACCCGCACTGCCTGGGACACCCCCTTGGGCCCCGAGTACCCCCCTTCCCCCCCAAAGCCCTCTCCTATCCCCGGAGCGCGGCCGTGTCCCCCCAGCCCCACTGCCTGGGACACTCCCCTGGGCCCCGAGTACCCCCCTTCTCCCCCAAAGCCGTCCCCTACCCCCGGAGCGCGGCCATGTCCCCAAACGGCAGAGACAGGTCCCACCCACCCCCCTTGGGCGGCGTCCCCACCGAGCACAGCCCCTTGGCACCCCAGGCCACGGCCCATCCCTCACCCTGTTCCGTTCCCGCCCCCCGCCCCAGCACGGCGGCACCCTCCCCCCTCGGACACACGTCCGGTCCAAACCCCAGTCCCCGCCCCGCTCAGGGCGCCGCTTCCTCCCTCCTGCTCGGTCCCGCCCCGTCCCCAGCCCTCGCGCAGGCGTCTGTCCCCACCCCCAACGCGACACAGGCCCAGTCCTCGCGGGTCCCCAGCCCGCGCGCTACCGTGTGTCCACCCCCCCCCCACCCCCCGCCACCACCACCACGCCGCCCTCTAAGACGCGCCGGGCCCGCCCCTTCCCTGTTCCGCCTGCGACCGGTCGCGCTCCCTCTGCCCCCTTGTTCCTTCCCCGGACTGCGGGCGCACCGGAGCGCAATGGAGGGACCAGACAGCCCTGGGGGCCCTGCCGGGGACCCCGGCGCACGCTCCAGCTGCCAGCCAGGAGCCAGGAATGGGGATCAGGGCGCCCCCGGCCCCCAGGCGCCCCCCGCGGTTCTGGGGCGGGAAGGGTCCGGGATCCGCGTCGGGGACGCTCCAGGTCCCTTCCACGCGGGGTCAGCGGTGCGCCCCGGCCTCCCCGGCGCCATGCGTTTCAAATCCGTGTTGTAACTACTGGGTCCTATCATCTCCCTGTCGCGCCTGGGTTGCTTTTAATCCCACATTCTGCCTTTTGAAATGTAAGTTGCCCCGGCTGCCTAGACCCTCTCCCTCCTGCGGGGTCGCTTGTGGGACGCCTGGCGCACCCGGGCCCGCTTGGCACCCTGAAAGGCTGGAAGGCGAGGCCCTGAACGCAAGTCCTTTAGAAAGAACCTCACAGAAGTGGCCTCATTACCAAGGGGTCGGCAGGACGGGCCTGGGTTAATTCACGGGAAGAAACCTCACTCGGGCAGACCCTAACTTTCACAACCAGACCCCAGCGAGTTCAAGTGTTCTGGGGGGGGGGAGTTACAAAGCAAGGACGAAAGGAACCCAGGGCCCAGATGCAGGCCCTTGGGATGAATCCTAATTTGGTGGAGATGCTCGAGCCTCCCCAGCAGCCTGCTTTGAAATGTCACTCCCCTAACCCTCCCAGTCCCAACCCCTAATTTTCCCCTTTTGTTTCTGTCTCCAGGGACTCTTGGTGGGTTCTACTCGGTCTCAGTTTGCTTCTGAGGACTTCGGGGTTCCAAGCAGCAAATGCCTCTAAACCCAACATTCTACTGATAATGGCAGATGATCTTGGCATTGGGGATCTTGGTTGCTATGGAAACAATACCCTGAGGTACCCAGTCCAGCTGTTGTGTTTGCCTGTGTGGTGGGGGGTGTATTTGGCCAAATGATGCATTTAACATCTGCCTATAGTGGTGATTCCTTAGAGCATCAGATCTGAACACTGAAAAATTGCTTTTACACAGGGAAGCAGGACCCCAAACTTTTCAAACCACACGGCACTCGGGTGAGTGGGTGTATTCCTGTCCTAGGGCTGCCTCCTTCCTAAAGGAGGAACTTTAGACAACAGGACTGTATTCTCTCTCCATCTGGGAGACCAGACTGCTGAGATCCAGGCAGGACAGGGCTGTGGAGACCCAGGCAAGGCAGGACTGCTGAGATCCAGGAAGGGCAGGGCTGCTGAGATCCAGGCAGGGCAAGGCCACTGAGACCCAGGCAGGGCAGGGCCTCTGAGACCCAGGCAGGGCAGGGCCACTGAGATCCAGGCAGGGCAGGGCCCCTGAGATCCAGGCAGGGAAGGGCCACTGAGATCCAGGAGGGGCAGGGCCGCTGAGACCCAGGCAGGGCAGGGCCACTGAGATCCAGGCAGGGCAGAGCCACTGAGACCCAGGCAGGGCAGGGCCACTGAGATCCAGGCAGGGCAGGGCCACTGAGACCCAGGCAGGGCAGGGCCGCTGAGATCCAGGAGGGGCAGGGCCCCTGAGATCCAGGCAGGGGAGGGCTGCTGACATCCAGGAAGGGCAGGACCACTGAGATCCAGGAGGGGCAGGACCACTGAGACCCAGGCAGGGCAGGGCCGCTGAGATCCAGGCAGGGCAGGGCCCCTGAGATCCAGGCAGGGCAGGGCTGCTGACATCCAGGAAGGGCAGGACCACTGAGATCCAGGAGGGGCAGGACCACTGAGACCCAGGCAGGGCAGGGCCGCTGAGATCCAGGCAGGGCAGGGCCCCTGAGATCCAGGCAGGGGAGGGCTGCTGACATCCAGGAAGGGCAGGACCACTGAGATCCAGGAGGGGCAGGACCACTGAGACCCAGGCAGGGCAGGGCCGCTGAGATCCAGGCAGGGCAGGGCCCCTGAGATCCAGGCAGGGCAGGGCTGCTGACATCCAGGAAGGGCAGGACCACTGAGATCCAGGAGGGGCAGGACCACTGAGACCCAGGCAGGGCAGGGCCGCTGAGATCCAGGCAGGGCAGGGCCCCTGAGATCCAGGCAGGGGAGGGCTGCTGACATCCAGGAAGGGCAGGACCACTGAGATCCAGGAGGGGCAGGACCACTGAGACCCAGGCAGGGCAGGGCCGCTGAGATCCAGGCAGGGCAGGGCCCCTGAGATCCAGGCAGGGCAGGGCTGCTGACATCCAGGAAGGGCAGGACCACTGAGATCCAGGAGGGGCAGGACCACTGAGACCCAGGCAGGGCAGGGCCGCTGAGATCCAGGCAGGGCAGGGCCCCTGAGATCCAGGCAGGGGAGGGCTGCTGACATCCAGGAAGGGCAGGACCACTGAGATCCAGGAGGGGCAGGACCACTGAGACCCAGGCAGGGCAGGGCCGCTGAGATCCAGGCAGGGCAGGGCCCCTGAGATCCAGGCAGGGCAGGGCTGCTGACATCCAGGAAGGGCAGGACCACTGAGATCCAGGAGGGGCAGGACCACTGAGACCCAGGAGGGTCAGGACCACTGAGATCCACCCAGGGAAGGGTTGCTGCGATCCAGGCAGGGCAGGGCCGCTGAGATCCAGGAGGGGCAGGGCGCTGAGATCCAGGGGGGGCAGGGCCACTGAGATCCAAGCAGGGAAGGGCCAGTGAGATCCAGGCAGGGCAGGGCCCCTGAGATCCAGGGGGGCAGGACCACACTCTCTCTCAAGGCTTCAGGGGAGGGTCCTTCCTGCCTCTTCCAGCTTCTGGGGCTCCAGGCGTCCCTGGGCTCGTGGCCGCGTCCCTCCGGTCTCTGCCTCCACCTTCACGCGGCTTCTCCTCTGTGTCTGTGTCTCTCTTCTGACTCTTACAAGGACACCTGTCATTGGATTCAGGGCCCACCCTCATCCAGGATGAGCTCATCTCAGATCCTTAACTAGTTACATCTCTCAAGTCCCCACTCCAGGGTAAATTCCTATTCACAAATAAACGCTGGGGATTAAGACTGGGCTGATCTGCCCCGGGGCTGTGGTTCATCCACCACAGGGAGCTTAGTGCGTATTCAGGGTGTGCGTGCTCCCAGGGGCACGTTTGCCTGCTTGGCTCCGTGCAGAAGGACAAAAGGGAAGAAAGCATCTCACTCCTTCCGTGAGCATTTCCTTGAGGACGACCGCCACCTGCAGATTCACACACGTCCGCCTTGCAGTAGGTGCCCACCTTAGGGCTGACCTACACAGACCGGGGCCACCCTCTTTCCGAGCGGCCTGTCCGGCACCAGGAGAAACCCCTGTGTTCATGCTTCTTCTTTCCCACGCGGAGCCCGCGCAGGGCGGACGATTCAGCCACCGAACGTGGACAATTCATTGGCTTCCGGATCTTCAGAGATGGGCATCCATCGGCAAGAACCAGTTTAGGACAGTTTCATGCCCCCAGGGAACCCTTTGCTTTCTCTTAACCATCGTCCCCCACTCCCGTGATGGACTGAATCATGGCCCCCGGGATTCATACGATGCATCCCTAACCCCTCGGGACCTTCTGTGGCCTGCGGGTTTGGGGCTCAGAAAACCGCCATGAAGAAATTGGTCGGTTCAGTCCGTTAAGCATCCAACTCTTGATTGCGGCTCAGGTGGTCATCTCCCAGTTGGTGAGTTCGAGTCTTGCGTTGGACTCCTCCATTGCTCACGCACTCTCTCTCTCTCAAAATGAATAAACTTAAAAATATATTTAAAAAAAAGAAACTAATTAACAAAAGTACCCAGACCCTGGGATTCGCCCACAAAGATGTTCTCTTGCAGACATGGGGGCCGTGCCCCTCCAGGTCCGTCTGTACGAAATGTGGGCTCGAACTCACGGACTGTGAGATCATGACCTGAGCTGACATCAAGAGTTGGGCCTCCAACCTCTTACACAAAAGTTAAGTCTTCTAGGGGCGCCGGGGTGGCTGAACCGATGGAGCCACCCCGGCGCCCCTAGAACACTTAACTTTTGTATAAGAACCCTCCGATTTAGAGAAACTGTCATTGGGTTCACGGCGACGTGGTTCCATTCCTTCGCTTCATTGTTGAGTGATTTGCGATGAAATCCCTCCAACCCATCTGGCACAAGGCCATTCTCCCTCCGGTAGTAAATCAGCCCCATATCATTCTTTCCAGCCGCCTCGGCGTTCGGTGCGCGTGTCTAAATACGCTAGAAGATGCTCGCGTTCTAAATCAGGGGTCAGCCACACAGCACTCCGGTACCTTGTGTGGGCCACACCGGATCTGTGTTTCACACCCTCCCTTCTTCCCTTTTCATTTTTTCCAACTCGTGACACATCTTAAAAAGTTCTTAGCTCCACGGGGACCCCTAAGAACAGAGCTAGGGCCAGATTTGGCCATAGTGGGCTGAACTTTGTTCTAAACCATGAAACTACGAGGTATCTCTGATGGACGGAGCAGACCTTGAGGACCCCGTAGAGAGGTGCGTCCAGACTCACTTCTGCCTGTTCGAAACACCGGTTCTCCCTCACTGCGTACAGGACACTCAATGGTGGCAGCGCAATATCCCAGACACTTGGCCTCGTGAGAAAGGGACGTTGAGAACCCACGAGGTGTGTAATGAGTGTGTAGGCACTGAGGGGGCACAGGAGGTCAGGACAGAAAAGGGAGTCCCAGGACTGGCTCTGTGACCCCAACCCGGCTTTGGAATGCCTAGTTAAAAGAAAAAGGATGTGTAAAAAATGAAAGGCGTTTGAGAGTAATACTGTAAGACTGCATTTGGCAATCAACTTTTATATACATATATACACACACATATATATAAGCATTTTTCCTGTTTTAAGGTTATCTTTTAACAAGTGAAGGAATGACATTCTGCAGGAGAAGATTTCCATGCTGAGGTTGAAACCTGTAGTGTTTTACATTCTGTTCCACAACATAAAGACATGTGTAAGAGATAAATACTTGATAGAAAAGAGATAGACAGACAAATGATTGATGGATGGAAGGAAGGTTGGATGGATGGATGGATGGATGGATGGATGGAAAATTGGTGGATGGATGGATGGAGAGACTGAATAGCTGGCTGGCTGGCTGGATGGGATGGATGGATGGATGGATGGACAGATGGCTGGCTGGATGGATGGAGGGATGGATGGGTGGGTGGATACATGGATGGATGGATGGATGGAAGGAAAGGTGGATGGAGGGAGGGAGAGATGTTATGGGATTCTGGAGTGATGGTTGGGTCCGGAGCCCATGGCTAACAAAGAATTCTTGAGACATCTTTGGTGCAAAAATGTGACTTTATTAAAGCACAGGACAGGACCCACAGAAAGAGGTGTACTGGGGTTGTGAAGAGTGACTGGTTATATACTATGGAGGTGGGGGAGGTAAAAGCAGAAGGGAGGCCTCCAGAAGGACTTTGATATGCTAAAGAGGACTCCTAAGATAGCTGAGACCTTGCTATTGTCAAGTTAAGGTGGTTTTTCCTCTAGTAAGGCATTAATATTGGGAGGTAGGGGTTTCCTGGAGAAATTTTCTACTCTGTACTTACCTCAAGTATCTGTCAATGGGCTGTAGGTTATAAGGAAATTTCATTATATCTACCATTTCCTTCTTGCCTTTGTTCCCTACATCATGATGGAGGGGAGGGTGATATTGGGACTCCAGGAAACAGTCTATAGGGTTCTGGAGATGAGGCTATTGATAGGGTTGCCTTTTTCTTGTAATGTACTAAGACATTTTTAAACTGATCAAGACTCCTGTCTTGCATGACTGTGATCTCGATCAGTTAACCATTTGTTTTCTTTCCGTTACTTTGTTTTTGAGCATCAAGGGGTGTCTGAGGAACGTCACACATGTCCCACCCGGGCAGGGAGCTGTGTGCCGAGTCTCAGTTCGCCTTATGCTCCCTCATCAGGTGGATAGAAGGATGGATGGATGGATGGAAAATTGATGGATGGATGGATGGATAGATGGATGGAAAGATGGATGAAGGATGGATAGATAAATGATACATAAATTTGTAGATAATATATACATAGTTGGACTTTGGGATATCAAACTGGAGAGAACTTTTTGCCAACTGTGAAAAATAGGTCAATGCTAACAAAATTATATTTAATTGGTAGAATCCTATAAGCCCCTTGCAAATCATGTTCATAGCTGAGCCAAAAAAAAAAAAAAAAAAAAAGAAAGAAAAGTAAATTTCTATAATTGGGTTATTGAAAACAACCAGCATGAGTACAGAATGGGTGCTTTTTAACAACAACAGTTATATCTCAGTTGGTTGCAATTAAAATATGAGTCAAAAGCAGCCAGAACTATCTTGAATGACATTGACACAGCCGTTCTTTGGAAACAGAGGCTTGGCAGGGCCCCAGCAGTTGCCCTGAGGAGCAGGTGTCTGAGCTTCCCCTGTGGTTTCTGGGAAGGCAGGGAGGGCCTGGAAGTCACAGCTGATGGAGCTCAGGTATCAGCTTACACACAAGAGGGTGAGGGGCACTCCTTGCCTTCGAACAGGAACAAAGCGATCAGGAAAAAGGCTGCCACGGTCACAAAGTGGATGGGTGGTTGTAAACGATCAGATAATCCGTGACTCATACAAGATGTGACCCCCGATATCTAAGATGCTTGAGTCACAATGCCCCGTACGGCACACTCTGGATTTTTTTTTTAAGTCAAACAGATTTGGCATTAAGCCCTCCTTTGGCACTTTCTAGCTCCATGACCAAGGGTGAGGGGTTCAACCTGCAAACTTTGCTTGTCTCCACGCAAACGGGGAGATCACTCCATTGGCCGAGAAATCGCCAGGGCTAAAGATAACACAGGGTGTCCAAAAATGCAGCTTTTCACTGTAATGACCCCCAAAATCATCATATGATTATATTACTATACCAGCTCAGAAGTTTACACCTTAACAACGGACATCTTTTGAAAACGATCCTCCTGCCCGTTACCTTTATGCTTCACTGGCTTTGAGGGTTTTGACGAATACATTTAATTTTTCATGTTTTTTTTTTTTTCAGACAACATGTACCATGTTCAATCAAAGGGACCGAAACAAAAGCAAAAGTAAAACTAAAAATGTGTTCTTCAAAAGGTGAAACACCATTCGAGTTAGAAAGAAAGGTATTTAGTTAGTGCAGCATTCAGAGAATGGTCACGGTGGTGGTCTTGATTCGTCTCATGTTCTTGAAGCTGAAAACCCACACTAGGACTTTGGGATGCCCACCAACTCAGAGAGGTCCTTCAGTTGACCTCTTGTTCCTTCACAGCTCATCTTGTTTCTATCCTCTGTCCATACAACCTATGGACACAGACCCTCTGGGACACCTGGAACCCCCCACTAGCAAGCAGTCAGTGTCACAGGGCTTGGGGTGTGCCTTATGTACAAGAAAATAGCGCCCATTAGTGCCATGACTCAGCCCGGGGCTGCCCATTCCCCCTCAACAAAGCCACAGTCACTTCAGCCTGATCCTCCTGTAGCGTTGGGTGAACAGGGAACTTTAGAGGCTCTTCTCCCCTGTAGATAATGGTTGTGGACCACACTCGACTCCCAGAATCCTCCACCAATAATCTTCATCTCAGCTAGGAAGTCCTCCACCCATGCCTCCAATACTGTCCAAAGGTCCCTTTCACCTTGAGGTCATTGGCTTTTGGACCACTTGCCCATAAGGAAGTTTTAGGTATTGGCTTTTGCAGATTCTGTTCCAGCCAGTGGACCTTGGTCTTCATGTTGTCCTCTCTCTCTCTAATCCACTTGCTCTCTGCTATTTATAACCCATCTGCGCAAAAACTTGGTGGTCTAGGCAGGAAAGGGGCACTTTATCCCCATTCGATTGGGAAGACCATTTCCTGTATGTGGAACAGAGCATGCTCACAGAGCAGCAATGGGTATCAGGGGAAGCTTGTTCCTGACCCCCAAGACCCTCTGGTGACACAGTGGGCTCAGATGTTGAATATACAGGCAGTGGGTTGGGCTCCAGCTGAGGACCCCAGGACAAGGGCCCCGCATCTTTTATAGCAAGCAGTACTCAGTGCATGTGCTCATGCTGGTTGTTTTGGGGGTGGGTCCATCTGCCTCTGCAAGACACCATATGCAACTACTTCTAAAACCTATAGAAATGCACTCTGCCAGTACCTTCCAGTGCATGGATCCCCATAAGCTGAATGCATGCCCCCGTCCTGACAGTGATTGTCTGTGTGGTTTGCTCAGGACACCCAATATTGACCGGCTTGCAGAGGAAGGCGTGAGGCTCACCCAGCACTTGGCAGCCGCCCCCCTGTGCACCCCGAGCAGATCTTCCTTCCTCACGGGGAGACACTCCTTCAGATCAGGTCGGTGTTGTTGGGACAATCGAGAAAGGGGTATGTCTACCTACCGCCACTCATTTCTCATCTTCAATATTATTAGCGATGCTTGAGATCCAGGGGAAATGGTGCAAATATAATCTGCAGAGGCATCACCTTGTAATTACATGAAGAATACTGTGTTTTATATAGTCATGCAATGATTGGGTCGACTGGGAATTCAAAGGCTGAAACTCTCCAAGGGTAGTTGACTATGTTTGACATTGTGTTTAGTTGTCTAAATATTTGAGTCAATCTTGACGTGCAGTCATGATTTCAGACAGGCTCTGGGTGAGTGTATAGGAGGCTGAATGAGGGTCCCCAAAGATCCCACATCGTAATTCCCAGAAGTGATGAATGTTCCTTTATATGGCAAAGGGGACTTTGGAGATAGGATTAAATCAAGGATCTTGAGATGGGAAAGCTATCTTAGATTATCCAGGTGTCCAGTGTCATGACAAAGGTCCTTATAAGGGGGAAGCAAGAGGGTCAGGGTCAGAAAAGGACAAGGAAGAGGTTGGTGTGATGAACTTCAAGGATGTAGGAAGGGGCCCTGATTTGATTCTCAGTGTCTGCTTAAGCTAAATGCATGCGTACCCTGTGACCCAGCAGTTCCTGAGTATGTGCCCAATATGGACACACAGGCATGTTCTACAAAAGATGGAATGAGAACGTTCACAGCAGCACTGTTTGTAAGATGCAAACACGGAGACAGTTCATCAGCAGAAGAGTGGGTTAATAACCTGGTATATTCACGTATTGGAATATTGTTGTATTGGGCTGTTTGAGATGCCACATGGAACGCCACAGGTGTGGCAGCCTAAACAAAAGAGATGAATTTTCTTTCCAGTCCTGGAGGCTGGGAGTCCAAAAAGCAGGTGGGGCTGAGGCTGGTTCCTCCTGAGGCCTCTCTTCTCAGCGTGCAGACACCATGTTCTCCCTGTGTCCTCATGTGGTCGTCCCTCTGTGCGTGTCTGTGTTCTCATCTTCTTTTCTTAAAAGGACACCAGTCCTATGGGATCAGGGCCCACTCTACTGACTTCATTTTACCTCTTTAAAACCTTATCTTCAAACATAGTCACATTCTGTGTGATTAGGGGTCGGGTCTCCACATGCTAGAAGCTAGTAGCACCCACTTTCCCCACCAAATTGTGACAACCAAAAATACCTTCAGGCATTGCCAAGTATTCTCTGGGGGGCAGAATTGTCTTTGGTTGGAAACACTGACATAGATCATGGAAAGATGATAGATAGATAGATAGATAGATAGATAGATGATAGATAGATAGATATGATGTATGGATGGGTGGATGGATGGATGGATGGATGGATAGATAGAATATATGTTGGGTGATGGATAGATAGATAAATATGATGGATGGATGGATAGATAGATAGATAGATAGATAGATAGATAGATAGATATAGACAGATAGATATGATGGATAGATAGAAAGATAGAAACATAGATATGATGGATGGATAGGTAGATAGATAGATAGATAGATAGATAGATAGATAGATATGATGAATGGATAGATATAATGAATGGATAGATAGATAGATAGATAGATAGATAGATATGATGAATGGATAGATGGATAGATAGATAGATAGAGAGAGTGAAATAAGGATGGATGGATGGATGGATAGACAGATAAGATGGATAGATAGGATAGGTAGATAGGCAAGATAGATGGATAGATAGGATGGATGGATGATAGATAGATAGATAGATAGATAGATATGACGGATGGATGGATAGAGAGATATGATGGATGGATGATAGATAATAGATAGATAGATAGATAGATAGATAGATAGATAGATAGATAAGTGTGATGGATGGATAGATAGATAGATAGATAGATAGGATGGATAGATAGATATGATGAATGGACAGATGATAGATAGATAGATAGATAGATAGATAGATAGATAGATAGATATGATGGATGGATAGATAGATAGATATGATGGATGGATGATAGATACTAGATAGATAGATAGATAGATAGATAGATAGATAGATAGATAAGTGTGATGGATAGATAGATAGATAGATAGATAGATAGATAGATAGATAGAAATAGGGATGGATGGATAGATAGATAAGATGGATAGATAGATATGATAGGTAGATACGTAAGATAGGATGGATGGATGGATGATAGATAATAGATACATACATTGATAGATGATGGATGGATAGATAGATAGATAGATAGATAAGTATGATGGGTAAATAGATATGATGAATGGACAGATGATAGATAGATAGATAGATAGATAATAGATTGATAGATGGAGAGTAAGGTAGATAGATGATACAGATAGACAGACAGATGGACAAATGGATGGATGAGTAGATAGATGGATTGATAGATGACAGAAACAGAAACAGATGAATGGATGGATGGAAGGATGGGTGAATAGATGATAGATAGATAGATAGATAGATAGATATGATGGATGGATAAGTGATGGATAGATACACAGATAGATGATAGATGGATGGATGGATGGATGGATGGATAAGTGATGGATATGGATGGATGGATAAATGATGGATATGGATGGATGGATAAGTGATGGATAGATACACAGATGATAGATGGATGGATAGGTAGGTAGATAGATAGATAGATAGATAGATAGATATGATGGATGGATAGAGAGATATGATGGATGGATGATAGATAATAGATAGATAGATAGATAGATAGATAGATAGATAGATAGATATGATGGATGGATAGATAGATAGATAGATAGATAGATAGATAGATATGATGGATGGATAGAGAGATATGATGGATGGATGATAGATAATAGATAGATAGATAGATAGATAGATATGATGGATGGATGGATGGATGGATAGATAGATAGATAGATATGAAGGATGGATAGAGAGATATGATGGATGGATGGATAGATAGATAGATAGATATGATGGATGGATAGATAGATAGATAGATAGATAAATAGATATGATGGATGGATAGAGAGACATGATGGATGGATGATAGATAATAGATAGATAGATAGATAGATAGATAGATAGATATGATGGATGGATAGATGGATCAATAAATGGTGGATAGATACACAGATAGATGATAGATGGATAGATAGATAAACTGAATCTCTCATGGTAAGGCAGGGTTTCTCAATCTCAGGACTGCTGACTTTGGGGCAAGATAATTCTCTGTGGTGGGGGCGTCCTGGGCACCGTAGGGTATTCCACCCACCAGATGCCAGTATCACCCCTCCCACAATTGTGACACCCAGGCCAAGGCCAGGAACGGCGACGAGTCCACTGGTATGGGCCAGGCTCCTCCCCAGGTGAGAAGCCCTGCTGTAGTCAAGGGAGAGTGAGCACTTGCTGTCTGCTCTGTTCCACAGGCATGGAAGCCCATGATGGGTACCGCGCCCTCCAGTGGAACGGGGGATCGGGTGGACTCCCCGAGAATGAAACCACGTTTGCAAGAATCCTGCAGCAACAAGGTTATGCGACCGGCCTCATAGGTACTCATATTGTTAGTGAACAGGAAGACCAACCATCAAGAGAACCTGTTTCCCTACAAGGCGGAAAAAAAAAAGTTGTGTGTCAGAACCAAAATGGGGGGCTGGACCCTTCTGATCTCTCTTGGGTTTGTCACACTGTTGGAACTTCTGTTATTGACAGGCAGTTTTTCACTCAATCTCTTGGGAGGTGGCCCTCTTTCCTCCATCCCCAGCTTCTACATTCGGGGCTGTTCTCATAGGCACCTGCTTCCCGGCACCCATGACTTTTCTGGTCTCCATGTAGCAATCTGGGGGCGACACAGACATTCAGAACATAGCATATCACATCTTCGGGGACATTTTCAAGGACTCGTTGCACATCCACACTATCACCTTTCTCTTTTCACTCCCAAGAAATGGAGCAAAACTTCTTAGCCACCCAAATTGACTAGAACTTTCCATTAGCAACTCACCACCATTGGATCAGTGTCCCTGACCCCAGAACTGGAAAAGTAGATTTATTTTGTGTTGACTAGAATTGCAGACCTGTGTACCGGTTCCTTCTGTGCCTCTTCTGGTGCACACGTGCCATCTATATTTAGAGAAGGCTGTTCTTGACAGCACGAGAGGTGGAGACCCTCCTGGACACTCTTCGTCTCCACCACCCTCACCCTGTTCGAACTTTTTTACTGCCTTAAATGAAAGCAGGGGAATAAAGGAAGATACCCGGGCTTGGAGTTAGAACCCATTCCTATAGGTTCTGAAGACACTTTGTGAGTCGCGGGAGGGAGCAACAGGGCAAGGACCCGGTGTACCCTGTGCACTTGGAAATTATGGCAAATAGTACTTTGCAGCCTTTTCTATCCTGTTTTGTAGCTAAATTTAAGGTGGTTGAAGGTCTGGAGTAAATGAAATAGAAAGTGCCCATAGACGGGCGCTTGGGTGGCTCAGTCGGCTAAGCGTCTGACTTCAGCTTAGGTCATGATCTCGCGGTTCGTGAGTTTGAGCCCCACGTCAGGCTCTGTGCTGACAGCTCAGAGCCTGGAGCCTACTTTGGATTGTCTCCCTCTCTCTCTGCCCCTCCCCCGCTCATGCTCTGTTTCCCTCTGTCTCTCAAAATGAATAAATGTTAAACTTTTTTTTTAAAAGTGCCCATAGAGAACCCAATTCTTGCATATCCTGCTGGAATTTGATACACGGGCTTACTCACGTTCCATCTCAATGATATTGTTGTCAAAAGTTCTTGCCTTTGGGAAAAAATCAATTATAAGCATTTCTTGCTTACTAGTTGGTGGAGTGAGATGGTTACTTCTACTCGGTCTCGAGATTTTGCAAGAACCAACTCCTGTTATCAAGCGGCTGTCTTCTAAGTAAGAAATAGCAGTAAATGATATTATGTGAGTTATTTAATAGGATAGTCTAGGGTGACAAACTTATAATTCCACACAGTCCAGAAAATCTTAAGCCTTTAATCTCTTGATAACCGTCATGAGAATTTGTAATGTTCATTACTGTTTGCAAAGTGTAACGCACCCATTTAAAAATACCCCAATATCGAATGAATTCATTTCTTCCCTTTCTATTTTGAATTTCTATTGTGTTCCTTTCTTTAAAAAAAATTTTTTTTTAATGTTTATTTTTGAGAAAGAGAGAGAGACAGAGACAGAGCACGAGTAGGGGAGGGTCAGAGAGAGAGGGAGACATAGAATCCGAAGCTGGTTCCGGGCTCCGAGCTGTCAGCACAGAGCCCAACGTGGGGCTCAAACCCATGAACCATGAGATCGTGACCTGAGCCAAAGTCGGACACTTAACCGACTGAGCCACCCAGGCGTTCCTATTATGTTGCTTTTCTCGTTCAAGTTTTGCTGGTTGCATACCATCTTTTTTCATCAGAACATCCAAATTATTGAGAAGGTGATTCGTATCAGACAGAGCACCTTATTTGTATGTTCTTCTCTAAGGCCCTGCTCTCATTTTCAGGGAAATGGCACCAGGGTGTAAATTGTGAATCCCGTACTGACCACTGCCACCACCCACTGAACCACGGATTTGACTATTTCTATGGCATGCCTTTCACGCTTGTGAATGACTGTGACCCAGGCAGGCCCCCGGAAGTGGACGCCAGCACGAGAGCGAGGCTGTGGTTTTACACCCAGGTGGCGGCATTGGGAGTGCTGACCGTTGCTCTTGGCAAGATTTGCGGGTTAATCTCCGTGCCCTGGAAAGCCGTCCTGGGTGCGGCCAGCCTCGTCTTCCTCTTTTTTGTCTCCTGGTATGCCAGCTTCGGGTTTGTGCGTCGTTGGAACTGTATCCTGATGAGAAACCATGACGTCACAGAGCAGCCCATGGTTTTGGAAAGAACTGCGCATCTCATGCTACAGGAGGCAGTTTCCTATATTGAAAGGTAATAAAACCATCACCTTTGATTTTATTGTTTTACGTTTATTTATTTATTTTGAGAGAAGGAGGGAGAGAAAGAGAGAATACCAAGCAGGGTCCGCACTGTCAGCCCAGAGTCCGACGTGGGGCTCGAACCCATTAACCATGAGATCATGACCCGAGCTGAAATCAAGAGTCAGACGCTTGGGGCGCCTGGGTGGCGCAGTCGGTTAAGCGTCCGACTTCAGCCAGGTCACGATCTCGCGGTCCGTGAGTTCGAGCCCCGCGTCAGGCTCTGGGCTGATGGCTCGGAGCCTGGAGCCTGTTTCCGATTCTGTGTCTCCCTCTCTCTGCCCCTCCCCCGTTCATGCTCTGTCTCTCTCTGTCCCAAAAATAAATAAAAAACGTTGAAAAAAAAAATAATTAAAAAAAAAAAGAGTCAGACGCTTAACCGACTGAGCCACCCAGGAGCACCAAAAACACCACATTTGAAAGAAGAGGTGACTTCTCAGAGCACCTGAGTCTTTTTATCATCTTTGGGATTTCCTCAACCAGCCTCAATGGGGAGATGGTTTTCAGGGGCTCAGGTGGATCAAATAATGTCGAAATAGGTTCCATCGTGTCTGAAGGGTGTTTCTCTGCTTTCAGAAATAAGCACGGGCCATTCCTCCTCTTTGTGTCCTTGCTACATGTGCACATCCCCCTGGTCACCACAAAACAGTTTCTCGGGAAAAGCCAGCACGGCTTATATGGCGACAACGTTGAGGAGATGGATTGGCTGGTAGGTAAGTCAATGCACACCTGAGCCTCATTCACTCTTGGAGTCACTGCTCAAGTTTGGAAAACACATGGGCCATCTCACTGTTAACCCGGTTGCAATAAAGAATAACGGGGCACCTGGGTGGCTCAGTAGTTAAGCATCTGACTTCATCTCAGGTCATGATCTCATGGTTTGTGAGTTCAAGCTCTGCATTGGGCTCTGTGCTGATAGCTCAGAGCCTGGAGCCCGCTTCGGATTCTGTGTCTCCCTCTCCCTCTGCCCCTCCCCCACTCACACTCTGTCTCTCTCCATCTCTCAAAAATGAATGAACATCAAAAAAGAATTTGTAAAAAGAATAATGAAAAAGGCAAAGAAGAGAGAGAAACGTCCCCATATCATTCACGTGCTCCTTCAGCACTTCTGATTCCTCAGTCTGCTTCTGCACAAAATCATCCTTCCATGAAGTGTGTTATTTAAAGCCATCGTGAGACATTACCGAAAGTGAAGCAAGAACACTGTTGTTCAGGACAACACACCAACACAGCTTTCCTCCTGTGGCCTCGAGAAAGTCCGGACAGATCCAGTGAGACTGTAGATTCTATTTGTTTTCACCTTGGAGTGTAGCCGATACACGGTGTATCACACTTAGTGTCAACTGTATAGAGATTCTCAGAAAGACGTAGACATCTAAATCCTTGCAGGCTCTGAGGGATGTCCTGGGAGAAACATAGTGATGTGGTACACCAAGTTAAGAGGCAAACAACCCCAAAATGGGAGGGTGGATTACATAATGTTTTAAAACTCTGCATTTCCACTGTTACGCATGCCAATGTGCTCTAAAATCTTCATTTTCAGTGCTTTAGATGCGCGTTCGGTCTCCATGGATAAAATGTGCACATGGCTTGTACGTGGCTCTGCACTCCTGAGCCTTGGGCTCCCTGTGTCAACACCCACAGATAGATGCTCACAGGTCTGGCTTCCTTGTGTCCCAACAGGGGACTCCCATCAAACCTTTTCTCACCACGTTGCCACCCCCATGCACTCATCATGGACACGTGTATGCGTGCCAACCATGCGTGTTCAGAACACTCTATGACTTTGGGTGTTTATTATGTTCTCTGCATTGGTGATACCTTTGTAAGCAAGATTCTGAATCCTGTGGCATCAGAATAATCTCATAGGCATTGACCCTTTCTGACAACATGCATTATGATGGTCTATGGTGACTGCAGAATCCACTTTGGGGGGCTTTCTAGCAAGAATGGGGAAATTTGGGTTGAATTCACTGATGATGGATTACTGGCTCTGTCCTGAAATGTTCCATTTTTCCTAAAGGTGAAATCCTTCAGGCCATTGAAGAAAACGGTCTGAAAAACACGACATTCGCGTATTTTACCTCTGATCACGGAGGACATTTGGAGGCAAGAGATGAACGCGGCCAGCTGGGGGGATGGAATGGAATATTCAGAGGTGAGACCAGTGGAGATCGGGGCTGAAAAGGCAGATACGTGGTCCACCAAATGACTCCCAGCGGTGGAGACTGGAGAATAAGCAGAAGGGGGAAAGAGTGTGTACTCACTTTCTTTCTTTCCTTCTTTCTTTCTTTCTTTCTTTCTTTCTTTCTTTCTTTCTTTCTTTCTTTTTCTTTTTCTCTCTTTCATTGTATTTTTATTTTTTTATTTTTTTATTTTAGAGAAAGTGAGAGAAAGAGTGTGAGTAGGGGAGGGGCAGAGGGAGAGAAAATCCTAAGCAGGCTCCACTCTCAATGCACAGAGCCCAACACAGGGCTCAATCCCACAACCCTGGGATCATGACCTGAGCCAAAGTCAAGATTCAGATGCTCAACCAACTGAGCCCCCCGGGCACCCCAAGAGTGTGTGCTTTCAAAGGGGGATTTCTTGAGTAGCAGCTATTCACCAAATTTTACCAGACGCCAAGAGAGAGAAAAAAAGACACCTGACCTTCCCATGAAGAGTTTACATTTTAGTAGAAGTGCGAGATATACAAATAAATGATTAAGACAAAACAAATGCCATCCTAAATAAAAGACAGTACAGTAACTATAACCCTAATTATATGCATCCTTGTATTTGACTATATTATGCGATACTTAGCCCATCATAACTTTTTTTAAAGTCTGATACAATCGCTCCACGTGATTCATGGATTCCATATTTATGAATTCTCCTGCTTGCTAAAATTTATCTGTAGCCCCCAAATCAATACTTATGATGAATTTGTGGTCATTGAAAGAGCAATGAAAATACTGGTCACCTGGCACACACATTCCCAGTTAAGGTTGGATGAGGCGACCGTGTGCCTATATTTCGTCTCTCAGACTATGAACACAGGTCTCTTTCGTGGCCACATTTTTGCGGTTTTGTTTGCTTTTTGTTGGCGACTTTGCTGCTTCAAATGGCTCCCAACCATAGCGCTGAAGGCTGTGCCCTGTGTCCGAGGGCAAGAAGCCTGTGATGTGCCTCATGGAGAAAATCAGTGTGTTAGATCCGCTTGGTCGAGACATGCGTTCTAATGCTGTTGGCTGTGACATCAATGTCAATGAATCACAGTATCTATTCAGTAAGGTGTGTTTAAGCCAAACGCACAGAAATATACCAACTGACTGATGAAAATATAGAGACCAGAGTCTCCGTGGAACCGAGCCCTGTATTACTCCTGGGAGCTGGGGTTTCGTATTTGCTCATGGGGTGTTTTTGACGTCTCTGTAGAACACCACTCCGGGGGATAATGAGGGTTGACTTTATAGGTTCCTATCCCTTGGAAGTGGATTTTTCTTCTGATCGACCGTATACATGTCCAAGATGTAGCAGGTTCATTTACAGTAGAGTCTCACTGTTCCCGGTAGTATGTTCTACAAACCGCCGAAACCTTGAATTCCGACTGTGGGACCGGGAACAGAATACCCGCCAACCCAGCATACAGAACCGGGACCAGATACACAGGAGTGAAGCCGCTGATTTTCAGTCACTCGTCACACAGCGACAGAAAATGAAAGGAAACACATTATAATCTGAACTGTGGCAAAGAAGCCTTTATTTAGTGAGATTCTGAACGCATCCTTCCCTTCGTAAAACTCTCCTTCTGTAACATAAGATTGCTTTAACTCCCCTATGCAGAGTTCCTAGGCAACGTAAGCATGTTCTCTAATGCTCCGTAGTTGCGCGTGTTTCCCCAAGAGCCAAGCTGGGTCCCAGCTCATTGCCAGGCACGCCAGAAATGAGGAAGAACCAGGCAAGGGGTAAAGGAACAGGTGGATGGTGTGGTGAGCAGGTGGGAAAGGAGGAGAGGTGGGGGAGGGACGGTGGTCCCAGACCCAGTTCCCAGTCCTTCCGGAAGGAAAAAGGATGGAATAAGATAGGGGTCACCAGCCGTACACGGTGTGAAACTCCAGGGCCATTATGCCCCTGATGCCATGCATCGCACACCCCGTTTTTTCTGGCGGTCACAAAGACACCCTGAATCACAAGGAGAGAGTGCACAGACTCCACGTGCCTGTGGGAGAGTGACGAGGTTCTGGAATTATTGCCACAACCATTTATGGGGAACGCAGCCTGCCGCGGAGTGCGTTTGATGGGCGTAGGTGTCCAGGGAAACACTAGGTGTGCCAGGTGTGTGTGTGGATGAGACCGTCTCCTGGACCACCCTAATGGCACTTCCTTACAGGTGGCAAAGGGATGGGGGGCTGGGAAGGCGGCATCCGCGTCCCGGGGATCTTCCGGTGGCCTGGGGTGCTGCCAGCTGGCCGAGTGATCCACGAGCCCACCAGTCTGATGGATGTCTTCCCCACCGTGGTCGAGCTGGGGGGCGGCCACGTGCCCCAGGACAGGTACACGTACAATGAGACCCTCTGTTCCCCAGTTCCTGACAGCTACCCTTGCACTATTTCACACGTGGGGGAGAAAAATGACCACAACGTGAGAACATTTAAAAGGTTCTCACGTCCTCAAAGGTAGGGGTCAGCCTAACAACACAAAATAACCATACTCGCGAAAACATGATTAAATACACTATTGGGTCCATTGACCGGTTTTGCCGAGTGGGTAGAATTTGATAACTGTAACAATCGGGAGACTAAAGCAGTAGAAGTCAGTCCGTTGGAAAACATCCCCCTATGATTTCCTGAAAAGGCAGTCTTGCCCATAGGCGGATGAGGCTGTGACCTCGATATCTGCACATTACCAAAGGCTCACGCTAATACAGGGTAAAAACAAAAAAGTAAATCTTTTCACAATGATTTGATTTTAAGACGACAAATAAACACTTCTGAATAAAAGGGCAAAACCAATACAATATGTGCAGGTATGTGTCTGTGGGTTTATCAAGTAAGACTTTGATTTTAAGGAATTGGCTCAGGCAACTGTGGAGGCTGTTCAACTGAAATCCTCATGTCGGGCCAGCAGGCTGGAAATGCAGCCAGATTTTCCGTGTCATAGTCTTGAGGCAGAATTTCATCTTCTCTGGGAAACCTCAGGCTTTGCTCTTGGCAAGATTCTGAACGCATCCTTCCCTTCTTGAAACTCTCCTTCAACTGATTGGGTGGGGCCCACCCTCACTATCAAGGATGCTCTGCATTGCTCTAAGTCCACTGACTGTGGATGTTAACCGTATCTAAAAAAACGCTTTCATGGTAACCCTTAGGCTGGTATCTCACCAAATCCCTGGGCGCCATAACCCAGCCAAGTAGACACAGAAGATGGAACCGTCACAACTAGGGTACAATTAAAATAAAAGGGAAAATAACTCCATTTTTACATTCAGTTCAGATTAAGGACTTTTTTTGTTGTTAATATTTATTTTTGAGAGAGAGAGACAGAGACAGAGTGTGAGTGCAGGAGGGGCAGAAAGAGAGGGAGACAAAGAATCTGAAGCAGGCTCCAGGCTCTGAGCTGTCAGCACAGAGCCTGATGCGGGTCCGAACTCATGAACCGCGAGATCATGACCTGAGCCGAAGTCAGTCGCTTAACTGGCTGAGCCTCCCAGGTGCTCCCAGATTAAGGACTTTTTAAAAATATAAGTTGTTTGTAAGGAAGACACTTCAGGTCACGTGGCCGTTACCGGCTTCCCTACCCAGCTCCTATAGACATGTGACAACATGTCTTGGAATCTGTTATGATTTTAAATCATAACATAATATGTTATGTTATGATTTTACATAATATGTTATGTTATGATTCTGCTGCATTAACACTCAAATCAGGGGCCTGGGCAGTCTAGCCAGAATTTAAGATGACTTTGTGTGGAAGAAGTGACCCCACGACTTAGTGACTTTGTGTCTAAAAACAGTATGCATCCCGCTCAGCAACCTGCCATCTGCACGATACTGGGGAGATGGCTCGTCTCCCTTGCCCTCAGCGGGGGCCCCCTCCAAGCTTGGCGTTTCATTTGCAGGTGCAACACTGCACGAACAACCTTGGTCTGATTCCTTCCTGTGTCTCTTCACTGAATCAGGGTGATCGATGGCCGTAGCCTGGTGCCCTTGTTGCAAGGGACTGCCGAGCACTCAGCACACGAATTCCTGTTTCATTACTGCGGGAAGTATCTGCACGCAGCACGCTGGCACGAGAAAGACAGTGAGTACACACCCTTCTCTTGTGGCAGGAGGGGGCTTGCATTAGTCAGGGTTCCCCTGAGAGACAGAACCAAGAGTGTGTGGGATGAATGGACAGATGGATGGACTGTGGATGGATGGATGGATGGATGGAAGGGTAGACAGGTGATAGATGATGGGTAGATGGATAGATGACAGATAAGTGATGGATGGATGATAGGATACATTGATTAATAGCTAATGAGATAGATGGATGATAGGTAGATGGATGGATGATAGAAATAGAAGATAAAGACAGATGTGGATGGATGGATGGATGGATGGATGGGAGGAGGGTGGATGGAGGGTGGACAGATGGGTGGAAGGGTAGACAGGTGATAGACAGATGATGGATAGATGGATAGATGACAGATAAATGATGGGTGGATGATAGAAATAGAAGATAAAGACAGATATGGATGGATTGTAGATGGATGGACAGATGGATGGATGGATGGATGGAGGGTGGATGGGTGGATGGACAGATGGATGGATGGTAGATGGATGCACAGACAGATGGATGGACAGATAGATGAATGGACAGATGGACGGAGAGATGGATGGACGGATGCGTGGGTGGATATAGAGTAGATGGATGAATGGATGGACAGATGGATGAATGGATAGATGGATGGATGGATGGATGGATGGATGGATGGATGGTTCGGTGGATGGATGAACAGATGGATGGATGGATGGATGGATGGATGGATGGATGGATGGTTCGGTGGCTGGATGAACAGATGGATGGATGGATGGATGGATGGATGGATGGATGGATGGTTCGGTGGATGGATGAACAGATGGATGGATGGATGGATGGATGGATGGATGGTTCGGTGGCTGGATGAACAGATGGATGGATGGATAGATGGATGGATGGATGGATGGATGGATGGATGGATGGTTCGGTGGATGGATGAACAGATGGATGGATGGATGGATGGATGGATGGATGGATGGTTCGGTGGCTGGATGAACAGATGGATGGATGGATGGATGGATGGATGGATGGATGGATGGTTCGGTGGATGGATGAACAGATGGATGGATGGATGGATGGATGGATGGTGGATGAACAGATGGATAGATGGATGGATGGATGGATGGATGGATGGATAGATGGTGGATGGGTGGGTGGACAGATGGATGGAGGGGTAGACAGGTGATAGACGGATGATGGATAGATGGATAGATGACAGATAAATGATAGATGGATGATAGAAACAGAAGATAAAGACAGATATGGATGGGTGGTAGAAGGATTGACAGACAGATGTGTGGATGGATGGAGATGGATGGATGGATGGAGGGTGGATGGGTGGATTGACAGATGGATGGATGGTAGATGGATGCACAGACGGATGGATGGATGGATGAATGGACAGATGGATGGACAGATGGATGGATGGATAGACGGATGGATGGATGGATGGATGGGTGGACAGATGGATACATGGATGGGTGGATGGATGTATGGGTGGACAGACAGGTGCATGGATGGAGATATGGATGGATGGATTTGTAGATAAATGATAGAGGATGGATGCATGATTAGATGACAGATTGTGGACGGATGACAGGATAGATTGATTAAGAGCTAGTGACATAGAAAAGATAGGTAGTAGATGGATGGATGGATGGATGGATGGAGGGTGGATGGATGGATGGATGAATGCATGGAAACAGGGAGAGATTTTAAAGAATTGTCTCATTCAGCCATGGGGAGCGGCAGGTCTGAAATCTTCAGGGGCGGCCAGCAGCCTGGAGAGCATGCATGCTGCCATCTTGAGCCCAGAGGCTGGAAATTGAGGCAGAATTTCTGCTCTGGAGGCAGAATTCCTTCCTCTTTAGGGGCCCTTTGTCTGCTCGCTCCTATGTCCTTCAACTGATTGGGTGAGGCCCACCCACAGTATGGAGGGTAGTGTACTAATGGAACTGTTCATCTCCTCTAAAAAAAAACAACCCAAGAAAGTCCCCGCCGCACTGACACGTAGGCTAGTGTTTGACCACGTGTCTGGGTGCCGTAGGCTGGCCGCGATGACACGTGAAATTCACCCCAGGAGCTGTGGTTAGTTGCGCCTCACCCCTGACTGTTCTGCCATTGTTCCCCATGTTGTTGTCACGGTTCTCTCAGTGTGTCGCTGAGCACTCTGGGATGAGTCCCTTGGCCTGGGTGTGCCTGGAGCACACCATGCACACACGTGTGCACCCACACACACGCGCGCACACACACGAGGACGTGACATCTTTTCAAACTTCCAAGAGCACCCGCTGCTTATTCTCTCCTCTCCATTTGAACGGGACGTGGAAGACGTCCCCAGGGCTGGCTCTTGGCTCTGCTGGCTCGTCCTGCCCTGACCGCCTCCCTGTTTGCCTTTAGGCGGAAGACTCTGGAAGGTTCACTATATGACACCGCGATTCCACCCCAAGGGGGCGGGGGCCTGCCACGGCCAAGGCGTGTGCCCCTGCTCCGGGGACGGCGTGACCCAGCACAGCCCGCCTCTGCTCTTCGACCTGTCCAGGGACCCTTCGGAGACGCGGCCCCTGTCCCCTGGCTCAGAGCCCCGGTACCACGCGGTGCTGGCGCGGGTGCACGAGGCGTTGGAACAGCACAGGAGGACCCTGAGTCCTGTGCCCCCCCAGTTTTCCCTGGGCAACATCGTCTGGAAGCCGTGGCTGCAGCCGTGCTGCGGAACCTTCCCCTTATGCGCGTGCACGCAGGACGGAGACCCCAGCGAGGCGTGACCTCACCCTCGGCCACGGTGACCGTCACCCAACACAGGTTGGCGACGGGGTGCAGAGAAAGGAGCGCTCGTGCACCGTTGCTGGGAATGCAGACTGGTGCAGCCACCCTGGACAACAGGAAGGTGGTTCTTCAAAGAGTTAAAAGCATACATGCCCTACAGTCTAGTGATCGCGGTGTTGCAGCCACACGACTCCTGAAACAGAACGCTACGGGCACCAGTGACAGTCACAACAAAGTTTATTACAAGGAGAGGCAAGGCTGACCGATGGGGACCAACACTCTTGATAAGAGTGCAGCCCCGAACAGCCGGGGTGCAGAGTTTTTAAAGCCGATCACATCGTTTTATCACTATCTGGGAACAGAACAGAGAAACGGTTCCCAGATGAGTCAGAAACAGTTATCGAATGAGGTGATTATTTTAGACTTTCTGCCGCTAAGTTGCAACCAGCGGATCTCCTTGACCTTGTCTCTGATGCTCTTTTTTTGAGCTTTTGTTTCCTTCATTGGTAAAGCCTGATTCACAAGAGTATGAAGTATGATTTACAAAAGAGCGTAAGACTGGCTGCCAGGGTCTGGGGGAGGCGGGGAGGGGGGTGGTCGGAGGGCAGGAGCTTCCAGTTGTAAGAGGTCTACGTTGTGCCCGCCTCACGGTCCACGTAGATTATAGCTCCTAATACAGTGGTATATACTTGAACTCTGCAGAGAGCAGATGTCTGGTGTCCTCACCGCGCACACAGGGGGCGATCACGACTGCAGGTGGCAGCTGGGCTCATGAACGAGACTGGGGCGCTCATTTCACGATGGACACGTGCATTGAATCGTCACGCTGTCCTCCGTCAATACATACAATTTGATGTGTCACTTCTACCCCAAGAAAGCTGGGAAATAAATGTTTAAATTTTTTTTAATGTTTATTTATTTGTGAGAGAGAGAGAGAGAGAGAGACTGAGCATGAGCAGGGGAGGGGCAGAGAGAGGGGGAGACACAGAATCGGAAGCAGGCTCCCAGCTCTGAGCTGTTAGTACAGGGCCCGACGCGGGGGTTGAACACACAAACTGTGAGATCATGACCTGAGCCGAAGTCAGACGCTCAACCGGCTGAGCCCCCCCAGGCGCCCTTGGACGATAAATGTTCACTAGCTCCCCAAAAGGCCAGCACTTGGCCGGGGGACCCAGAAGGGGCACAGCGAAAAGCAGAGCTCGGTTTCCCTTTCTCGAGGAGGATGTCGTGGGCAGGGAGTGCGTGTCCACTTTCTCATCTGCGAAACAAGACAATCCCAGTGGACACCCAATCATGCCCCCCCCCCCACCCCAGTCCTAATCGTTTTCCAAAGTTCGGGGGTTATCAAAGCACCAGTGTCCGATTTCTGTAGCCATTAATCGTACAGCCTATTTGGGATTGCGTTGCCTCCGGGGACAGCCTTTCAATATGGGAGATAAAAGTATGTTGCCTACTCTTCTCAGAGATTATTTTGGGGCTGCTAGTAACACACCCTGGGAATAAATGCCATAAACGAGAGAGGGGAGCAACCCAGGGCCGGCAGGCTCACACCTAGTCTCTAACCGTCCTAGCCTCTACCTCAGGGCCTCAATATAGCTGCCGCAGCTCCGGGCAGCACATCGACATTCTCAGCTGCAGGAGGAAGGGTATTCCTCCCAGCTGAGTCAGCCCTTGTGAAGGAGATTCTGCAGAATTCCTAACCCCAGCCTCCACCTCCCCATCCACAGAAGGGGCGCTTTTGCGGCTCAGGCGGTTGGGAATCCGGATTTTGGCTCAGGTCATGAGCTCACACATGGTGAGTTCGAGCCCCGTGTTGGGCTCTGTGCTGACTGTGGAGCCTGCTTGGGATACTCTGCTTCTTGTCTCCCTCTCTCTCTGCCCCTACCCTGCTCTCTCTCTCTCTCTCTCTCTCTGTTTCATAAATAAACTTAAAAAGTAGCTTAAAAAGAAGGAACAACTCTGGGAACTGAGAAATTGGGCTTTCAAGTGGGCGCTTACTTGCCCCGGGGAAATTCAGGGTTAATCTCGTCAGCCTATCAGGTGGCCCACCTTTACGGACGTGACCAGGGTGTTCGAAACATCATTTCATTGCCCAATTACTGATTCAGCAAATGTAGAGTTTCCAGGTGGCTTCTGAACATCTGAAATTTCTGCAAGAACCCCCTCCCCCACCCCCCGCCCCGGGCTTTTCTTTTCTTTTTTTTTTCCATCCTTTATGACTTTCTCGTCGGCTTCTAGTGAGTCAGAGCACAAAACACCAGTCACTGCAGATCTGCGTTATCTTACTGGATGCAAAACCAAGTCAGATAAGAGAAGTCAAGTAAGTGCAGCAGGGAGGGGGGCGGGAGGGACGCGGGGAAAGACCCCCGGGGGAAGGGAGCCCCCACCGACCCTCAGCCCCAGGACGGAGATCCGCGGGATGCCCTCCGGTGGGGGTTGGGGCCCTGGAGAGACAGAACAGGCCCCGTCTTAATCTCCAAGGTTCCTGTCTGTTGACTTACAGTGAAACCTTGGCCACTGGCCTAACCGGTTAGACCGGCTGTGGATTAAGTCAGTGCCCCGGAGGCCAGACACACCTCTCCCTCGAATGTTTGCTCCCACACGCCCAGCTGCTCAGTCTGCAGACACAGCAAATGAGGCTCTTTGCACAGGCTGTTGCTGAACCCCCAGGGCTGGCCGTCCCTCCCCCTCACCTTTATGCAAGCTCTGCCTGTAAAAAACAGCCAATGGGGCGTCCACACATTTAGACACTTTATCTCTCAATGGACTCACAAATCCGCCAGAGACCCACATGTGAAAGAGAAATCTGCCAAACCTTCAGGGGAAAAAAAAAAACAAAAAAACCAAAAAAACAAAAACCCAAAAAACTCAAGGGAAGATCTTTATCATCTTCCCTTAGAAGAGACGTTTTAGATAAGACACCTAAAGCCTGAGCGTTTAGCAGAATTCAAAGCCCGTGTGCTTCAAAGAGATGAACAAAAGAAGAGATAAGCCACTGGTGGGAGGGAAGCATTTCCAAATGAATACAACTCCATAATAATAGAACCGTAAAATGTAAACAAACACACACACACACAGCCAACCCTCCTTCTAAGTACCAAAATACTTGTGATGGTATAGGTCACATCACTTCTCTTGGGGTCTCAGCGTATACAATTGTGTAGTCCCCACATTACATAGCACAGATTCGGGCACTGGCTTTATTCAGGTATACATTGTATTATACCTCTTACGTGGATGTTTTGTAGAAGTCTCCGAATGTTTTTGAACTTCTCATTTATTGAATAAGCACATGTCACAGTGCCTGCCATACAGAGAACTCAATAACCAGGAAGGAAGGAAGGGAGGGAGGGAGGGAGGGAGGGAGGGAGGGAGGAAGGAAGGAAGGAAGGAAGGAAGGAAGGAAGGAAGGATGAATGGGTAGGTGGGTGGGTGGATAAGGGGATGGATGGATGGATGGATGGATGGATGGATGGGTAGGTGGGTAGATGAATGGATGGGTGGGTGGATGGATGGATGGATGGATGGATAGATGGATGGATGGATGGATGGGTGGGTGGATGGATCGATGGGCAGATGGATGGATGGATGGATGGATGGATGAATGGGTAGGTGGGTAGATGGATGGATGGGTGGGTGGATGGATGGATGGATGGATGCGTAGGTGGGTAGATGGATGGATGGGTGGGTGGATGGATGGATGGATGGATGCGTAGGTGGGTAGATGGATGGATGGGTGGGTGGATGGATGGATGGATGGATGGATGGATGGATGGGTAGGTGGGTAGATGGATGGATGGGTGGGTGGATGGATGGATGGATGGATGGATGGATGGATGGGTGGGTGGATGGATCGATGGGCAGATGGATGGATGGATGGATGGATCGATGGGCAGATGGATGGATGGATGGATGGATAGGTGGGTAGATGGATGGATGGGTGGGTGGATGGATGGATGGATGGGTGGATGGATCGATGGGCAGATGAGTGGATGGATGGATGGATGGATGGATGGATTGGTAGGTGAATGGGTGGGTGGATGCATGGGTCTGTGGATGGACGGATGGATAAATTGAATAAATTAATGAATATGTGACATTGAGAAGCAATGCTAGGAAAATGGGCAGCCTCCATAGAGAGACCTTAGGGAATTTCACACACTGAGAAGTAAATAGTTATATGCATTTTACCGCTACTAGCAATTCTGAAAAAAAAAAAACAAAAAACAAAAATTGGTGATTTAAATTGGTACAACACAAAGGCAACCACATCCCTTCCCGCTGTTACATATAAAATATGATTCTGCTGCTCACAACACGCGCACACACACACCAGAAGGGACACCATATTGCTGTTTTAAATTTTTAATTGAAATGCGTGAGCAGACCAGAATGCGTAACAGAAGTCTTCGTCGAGCGTGTGTCTTAAGCCAATGCACCACTGTCCAGAAACAGGAGTTCTCTTCCCCACAGAGGCTACGCCAGACTCAAATATTCATCACCTGGGCTCCTCCTGAAGTGTGTCAGACTTGGGCTCCTGTTCTCTGTAATCCAACACCACAGCACAGAGCACCAGTCTTTCCCCAGAATAACTGTCCAGTGTTACTCTGACGGCTGAGTACCGTCCCAACCCAGTCCCTCTAAGGCTATATCCCAATGGCTATCTTCAATTAGCCCCGGGGGCATCCCGTGTGTGATGTCGGCCAAGACTGCCTCCCAGAGCTGAAGGAAGCAAACCCTCCGTCACTCACATCGTTCAAAAGCTGTCACCACAACTGATGTCACGGACGTGCCCAGATTCCCCTAGCCAAGGGCTCACCTGCTTGACAGGATGGAAACTCTGGTCAAACACACCCACCGGGTTATGACATAACCATCACCACGTGGTTCAAACTGGTCTACCAGACCCTTCGATGCTCCACAGTACGTGCAAGACAAACCATTCTAACTTTTAAAACGTCACATTTACCTCTCTTTAGCTCAGCGATGCCCGTCGTTCATTATGATCGTGGCGGCCACAAGCAGCGACCCTGTGAGCTGTTCCAACACGCGGCATGAATTCACAAAATTAGGACACGTCTGAAGATGAGGATTTCTCCTGGAAGAAAGCTTCCAGTCTCAAACAACTGAGAATTGTCCCCAAAACAGCTGTGTTCAAATGGTTTGGGAACGTGCTGACTTGACCCGTTATTCAGGCTGAGGTAGTGATATCCGGCAACGAGCAGTCACGCGGGACACACCACAAATGGATCTGCCTCTAAACAAGGAAAAGAACCTCTGGAGATTCTCTTAGCGTGAGCAAGGTGTCGCCAGAACCACCTGGACTAAACCCTTGGTTCTTCCAAACTGAGACGACGCTCCCTGCCGCAAGCCAGCTAGAATCTTCCTTCCGCATCATCTCCAGCGTCTCCCAAATTGGGCGTCAGTCAATGGCACGTGGCGGTCCAGTTGGGTTTTGCAGAAGAGAAACAGCTGTAGTGTTTCTCAGACGCGCTCTGCAAAGTCTACGTGAGACTCACCCTCAAGATGTCTGAACGTCTACCTAATCCTCAAGGAAAGGACTTTCCACCCTCGAGGGTTCCTGAACGGGTATACCGGCGTCATTAGCTTCGGGGCAGAAGGCAACGCGCAGTGACGTCTAACGCTATGTAGGATAGATACGGTAGCACCTGCCCAAGGCGGCATCTCGGAGCTCCTCGGGGCAAGACCAGGGAGCACGGATAAGGGTCTACCAGAAGTTTCTTGCTGCTCCCATCTGCTGAAAGTGGGGGGCAACCAAGAAGGCGTGGAGAGCTTCGATCGGCGGGGGTGGCGGGGGTGGTGGGGAGGGCTTCAAGCTGGGTTTTGGATGGTCTACGTTATTTTTTTGAGGCACTCAGGCTGGTCGGCCCTAAACAGAGGCACATAGTTGAACACCTGTTCCCTCTGAAGGGCCGGAAGGAGACGTCCACGCAACGGGACCATGCAACAGCACCGTCTATAACCACACAAGGAGCAACACAACCGGTCAGGTTACTGCAGAAACCGGTCCAGCTTCTCCTGGATGCGGGCGAACGCGTCCTTCCCCATGTAATCGATGCGTCCCTCCTCCCAGTGTCTCCTTTCCTCCTCGGGACTCGGGGCCTTGACCTTCTCTTCGATGGAAATCTCGAAAACGGAGACGGCCAGGTCAACCTGGGGAAGACAAAGAGACAGGAGGCGGTCTTTGGAGCCATCAGCGGCACAACATGCCATCCGCTTCAGCGACGGGTTCTACGAATGAATCTCCGCTCTCTGGGACCAAATACGTGCTGCGTTTCACACCATACTCTTAGAAGAAGATGGTTTTGCTGGCCACGTTTTGTGAAGTCTTATAAAGTATCACTGTACTTGGGTTCACTTTTTCGTAAGAGGTGTTTCAATTTCTAGCCACTGAACCTTTTGAGACACACACCTGTACTGATTTAAGGCTTCTACCCACCGCAAACCTCAATGTTTTGAATCACTTGTATATAATCAAACTACGTGAAATCAAGAGGATGTTCACCATATGTGAATAAAGCCTATAGTAGTTTGGACGGCCTGGCAAAGCCATCGAAATAATAATCCCAGTGGTTTTCTGCTCATAAATGGTAGGGTTTCTACCTTCTTAAAGCAAAAAACTGAGACAACGTATAGATACACACGTGTGCAAACACATACACACACACCCCTTTTGTGTGGCACTCAAATGGGTCAACAAAACTAGCAAATATGTTTGCTTTGAAAATTTCTTACCAAGAATTAGAAAAGATGTCTACAAATATGCATGTGGTAATACTACACACACACACACACACACACACACACACACACACAGACGCTAAACGTGACTCGGGTATTCACCAGACACTATGTGTCAACGGGATGATATTAGATGCCAGATGGCTAAGTTAGAATTTAGATGCCACTGGGGGTGCCTGGGTGGTTCGGTCTGTTAAGTGTCCAACTGTTGATCTCAGCTCAAGTCATGATCTCATCGGTCGTGAGTTTGAGCTCCCAAGTCGGGCTCTAGGCTGACAGCGCAGAGGCTGCTTGGGATTCTCTCCCCGCCCCTCTCCTGCTTGCACTGTCTCTGTCTCTCTCAAAATAAATAAATATTTTATTAAAAAAGAGGATGTGAGCCCTTGGATTTGGTCCCGGTGCATCTCTGGGAACTAAAGCTTTCTGGAAATAACAGGACCCATAGCACACATGTCACACTATGCCAGCACAAAACGGTGTGCTGACTGCATCACCCGTGATAACCAGAGAAGGTGCGTATCTGAGAAAACCAGAAAGTCCCCTGATTCTGTGACACACGGAAGGATACAAGATACTGAGCATCGTCCGAGAAAGTGAATGCGCCCCAGTGAAGCCAGGCACTAATCACGGACTCTTGCAGAACACTCCTAGGTCTAATTTCCACCCCCGTTCCCTGCTCAGAGAAGGCAGTGGACTCACCTACGGTCCCAAACCCACCACCCGGCTGAGCTGTTACATAAGGTCCTCCGAGCAGCGCTCCCGAACCACGTTCCCCTCTAAACACTATTCGTCTGAATCACAGAGCTTCAAAGCCGTACTCCCGGAGCTGAATAGGCTCACATTCCACATCCTGCCCAGCAGAACTGAAGAGACGCCATCAACAACCACTCTAGAATGCGGTTGAAAGTAGTGTATTTGGCATTTACTACCTTCACATAGAGCGAGACAGGGCGTTCACGTTTTCTCCAGCGCTAACGGCTAGTACAGGCTTTGTGCCGACTGTCCTCCGTATTATATGGTCAGCCAGATTCCAAATATTGCTATAAACTAGATATCTTTGTTCCCCCAAATTCCTACCAACCCCCAATAGGAGGGTATGAAGACGCGGGGCCTTTGGGAGGTGGTCAGGTCATAAGGGTGGAGTCCCCATGAATGCGACGAGTGTCCTTATAAAGGGGACCCCAGAGGGCTCCCTCGTCCCTTCCGCTGTGTTAACTACTCCTTAAAGACCAAAAGATGTCATTCAATGGCTGTTAGAAAAAAAAAAAAAAAATTAGCAATTGCTTTCACTAAATATACGCACAGAAAGAAGAAAATTTAAGAACAGAACGTTCTGGAAGAGGAAGGAAAGCAGTACATGGGCCATTTGGATCAGAAGGCTCACCCCCAGAATTTTCTGCTTTTATCCGCTTCCTTCGAGACAATGGCTCCCTCAGCATTCATTCCCACGCTCGCCATACAGAAAAACAGCAAAGCCCCCGATGGGTCAATGAACTTTTGCAGAACGGCGTTTAAAAGAGAGAAAGGCCATCGTGATTAAGGACGGAAAGGAAAGTGACCACAAGCAACCCAGGCAAGTGCTGCAAAGGACAAGGATGCGGATCAAAAGCACCAAAGAGGCTGGGGGAGTCTTATTGCAAGAAAGTCAGGTTGGAAATTGACGTAGCGGTTGGTGCGTGAATATGGCTGGCCTCAGACATGGCGGACGGCATCCACCAGGAGTGCCGGACAAGACAATTAGGGTACCACCTCCAGAGCATCCTGAGGACTGGGGTCCCCGGTGACATCCACAGGGGGCTCCTGGCTCAGTTCCACGGCTTCCATAGACGGGCCACTTTCTGCTTTATCCGCAGGCCGCTAGAAACACAACCAGGCCATCGTTAGTCTGTGGATGGCTTCAGGACAACTACAGCCTTAACCACGAGGACAGAGAACTCTTTGCCAGGGGAAAATAAAATCAAAGGCACACGTTGTGCTAAATGGCCTCTTCTGCAAAGTCTAGAAACGTGGGCTCCACCACTCCCACCTTCTCCCCTGACACCCACCGTTTCTCGCAAAACACAAGATGCTGCAAGTTCTTATGGGATGTGCCAAAGCTAATTTTTCACACAGGGATTCAATTATAGTTCACCCCCGAGGAACACGGGGCTAGGGGCATTGACCCGCACACAGTCAAAAATCCACGTATACCTGTGGACTCCCCCAAAAGGTAACTACAACTAGTTAACCAGTGACCGAAAACCTTACCAATAATATAAAAAGTCGAGTAACACGTTTGTTTTTTTTTTTGCATGTTCTATGTATTATATACTGTATTCTTACAAAATGTAAGCTGGAGAAAAGCAAATGTGATTAAGACAATCCTCCAGGAAGAGAAAATACATTTATGGTACCGTACTGCATTTACTGAAAAAATCCGTGTACAAGCGGACCTACGCAGTTCAACCCCGTGTCATCCAAGGGTTGACGACAGGTTATACCAAATGCCCACAGGAGCATTTTACTAAGCTCGCCTCTCGGGCAGCACAGCAGCCTCTGGGCTCAATCTTCTGATGATGCAAGCAAATGACAGCCCAGATTCACGAGGGCAAATTTAGAAAAAAACAGGGGTAGGACTCCTCATCCTTCAATACTGATATTAAACATGGGTCCAAAATCGTACCAAATTTTTTTATTTAAAAAAAGTATATATATGGGAGAATATATGTCATGGTGATGTTACACCTTTGTCATTTCTAATTCTTCCTAAAGGAAAATGGAGTGACCAAATGGCCAACAGGAAACAAAGATGGAGGAGAAAAAAAAAATCTGAACAGATGACCAGGTCCTTTATAGACTCGTCACCACACAACGTATTTGAGGTGAGGTAAACCATTCAGAAAGGTCATGGGATGAAGAAGAAAAGCATGGGGAATCTTTGGTATCGACAGACACAGACACGTTGAGAAAACAACACTAGGAGACACAGATGTGCGTAAGGAATATAAATGAGGTGTACCGAGGTGGTCTGGGTCTCTGTGGAGTCTGCACATTGGGGGGAGGGTGGTGATAATGGGTCACACCTCACTCCAGCGGAAGTCTCAAGTTCAGGCCACCCTATCGTCTGTTATAAAGAAAGAAAGAAAAGCAAATTAGGTCAGCCCTCCTGCAGGTATCTGGAAACACCCAATCTCTTTTTTTCTGCATCCATGATACAAGGGCAGCCCGTTAAGGAAGACGTGTGGGACAGACGCTGCCGGGCTCACCGATGCCTGTGTCTACTCCTCAGTCTCGGGCTCACGCGTCCCAGCCTCCTTGCCCCTACATGGAGCCACCTCTCCACTCCCAGGTCAGGTGAAGCCTACTTCAACTGGGGTTCCACCAGAAAACAAACCCCGACCGAAAGTGATTTGAGTGACTATTTTCTCGCTTCTTCCAAGGATGGTGTGCAGCCAAGATCATTCCAGGTGCACGAGAGACAGCATAACGCATTGTGTTCAATGGCTGGCTACGACAGGAGATCCTAATTGTCCCTCAGGGAGTCACGGCAGAGAAGGGATGTCCTAGAAGACGCTGGACCGGAATAAGAGGAGGATCCTGGACCCCTCGATGACTGCATGGAGCCACACATATCTTTGTCACCACAGTTGACTAGGACATGGGCACGGATTTTTCCTCATTTGGGGATGTTTGTTACACGGCAAGCCTGACCAATTCACAATCGGGAAGCAAGCTTGCACCCACAGGCTGGGGGCCATAAATGCTCTGAAGTCTTCTGCAAGACTAAGCTAATCAGTCAGCCACAGCGACTAGAGAACGCCGAGTATGTGCCCAACTCTCTGCAAAAACACTGCAAAAATCATGCAGGTGGACTGGGCTGAGCTTGTAAGATGCATATTATAAATACACCTGGCACTTTATTTCCCCTTGAGGCAACCAAGACGCTGTCGAGAAGAATCTGGGCAGACATTTTAGCAGTGTCATGAGGCTGAGGACCCCATAAGTGATGAGGCATCCAAGAGGGACCCTCTGAACGCCACAGGCTTTCACATGGGACCACACTAAAAGGAGGGCCAGAAACAGCGACTCTTACAAACACAGAAGCCCGATTTCACACCAACTCAACCCCTCATAGGGTGTGGGCACACCACCTGTATGAAGACTTCCCGCCAGGAAAGATGAAACAAAACAAAACACAATGCTCTCTGGATGAGGATAATATGATTCAGAGCTTCCAATGACACCAGCAATTTTTCCATGTACAATGAATGTCTTGAAAGCTATTCAAAATCAACTAGCATAGAGCAAAACAAGATCAAATGAACGAAAAGCAAGAGGGAAAAAAATCAAACCACAAGAACATGGGGCGCCTGGGTGGCTCAGTCGGTTGAGCGTCCGACTTCAGCTCAGGTCATGATCTCGCAGTCCGTGAGTTCGAGCCCCACGTTGGGCTCTGGGCTGATGGCTCAGAGCCTGGAGCCTGCTTCTGATTCTGTGTCTCCCTCTCTCTCTGCCCCTCCCCCGTTCATGCTCTGTTTCTCTTTGTCTCAAAAATAAATAAACGTTAAAAAAAATTTAAAAAAAAACCACAAGAACATGAAATCCACATATATGACTTATCAGACACGAACTATAATCAATAATCAAGTCTAAAAAATACTTTAAATGAAATAAAGGGGGAAATTAGAGAATTTCAAAGGAGTCCAGAAACTGTCCTATTAAATATTTTCTGTTTACTGGAATTAAAAACACAGTAACTGGGGCGCTTGGGTGGCTCGGTCTGTTAAGTATGCAGCTTCAGCTCAGGTCATGATCTCATGGGTCGTGGTTCAAGCCCCGCGTCAGGCTGTGCACTGACCGCGTGGAGCCTGCTTGGGATTCTCTTTCTCCCCCTCTCTTTCTGCAGCCCCCCCCCCCTCAAAATAAGTAAACTTAAAACAAGCTCACAGTAACTGCAGTTAGGTGTCCAGGATATGGGTTTAACAACTGATTAAACACAGCTAAAGAAAAGATCGGTTAACTGGAGAACAGGCCAGTAGAGTGAAGCATGGAAAGCCAGATGGGAGGGAAGTGTAGAGAAGTGAGTCACAGATACAAGAAACATCATAAAAAGTCATACTAAAGATCTAATTACAATAACAAGAGAGTAGGTGAGTGGGGAGAAGGAAGGAGAGAAAGAGGGAGAACACAGAAAGACAGAATGCTCAGAAGGAACACAGGGTCAAGGAGTGCTACAAACTCCAAGGAGGACAAACACAAAGAATAAACAACCCAGAGCCATCGTGAGGAAACAGATAACCAAAGCCCAAGAGACAAATCTTACAAGCAGCCAGAGCAAAGAGACAAATTGCCCTCAAGTGCAGAAACAGGATCCTGGAAGACGGACTTGCTAAGAGATCATGGAGGTCAGAAGACTAAGAAAAAACATTTTTAGGGTGCCCTTGTGAAACTACCTGCCAGGGGAGAATTCCACATCCAGTAAAATACGGCCTAAAATGAAGGTACATAGTACATGTATGAATGACATTTTAAGAAATTACTATACAATTTTTCACTTGCAGATGATGTGATTTTGCATGTCGACTGACCAAAAGAATCGAGGCAGAATCTGTTCGTGTGTAAAAATTTAGCAAGGTAGCTGGATTTCAAAACTCAAACATATTTCTATACACCCACATCAAGTAGTAAGAAAATTAGTTTTTACAATGATACCATTTATAGTAGCCTCAAAACACACCAAAAACGAGGAATAAGTCTAGTAAAATGTATCCAAGATCCCTACCAAACAATTTAACATATTGACATAAAATAAAGAAGATCTACCTAGAAATATACTATGTCCACACAATGGAAGGCTCAACATTTTGGAGATATCAGTCCTTCTAAAACTGATCTGTAGGTTCAGTGCAATCACAGCTGAAATTCCAGAAGACTTTTTTGTTTGTTTTCCAAGACACTGTAAAGCTGATCCTAATATTCACAGGCAAATTTAGAAGAGGCAGGGAAAGAAGAAAAAAGTTGAGGTACTTGTATGACCAGTAATAAGACTTATTTTAAAGCCATGGAGGCACCTGGGTGGCTTGGTTGGTTAAGCGTCCGACTTTGGCTCAGGTCATGATCTCACGGTCCGTGAGTTCCAGCATCGTGTTGGGCTCTGTGCTGACTGCTCAGAGCCTGGAGCCTGTTTCAGATTCTGTGTCTCCCTCTCTCTCTGACCCTCCCCTGTTCATGCTCTGTCTCTGTCTCAAAAATAAATAAACGTTAAAAAAAAAATTAAAGCCATGGTCATCACGGCAGTATATTACTAGTGCAAGGAAGGGAAAGATAACACAAAAGAATATAGAATCTGAAAACAGATCCATCCACAAATGGGCACAGGAATGATGGCAAAGGCAACATGACAAAGCAGTGGGGAAATAACAGCTTTGTTGTTAATCTGTGCTGAGTTCATTCTAGATCCACATGTAATAGTAATGAATGTTGACCCCAAGCCCATTCCTTACCCAACATCCATTGCAGGTGGATTATATACTTACATATAAAAAGAAGACACAATACAAATTCTGTAAGACATGCAACGTCTTCATCACCTTAGTTTTGGGACAGATTTTCCTGAACGGTGAATAAAACAGACTCTACATAAAGGAAATGCTAAAACCTGGCTAAACTAGGAATTTCTGGGCATCAAAGGATGCCATTTGGGGACTGAAAAGGTAACAGAGTAGGAGAAAGTATTTACCGTACTACTGGAAAAGAGCTTGTATCTGGAATATATACACATTGTTAAGACTAACTTTAAAACAGGAGACCCTGGAGGAAAAAAAATGTTCAAAATATTTGAACGAGCATTGCCAAAAGAGTCACAGCTTGATAAGCATCCAAAAATTGTCTCATGTTAATTCAGCCTCATCTGATACATGCACACTAAAACCACAAGGAGACGCCCTACGTGCTCACTGGCACTCTGGAAGGTTGCTGACGAGGTGAAGCCACCAGGACTCCCACTAGGGGTGCCGCCACTTGCCAAATCCTTGGCAGAATCTACTAACGCAAAAGGGTACATAAAAGCCTACCCTTTGATCTAACGACCCCGCCCCTAAGTATCACCTCACCAAAAAAGCGTGTGCAAGGGCAACGCCAGGCACGCACAACGTTGTTCCCAGCAGCGTTATCTGTATCGCCCCAAACGGTAGTATCCATCAACGCTAGAATCAATATATCGTGTCCTCCTACAATTTGACACCATGCAACCCACAGAATAAACGAACTACTGACTCACTCTGCAAGACGGAAGGATCTCATAAATATGTCGCGTGAAGGAGACCAGACTAGAAAGAACATACTGTAGGATCCCATTTATAAGGAGCTCAAGAGCACTCACAAGTAAGTGGTAATGGTGGGCCAAGGTCAGGGTAGCATTTTGTAGTGACCGGGAGGGTGAAAGGGGTCTTTTGGGGTGAATTTCCAGGTCCGGATTGTGGCTATTTAGAATTTTTTTCACTCTGAAAATGCATCAAGGTATATACTTATCACGTGTGTCATTTTTCACACATATGTCATCCCTCAGCTTGAAAGGAGGAAGGGAGGGAGGAAGGGAGGGAGGGAGGGAGGAGGATGTTCTACAAACAATAAAAACAACTGATAACTTCAAAAAAATAAACGGCATTCCTTGTCTTTTCACTCACTACATTTCCCCACCCAAGATACTGGAGGACAAAACACATGACTGAGAAAATAATAAATGGCAAGTATATTTGCCTAATACGTCAATGTACATGGGAAGAAAATTAGACCTTCGGCTGTAACTTTTGGAAACGGATACCTAGTTGTCAGTACTGGTTGCCATATTTACAAAGGCTCCTGTCTTCCATCGGGATCCCAAGGTCAGGACCCAGCTCTCGTACATTTATAGGAATTTATGAAAATAGTTTTTTGTTTTTCGACCGGGTTCCAGCTCCCCAGATCAAAGACCCAGAGTCAACAATTCAATACATGGCCGGTAGGTGGCAGTGATGCTGTGTAATGAATTCCAAAATAAAGCACTTCGGATACAGCGAAGGCACGCGTTCCTTTGGTGTTTTTTCTTTCAAGTTCTTCTTTAAGTTCTAGTTGGTTAACATAGAGCATAATACTGGTTTCAGGACTGGAAGTTACCGATGCGTCCCGTCCTTTTAAAAGTGTGAGGACTGGGGACGCCTGGGTGGCTCAGTCGGTTGAGCATCCGACTTCAGCTCAGGTCATGATCTCACTGTCTGTGAGTTCGAGCCCCGCGTCAGGCTCTGTGCTGACAGCTCAGAGCCTGGAGCCTGTTTCAGATTCTATGTCTCCCTCTCTCTGACCCTCCCCCGTTCATGCTCTGTCTCTCCCTGTCTCAAAAATAAATAAAAACGTTAAAAAAAATTAAAAAAAAAAAGTGTGAGGACTTCATCGCTTGTAGAGACACAAGGTCATCATCAGAGAATCGAGCCACTGGGATCCTCAGAGGTGACCCCTCCCTGGCCATAATGACACATTTCAGCAGACAAGTCGGATGTCTTCCCTTCCTGCCTCTGCACGTCTGGAGGCTCCCTTCTGCCTGAGCACTTGAATGCGAACCCAAGTTCCACCTCCAGGTGGATGGTTCTAGACTCCTTCCTCGGCAATCTGCACACACTGGTTACTCATGGCAGGCACCCGCCGTTTGGAGATGTCTGGGAAGCCTGGGGCGCGGAGGCATGGAGGTGCAACAAACTGTAGAGTGCCTTCCACAAAAATGTCCGCTAAACTTTAGACATCGCTTTTTCGCCGAGGCGCCTGGGGGTGACTCGGTCGGAGAGGCGTCCGACTTCAACTCAGGTCACGATCTCATGGTTCGTGGGTTCGAGCCCCTCATCGGGCTCTGTGCTGACGGTTCGGAGCCCGGAGCCCACTTCGGATTCTGTGTCTCCCTCTCTCTGTGCCCCTCCCCCACTCATGCTCTGTCTCTCTCTCTCTCTCAAAAATAAATACACACTAAAAAAAATTAGACATTGCTTCTTCTCACTGAGAAACAGCTCCCCCAAAGCCGTGTACAGCACAGAAAATTTAAGGGGAACAAAAGTGCCTTCCAACGTGAAGACTTAAATCCAGAAATCTTTCAACACCGGATATTATCGCAATGTATTCACTTGGAGATATGGGGTCTAGGAACACTGGTGTCCTTTGGGATTACCCATAATCCTTTGGGATTATGTCCCCCACGAATATCTCCGGGCTGATCGAGGTGTGGGCAGCCTGGAGCTCCTTCCAGCGGCTCCCACACAGGGTCTGTTTCCTGGCTTTCTCCCGCTTCTGGAGACACCGGAGGCCCTGGCTTGTGGCCACGTTCCTCCAAAGCCAGCGGAGCTCACGTCTTCTGTCTCTGCCTTGCTCAGAATCATCTGATCACGAGGTCCTCATCCAGATAAGGTAGCATTTTCAGGTTCCCAGAGTCAGGACGTGCCCGTGTTGGTCGGGGAGAATCATTTGATGTACCCACGGGTGCAATGATGCACGTGAACGCAGGAGCCCCCCCCCCCACAAAACTGTGCAATGATCCACGTATAATTGCACAATGATTTACATGAACACAGGAGCTCCCGCCCCCCACGCCAAAGCCAGAGCCTTGGAAGCAGGCTCTCAGCTCTGTGTCTTTGGGGAGCCAGTGTCTGACTCTCCCATCACAGCCGTGTGGACGTCGAGTACTCACGTCCTCCGAACGGCATCCCTTGGGGGAAGGCGGGACGTCCTCTGTGACCACAGGCTCCTCCGAAGGGCCCTCAGCTTCCCAAGGCTGGCTGGACCCTGCTGATTCTGCACACGGCTCCCCGACGCCAGTCTGCAGAAAGATGAACACAGTAGCTAAGTCCTCCTCCTATGTTTCCAACTCTGCAGCTGCCCTGGGGACCCCAAGACTCATACCATGCCCTGCGAGGCCAGTGCTCCCCAACTTGGTAAACATAGCCTTGCCCAGGGAATGCACACAGACCTGGGAAACCGGGACCCCAATGTTCTGAGTCGGCTGTGCAGACAGCCAACTGCTCTGGAAACAAACCCCAGCACCCCCACACACCCTGGCCGACAGAGAGCCCCTCGGGCCATAGGGGCTGCTGGCCATGAGACACCTGCAAAGGTCAGCTGTGATCAAACAGGTGACAGGTGGTTCTCAAGCAAGCTGCCCATTCTCGTGAAAACCACCTGTGTCCTCACTGCTCTGGATGCCGTATTTCCCACAAGCACCTGACTCCACGTCTTATTTTCCTTCCCCCACAACCTGACGCCTGGCTCACCGCCCGGCGGGAGCACGGTGGCAACCTGAACGCAGATAAACTTGTATGCGTTCATGTGACACGACCCGAGACCCCGAGTCCTCAGAAAGAGAAGAACCACTTGGTTCCACCAGACAGAACCCGCAGCAAAGACTGAACGACGGGTTCTTTGCGATTTCCCATCAACGCAATGGCTGTGGATGGACCGACCTTCCCGTACTAATAAACGAGCCCGTAAGCAACGATCAGATAAGAAAGTTCCCTGAGACCGAATTCCAAAAACTCTTTTGCGAGGCACCTGCCGTTCCCCTAGTCGGCGGACTGCACACACATCGTTACGTAGTGCGTTAGGAGTCACCGTGACATTAAAAAAAAAACAGATGAGCGCCAATCTACAGTTTCAGAAATACTCTTCACCCACGCGTTGCAACACGTGCTTCGACTGATGACGTAAATTGGAAAGTGTGTCCTCGCAAGACATGGTAATCAATCCCCTGCGGCCACTCATCCCCCAGCGGCCCTTTCCCTTACGCAGGCAGCTAATTGGAATGATTTACGCACGAATCCTATAAATCTCAGCAACACTCTGGCTCATTAAACATTCACGATTCTAGGGGCGCCTGGGTGGCGCAGTCGGTTAAGCGTCCGACTTCAACTCAGGTCACGATCTCACGGTCCGTGAGTTCGAGCCCCGCGTCAGGCTCTGGGCTGATGGCTCAGAGCCTGAAGCCTGCTTCCGATTCTGTGTCTCTCTCTCTCTCTGCCCCTCCCCCATTCATGCTCTGTCTCTCTCTGTCTCAAAAATAAATAAACATTTAAAAAAAAAAAAAAAAAAAAAAAAAACATTCACGATTCTGAGCCGAAGGCGGGGGGGACAATAACCACACAGGGTGTCTGTCTGTTCAGCATCCTTTATGAAATACAGCATGTGGGAACAGAAGCCTGAGCTTCTAGAAAGTACACCGGGCATTTGGGTCACGCACAGCATCTACCCGTGCCCAACGCCTGTTTCCAGAGGGCGTAACCCGCTTACGGCGTGTCCCGGAGCCACGTGCTCTCCCGCATCCCGGAAGCTCTCGTAAAGAGGCAGGACGCTGTGCTGGTAGACTGTCCACCACAGGTTGAGGAAGGACGTCTGGTGCTGGGTCCCCAACCCGGAGCCGTCCTCCAGCACCGAGCCCGTCTGCGGATTGTACTTATAGTTCCATGGCTTTGTGGGCCCCAGAAAGTGCACGACCTTTGCACTCGAGCCGAATCTGAGGAGGAAACACACAGCATTCCACTTTCCACTTGGAAGTGACCACACACACACACACACACACACACACACACACACACACACGGAAAGCATCACGCGGCCATGAGACACGTCAAAGACAGCAGCAAGTAAACACCTGTCTCAACCCTACTAATTGGACCCACACTCAGATTTCCTTAAAGATAACGGTTTCAACACTCCACATTTGCAGTATCTGGTTTTCTACATACCAAGGAACATAATCATAACCCACTGGGGTATTCCCCCCAAAGCAGAAGAATCAGTCGAGAACCTTATAAACATGGATGCTGTGGGATGTAGCCCAAAGCATCAGCTCCTTAAACCAGTAGGGATCAAAACCAAAATCACTTTTATAACGGATGGCACAGGATCCAGATGAGAAAAGTGACTTCTCTCCTCTCAAGATTGTGGATTTTCTCCTCTCAACCTTTTTTTTATTAAAAAAAAAAATTTTTTTTTAATTTTTTTTAACGTTTATTTATTTTTGAGACAGAGAGACAAAGCATGAACAGGGGAGGGGCAGAGAGAGAGGGAGACACAGAATCCGAAACAGGCTCCAGGCTCTGAGCGGTCAGCACAGAGCCCGACGCGGGGCTTGAACTCACGGACCGTGAGATCATGACCTGAGCCGAAGTCGGACGCTTAACCGACCGAGCCACCCAGGCGCCCCATAAAAAAAAAATTTTTTTTGACGTCTATTTATTTTTGAGAGAGAGACACAGAGCACGAGTGGGGGAGGGGCAGAGAGAGAGGGAGACACAGAATCCGAAGCAGGCTCCCGGCTCCAAGGTGTCAGCACAGAGCCCGACATGGGGCTCGAACTCGGAAACGGTGAGATCATGACCTGAGTCGGAGTTGGACGCTTAACGGACTGAGCCACCCAGGCGCCCCATCTCCTCTCAACATTTTAAAACATTTTTTTTCCATATCCGTCTTCCCATGAAATTTTAATACTATATTTGCACTGTAATGCGTGTTCCGTATGCACATCTCTGGTTTATACATTAAAAAGAATAGGATGTTTGCACTCCCCAAGGACCAATTTCTGCCCCTTGAAGGCAGTCTGGCCCCTGTTAAAAATGCACACTCTAGAATTATTCTGTCCCTACAATTCTGCTCAGATTTTCCACTTTTCTTTATAACAGCATCACCCAGAGCAGCAAATCTCAAACATTTTGGTCCCAGGACTTTTTGAAATTCTTAAAGTGCACGGAGGACCACAAGCCTAGATTTGTTCACGTGGATTCTATCTGTACGTATTTATTGCAATGGAAATTAAAACTGAGGAATCTGAAAACAGATTTAATCAATTCATTAGAAATCAATCACCCCCTGAGATGTTGATGTTCATTTCGTACTTTTTTCATGAAAAATAACTGTATTTTCATGGACCATCCCAAGAGGAAACAGCCAGCTTCTTATATCTGTGTGCATTCAGGACACTGTTTTTGGTTTTTTTGTTTTTCAGTGCATTTTTTATTACATCATAGAGTGTAAAACTCTTATACACTCATGAAAAAGTGAGAAGAAAAGAAAAAAATAACATCTTAGAATTATTTTTTTTAATTTTATTTTTATGTATCTTAGAATTATTTTTCGAGTCATTTTGACTTTGCAGACATTAAAAAGAACTGTGGGGAACCCCTTGGGGGTTCCTCGGACCACACTCTGAGAACCACTACCATTAAAACTCCCTGCCTTGACTTCCTATAATTTATAATTACAAAAGGCAAATGGAGGGAGAATCTAATATTTTTTAATTTTTTTTTAATGTTTATTCATTTTTGACAGACAGAGAGAGGCAAAGCATGAATTGGGGAGGGGCAGAGAGAGAAGGAGACACAGAATCCGAAGCAGGCTCCAGGCTCCCAGCTGTCAGCACAGAGCCCGACGCGGGGCTCGAACTCACGGACCGCGAGATCATGACCTGAGCCAAAGTCGGACGCTCAACTGACTGAGCCACCCAGGCGCCCCAGGATCCGATTTTTTTTAACCCAAATGCCAAAAGCTGATAAAGATTCTAGAGACAGGGTTGCCAGAAAGCAGCTGCTCTAGAAGGATCTAGAACACAGAGAACTTACCGTTTGAAGGCGGGGCTGTAGGTGTATGCCGTGTTACTGCTCAAGTTGTAGATGAACGGTAAGTGCTTGTGGATGTCTGCCGTGGACCAGCTACTGAAGAAACTGTTCAGTAAGCCTTGATCTGCCCCTAGATGACGGAACAGCGCTCGGAGAGAATTCAAGACTCGCTTGAAGGGCTTAATATACACACCCACCCGCGAGGTCCCATTACGTGTCTCCTCTCTGCCCACTACAACACGACCGTTCGTCTCAAAAGGGAGTGGTCGCCCACACCGTTAATCTTAACACCGCGTATTGTCTCCAAAATTCTCCACCCATAACCTAGACCATTGATAATAAACTCACACGTTGTCTCCAGAATTCTCCATCTTGCCCACAATGAACCCCATCTGGTAGCAACTCTCCATCAGTCTCGTGTTTTCTTTTACGTGACAACAGTCGTAGCACGCTCCCCCTCTATTAAAGCCTGTTCCAGCCAAATATCGGCTTCTCGTTGGGTCACTTTATTCTACTCCAGGGGCTGGCCAACCAAGGCTTACCTCCTGTATGATCAGGATTGGGGACCCATCCTTCCTACTCACTGCGGATGTTTTCAATGCTTTTCTATGTTGCGTATTTACTGACTGACTTCACTAATTCCTAACACGCTGCCTGGCCCTATTCTTCCACACCCGTCTTTAACTCACTTCGATTTGCCATTCACATATCTGGGGGAAGGTGAGCATGAGGCAGGGATATGGCTCCTGGGAAGAGCCCCGTTCTCTTCCACCCACGTCCGGCTTCCCTCGCTTACCGTCAAAGCTGCCGTGGTCCACGGCATGTCGCAGCAAGAGGCCGTGCGTCTCGAGAGACGGTTGGAAGACAAAGACGCCGCTGTTGAAGCAGTCCGGCCACCCGGGATCCGGGGCTGCGGAAAACTCCGCCCTGTCAAACAGCTCATCGATATTGGACAGCACCTGGCAAAGCACAGCATGGGAAACCGTGTGGCCACACGTCTCTTACCTCTGGGATGCGGGTGAAAACGCCACAGACACTTAAGGACGGGCAGACTATGTCCAGCGACTGGAAAGCCGTGCATGTTTTTTGACCGACTCTTCTGTTAGGCTTACAACAGACACAGGAGAGCGTTATGAGTAAGATTGCTCTCCGGCTCATTTCAGGCGCCTGAAGTAACACCATCTCTGAGACGACATTATTTTCTCAAGGTTTTTAAAATCCTGCGTAGAGCTTGCCCACCTGAATATCCTCTTTAATCCAGCAAAGGTGGCCAACGAAACTCTGCAAACCCGTGAACGGAGAGGTTTCCGAGTCAACGTGATGTTGCCTTCCAGAGCTTAACTATTAATTCCAGATTAATCCCTCCAACACCCATTGCCTTTCTAAATTGTGCTCTGCTTGGAAAAAGAAAACATTACTCCCATGCTGCTACGGGTCTTATTTTCCTTGGCACCTCCCCGTCTTCCCATAGAGATGCTTTTGCCCCACCAAGACGACCTACAATGGACTGGCGACATCCCAACTCCCTGTCACGCTTTAGCTTTCCAATGGCTGGTTTTGAAGGCAGCCAACATAGGCTCCCACCCTTCGGGTCACTACCCTAAATGACAAAGGGAGGGAGCCACAGCCTCAGAAGCCAGCTGTTCCAGTCGCATTGGGACTATGCATTTCAATACACAATCAAGGCAAAATACTTTTTTCTAATTATTCGATTTCGTGTAGATGAAACGATGTGATTAGAAATCCCTCCTAGGGAAGGAGCGTGGCTTCAAGTCCCTTAGTGTCCCGAACGGGGACTACGGCAGTGCAAGTGCTATGTTATACCTGGTTCCGATGCGCTGAATGTCAATGCTGGTGACAGAGATGGAGGTGGGGACCCAGCAGTAAGAACCAGCAGGCTACTTAAAAGGGGTCTTTGAGGGGTTCCTCGCTGTCCTCCCCGTGCTCACCAGAGTATCTGCATCCAGGAAGACGCACTTGCTGTAATGGGTGAGGGTCCAACAGTGAAGCTTGGTGAGGGTGACCCCAAGCTCAGGCCTCTTCAGAAAGGCCAGGTGGATGTAGTCTGCACTGTCCATCAGGTTCACCTCGATCACCTCATCAAACACCTTCGACAGGATAACCCTGGAAAAGAGCCACACCAAATACTAGGAGAGCAAGGGAATATTCAACACAGGAGATGCTATCCCTTCAAGATGACACCCCTTTGCTACTCACAAAATGGAGCACGGATCCAAAACCCCAAGCAATCTTTGTGTTCAGGCTTTATTTTTGCCATGGAGTTTTGTATACTTCCCACTCATGCTTAAGCCTTACGCAAACTTAAAAAGTTTGACAACTATACAAAATTGTCTTAGAGTGATTCTGGTCATCCCTTAAGAAGGCAATTCTCTTAGAAAAATGTGTGTGCTGTGGGAATGAATGCTGAGCAGATACAGACCATCTCTATCAGTTTTTGTTTTATGATCATTTTTTATTTTTTTCATTTTATGTATTTACTTTTTGCTTGTATTTTATGTATTCAAAACCTACATTGTTGGTTGCATACAAGTTCAACACTCAAATGTTGAAAGACATTTTGTCAAAATGAAATTTCCCTCTATTCCATTAACTTATTTTTTTGCTTACGTTCTACTTCATCATAGACCAGAATGTTTGGGGATGCAAAGAATTAAGGAAGAGCGAGAAAAAGGATGGTGGAAGGTCAAAAGGATACAGGGAGCCAATCAGGAGAGTTACCCATGCCCAAGCTGGAAGCACTTTGAACAGGAAAACAAATAAGAAACCCAAAGTATAAAATGAATCTTCATGGGTCAATATTAGTATTAATATTAGTATCAAAAATATATTAACATCATATTAGTATTAACGTGCTAATTAATAGATAAGTAAATGGGAAAGAAGGACTAGCAGAAGAATTCCAAATTATAAATGTATTAGGAATGAGGGAAATAGAAAATCACCATTGGTGGCTGGGTGGTTCAGGTAAGCATCCTACTCTTTTTTTTTATTAAAAAAAATTTTTTTTAACGTTTATTTGTTTTTGAGACAGAGAGAGACAGAGCATGAACGGGGGAGGGGCAGAGAGAGGGAGACACAGAATCTGAAACAGGCTCCAGGCTCCGAGCTGTCAGCACAGAGCCCGACGCGGGGCTCGAACCCACGGACCTCGAGATCATGACCTGAGCCGAAGTCGGCCGCTAAACCGACTGAGCCACCCAGGCGCCCCCATCCTACTCTTTTTTTTTTTTTTTTTTTTTTTTTTTTTTTCAACTTTTTTTTTTATTTATTTTTGGGACAGAGAGAGAGACAGAGCATGAACGGGGGAGGGGCAGAGAGAGAGGGAGACACAGAATCGGAAACAGGCTCCAGGCTCCGAGCCATCAGCCCAGAGCCTGACGCGGGGCTCGAACTCACGGACCGCGAGATCGTGACCTGGCTGAAGTCGGACGCTTAACCGACTGCGCCACCCAGGCACCCCACCCCCATCCTACTCTTGATGTTGGCTCACAGATGGTGAGATCGAGCCCCGCATCAAGGTCTGTGCTGCCAGCGTGGAACCTGCTTCAGCCTCTCTCTCTCTCTCTCTCTCTCTCTCTCTCTCTCTCTCTCTCTCTCCCTTACTTGTATGCATACCCTCTCTCCCTCTCTCTCACAATAAATAAAATAACATTTGTAAACAAGAAAAGAAAAGAAAATCACCATTAGGCTAACACTGCAGTAATAATTGCTGTTGACAAGGTTCTCCGATGGATGCTAAAATCAATGGGTGAAGGTTTTGAGAAGCAGCAGCATGTTTTCATAGTCTGAATGTATCTCCCAAGATATTTATCAATTACAAAGACAAAAATCATAACCCCACAGACAGAACCTTACCCATGTGACCAAGGTTAATATCACCCTAACAGGACACAGCCACATCACATACTCCTTGATAGGATGCCCTAAAAGAGGTACATCACTCCTGCAGACTTTTTTTTTTTTTTTGCCAAAAATGCATAACCTCTACTAACGAGAAAATATTGGACAAACCCAAGCTGAAAGGAATTCTATAATATAACTGACCAGTACTATTTGAAAATGTCAAGATCATGACACGTAAGGAAAGAAAAAGAAAATGTAATAGATGGGAAGTCACAAGGGCAGACGTGATAATTAATGCAGGGTCCTGGATGAGAACAGAATCATCTAATATCAAGCACATCCTTTCTTTTCCACATTTTGTGTTGCTATTGAAGGTGCCTCCTGTACACATCCAGGATATGGCTGGATTTTATGTTTATTTTCCCCTGGCAGTAGTCTCTCTCCGTTAAAAGGGGTTTTTAACCCATTCACCTTTAGTATCATCATTGACATATTCTTACTGAGTCCTGCAGTTTTATCCTTTCCCTTTTTTTTTTTTTACATTTATCATACTTTCTTCTTTGTAATCCTTTCCCGCCTTCCACTGCATGGATTAGATTTTTTTTTCCATTCCATGCATTTTTCCATTAATGCTTGGGAAGCATACATACCCTTTATAGTCTTCTGGTGGTTATAGTCTTCCTCAGACTGTCAACACACATATTTGAACTTATATTTTCTGGGGCACCTTGGTGGCTCAGTTGGTTGAGCATCCAACTTCAGCTCAGGTCATGATCTCATGGTTCATGAGTTTGAGCCCCACATTGGACTCTATGCTGACAGCTCAGAGCCTGGAGCCTGCTTCAGATTCTGTGTCTCCCCCTCTCTGCCCTTCCCCAGCTCGTGCACGGTCTCTCTCTCTCTCTCTCTCTCAAAAATAAAACATTTAAAATTCTTTTAAAAATATATTTTCTACCAAACGTAAAGATAGTCGGCATCTGTATGTTCACCCCAGAAGAGGCAAGAACATCACCTGATGTTCACTTCTGTCCCTCCCCACTGCACTCCACAATCACCTTGTTGTGGAGTGTAAATCCCAGACTATTTTCGTAATTATGCACAATGCATTTACAATTTAATCCGAGTTCTACTTAGTTATTTGTTTAGCAATGCTTCTTATATTACAAGTTCCTGCCTGGATTCATAGTTCATTCTGGTTGAGTACATCCTGAAATCATTATGTTCCCAAAAGGTCTTTGAGCGGTAGAATTATTAAGCTTTTACGTATTTGGAACATCTTTATTTTGCTTTCGAACTGCATTAATGTGGCCGAATTGAGAAATCCCATTCCACAAGTACTTTGTGCTCCAGAGAATGTGAGACATCCACTGTCTCAACCTGATGGATGCTCAAGTGCACTTAGCGCCTTTCTCCGCTCTTTGTTGGGTTCATTCATGTGCTCAACGCTCACGGGGCATTCGCAACCTAAAATCCTTTCTCAAAGCGGAAATAAGAGATGAGTTCCTCCCTACAATCCGTTCTTTTTCTCTTTTTGAAATTTCCATTATTAGGCAGGTGTTGGCATTTCCCAGTCGATCCGTTGTATCCCATACCAGCTTTTACGCTCGTGCCTTACGTTTTTTTGTGTGCTTCACTGAACAGTATTGAAAGTACCTACGTGTCTGAAAGAGTACTATTTCAACGCCAAGTTCCCCTTGCTTTTAACCCAGTTATTTATGGAATTTATGGCATCCTCAGGGTTGTGTAAAGATCTGGGAGCCAGGAGGGTGGAGGGCAAAAAAAGCATCACTCAGTGTTGCTACAAATAGATGGTGGTGTCACGTCCTTGAATTCTTTTGTTCAGTTCTGCTTGTTTTCTCAAAATAAATCCCTGGTCTTGGAGTTGAGTGTCACGAATACAATTAGTTTGAAGCTCCGAGCACGTGCTCCTGGGTTTGTTTCTGTGCAGAAAGATGACTCCACTCTGCACTTGGACCCTACAACGGACAAAAGCAGAGTGGTGGTCCCCATGCTCACACCCTTGGTCACTTGCGGTCACCTGTCACTGTCTGTCTTCTACTGGACCACAGGGCACCGTTCCTCAGCTCTCCCGACGCCTGCAAACCGTGTCATGATTCTCCAACACTGGACCTTCCGAGGGTTACTGAACGTTTCTGAATATTTTACGGTTCGTCTTCGGTGGACCAGAAGACTGCCAGAAAGTCAGTGTGGACAGCTTGTACCGACCCCGAGGAGACGGGAACAGAGGAGGGAATCACATGGGAGTCATGGGAATGCTTTGGGCTCTTGGAGGACTGTTCTCTCTAAAAAAATATGACTGTCCCCAATCACTGGGGCAACTGATGGGACAGTAGGCAACCAGGAAGTACCCCACGTTTTCCATCTTAATCCCAACCAAGACTACCTCTCTGGTTACAAATATCCTCCAAAGATATAGTGATGCTTCCCACCCTCCACCCCTGTTACGTCCACCTGTCCGTCTGTGCGTCCTGTTTGTAAGACTTCCTTGAACATGATACAGACAACAAGCCTCGTCCCCACCGCAGATCTCCTTAATGTGCCCCTTAGTTTATTTATTTGATCTTTCACGTTTACACATGGTATTTCTGACCAACAGAGGTCTGGCTCTCAGCCTCTGATTTAATTTAGAATGGTTTTCCCAGCTTTCGGATGAATGGCCCATCCATCATATCAGTGTCTGGAGACACGTGTCTTTCTGACAACCGCAGGGAGGGTCGTGGGTGGTGACTCTACCGGCATATCCCGAATGGAGACCAGAGATGCTGGTCGGCACCCAACAATGCACAGGACACCCCACAACAGACAGACATCCAGCCCCAAATGGCAGTAGTGCCCGAGCCAAGGCACCCTGATCTACCGACTTCTAAGATTTGTGTACACTTTAAAAAATGTTACACTTCCTCATCTGGATTTTATCCTGGTACACGTTTAACTTTATATTAAAAGGACTGGATCACTGCCTTTCTCTGTAAATCAAGTTGGGGTCTCAAGCTTAGGACGGTTTGTTAAAATAAATGAACATGTTCATTTTCCCCCCTAGGTTCTGAGATAGCTCCTATCACATGGAAATGAATTTCTTGTGGCCAACGTAACAGAACATCCTTGATCAACTGCCCAGTCTCAGGACCTTCTAACTGATAAGTCTCTGTTCCCCACCCCCAGGTACTGGGTAGCAATGTTTTCTATGCCTTCTAGCATTCTTTTTTAAGATTCCGTTTTTTTTTTTAAGTTTATTTATTTATTTTGAAAAAGACAGAGAGAGCGCCAACCAGGGAGGGGCAGAGAGAGAGAGAGAGAGAGAGAGAGAGGAAGCAGAATCCCAAGCAGAGAATTTCTGATTTAAAATGTCTGAGGGTAATGCTGTTTTTTAAATGTGTTTTGCTCTTAATGTCTACGTTTGTCACATTACAGTCAAAGGACATAACATCCAATTCCTGCGCCAAGTAACACATTAAATGCCTCCTTGTGCCGTGAGTATAAAATCAATTTTTCTAAGTGGTCCGTGGCAGATGAGAAAAAGGGCCATTGTTTATAGAACGCGTAACGTTTAAGAGATACCTTATGCTTTATTCATTAGATCAACTTACTTACATGTCTGCTTTGTGAGTTAAAAACCAGCAAAATGCTATGAAAAGACTCTCCCTCTACGGTTCTTTCCGTTTGCCTGTGTATCAGATAGGTTTTATTTTTACGTGCTTTGTATAGGGATCGTTGGTGCACGGTCTTGAGCGGTATTATGTAACGTGTGAATTCTCCACTTGATTAGATAGCGTCTCTTGCCTGGATCGTGACACTCGGAAAAACCCTCTGATCGCCTCTGCTCTTCCTTCCTTGTACGTGTGATCCAATCCATCTGTCCATCCTTTATCAAATGAATATATCAGATAGAGGAGGAGGGGTGGGGGTTGGGGAACAGGTGACAAGGACGAAGGAGGGCACCTGTTGCGATGAGCCCCGGATCCTGTATGGACATGTTTAACAACTATATTATACACCTGAAACTAAAGAGTATATATGAACTATCCAGGGGTTTAAATAAAACCTGATAACTAGGGTGGCTCAGTTAAGTGTCCGACTCTCTTTATCGCCCGAGGTCATGATCTCACGGTTCACGGGTTCGAGTCCCGCGTCAGGCTCTGTGCTTACAGCTCAGAGCCTGAAGCCTGCTTCCCATTGTGTCTCCCTCTCTCTCCGCCCCTCCCCTGCTCATACTCTGTCTCTCAATAATAAATAAATGTCACTCAGAGCCTGACTCCCGTCTCCAGCCCCTGCCTCCAGGAAGGCGTCCTGTGACCTCACCCCACGGCCCCCACAGCCAAGGATAAAAATGCAAGATGCTAACGCCATGTCGCAATGACCATCTCCTCCAAACTGCAGACATCCAGACCGTGCCTCCGGGAGCCCTGAATTCACACAAGTCTGTTCTTACAACAGTCACCTTCAAGACAATTCTCTTTAGTAGGAAGATGAAGAAAAAAGAGAATTCTCTTTATTAGAAGTAAATGTAGAAAAGGAAAAATGGGCAGTCATGGGATCTGCTCCTGGAGTCATGACCCAGAAGGAACGCGGGGTTGCCCATGCAAATGAGCACCATTCGTGACCGTGTGGTGACACCCCTACGCGCGTCTGCACAGACGGGAGCCTCCCCACACTCAGGTGCGAATGCACAACCCGCTCTACAGAACCAGGACGTCTGAGGAGCTCATGTGTCTGCATTCGCGAGCATGCACCCATGGCCGTGAAGGCGTCGTGATCAATCTGAGCTTGGAATCGTCCTCGACCTCCCGTGGCAAACCTTGCGTGGCGATCTCAAGGTCCCAGACTGTGGAACGCCTCAATTCAGATAGCTGCACTGGCGCCCCCTGTTCCCAGGACACATGTCAGAGGCCCGTCGAGGCAGGAACCTGCACCTGCTTCCTTGTCCCCGCCTCCTGCACCTGCTTCCTTGTCCCTGCCTGTACAGACACAGTGTCCACTGACCATGGGCCAACCGGGGGTCCTGTTTCTACTGGGCTGGTGCTGTGTGCCCGCAATGCCCCCACCCCACCGCCCCCGCTCTCCTTCATGGGACCCTGAACCCCACCCTCGCGTACCGCCGACCTCCCGACCGCTCCCAGTGTCTTGTCCCGGGGAGCAGGTGGCAGGCACAGCGTGGATGTGCAGGCTGGGATCCCAGCTGGGTACGCCCGCCCGAGGGGTGCTGCTAACAGGGGGCCAGAGAGGGGCACCGACAGCACCCAACCCATCAGGTACCGTGAGGCTTCTCGATCAGCCGTCCCTCGCGTGGCTCGCCTGGTTGTGACATCCCTGGGCCTGCTGGCCGACCCTCCCCAGCCTCTCTCTCCCAGAGTCACCACGAGAAACCCAGAGCTCTCCTCCGTACCCAGACGCGCACTCACCACCACGACAGACAGACGCCCGGAAATCTGCGTGCAACACGGGGACACGTACGCACTCATCGGGAAGCAGAGCCCCGTTCCGCCCTCCCAAGGCTCCTGCAGAACCGCCTGAGGATCCCCCGACTCCCGAACTGACATCTCTATCTTCCTTTGGGGGACCTGCCTACGTGGATCACAACTGGCGCGTACCAGAGTCACACGCCCCCCGTGACGGCCCGTGCTCCGGACCCCCCGCACCTCCCTGAGCATCGGCGGCCTCGCGTCCCTGCACGGCAGCAGGAAGCGGCCGAGCGCGTGAGAATCTCCCCGTCTTACCTGAGCAGGCTGGACACCTGTGAGGTGATGAGAACCACCAGCTTCCGGGTCGCCCGCTGCGTCCTCAGCGACTGTCCCAGCACCAGAGCGCCCTGGCAGTACGTGTCATTGGTGGCCAGCGTCACAAACGCCTGGTCCAACACTGTGGACGTGGACAAAAACACCAGAGTGACGTCCCGAGGCGTCTCCCCAGGTGGCCAGGTTCGAGGTCAGCCCTGTCTCTGCCTCTGAATCATCGCAAACTGCTCGATATTTCTCAAACGTTCCCTGGGAACACTTTGCTTACATCCTTCCTTTTTTTTTTTTATGTTTTCCTTTATTATTTTTTTAATAACCTGTACATCTCACGTGGACCTTGAACTCACGCCCCCGAGATCAAGAGTCACACGCTTCCCAGTTGGGCTCCCTGACGTCCCTTTTCATTGCAAAACACACACAGGGGCATCTGGGGGGCTCAGTCGGTTGAGCGTCCGACTTTAGCTCAGGTCACGATCTCACGGTTCGTGAGTTCGAGCCCCGCGTGGGGCTCTGTGCTGACAGCTCAGAGCCTGGAGCCTGCTTCCCATTCTGTGTTTCTCTCTCTCTCTCTCTCTGCCCCTCTCCTGCTCACACACACTCTCTGTTTCTGAAAAATAAGTAAATATTAAAAACAAAACTAAAAAAAAAATCACACAGACACCCATGGAGTGTAAGGAGACCCCACCCGTGAAACACAGCCCAGCAGAATATGATCACAAGGTACTGATGCTCCAAATATCTGATCCTGAGCCCGAGCACACGGAAACGAGTCAGCCACCGTCCGATGATCCGAGCTACATTCTAGATGCCCGTGAGACTCGCCACAAAAAAGCTACGCCCGGTTTCCCACCGCGTGGACAGGACAGGAGGAAACGGTAACAGCAGATCCCGTTGAGGGCCATTTGCAATCCAAGTGCATCGTCCCTCCCGGTGTTCGTGTCTCCTGGGACTTCCAGACTTAGTTCCTGGTCCGCCCAGAGCGCGTTGCCAGGAGACACACAACAGCGTAAAGGAATCCTGGGCAGGCTCCGTGCTGTCTGCAGAAATTAAAATTCGCAGCACGCGGCGTGGGGCCCGAACACACAGACCTCGGTTCTCAAAGGCCAGAGAGCCGAGCGGAGCCCTCCCCTCCCCTCCCCTCCCAGCAGGGCTGGCGGCTCCCAAAGGAGGGCCTGAAGGACTCACATTCACAGTAAATATAATGTGACAAAGGCAAGCTTCTGAGCGAGGCCTGTTTCTTGGGGCGCCTCCGTGACCTTTACATGCCATGGGGCTACATTCCAAGGTGCATTTGTGACAACAGGATCCCGTCTGCACGTGGCTGCTGCTGCGTTAAGAGGAGTGGGCGAATGGTCTCCTCTGTGGCTTGAGTCTTACCCCACACTTGAGAACTCAACTTTCTAGGCGCCAAATACCCATCTACCTACCTGTTATCTATCTGTCCATCCATCATTATCTATCTATCTGTCTATCTGTCTATCTATCCATCCATCCATCCATAAATCCATCCATCTATCCACCCATCCATCATATCTATCTATCTATCTATCTATCTATCTATCTATCATCTATCTATATCTATCCACCCATCCATCCCTCTAACCATCCATCTATTTCTGTGTCTGTCTATCTATCTATCTGTCCATCCATCATATCTATCTATCTATCTATCTATCTATCTATCTATCCATCCATCCATCAATAAATCCATCCATCTATCCACCCATCCATCATATCTATCTATCTATCTATCTATCTATCTATCTATCTATCTATTTATCTATCTATCATCTATCTATATTTATCCACCCATCCATCCCTCTAACTATCCATCTATTTCTGTGTCTATCTATCTGTCCATCCATCCATCATATCTATCTATCTATCCATCCATCATACCTATGTATCTATCCATCCAACTATCATCTATCTATCTATCTATCTATCTAATCCATCCATCATATCTATCTATGTATCTATCCATCTAACTATCATCTATCTATCTCTCTATCCATCTATCTATTATCTATCTATATCTATCCACCCATCCATCCCTCTAACCATCCATCTATTTCTGTGTCTGCCTATTTGTCCATCCATCCATCATATCTATCTATCTATCTATCTATCTATCCATCATATCTATCTATCCATCATATCTATCTATCCATCTATTTATCCATCCATCCATTCATCCATCCATCCGTCAATAAATCCATCCATCTATCCATCCATCGATCCATCATATCTATCTATCCATCTATATCTATCTATCCATCAATCCGTCCTATCTGTTATCTATTTATCTATCTATCATCTATCTATCTATATCGCCAACATATCAATCACCTACCATCTATCTATATATCCATCATCTATCATTTACTTACCACATATTATGCACCACCTGTCATCTGTCAACCATTTATTACAATCACCTATCTATCCATTCATCCATCCATCATATCTGTTTGTCTGTCTGTTATCTATCCGCCCACCCATCCATCCATCCATCCATCCATCCAACCATCATCTAGTTATCTCTTTTTCTTTCAATCTAGGTTTTTTTTGTTTTTTGGTTTTTGGGTTTTTTTTACACAACTGGCTTTGAATGCTGTTCAGTCTGCAGGGACAGGGATAGCACTCACAGAAATCTGGACAACAAAAAACAATGTCGTGGGAAAAGCAAGGAGGGTAGTTTTGCCACGAGGTGCTGGAAGGCCGAGGAGACACCCCTGCGACGCCTGAGACATGGGAACAAAGACTGGGGTCCCCCAGAGACCTCACGGTGACAAGAGAGAGCCCCGGACCAGAACGGATGACCCTGTGACAGGATGGCCATGCAGACAAGAGGCAAGTGTTGCTCAACTGGCCCGAGATAAGGTCCTGGGTGGAACAGAACACGAAAGAGTCCAAAAACTGGTAACGGCACACACTGGTGTTGCAGCGTTTTGTAGGGACATAAATGTACCTGATATAATCAGCGTTTCGATGGGTGTTATGAGCTGAATTATGTTCCCCCGCCAAACTCGCACAAAATCTTCCCCCCGGGACCTCAGAATATGGATATATCTGGAGATGGGGTCTTTGAAGAGGAGATTAAGGTAAAATGAGCTCAGTAGGGTGGGCGTGATCCCACAGGACTGAGGTCCTTATAAGAGGAGTTTAGGATACAGAAAGGCACAGAGGGACGACCATATGAGGACACGGGGACAAGACGGTCTGCACACGAAAAAGAGAGGCCACAGGAAGAACCAGTCTCAGCCCCGCCCGGATCTGACTCCCAGCCTCCAGGACCAGGAGAAAAGACACGTATGTTATCTGAGACACGTCATCGAGAGTATTTGTCACAGGAGTCCGGTAATGGCACACCCAGCCCGGGGGAAACGCAGCAGAGAAATCACCCAGCGACCCTTCCTCACAGAAAAAGAAAATCCCCAACGAAGCTTGCTCGGATAGCACCCAAAAAAGAACGTCAAATTCTGGCCGAGCGGAAGTAACAGCACGACCCGACAAAGACCCAACTAGGTTACTCCTACTCATTGATCTTTTCGATGATCAGGAGCCCGGCTGCCCTGTACCTAAGGCAACCGTCAGGCCCAGAACAATTAATTAGATTTCCAACCATCTCACGTTTCAGAACGACCGGGATTGGATACATCAGCGGCTTCCTCCTGAGGCACGGGGTCTCCGGGGACCCCAAATGACGCTCTGCGGACAGGCAGTTCGTTCGCTGATTTCCTACAGAAGTCACAGCCGGGGCTGGGACCACTGAGCGGGTTGGACACAAGGACCCGGGCCTGATTCTGTTCAGGACGGACAGCTTCGTGATCCCGCTAACGGGAGTGCCCAAAATCACTCACAGGGAGGACCCCTATCAGAGGAAGCAACGCAGACCAATGGGTCTCCACCTTGACAAGGATGAGAATTCACCCACCCACACAGTCCTGCTTTTAAGCACCGACCAAGTTTCCATAAGGCATCAGCCAATGCGGGTTTAAGAAAAAAAACAAAACAGATATTCCTGCAAAAGTGAGTTCAGCCGGACGAACGTGGCAGCTGAGAGTTTCCCAATGGGTCTGGAAGAAACCCGTTTATTTTTACCCGTGTCTCTTCCTGGCCTGTCCTCCACTTGACCTGTCTTCCATCCGCCCCCCTCCGAAATAACACAGCCGGCTGGCTCCCTCCTCCGCCCCGTCCGCTTTTACTCAAAGCTGGTTTCTGTTCCCCCCGCCCCCACCCAAGGAAAATGTGGAATCCACAGTTGGGGTCTTGGAGCACATTGCAGGGCTGACCGGGATGTGTCCCAACGCCTCTCACTGAATGCTGCCATTATCCACAGGCCCCAGCGGCTTCGGGAAGGTGGTTTCCCCTGTGCAGGAACGCAGGCCTCTCCCTGCAACACAGGACCTGTTTTCCTCCTCCTGGGAACAGACTCTTAACAGCGGGAACCACAGGGAACCATGGTCCTGCGTCCCCGCTCAACAAGTCTCCTTTCTAAGGCCAGAGAAGAGGAAAACACAGATTTACCAACCTCTGAATAAAAAGTAACGTGTTTTTTTTTTTCTTTCTCTAATGGGCTCGTGCATGGTCACGTCTGGTCTGGTGCAAGACGGGAGGTGGCTTTGTGCCAGCAGGAGGACAGGCATCTTTCCCGGGGGGTGAAAGTCACACGCTAATCACCTAATTGTGTGGCTCCCTGAAGTGTCCACGTTTGACGTCCACAAAACCCAAGGCCACATGCGAAGGGCTGGATCTGAACCCTCGGGGTCAGGCCCAGCCTTAAGTCCCAGGCGTGTGGCCACCCTAAGCCTGCTGCGGTGAGGGGAGATGATCCGGAACCTGCTATCTGTCGCCCGGTTGCTGAGAACCCCACACAGTGCAATCCTGCGGCCAAGAAACTAGCCCACTGGAACTCCCCGGGCAACGACTGACAGGAGGGAAATTCGGGAGTCTCCAAGCCCCCTGCCCATGCTATAAATGGCCCCTCCCCGCTGGTGAGACTCACCCCAACTCCGCCCATCTGGCAGCCCCAGCACTGGGGAGGCGAGGGGTTTGGGGAGACTGTGGGGGCACAGCGGGGGTCTCTCCAGATCAGATGGATCTCACAGGTGCCAGAAGGAACAGAGAGGCTAAACGCAAAGTCTTCTCCGACTCACCCGGCATGGTTCCGCGCTCGTCGCCTGGCGCACAGTGGGGCTGACCGTCTGGGCTCTCCTGGGCGCGCGGGTGGACTCCGCCGGCTGGAGCAGGGCCTAGCAGAGGCGGCAGCGTCGTCGTCGTCGTCTCCAGGGGACCCGCGGGGAGCTCCAGGCCTGCAGGCGACAGCTGCACTCCAGATACCCACAGCTGCAGCCCCAGCCCGGCGCGCCCCGACCCTGGGCCCTGCTGAACCCGAGCCCCCCCCCCACGACCCCCGTGCCCTGCACGTCCTCGTCCGTGCTCGTGGGCAGCCTCTGTCCTCCAGCCAAGCTCCCTTCGACCCTGTTTCCCCGACCCGGAGTCACCTGCGACCCCTCTGCGCCCCGGGGCACCCTCAGGCTTGCTCTGGCCCTAGCCCGTCCGCCCGGGTGGCAGAAGCGTCCCCGCCGTGCCCGGCACTCCCTCCAGCCTCCGCCCTCCAGCCTCCACCGTGCCCCCCGCTCCCTCCGGGGGCCCCTAGACCCCTCGAAGCTCCCGAGTCACCTGCGGCCCCGCCGCGCCCCGCCCCTCCTACTAGCGCCCGGAGGCCTCGGCCCCACCCTGGCCCCGCGCCCCTGTCGCCTCCTTCCCTGCGGGTCCCCCACAGCGTGCGCCACCCCGCCCCTCGTCCCTCGGCTCCCCCGCAGCGTCCCCCGCCCGGTCCCCGCCACGCCCCAGCAGCCTCCACGCCCCCGCACGTCCCGAGCTCACCAGCAACCCGGAGACACCCTCCCCGGACTCCTGCCCAGGACCCAGCAACCCCGCGCCCCCCACACCTCCTGCGCACTCCGGCAGCCCAGCGCCCCCTCCCCAGATCCCGCCCAGCCCCCTCAGTCCCGCCCCCCCATGCCTTCTGCGCGCCCCCCACACCTCCTGCGCCCTCCGGCAGCCCGGCGCCCCCTCCCCAGATCCCTGCCCAGCCCCCGCAGCCGCGCGCCCCCCAATACCTTCTGCGCGCCCCCCACACCTCCTGCGCACTCCGGCAGCCCAGCGCCCCCTCCCCAGGTCCCGCCCAGCCCCCTCAGTCCCGCCCCCCCATACCTTCCGGGCGCCCCCCACACCTCCTGCGCTCCGGCAGCCTCTGGCCGGGCAGGCGCTGAGAGGCCCCGCGGCCCGCGCCCCGCGATTGGCCGCTAGCCGGAAGCCAGGCCCCACCCCCGCTCGGCCGCAGGGGCACAGGTCCCCACCTCCGCCGCAGACCCCGCCCCCCCCCACCCCCCCCCGCCCCGGGCCAGCGCCAGACTGAGCCGCGACAGCCCTCCGTCCCGCCCCTGTCCCCACCCCACCCCACCTCACCCCCAAGCCCCCTCCTTGCCAAATCCTGGAGCCCCAGGTTTGGAGGTTTGCACATTTAACCTTCAACCAGCCCGCCCCAAAGTAAATGTTTGCAGTGGCCTGGCCGGCCTGGGCTCAAGGCCAGCGAGCTGCCCTGCGGAGGCCACGCTGGAGACCTACCCGCAGGGACCGCGACGCTGGATCTTAACCGAATTCGGGGCGAGCGCAGGGAAGAGCGAAGCGGGCGCGCGCAGGAAGGCGGGAGAGGACCACAAGATTAATGAAGTCTTGGCGCCTCCGCGCTTGAATCCGTGCGCGCCTGGGCCAGGGCACCTGTGAGTGTGCGCGCGAGTGGGCGCGCGTGCGCACGCAGGGGTGTGCCTGTGACCCCGCAAAGCACCAGAGGGTGGGTCTAAGACTTGGATATGTAAGTGACCGATCTCAGGCATGGATGCAACAGTGAGCGAGCCTATTCGCCGGTGAGTGACTGAGCGAAGGGAATAACTGAACGCACGCTTCAGTCAAAGGAGGAGGGAATCCATGAATGAGTATAGGAGTGCGTGCAGTGCATGCTTGAGTGAGCTCCTGCGCCGTCGCTGGGGAAAAGGCTACCCATATCCACGCATGAGTGAGCTCCTGCACCGTCACTGGGGGAGGGGTGCCCGTATCCACGCAGGAGTGAGCTCCTGCACCATCGCTGGGGGAGGGGTGCCCGTATCCACGCATGAGTGAGCTCCTGCACCGTCGCTGGGGGAGGGGTGCCCGTATCCACGCATGAGTGAGCTCCTGCACCGTCACTGGGGGAGGGGTGCCCGTATCCACGCAGGAGTGAGCTCCTGCACCGTCGCTGAGGGAGGGGTGCCCGTATCCACGCATGAGTGAGTTCCTGCACCGTTGCTGGGGGAGGGGTGCCCGTATCCACGCATGAGTGAGCTCCTGCAACGTCAATGGGGGAGGGGTGCCCGTATCCACGCATGAGTGAGTTCCTGCACCGTCTCTGGGGGAGGGGTGCCCGTATCCACGCATGAGTGAGCTCCTGCACCGTCACTGGGGGAGGGGTGCCCGTATCCACGCATGAGTGAGTTCCTGCACCGTCACTGGGGGAGGGGTGCCCGTATCCACGCATGAGTGAGCTCCTGCACCGTCACTGGGGGAGGGGTGCCCGTATCCACGCATGAGTGAGTTCCTGCACCGTCACTGGGGGAGGGGTGCCCGTATCCACGCATGAGTGAGTTCCTGCACCATCGATGGGGGCGGGGTGCCCGTATCCACGCATGAGTGAGTTCCTGCACCGTCGATGGGGGAGGGGTGCCCGTATCCACGCATGAGTGAGTTCCTGCACCGTCGCTGGGGGAGGGGTGCCCGTATCCACGCATGAGTGAGTTCCTGCACCGTTGCTGGGGGAGGGGTGCCCGTATCCACGCATGAGTGAGCTCCTGCACCGTCGCTGGGGGAGGGGTGCCCGTATCCATGCATGAGTGAGTTCCTGCACGGTCTCTGGGGGAGGGGTGCCCGTATCCACGAAGGTGTGAGTTCCTGCACCATCGATGGGGGCGGGGTGCCCGTATCCACGAAGGCGTGAGTTCCTGCACCGTCACTGGGGGAGGGGTGCCCGTATCCACGCATGCGTGAGTTCCTGCACCGTCAATGGGGGAGGGGTGCCCGTATCCACGCATGCGTGAGTTCCTGCACCGTCACTGGGGGAGGGGTGCCCGTATCCACGCATGCGTGAGTTCCTGCACCGTCACTGGGGGAGGGGTGCCCGTATCCACGCATGAGTGAGTTCCTGCACCGTCACTGGGGGAGGGGTGCCCGTATCCACGCATGAGTGAGTTCCTGCACCGTCACTGGGGGAGGGGTGCCCGTATCCATGCATGAGTGAGCTCCTGCACCATAGCTGGGGGAGGGGTGCCCGTATCCCCGCATGAGTGAGTTCCTGCACCGTCACTGGGGGAGGGGTGCCCGTATCCCCGCATGCGTGAGTTCCTGCACCGTCAATGGGGGAGGGGTGCCCGTATCCCCGCATGAGTGAGTTCCTGCACCGTCGCTGGGGGAGGGGTGCCCGTATCCCCGCATGAGTGAGTTCCTGCACCGTCACTGGGGGAGGGGTGCCCGTATCCCCGCATGAGTGAGTTCCTGCACCATAGCTGGGGGAGGGGTGCCCGTATCCCCGCATGAGTGAGTTCCTGCACCGTCGCTGGGGGAGGGGTGCCCCTATCCACGCATGAGTGAGCTCCTGCACCGTCGCTGGGGGAAGGGTGCCCGTATCCACGCATGCGTGAGTTCCTGCACCGTCACTGGGGGAGGGGTGCCCGTATCCACGCATGAGTGAGTTCCTGCACCGTCACTGGGGGAGGGGTGCCCGTATCCACGCATGAGTGAGTTCCTGCACCGTCACTGGGGGAGGGGTGCCCGTATCCACGCATGAGTGAGTTCCTGCACCGTCGCTGGGGGAGGGGTGCCCGTATCCGTGAAGGCGTGAGTTCTTGCACCATCGATGGAGGAGGGGTGCCCGTATCCCCGCATGAGTGAGTTCCTGCACCGTCGCTGGGGGAGGGGTGCCCGTATCCACGCATGAGTGAGTTCCTGCACCGTCACTGGGGGAGGGGTGCCCGTATCCACGCATGAGTGAGTTCCTGCACCGTCACTGGGGGAGGGGTGCCCGTATCCATGCATGAGTGAGCTCCTGCACCATCGCTGGGGGAGGGGTGCCCGTATCCGTGAAGGCGTGAGTTCTTGCACCATCGATGGAGGAGGGGTGCCCGTATCCCCGCATGCGTGAGTTCCTGCACCGTCACTGGGGGAGGGGTGCCCGTATCCACGCATGAGTGAGTTCCTGCACCGTCACTGGGGGAGGGGTGCCCGTATCCACGCATGAGTGAGTTCCTGCACCGTCTCTGGGGGAGGGGTGCCCGTATCCACGCATGAGTGAGTTCCTGCAGCGTCACTGGGGGAGGGGTGCCCGTGTCCATGCATGAGTGAGCTCCTGCACCATCGCTGGGGGAGGGGTGCCCGTATCCGTGAAGGCGTGAGTTCTTGCACCATCGATGGAGGAGGGGTGCCCGTATCCCCGCATGAGTGAGTTCCTGCACCGTCGCTGGGGGAGGGGTGCCCGTATCCACGCATGAGTGAGTTCCTGCACCGTCACTGGAGGAGGGGTGCCCGTGTCCATGCATGAGTGAGCTCCTGCACCATCGCTGGGGGAGGGGTGCCCGTATCCGTGAAGGCGTGAGTTCTTGCACCATCGATGGAGGGGGGGTGCCCGTATCCCCGCATGAGTGAGTTCCTGCACCGTCGCTGGGGGAGGGGTGCCCGTATCCCCGCATGAGTGAGTTCCTGCACCGTCACTGGGGGAGGGGTGCCCGTATCCACGCATGAGTGAGTTCCTGCACCGTCGCTGGGGGAGGGGTGCCCGTATCCGTGAAGGCGTGAGTTCTTGCACCATCGATGGAGGAGGGGTGCCCGTATCCCCGCATGAGTGAGTTCCTGCACCGTCGCTGGGGGAGGGGTGCCCGTATCCACGCATGAGTGAGTTCCTGCACCGTCACTGGGGGAGGGGTGCCCGTATCCACGCATGAGTGAGTTCCTGCACCGTCACTGGGGGAGGGGTGCCCGTATCCATGCATGAGTGAGCTCCTGCACCATCGCTGGGGGAGGGGTGCCCGTATCCGTGAAGGCGTGAGTTCTTGCACCATCGATGGAGGAGGGGTGCCCGTATCCCCGCATGCGTGAGTTCCTGCACCGTCACTGGGGGAGGGGTGCCCGTATCCACGCATGAGTGAGTTCCTGCACCGTCACTGGGGGAGGGGTGCCCCTATCCATGCATGAGTGAGCTCCTGCACCATAGCTGGGGGAGGGGTGCCCGTATCCATGAAGGCGTGAGTTCCTGCACCATCACTGGGTGGATGGGGAAAGGGGAACATGGGTACCCAGAAATGCTGCCCTGAAGAGACGAACGTCTTGGACGCACAACTTGAAGGGTCAGCAGACGAACGCAGGGTAGGAGTTAGCGTTAGGACAGGAGACACGTGAGCCATGGAGAGTCGCAGAGGGAGGGAAATGGCAGCCAGATGGGCCAAGAACTCCTGAGACCAGACAGCTCGTGACTGGGGCCATGGGAGAGCGTTAAGGACCAGTGGTCAGAGAGAGCAGGCAGTTCCTTCTGGAACTCTTCATTCTCTGTGGCCTTCCTGGATCCAATGAGCTGTCATTGTCCTTCTGGCTCTGGGGTCCAGGGGGCATATATCTGCAGGGGCAGTTGACATGCCTGTTGTTCAGGGACAGAACCGGGCTTCCCGCTTTGCGAAGTCACCTGGGGTAGGGGAGGAGGACAGAAGAGTCACAGAGGAGGTCACCTCCCCACAACAGGACTTTGGTGGATTTCATGATTCCCCATTGTGATAAGTGGCCCACTAGTGACTGCATGGGGAACAGGGGCTTTGCATCCTTAAAAGCCGCAGGCCTCAGGGGGCTTGGAAAAGAAGGACCTTGGGCGTAACAATGGCAGAGACGGAGAGGGGAAGGGACCCAGGTTCCAGCAGCCCGTGTCCACAGAGACAGCAGCTTGATGGGTAACCATCCGCCTCAGGGCACAGGTGCTGGTGGGGTTATTCACCCCAGGGCCCAGGGGGGCCCAGAGCTGTTACGACCTTGCAAGCCGGTGAGGGAAGTGGGCAACGCCATCTGGAACACGCGGGGGCAGCGCCCCGCCTCATCATGCTCACGGTCTCCAGAACGCACACCTGGTGAGCCACGACGGTATCGTGGGTCTGACGCCACTGGAGAGGGGCTTATGGAGCTCCCTGCCCCCACCACGGGCTGTGTGCACCTGCTTGACCACTTCTGGGGTCTGGAAAGGTATCTGCAGGGCTCACTGAGCCTCTAGAAGGTTCTCTGAAATCTCCGCAGGCCCCCCACACCCCCCTCGCTTCCAGGGGCAGGGGGAGGCTCCCTGGCCTCTGTGGTGGTCTTGCTTCTGGCTCCATTATTTCCCGAGTGTCCCCACACATCCGAGCCACGGGGTCATTCTGTTGGGCCTCATTCTGGCCTGTCAGTGAGCAAAGTGTGGAGTGCTGTGTGCAAAGGCCCTCCTATGAGGCATGGGGTCCTGGGACGGGACTCCAACAGTAAGAGATCCATTTGCAAATGTCCCAGACGGGTCCTGCCTCCTTTACTACATGGGGCAGTGAGGTTCCCAAATTGTCCCCTTTCTGTGGGTTGGAAGCTGTCTACCAGCAGGGTTTCCCCCCCCCCCCCGGCACCGGTGACGTGTGGGGCAGGGCATGCTCTGATGTGCGGCATCTTGGGCACTGTAGGGTGTGCAGAAGCTTCTCTGGTCTCCACCCATAAGTGCCAGTGGCACTTCCCTCCCCTCCCTCAGTTGTGACCACCACAAACAGCTGCACACATGGCCAACAGTCCCCTGAGGGGCAGAATCAGCACTAGGTAGTTAGCCATAGGGAGGGAGGAGGGGAGGGAGGGATGCATGGATGGATAGATAGATAATAGATATGATGGATGGATGGATGGATGGATGGATGGATCGATAGATAGACAATAGATAGGTACATACATATATATATATATGATGGATAGATGGATAGATACATACATAGAAGAGATGAATGGATAAATGGATTGACAGATGGATGGATAAGATTGATTGATTGATTCATTCATTGATTGGATGGATGGATGGATGGATGGACGGATCGATGGATGGATGAGTGGGTGGGTGGGTGGATGGATGGATGCATGGATGAATGGATTGATTGATAGATAATAGATAGATGGATACATACATACATATGATGGATGGATAGATAGATAGATAGATAGATAGATAACAGTTGTATAGATAGATGATGGATGATGCATGGATGAATGGATTGATCAATAGATAATAGATAGGTACATACATACATATGATGGATGGATGGATGGATGGATGGATGGATGGATGAGTGGGTGGGTGGGTGGATGGATGCATGGATGAATGGATTGATTGATAGATAATAGATAGATGGATACATACATACATATGATGGATGGATAGATAGATAGATAGATAGATAGATAGATAGATAGATAGATAACAGTTGTATAGATAGATGATGGATGATGCATGGATGAATGGATTGATCAATAGATAATAGATAGGTACATACATACATATGATGGATGGATGGATGGATAGATGGATGGATAGATGGATGGATGGATGGATGGATGGATGGATGGGTGGATGGATGAGTGGGTGGGTGGGTGGATGGATGGATGCATGCATGGATGAATGGATTGATTGATAGATAACAGATAGATGGATACATACATACATATGGATGGATAGATAGATAGATAGATAGATAGATAGATAACAGTTGTATAGATAGATGACGGATGATGCATGGATGAATGGATTGATCAATAGATAATAGATAGGTACATACATACATATGATGGATGGATGGATAGATAGATACATACATAGATACATAGAAGAGATGGATGGATAAATGGATTGATGGATGTATGGATAAGATTGATTGATTGATTCATTCATTGATATGATGCATGGATGATTGGACAGATGGATGGATGTATGCATGGATGGATGGATGGATACATAGATAGATAGATAATATATATGATGGATGGATGGATGCATGGATGAATGGATTGATCGACAGATAATAGATAGATACATACAGACAGACAGACATACAGACATACATACGTTGGATGGATAGATAGAGAATAGTTGGATAGATGACAGATGGATGGATGGGTGGACGGATCGATGCATTGATCGATAAATAATGGATAGATACATACATACATGCATACATACATATGATGGATGGATAGATACATAGGTAGATATGATGGATGGTTGGATATTTAGATGGGTAGACGAATGGAGTCTCTTGTCCCGAGGCAGGGTTTCTTGCCATCAGCACTGCTGACGTCTGGGGCTGGATGACTCTTTGACACGGGGCGTCCTGGGCACCGTGTTGCCCAGCGTCCCTCCCTGGTCTCCACCCACCATCTGCCAGGAGCCCCCTCACCCAGTTGTAAGAACTGAAAATGTCTCCAGACTTTGCCCCGAGGCCTCCGGGAACGAAATCACGCCTGGCTGAGAATGTCCGTCCTGCGGCAAGAGAGCCTTCTGGGTGGACGCCAGCTTGGGGCCGCACCAAGTAGAGCCGGCTGCCAGGCCCTGAAACCGGGGCGTCCCCGCCCCCGCGTCAGGCCACATCATGTGGGCGTTAGTCCCAGGGGTGCGTGCGCGCGGAACGAAGGCTCAGTGGGCACCGTGGGGGTCTGCGTGCGCAGTGGAGTCTGACCTGGCGCCTATCCTGAGTGTCCCCCCTGCGGCCCAGGCACATCCCCGTCCAAGCGGAGCACAAGCCTCTAGCTTTCCATTCACACGCACGTCACGGACCTCCGGGCCACTTACCAGGGGCCTCTGTGGCTTCTCCACGTGCCCAGCGTGCGCTGGGGTGGGGCGTCCTGCGCACAGCAGGGTCCACCCTGCGTCCTGGCCTCCACCCGCACAGGCCAGGGGCACCCGCCCACCGGCCTCCCAAGCCAGAGGCAGGAGCTAAGGGCAGGGGGGAGGGACGCCCTCTCCCTAGGAGCCTGAGGGGCAGGGAGGTCCGGCTGGAGCGCGCAGATGGCTTCTTGTCCTCCCTGCGCCAACCTTTCCCTGTGCTGAGTCGCACATAAGCGCTCCCAAAGGGAAGCTGGAATTCTGTGTCAGCCAGCTCTCAGAGGACCAGAAACGGGGCCAGGGGCTGGGTGGGCTTCCCCCCGCCCCCAAGCCATCCACCAAACGGGAGCCCTGGCTCTGCCCCCACCAGACAGCAAGAGCAACCCCTCCCCCTTGGCACCCCCCCCCCACCCACCCCGGGAAAATCTCAGGAATGCACACCCTCAGCGCTTCCCCCCGCCCGGAACCCTGAGGAACAGAAAACTGAGTCTGGGGGCCATGGGGTGCTGTGTGCGCACAAGCCCTCCAGATGCATCATCTAGGAGGGGGTCTGCTCTGCTTGCAGGGAGAGGCTGGGAGGGGGCTCCAGGAGGGGGTCAGCCTGATCCCTGGGGGAGGTGGGGAGGGGGCTACGGGACTGGGTCTGTTCTGACCCTTGGGAGAGGTGGGGAGGGGGCTCCAGGACGGGGCCTTTTCTGACCCCTGGGGAAGGCGGATGGGGGGCTCCAGGACGGGGTCAGCTCTGATCTGTGGGGGAGGGGGGAGGGGGCTGCAGGACGGAGTCAGCTTTGATCCCTGGGGGGGGGTGGGTGGGAGGGGGCTCCGGGACGGGGTCTGTTCTGACCCCTGGGGGAGGTGGGAGGGGGCTTGGGGACAGAGCCTTTTCTGATCCCTGGGGGAGGTGAGAGGGGGCTCCAGGAGGGGGTCAGCTCTGATCCCTGGGGGAGGTGGGAGGGGGCTCCGGGACAGGGTCTGTTCTGACCCCCGGGGGAGGTGGGAGGGGGCTCCAGGACGGGGTCAGCTCTGATCTGTTGGGGAGGGGGGAGGGGGCTGCAGGACGGAGTCAGCTTTGATCCCTGGGGGAGGTGGGAGGGGTTCCGGAAAGGGGTCTGTTCTGATCCCTGGGGGAAGTGGGAGGGGGCTCCAGGAGGGGGTCAGCTCTGATCCCTGGGGGAGGTGGGAGGGGGCTCTGGGACAGGGTCTGTTCTGACCCCCGGGGGAGGTGGGAGGGGGCTCCAGGACGGGGTCAGCTCTGATCTGTTGGGGAGGGGGGAGGGGGCTGCAGGACGGAGTCAGCTTTGATCCCTGGGGGAGGTGGGAGGGGTTCCGGAAAGGGGTCTGTTCTGATCCCTGGGGGAAGTGGGAGGGGGCTCCAGGAGGGGGTCAGCTCTGATCCCTGGGGGAGGTGGGAGGGGGCTCTGGGACAGGGTCTGTTCTGACCCCCGGGGGAGGTGGGAGGGGGCTCCAGGACGGGGTCAGTTCTGATCCCTGGGGAAGGTGGGGAGGGGGCTCCGGGATGCGGTCAGTCTGACCTCTGGGGGAGGTGGGAAGGGGCTCCAGGACAGGGTCTGTTCTGACCCCTGGGGAAGGTGGGGAGGGGGCCACTGGACCCTGGGGGCAGGAGAGGGTGGGCCAGGATGAAAGGCAGCGGGAAATGGCCAATCACTCGAGAGGTTTAGGAGAAGGTTCAGGAACCCCAGCAGCCGTCCTGTATCCTGAGACCCAGTACCCCCTGCCCCACTCCCCTGCCTGCCCCGTGGGACCCTTGCAGTCCTGAATTTGGGCCTGGAAACCAGGACAAAAGGCAGTGACCCCAGGGGAGCTGCCGGGCTCCTGGCCAGAGGGTGGGTCCATTTTTAACCCCCCAGCGGAAGGTGTGGTGTCCTCTGCTTTCCTGTGATAAGGCGGTTGCTGCGGGTTGCTGACTGCACAAGGGAGTCTGTATTCTCCCCAACGGAGCCCTGGGGAGAAAATGGAACTTTTTTTTTTTTAAGTTAATTTATTTATCTATCTTGAGAGAGAAGCAGAGCCGGTGAGCAGGGGAGGGGCAGAGAGAGAGGGACAGAGAGTCCCAGGCATCAGATCCCAATCCAGGCGGGGCTCCTATCCCCAACCTGGAGACCCTGACCTGAGCTGAGGTCAAGACTCTGAAGCTTAACCGCTTAACTGACCGAGCCACCCAGGCGCCCCGAGAATGTGACTTTCGTCCTACACCAGAAAAAGTATTGCAGACGTGAAGGACCTTACTTTTTTCTTCTTCTGGTTTCCTTTTGTATTAATCACTATGTGTCGGGATAGATTTCTAACCCAGAAGCTACAAAAACAAAAACAAAAACCCGCCAACCAGTGTGATTGTGCAACGCGCTTTTGAGACAAAGGCCAAATGAATTAACTTGAAAAACAAGCAAAAGGATGAGAAAAAATATGCCTATTACACGATGATTGCAATTGCAAATTAAACGACTGTAATTGTATATCCGTATTGTAGGACACGGTCATATCTAAAGAACTATAATTGCAAGTCGCTGGATAGAAAAAGAAATAATAATAATCAAAGGACTTATATCTACTGGTTAACTTTCAACCTCCATCCCTGCCCCGAGTCAAAAGCATAAAGGGATAAAAGATAAAACCGGAATGCAGATAGGAAATGGGTCTTAATTAGGGCTCCGGAGATTGGTGGGAGGCAGGCTGTGACAACTGGAGCTACGGCAGCCATCTTGTGCCATCAGTAAAACTGGCTAATGGGCTGCAAAAGCTGAGGTCACCAAACAGACAACTGGGCCACGGGAGGAAATTATTGAACCCTCAAGTTACCCCACCCCAGAGGCTCAAACCTCACTAGGTCTTCTTATGTGATAATATCTTTATGGTTTTATCCATTTCGAGATGGCTTTGTGTGGCTTCCACAGAAAAGCATCCAAATTCATACAATCTAGCAGAAGTTCTCAAGCCTTCTGGTCACAAGACTCCTTGATACTCTTACATTTTGAAATAATCTGTCATTGCCCGCTTTCCTACTGAAATAGAATACACATAGGTCCTGGCGTTCACTGTTCCCCATCACAACGTCATTTATTTTATGAATTCTAAATGGCTACCCGTTGACCAACGGATTCACCACTGGCTGGATGAAATAATCTATCATTGCCCATTTTCTAAATGGAAAATGTGTATGTGTAAAAATACATAAAACAGAGCAGGACTTAACTGAATTCATTAATAAAAGAAACGATGATGGGCCTTTGTGGTGGCAAAAAACGTCATTTTAAAAGAATCTTGGTCGGGGGTGCCTCGGTGGCTCATTCAGTTGGGCGTCTGACTTCAGCTCAGGACATGATCACACAGTTCATGAGTTTGAGCCCCGCGTTGGGCTCTGTGCTGACAGCTCGGAGCCTGGAACCTGCTTCTGATCCTGTGTCTCCCTCTCTCTGCCCCTCCCCCGTTCATGGTCTGTCTCTCTCTCTCCCTCTCTCTCAAAAATAAATAAATATTTAAAAAATTTAAAAAAAGATTCTCGGGGGGGTGCATGAATCATACATACCATTGTCTCTCTTTTGTGACTCCTTCTGAATTTTTATTGTTAAATTTAGCAAACACAAATAACCAACACGTCCTCTTTTATTGATGATTTCCTGACATGGTTGTGCACGTTGTTTTAAAAGGTTTTTAAGACTGTAGACCTAGGAAGAATATACAGAAAAAAATGAAATTTCTGAAGCTCTAAGACCTAGCTCTCCTTAAATATATTTTTACAAGCCATATACATATATATTAAAAATATATAAATATAAAATATATTCTATACATTATATTATATATCCCATATCTGTATATCTATATTATATTATTATATTATATATATTATATAAATAGGAGATATCTATATCTTATATATCCCATGTGTGTATATCTTATATATGTAAGATATATATAATGTCATATAAAATCTATATATCACATATTGTAATATAGATAATTGTATATTATATATGATATATATGATTACATATTATATATGATATGTATCAATATATATTATAAATCGCCTATATATCTGTCTATATTATATGTTTAATACATAATAATTATAATATATGTTTATATATGTTTATAACATAAACATATATAAACATAATATATAATTATATATTATATATGATATATATGATTACATATTATATATATGTATCAATAATATATTATAAATCACATATATATCTGTCTATATTATGTTTATTATGTAATAATTATAATATAATATGTGTTTATATATGTTTATAATATAAACATATATAAACATAATACATATAATTATATATGATATATATGATTACATATTATATATGATATGTATCAATAATATATACTATAAATCACATATATATCTGTCTATATTATGTTTATTATGTAATAATTATATGTTTATATGATGTGTTTATAATCTATAGATTATATATACCGTATATTTTCCTATACTAATTTATTAACAAATATAATAATGTATATGTATAATGCATATATAATTATATATACATAAAATATGTATCTTTTTCTCTTCACCAAAGCTCATTAGAATCACAAGACAACACAGGAGCCATCATCCACTAACCTACCTTATCTCCACGTGGAATTCTGCACCCCAACTTTTGTCCTCAGCCCCAAGGTCTCATTTGCGAGGGAACTTGATCGCATGGCATAAAGTCAGTGGCTCTGCACTGCACAACGTCCCTTCCACTCTGAACAAAGCCCTGAACTCTCTAAGGAGTCTGCAAGTGCATAATGTAAAACATAACCCTCTGGGGAGCCTGGGGACAGCAGCATTTGGTGTCTCGAAAAGCAATTATCACCTGCACCCAAATGCCTGACACAGCTGCAGAATCTCTCGCCTCACAGCCCGCAGGGAAGCTGTCCGCACCGTGGTTCGCAGCAGAGAGGCCAAGGAGATGAGGAAGATGTTACTTTTGCACAGTGCTCTTAGCAGGTGTATTTTGGGCACGTCCAGAAGTCCGATGCAGGCACAACAAGGCACCTGTATGCAAGGACCATCCCGTCAGAATTCCAGAAGAGAAGTCCTTCAAAGTGTCGGGAAGGAAAAATTCCTCCTCTACCCTTCAAGGCGTTCCAGCTGGTTCAGGAACTAAATCAACGTGAGACAGACTAACCAGAGGAGGAAAAAAACCAAAAACCAAAAACCAAAAAACTTCGAAGTTTTGTTACGTGTGCACAGAGGCCAATGAAATTGATACCCAAAGAAATGACCAACGCAGGCAGTTTTTATACGTTTTAGGTGAAGATGATACATTTGTGAGAGATGGACAAGATAAAAAACAAACAAACACACACACACAGATTTCAGGGGCTGTACTAGTAAGGAATTCTGAACAGAATTTGGGCTGAGGCAGATCAGAAAAAGGAAGGTTTGCATACACAGCTTTTTCAGCTTTAAAGCCCCAGTTTCTGATGATAAGGGTATCTTGTTACTTGTTAGTAAGGGAAGGTATTTTTCACACAGGAAACTTGTTTCTTGCTTTCAAGGGGACAGACGAGGGTCTGAGTGAACTTGCACTGGCCATGAATTAACTGACTTCTATTTAAATAATAGGTTTTGTTTCTTAAATTTGACATATGCGTGAAATCATATGGTATTTCTTTCTTTCTCTGACTTATTTCTCTTAGCATAATACACTCTAGATCCATTCACGTGGTTGCAAATGGCAAGATTTCATCTTTTTTTATGGCTGAATTATATTCCATTGTACGTACACATATATATCTCTAGACATACACAGATATACATATATCTAGATAGATAGATATAGTAATAAAACTTTCCAAATCAAGGGTCCCATCACTAGTTTATGAACAAAAAGAAGTAAATAATATTTTTTTGAAACAAAGCTAAAGCCAGGTTACTTATTTGTTTCAAGTAATTTGTTTGGCCATGTTTCTGACATTCTGACAAACAAACAAAAAATTCAAGGCCCGTGTGAAAGTGAATTAACATGTCCTGGAAAAGTTGATGGGTTCAGAGCAAGAATTAGCTTTCAGAGTCCCACATTACACGGCTCGAGGACAGAATAAGGATCCTGAAGAACTGTCCCAATGAGCAGAGCCCCCTTGGTGCAGGTTGGGGACCATGTGTCATCACTGCTTTGCAATACCGGATCGGAGCAAGTTTGACGGGCTCTGAAATCCACCCACCCTCCGTATCACATTCCAACATGACATTTCTCAGCCATCAAAAAGAAAGATCGGTGAGCTTTAAGGACAACCATCTCACACAAGGCAGCAAGAACAGACAGTCTGGGTGCAAGTCCCCATCTTCAGGGACACATAAATCTGATAAGACACCCAAGGATGCAAAGAAAAAGGAAGTAAACTCAATGAGCAAACAAACACAATGTCAATAAACACTTGCTCAAGATAGAGGTCATGGTGGTAGGGACGGGAGGTAGGGGTGTCCCTGGGATTGGGGACAAATGCATGAGTCCAGGCAGAGCTCTGGTGATGCATCATAAAGAAGAAATTTTAAGAAAATGATTAATGTGCTCTCATCAATGCTCAAATTCTCTGGAACAAAAAGCAACCCAAGGTACAGTGAATAGTCTGATGGAAGGTAAAATACCAGTGCACATGCAGATCCTGTTTACAAGTCTCCACAACAAGCAAGCTTCATGTAGCCAGAAAAAAAAAAAGGCAATTTGAAAGTCAGATTCTGTAATGTCAGCCCAATCATAAAGCTATTACTGAACCACATCTATCTATCTATCTATCTATCTATCTATCTATCCATCCATCCACCTATCTATCCATCCATCCACCCATCTATCTATCTAACCATCCATCATATGTATCTGTATATCTATTTACCTATCTACCCATCTTTCTATCCATCCATCATATCTATCTATCTATCTATCTACCTATCTTTCTATCTATCCATCATATCTATCTATCCATCCATCATATCTATCTATCTATCCATCCATTCACCCATCCATCATATCTATTTATCTATCTATCCATCCATCCATGCATCCATCCCCATCCGTTATATCTATGTCTATCTATCTATCTATCTATCTACCTACCTACCTACCTACCTATCTATCCATCCATCATATCTATCTATCTATCTATCTATCTATCTATCTATCTATCCATCCACTTATCCATCCATCCACCTATCTATCCAACCATTCATCATATGTATCTATCTATCTATTTACCTGTCTACCCATCTTTCTATCCATCCATCATATCTATCTATCTATCTATCCATCCACCCATCTTATCTATAGATATATGCATCATATCCATTTATCTGTCTATCCATCCATCATATCTATCTACCTATGTATCACCTATCTATCTATCCATCATCTATCTATCTATCCATCCTATCGATCCATCAAATATATATACATATTTATAGATACATATTTTTATATATCTTATATAGTATACATTGTATATATATTTATCTTATATAGTATGTGTTTTATATTTATATTTTATAGTATTTATATACATAAGTATATTCATATATAGTTATATACATGAATAGAAAAATATATTTTAAAAATAATATATTATAATATATTTTATATTTATATTTTATAGCACTTATATACTTAAGTGTATTCATATATATGTATACACATATAAATATATATTTTAAAAATAATATGTTATATATAATGATACATAAATTTATATGCACAAATATGTTGAGTATATATATTATATAATGCCTATATGTCATTACAAACTTGTATTGAATTATCACCATGATTACATTTATAGTGAACTTATGTGGAAAGAAGAGGGGAATCTTCCAGAGTCCCTGAAAACATCATCTGTGCGTGTCCAGCGGTGGACGCCGGCAGACTCCAAGCGAACACGCTTGTGGAGAGAGATCAGAGCTCGCCCGGGTGTGTTGTACAATTGTCCTACCACATGGTGCCCGTGTAAGGTGTGCACGGTGGCACGGGACACACTCCCACGTTGCCGCGTCTGTTTTGTGGCGAGGACGCCGAAGACGCGCGGGGTCCACAACTGGAAGCTTGTACCCTTTTATTAGTGGGGTCTGAGGGTCAGGACCACAGGAGAAGGGTCCCTCCGTGGAGACACCCCGGTCCTGGCACAGCAGCCGCGCCCCCAAATACACCCCAGATCTCTTCATTGCAGAAGGGGATCATCTGCAGGCACATAGAACTCTCCTGCAGCCTTAGAAATAGAGGTGGCACGCCATTGGCCAGAGCTGTCACATGACTATCGTAGCGTGCAAAGGGTTCTGGGAATTGTAGTTCGCCTGGGAAGCCTGGAGCCTGGCTAGGGCGCCGTTGATTCAGAAGAGGCACAAAGCAGGTTTGGTGGGGACAGCCTCTATTCTCGAACACTCTGTGTGTTTCATTAGTGTCCGCAGATTTGATTTCACGGTCTCATCTTCTAATCTGACTCTAAGAAATATCCTATATATTTCATTGAACCTCATTCTATTTATAATAAGAAAAAAAGGTTATTTGTATTTTTTTTTTTCACACATCTGCACCTGCAGACCTCACTCCCTACCGGGCACGGCTGGGACTGCTTGTGACACCTCAGCTCCTACACCCCCAGCATCCGGGCGAGGCACAGCCCCGTTATTACACCCACCCTTCAGGTGCAGTTCCTGCAGCCCAGAGAGGTCGCGCAGGCTGCCTGCAAGGTGCACAGGAAGTCACACATGTGGATGCAACATGTCGTGACCTGTGCGTGAGTTTCTCAGGGCCGCCACAACAGAGTCCCACGCACCCAGCAGCTGAAACAACCACACACGTTGATGCTCTCGCTCAGCTCTGGAGGCAAGAAGTCTGAGATCCAGGGGGGGCAGGGCCTGAGATCCAGGCGGGGCAGGGCCGCGCTCCCTGTGAACACTGTACGGGAGGGGCTGTTGCAGACTCCCCAGCTTCCGGTTCCCCTCTTTTCCTTTTTTTTTTTTTAAGTTTTTAAATTTATTTTTAATTTTTTAAATTAATTTATATATTTATTTTTTTTATCTATTTTTATTTTTTTATTATTTAATTTATTTTATTATTATTAAGAGACAGAGAGACACAGAGCGTGAGCAGGGGAGGGGGTGGAGAGAGGGGAGACACAGAATGTGAAGCAGGCTCCAGGCTCCGAGCTGTCAGCACAGAGCCCAACCCACCGACCGCGAGATCACGTCCTGAGCGGAAGTTGGATGCTTAACCGACTGAGCCACCCAGGCGCCCCATAATCCGTCTTATTCCAAGTGGTGCCAACCTCAACATTTCTGGGGGGAGGGGTGAAGGAAGGCCACCCAGTCCTCAGATACCTGCCAGGTCCCCCGGGATGGAGCGGAGACCATCTCAGACAGAACACACACCCAATGGACACATCACCAGGCCCAGGAGGGGATTTACTTGCCTTATGATTTTTATTTTCCAGTGCTGTTTCATCAACGTCGGTGGGAAACAAAGAAGACAGCCATCAACCTGGGGTTGATTCTTTTCTCCTTTTACATTTACTTTATTTTTTTTTTTTACATTTCTTTTACACGATAAAAATGTACTTATGGCAGTTACAGGAAACCGATGGACGTTCTGTCATCACGAATGCTTCCATTCCGTCCAGGAGTGTCTGTGACGGTGTGCATGTGTCTGTCTGTCCACACACACGCATACTTTTTATCAAGACTCAAAATAAACTCCTACCGAAACCCGCAGAAAAGAGTACAGAAAGAGTGTTGGGGCCACGAGGCTTTGTCCCTCGATGGGGACACTGGAGAAACGTGGACATTCCCATCCCGATAGCAACCAGACGGGAACCACGGCCATCTTGAAAGTGCTCCCATCACATATGAATCACATCACATCAAGAGCGTTAGCTGTAAATTCCCTTTTCTATTTGGGGAATTATTTCTAGGTCTTTCTGCATTCAAGTCCTCCCTGGAGACCTACCTCCCAGTCCATAACCATGAGCATGGTGCATACAACAATTTAGGACTTTCCTGGGCCCTCCTGATGAGTTCCGGATTGCAGTAACTGTCTTTATGTTCAGTGCTGATATTTAGGGCAAACTCCGAAAGTCCTATAAGCATTTACGTTAGTTGGATGAAACTCTCAATGAGCCCAAATCCTTCCTTTTTCCCAGCTTCCCCTAAAATGTCACTAAAATAGAAGCAAATACCTAGTATGCTTTTTAGATGCTTGAGGACTTAGAATTTTCTACTCCAGTAAAAAGGGGCGGAAAAAAGTAGAAACCAAGGAAAAGGATGCCATCGCCTTCAACACAGTTGCCTACAGACTATCACATGAAAAATAATACGGGAAGACTCAACAGGCACAAATCATGACTGCCGGCCCCAATTTTTCTCCCTTCCCAAAATACCGAAATCATAAGATTTCACAGGAAAAAAAGAGAAAAAGTCTGCACAGATTGCCCACGATGTCTTGCACATCGGGGAGTGTATGCACCAGCAAGTGGAAATGCCAGCCTTACTGTGTGCAAATAAGGGTTACATGGTCACGGCCAGCACTGAGCAGCGGGAATCCTGCTGTTCCAGCTGGAAGGGGGGGTGCTGGCTCCTTGAGGAAGACTTCCCATGGGTCAGGTTTCTCCCCAGAGCCCGCTGGAAACCCTCGGAGGGTCCCCCGAAACCCCCAGAAGGAGACAGCACCCCACAGCCCGAGACCCCTTATGCCTTTGCACCCCCGTTGTACTTTGGGACAATGTGTGCATCCTGCACCGTGAGGTAGTTCTGGGGAACCCACCACAGCCTCGCAATCTGGCCAAAGGAGTCATCGAACGTGCAGATCAGACCGTCTTCTTAGGACCCAAGGCTTGGCTAACTTATCTTTATAAACACCCCCCTCCCCCGTCCGGCAGATCGGAAATTCTTTGTCAGGCGGTCGGTCCCCTCCAGACGGAGATGCTTTAGGGTGGCGATGACGTCCGCAATGGAAGGAGCTGTCACGGGAGCAATACTCGGGGACCTCGTCTACACTGAGCTTCTCTCAAACAACCGCAGGATCCTGAAGCCGTCACACATGCTCTGGTTCTGTGAGGGAAGACGGGGAACACAGTGTCACCGCCAAGGACAAGAAAACTCCTCTGTGGCTTGATTTTCAAGTATTACCACCCTTTTTATGCTTTCCACTCTTGAGGGCTTTGAACACCCTCAACGAACAAGCCACTCTATCTTTTTGGTCACAGCTAATATTTTTTTAGGGATGTGGTTTTCTTAACCTTCAAAGTCTCTGATGCGGGTGCTTTCATTCCTTCCAGTTTACAAAATAAATGTGAATCGTGCTCAAACAACCCACTGTAAAGGCACGGGTGTCTGTCACCCTGTAAGTGGCAGCCCGACCCGATAACCGTGTCCCCACAAGCTGTGCTAGGCCAACTGTGGGGCTGCGGCACACATACAGTTCACGAGGTTGTGCACTGCACCGCATCCCACCTAGAGGGGCCAGTTCACCACATCGTGTGCACCCTTGCTTGTCTGAGGTCCCTAGTGTGAACAGAAGGTTACGCGTCCGACTTGGGCTCAGGTCACGATCTCACGGTTCGTGGGTTCCAGCCCCGCGTCGGGCTCTGTGCTGATGGCTCGGAGCCTGGAGCCTGCTTGGGATTCTGTGTCTCCCTCTCTCTCTGCCCCTCGGCCACTTACACTCTGTCTCTGTCTCTCTTTCTCTCTCTCAAAAATAAATAAACATTTAAAAAAATGAAAAAAATAAAATAAAACCCAGTTCGGCTTTACAGTCTTGCTTCTCCAACGCCCACATGTTGTTCATGGACTCGGTCCCCCTCTCCCACCCCCACCCCTGCCGGACTTTCTGGGGGGACCCGGGGACAGCGGAGACGCAGGCTGGCTGGTCCCAGCCTGCGTTTGGTCAATAGCCCGCATCCGCCAGCAGGGGGAGGCCCCGGGCAGGCTTTGGGGTTTTGACATCCCTTCTGGAAGGCTGGTTTTCACAGCGACCTTAGGGACAGGAAGGAGGGGAGGGCAGACCCTCCCTGCAAATCCCAGACCCCGTCACACGCAGGGGGCTCTCGGGACCCAAACTCAAGACACTGTCGCTTAAACTCGGAGCTGCTGTTTCCACAACAGAGGCCCCCGTGTCTGTCCCAGGACCCTCCCCGCAGAGATGTCCTCAGGGCCCTTCACTGACCACCTCTGCTCCCCAAGAACCGCCACCAGCCGGGCGCGTAATTCTCCAAACCCAGGAGCCTGTACCCAAAGTGGGACCAGAAAACCACGTGTGCTGGCTTCTCCCAAGTCCCCATGTGTCCCTCGCAAAAACCCCCAGTGAAAACCGTGTCCTCATGCCAGGGTGCTAGGCTGGCCGTCACCAGAAACAGCCCTGCTGAGTGACAGGCTCCGGAAGGAGCTTTCCAGCTCGAGACACTTGCCTCTTGTCCTGAAACAATTTCTCCTCCTGTTTCGTTGGAACCACCCCGTGGCAGCACCCACCAGCATGACCACCAACACGGACACGATGGGGGACACGATTTTCGCTATCGTGTTACCTGCCGGGTGGAGAGACCGAGAGGTTCTAGGAAACACCCCGCGAGAAAGCCGTTCGTGTTAAATGCCTCCACATTCTCACGTCCCGCCCTCCCTGCCCTCAACTCCGGACAAAAAAAATACATAGAATCCGAACGAGGAGCTAGAGGAAAGGGTTCTGCGCCTACCCCGCGTGGAGATCAGTAAGCACATCTTCCCCGTGCAGGACGTTCAAGATAGAACGGTGCCTGTGAGAGGCATTTGATTGGTTTTTCGTCTGCCTGTTGAATTTGACGGGTTTGTACCGTTTTCGAAGTAGAATGTTTATGCAGGCCAAAGAAAAAAATTTTTTTTTCTTCAACCAAAATGTGTCCTGACAGCCACAGGTCTGGACTCATTCACACCCCACAGGCTGACGCCTTCAAGGGAAGGTTACCGCACAGCTTTGGTTTCTCCCGTGCAGGACCTCGCGTGACAAAAGTCAACACTTGGAAAGAGAAGTCGTTGCCTGTGTGGACACCGACCCCCTGCGTCTTGTGTCAGGCCGGGTCGACCCCCTGGCGGGTCATAGGCAGGGATCCTTGGCCCCCATGGCACTTTGGCTTGGATATAGTCACCGGAGGGAAGCCTCGCGTGCCCGGACCCCACCCCAGCCTGCCATCGTCCCCCCCCCCTCTTGCCGCGGGACCCCATACATTCCGTGCAGCCGTGTGTCTGGGCCGGATGTTCGACGGTCCCCTGGACCGCACCCCTGCCCTGGGGCCGGCCGTGCGCTCTGGGGGCTTCACGAGGGCACAGCGCCCGTGCCCTCCTTCCTGTTCTCCTTCTCGGCCTCCCGAGCTGTGCGTTCAGCAAAGGACAGCCCTCGGTGGCACCGACACAGGCCCACGATCCCCACCGTGCCCTCGCGGCCACCAGGCATCCGGCGGCCTGGCGCGCGCCCTCCTTTCTCCTTCCCTGAACCCCCGGGGCGCTGACCGCCCCCCGAAGGCACACAGGGCTGTTCAGGACCTTCCTTCCCAATGTGAAGACGGCAGGTGCTGCCTCAAAGACCAGAGGCAGGGACCACGCGGGCCTCGCGCGCCCCGTGAGAGCGTGTTTTTATTAAAGACGCGGGGCGTGGCCCCGACCCGTTACCTTGCTGGTTGCCGTACGTGGAGTATCCGTCTCCGCCTGGAAGGGGAAGGGGAAGGGCACACGGTCATGAGTGTGTTCCGAGGCGCGTCCAGCCCCGGGCGCTGGGCTCGCGGGTCCAAGCGCCGCGCACGACAGGCCCCCATCGCGGGGAGCCTCCCGCTCCCAGGGAGGCGGGGACAGCCACAGGGGGAGCAGGTGTGCACGCCACACGACATGGTGAGGGGGGGCAGGCCGCGGTGGAGACACACGGGGGTGCAGGTTCCGTGTCAGGGGTCGGGGTACGTGCCCATGCACACATATGCAACAGATGTGAGCTTCCACTCACATTCATGCATGTGCACACACGAACCGATGTACGCACGCACAAGCACACACACGTGCATGCCTCCGCACGTGTACACTCCCACACACAGGACTACACACGTGCACACGCCCACCTCCACACATGGACACACACGTGGACGCCTACACACATGTACACACCCACACACATGCCTACACACGTGCACGTGCACACATCCACACATGTATACACACGTGAACTCCTCCACATAGGTACATAGCCACACACACACCTACACATGTGCACACACCACACACGTGCACACGCACACCTCCACACATACACACGCACACCTCCACACATGTACACACACATGCGTGCATGCCTCGGCACATGTACACGCCCACACACAGGCCTACACACGTGTACACGCCCACCACACACGTGCACACGCACACCTCCACACATGTAAATGCACACACAGGCTTACACACGTGTACACGCCCACCACACATGTGCACGTGCACACCTCCACACATGTACACACACATGTGCACGACTACATACATGTACACACCCACACAGATGCCTACACACGTGCACATACCTGCACACGGGCACACGCACACCCACATGTACACACGCACACCTCCGCACATGTACACACACACGTGCATGCCCCCACACATGTACATGCCCATCTACACACAGTGCAACGCACACCTCTACACATGTACATGCACACACATGCACACCTACATGCATGTACACACCCACACACATGCCTATACACGTGCACACACATCACACACAGGCACACGCAGACCTCCACATACGTACACACCCACACCCACATGTGCACACACAAGCCTCCACACATGTACACGCCCATCTACACACATGTGCACACACCTCCACACACGTACACGCGCACCACACAAGTGCACACGCACACCCACACACGCCTCCACACATGTACACGCCCATCTACACGCGTGTGCACGCACACCTCCACACATGGGCACATACCCACCCACACGTACACACGCACACCACACATGCACAAGCCCACATGCACACCAGACACATGCACACACACCTCCACACACACACGCACACGGCCACACATGTGCAAGAAACACTTGCACACGCACACTGCACACTACCGCAGACGCACATGCACGTACACACACAGACACATTACGAACTGTAAGCAGGGCTCACTTCCTTCCAAGAAAGGGAAACAACTTCGCTGACGAGAAAAGCACACGAGTTAGACCCAGCTGGTGACCTGGTGTCCACACAGGACACAATGCGACCCGCCCCCCGCCAGCGTGCAGTCGGTGTTAGTTCTCCCCGAGGACAGCCCGTCCTCGCACGGCGCGAACGAAACAATCCCTTTACCATAATTATTTCCGTAAGAGTTGGGTCTAGAACGCCCTCCTCCTGCGGGACAGAAAGAGCACGTGAACTGGAACCCCGGAAGTTTCTGGGGCGGCACCGAGAACAGCAGCACACCCGACCCAAGATGCCGCGTGAGGCTGGGGAGATGGCGAGGCCGCCCTCCCCGTGCAACCGAGGCCACGGCGTGGCCTCTGACCGCAGGGGACTGGAAGCTGAGGCCACACTGCACGGCCTTCGGCTCACGGGGCTCGGAACCCCTCACCCCAGAGGATCAGGGGCCCCATGTGATGATGATTGCCAAGTTTCAAAGAAAAAAATCTCTTTTCCGGGCACTTGGATGGCTCAGTCGGTTGGGCGTCCGACTTCGGCTCGGGTCATGATCTCACAGCTCGCGAGTTCAAGCCCCACGTCAGGCTCTGGGCTGACAGCTCGGAGCCTGGAACCCGCTTCAGATTCTGTGCCTCCCTCTCTTTCTGCCCCTGCCCCCGCTCATGCTCTGTCTCTTTGTCTCAAAAATAAACAAACATTGAAAACAATTTCTTAAAAACGGCATCTGCTTTTGGCCGACAATTTCCCATTGTGTTATGGGGACAGGGCCATCTACGGGGTGACGGATGTCTGTCCCTGTCAACTTTACTTTGTAAAACGGGCTGTAAACTATTATTTCCTCATCCCAAGGCTGCGGAGATTCACGGACCACATCTCCAAGAGGACCCCGACGCCTTGCAAATGCACCCATATCAGTCGCAACCCACCAGACCGTGACTCCATTCAGTTCTGATGCTGAAAGCCCGTAACCAATGACAAAGAGAAAAGTAAATTCATGCTTTGCCTTTGACTGGTAAATTGACGGGTGAACCAAATCAGAGGGACAAGTCTGCATTTATAAGCCCCAGGACGTCATGGGCAGAACAGGGACCCTGATTAACGACCTTGTATCACATCATAATGCGAATGTATCGCATCTCAAAATTGCTAAGGGAAGGGGGCGCCTGGGTGGCTCAGTCGGTTCAGCCTCTGACTTGGGCTCAGGTCGTGATCTCACGGTTCGTGGGCTCGACCCCCGCGTCCAGCTCTGTGGTGTCGAGGACCCTGCTTCCGCTCCCCTGTCTCTGTCCCTTGCTGCCTCTCTCCCACTCATGCTGTCTCTCAAAAATAAGTAAGCATTAAATTATTTAAGTTGCTAAGGAAGTAAATCTTAAAGGTTTTCATTTCAGAATAAAAAAAATAAATAAAATTTGTAACTATGCATCCCGCTGCGATGCGGGACCGGCGGACTTACAGTCCCAATAATTTTGCAACATGTCACCAATAGGGAACTGTTACTTTATACACATAGAATGAATACAATGTTTACGTGCATTGTGTCTCCAATAAAAAAAAGGAAAAAAAACAATCCGTAGCGTTTTCTTTTCCCAGCATGACATTTTGTCGTCAGTCTTCCCTTACAGAAGCAGACAACGGCTGAGAGTTTCAAGATCGCCCGCTTACTTTGAGATACACTCAGTGTAGACGAGACCCCCGTTACTTCCTGCTGTGGACACTTCCTTCCCTTCCTGCCAGGATCTGCCCGCCCAGAGTGTTTTCTGTTTGCAATGGTCAGCCGCTGAGCCGCGTAACAAAGATCACCGCACACACCGATTCACCGGCTGCTGTTCCCCTAGTGTGAGCTGCTCTGTTTCTCACTACCTGTGTGCACACCTGGGTCCCTGGAGGGCAGGAGGCAGGCCAGCCAGAGGGTCAGTGCAGACAGGGCTCCAAACCCCTCACACCAGCACAGAGCCAACACCCAAGACCGCAGGAAGAAATTGTTGTGGGGATGCAAACAGGAGCCCTGGAAATACGACACCCCCTCCCGCCGCCCTCGCCCTCCGAGGGGCCCAAGTGCTGGACGTACCATAGGCGTTTCCGTGGCCATCATTGTTGGGATAGTAGCCACCACCGCCAGCTGTGGGACAGAAGGCAGATTTCAGCTGCGCTCTGCTGGGACGCACAGGGTTGCAGCAGGCGTCTGCTTGGGTCGCTGGTGACGGCACCAAGCCATGCCCAGGAGTCACCCCAAAGGGAGCCCCATACGGCAGCCAAGAACAGGGGCCATGAGGGCACATCCCAGGGTGCCCCCAAAGTCACAGCTTTCTGTAGGAAAATTCATGCCCAGGCAGGCACCCCCACAGAAAGCTCTGTGCGGGGTGCCTGACGGGGCTCAGGCGGTTAAATATCAGACTTCGGCTCAGGTCATGATCTCCCGGTTTATGGGTTCGAGCCCCACGTCGGGCTCTGGGCTGACAGCTCGGAGCCTGGAGCCTGGAGCGTGGTTCAGATTTTGTGTCTCCCTGTCTCTCTGTCCCTACCCTGCTCACACACTCTCTCTCTCTCAAAAATAAACATTTGAAAAATTAACAAAAAAGAAAAAGGTTTGTGCCTTCAGAGGGCACGTACGTATCCTGATGGCACCAGATAAATGCAGGTGCATCCATCCATGTCCTGCAGAGACATCTGAGCAGGACCAGAGACCCAGACACAGGGTCACCGTTCTGAGAAGGAAGGCTGGGAAGGCGGTCCCCACCATCAGTGCTCTGTACCAAAGGCTACGCATTATTATCGTGTGATCATTACTGCAATAACGAGTCAAAGTTATTTGTTGGTGGCGTTCCAACATTGCAGAAAAGATGCGTGTGTGCATCCTGGTCGTCCAGATGACAAAGAGGCCCCTCCGCAAGGTATCGGGGAGAAGTCCTCACGTACCTCTTCTGGACACGCAGAACTCGACCCAGCAGAAACCTCACAGCCATGCACGAGAGCCTCATACGTTACCCGCTGGTGGACACAGCACCCATCTGTCTCACGGGGGGCATGTGCTTTTATTTACATATGAAAATGCCTATGAAGGGGGTCACTTTCCAGTCACACAGAAAACACTGCATGAAAGCTTTCTATGCACGTGTGTATGTGTGTGTGTGTGAGGGTGTGTGTGTGGATAAATACACACACATAGATATACACACAAATATACATATCTACATATGTAAAAGTAGATATACACATACACAGATATAGATATTATTTATCTGAAACTACTTATATAATGACACACATATAAAAATATACATATGTATGTATAAAGGTATATAAGTATACATAGAGATATACAAATAACTATATATAAAAATATACCTACAGATAAATATACATATACACAAATAAAGATATTATTTATCTAAAACTACATATATAATGATACACACACATAAAAGTATACATATGTATGGATAAAGGTATATAAGTATACATAGAGATATACAAATAACTATATATAAAAATATACCTATATATAACAGTATATATACACTCAAAATACATACACAGATATATAAAGCTGTGTACATGTCCATATATAAAGGTATGTATACACATATATAAAAATGCATCTATACACATGTATAAAGATATGTACAAAAGTAGTGATATAAAGTCTATCTATAATCATGCACATACAAATATATATACATAAATATAAAGATATATGGAAACACATACATAAAAGTATGTATACACACTGTATATAAACATGTATGTATTTATAAAAGGTGTATATGCAGAGATGTATAAATATGTACATACACATATAAATGTGTATATATAAATATATAAAAACGGATATATGATAAATATAAAGACATACAAATATGTGCATATGTATATAAAGGTACATATACAAAAAGATATATAAAGATATATTCATACATAAACGTGTTTATGTAAACATATGTAACACGATATATACATAAGTATAAATATATCAAAATATGTACATACATCTTATGTATGTACATATGTACATACATCTTATGTATATAAAGAAGTACATGTAAATATATATAAAGGAATATATACATAAAGAAAGATACAGGGACTTATGTATCCAGAGGTGTATATGTAAATATACATAAAGGGATAGATACATAAAGAAAGATACAGGGACTTATGTATCCAGAGGTGTATATGTAAATATACATAAATGGATATATATGTAAGGAAAGATACAGGGACTTATGTATCCAGAGGTGTATATGTAAATATACATAAAGGGATAGATACATAAAGAAAGATACAGGGACTTATGTATACACAGGTGTGTATGTAAATATACATAAAGGGATAGATAGTAAAGAAAGATACAAGGACTTATGTATCCAGAGGTGTATATGTAAATGTACATAAAGGGATATATACGTAAACAAAGTTACAGAAATTTATGTATCCAGAGGTGTATATGTAAATATGTGTAAAGGGATATATATGTAAAGAAAGACACAGGGATTTATGTTTCCAGAGGTGTCTATGTAAATATACATAAAGGGATATATACATAAAGAAAGATACAGGGACTTATGTATCCAGAGGTGTATATGTAAATATACATAAAGGGATAGATATGTAAGGAAAGATACAGGGACTTATGTATACACAGGTGTGTATGTAAATATACATAAAGGGATAGATATGTAAAGAAAGATACAGGGACTTATGTATCCAGAGGTGTGTATGTAAATATGCATAAAGGGATAGATACGTAAAGAAAGATACAGGGACCTATGTATACACAGCTGTGTATGTAAATATACATAAAGGGATAGATAGTAAAGAAAGATACAGGGACTTATGTATCCAGAGGTGTATATGTAAATGTACATAAAGGGATAGATACATAAAGAAAGATACAGGGATTTATGTATCCAGAGGTGTATATGTAAATATGCATAAAGGGATAGATACGTAAGGAAAGATACAGGGACTTATGTATCCAGAGGTGTATATGTAAATATACATAAATGGGTATATATGTAAAGAAAGATACAGAGACTTATGTATACACAGGTGTGTATGTAAATATACATAAAGGGATAGATACGTAAAGAAAAATACAGGGATTTATGTATCCAGAGGTGTATATGTAAATATGCATAAAGGGATAGATATGTAAAGAAAGATACAGGGACCTATGTATACACAGGTGTGTATGTAAATATACATAAAGGGATAGATAGTAAAGAAAGATACAAGGACTTATGTATCCAGAGGTGTATATGTAAATGTACATAAAGGGATAGATACATAAAGAAAGATACAGGGATTTATGTATCCAGAGGTGTATATGTAAATATACATAAAGGGATAGATATGTAAGGAAAGATACAGGGACTTATGTATACACAGGTGTGTATGTAAATATACATAAAGGGATAGATACGTAAGGAAAGATACAGGGACTTATGTATACACAGGTGTGTATGTAAATATACATAAAGGGATAGATACGTAAGGAAAGATACAGGGACTTATGTATACACAGGTGTGTATGTAAATATACATAAAGGGATAGATACGTAAGGAAAGATACAGGGACTTATGTATACACAGGTGTGTATGTAAATATGCATAAAGGGATAGATACGTAAAGAAAGATACAGGGACCTATGTATACACAAGTGTGTATGTAAATATACATAAAGGGATAGATAGTAAAGAAAGATACAGGGACTTATGTATCCAGAGGTGTATATGTAAATATACATAAAGGGATGGATACGTAAAGAAAGGTACAGGGACTTATGTATCCAGACGTGTGTATTTACATAAAGGGACGTGTGCATACATGCAGATTTGGAGAGACGTGCGTACATAAAGCCCTGCACACAAAGCGGTACGTGGATACGTGGACGTATGGAAGTGTATGCATAAAGGCCCGTATGCACACGTCCGTGCAGAGGCCGTAAAGGTATGCGCACACACAGGTCCATTCGGGCACACGCCGCGCACACGTGCGTACACAGGCCACCACCACCTTCCAGGGGAATCTGCCCCGTTTCCAGTCTCGCCCGCAACCTGCGCCTCCAGAGCGTCAGGGGTGTGAGGCCCACTGCGCTGCGGCATCGGAGGGGACGCCCCGCACCCCATGTTCGCGGGGTGCACCTTGCACCCAGGCGGGACCCGCGGCCTCCCCCCAGTCAAGTGAGAGAAGCCATGGGCGTACCTGCGGGCGGCCTGGGCCTGGGCGGGTAGCGGCCGTCATCCTGGTCCCTGTTCCCAAAGTAACCTGCAGGGTGCAGCACAGAGCACTCCTCAAACCCCCGCAGACACCCCCCTGTAAACCCAGCCCATGTGACCCGACGCGGGCAGCTTACGGAGGGCCGGGCGGACCCTTTCCAGGACGCCAGGGCGCCGGAACCAAACTGTGGGTGGGATGCCATCATTCCTGCGGGGAGAGCGCGGGGGGCGGGGGGGGGGGGGACCCAGCATCCCGGGAAGGGCAGTTGGTGGGACGGACCCCGTCTGATCAAGGGAGATGCAAAACGGAGAAGACGACACCCAACCCCAGGACCTTTGCACATGCCCTCTGCTCTCAACACAGGCTGCGCTTCCTGCCCCACGCCTCCCACACATATCCATCCATTTGTTTCTGCCCCCTAGCACGCTGCAGGGGGCCACATGCGTCGATGATGACCGAACCCCCATGCCCAGCACCAGGCATGGCCCATACAGAGTGCTCAATTAACCGCGTTCAAAGTCCTCCATGCAAGCACATAGTAAGTGCTTAATTAAACGCTCGGCATTTCCTCCCTGCAGGCACATAGTAAGTGCTCAATTTGGTAAAACTATGACATGGAAAAGGCCTGTAGAGGCTTCTCTGATTTTTCTCTGCAAGAACTTCTCCCTCAGCGACGCTGCCCCGAGCACTGGGGACCCAGGAAAGGGCTTTCCCGCCCTGGAGGGCTCATGACATCTCACTGATTTTGCTTAAAGGGGCATCTCCCGAAATACGTGTGAGCAGAGAACAGCCTCCATCATGAGCCCTTACTAACATCGCACCACCAAGGGGACAATTCCAGGCGTGAGAAAAGGCCACACCCCGTGCACCCCGAGGGCTTCTCAAACGCGTCTCCGTGCGCTTACCTCCACCGCTGTCGGAACCGCCGGGCTGGGGGCGCGGGGGTGGCCTCGGCCGGGGGTAGATGCCTGTCGGAACACAACACCGCGATTTCAGGAAAGTAATGAGGCCTTTCGGCCATCGGCCAGCCGCACAACTGACGAAGCACAGCCCCACACGCTGAGCCTGCCACCGAGACCTCAGTGGTCTCTCCGGAGAGCCAGTGGCCGCAGCAGGGACGCGTGCCCTCCTCGGGGTGACCTGTCCCTCGCTCCCGGCCAGCTCGACTACCCGCATCGCCTCCTGGGGGACCGCCCACCCCGCGTATCTGGGGAACGAGCCTGCACAAAACGCTTCTGGGAGCCGCCTTGCAAACGGGGCGCCCTCCCAGGGTGGGGCCCATTCGGTGTATTTCCCCCACATCATGCAGGTCTGCCCCCGGGGGGCATCCGACCCTGAGACCTCTGCGGGGTGCGGAACTTCACCCCCAGCCTCCCAGGGAAACCGATCGCCTAAGCACAAGGTTTTTCGAAAGGGGAACTTCGAGATGCAAAACTGTAGAGACGGCCTTGTTTAGGGTTGGAAGCAATTTCCCTGAAGGCAAAGCTTCCGTATCGATTTCATACCGTGGCCACAACAAACACCACAAACGAGGCTGAAGACACATGGATCCCCTCCTGGTCCTGCAAGCTGAGAGGGTAAGATCCAGGAAGGGCTGAGGCTGGGAGGCTGAGATCCAGTCGGGGCTGAGGCTGGGGGTCTGAGATCCAGGCAGGGCTGAGGCTGGGGGTCTGAGGTCCAGGCAGGGCCGAGGCCAGGAGTCTGAGGCCCAGGCAGGGCTGAAACTGGGAGGCTGAGGTCCAGTGCTGAGGCTGGGGGGTCTGAGATCCAGGAGGGGCTGAGGCTGGGGGGGGTCTCAGATCCAGGCATGGCTGAGGCTGGGAGTATGAGATCCAAGCAGGGCTGAGGCTAGGGGGCTGAGATCCAGGCAGGGCCAAGACTGGGGGATCTGCGATCCAGGCAGGGCCGAAGCTGGGGGGCTGAGATCAAGGCAGGGCTGAGGCTGGGGGTCTGAGATCCAGGCAGGGCCGAAGCTGGGAGTCTGAGGTCCAGGTAGGGCTGAGGCCTAGAACCTGAGATCCAGGCAGGGCCGAGGCGGGGAGGTTGAGATCCAGGATGTGGTAAAGCTTGGGGTCTGAAGTCCAGGCAGGGCTGAGGCTGGGGGTCTGAGATCCAGGCAGGGCCGAAGCTGGGAGTCTGAGGTCCAGGTAGGGCTCAGGCTTAGAACCTGAGATCCAGGCAGGGCCGAGGCTGGGAGGCTCGATCCAGGCAGGACTGGAGGCTGGGAGTCTGAGATCCAGGAGGGGTGGAGGCTGGGGGTCTGAGATCCAGGCAGGGAAGAGGCTGGTTCCTCCTGAGGCCTCCCTGCTTGGCATGTAGACGCCGTGTTCTCCCCATGTCCTCACGTGGCCGTCTCTCCGTGCGTGTCCATGTCCTGATCTCTTCTTCGAAGGACACGGGTGTTATGTTCCCAGGACCCACCCTAAGAACCTCATCTGGACCCATTTACCTCCCCAAAGTCCCCATATGTAACTAGAGTCCCATCGGGAGGTCCTGAAGGTTAGGGATTCAACGCACAAATGGGGGGACGGGGTGGGGGCACATCCCTCCGTGGCCCCCTCCTGGTTGCTTGGAAGCCAGTGTGGGGACCCCCTTGCTGGGGTCAGATGAGAGAATCAGAGAGCGAACCCGGAGGTTCTGGAAGGGGCAGGTGTAAACACCAGGAGCTCAGGGGGACGCCCAGAAGGAGTGTCCTCACGGAGCAGGTGTGTGCAGGGGAGAATCTGAGGTTCTCCTACGTCCGTGTGTCAGAGACCCCACCACCGAGCTCAGGGGGGCCCGTATTCGTCCTAAAGGATCCAGAACTCATTCTCGCTGCATCGGGGCCCCCCGATAAATCGCCCAGCAGCCACACGTCACAGCAGGTGGCCCCTGGCAGAAAACCCCACAGCGTTCCATCTGGAGGCCCTTTCTCAACGTGGCTCATCTATGACCATCTGCCTTTTGGAACAGAACGTTCCGGAACGCCCCACACCCAAGGGACTTTTCAGGGCCGCTGTCATCGATGCGTCTTCCTTCTCAAGGGACACATCCAGGAGCCCCGGGGCGAGCCAGGGGCCAAGCGAGGGACTTCGGGGGGCCGGTTGCCCTAATCACCTTCTCACCAACCTCCCCCGCCCTCTCGGTTTCGTGTGTGCGCTGAGTTTAAGCAAAGCGTGAAAACAGCTCCCAGATGGCATCGGCAGCTGGCGCCCTGAGTCACAGAGGGTCCCCTCCCACGCTGGGCCTCGCCCCTCACTTCCCCGGGGACTGAGTCACCCCGTTCCGCTGATTCATCATATACATTTAACCCCCCATTTCCCCCACACCGGGAGCAAGAAACACTTCCTGTGAGGGACTCCCGTGGATTCCTCGTGGAACAAGACTTTGAAAGTAATTTCCGGGTCGCCCGCGTGGCTCAGTCGGTTCAGCGTCCAACTTCGGCTCAGGTCATGATCTCACTGTTCGTCAGTTCAAGCCCCGTGTCGGGCTCCATGCTGACCGCTCAGAGCCCGGAACCTGCTTCGGATTCTGTGTCTCCCTCTCTCTCTGCCCTTCCCCCGCTCACGCTCTGTCTCTATCTCTCAAAACTAAATAAAACATTTTTAAAAATTAAAAAAAAGTGACTTCCAGGAAGAGGAAAGGCTCAGGCACTTGGAGGTGTTAATGCCGGACAGAAAGTTTTAAAAGGTGAGGGTGCATGGTGACAAAAGCACCGTTAACCACGGCCGTGGATGCTACTGTGGATTTTCAATTAGGTATCGGCTTCCTTGGACCCTGGTCCTGACGCTGGGCGGCCCCTCCTCGAGGAGATGAATTTTCACGCATGGCAGCGCCAGAACGGGATTCTGGGACCGCTTCTGGAAGCCTTTGACTTAGCCCTGCTTCACGCGGCCCTAACCCGGTCTGGTTTTACGTTTTCAGCGCTTTTGAATTGCTAAGGACTTTACTGACTTTGTCCGTCAATGTTTCCTTTCAGTTAACTTTTTTTTTGTTTTTGTTTTGTTTTGTTTTAATTTTTTTTAACTTTTTTTTTTTTTTAAAGAAATCCATGGGAACAGTGTCTGCCAAGCCTTTGAACCCAAGCACACACAAAGGATAAATGATGTACAGTACACAGCACACCCCAGGTGGGCTTTTTTACGGGACAGAATTGGGAACCGTGGAAACAAGCGAAAAAGGAAACGTCCTCAGCCTCATTAAAGATGCATTTCAATAACGTTCACTATCCGCCAAGCAGACCCTACTTTGCAGTGGTCAGAGCAACGGGAAATAAAATGCGTGCTGGGGGTTCACCCTGCCAGCTCCCCCTGCTTACGGGTGAGACTCAGTTTCCTGCAGGGAGAGCCATTCCCTACTTCAAAGGCGGCTGGAGGAAAACCCGCAGGGGAGACACGGCAGGCTTCATCCAAGCAGGGTGGAGAGGAGTCTGAAGGGGGACAAGACTTACCTCCGCTGTTGTCGGGCATGCCTGGCTGTGGGTGATACGGGGGCTTCGGTCTGGGGTAGATGCCTGCGGGGAAAATGACAGTGCCCTCTTAGCAGAGAAAAGTAGCCTTCTGTTCGCAGCAGCTTATAGAACACCGTCAACACCGCGACAGACGCCTCGATATTGCACTCACATCTACTGCCCGCGGTGTCACAGATGATCATGGACCACAGAACGTCCCTGAGCCTCTGGGTGTAAAAATGTCAAAACTAGAACTTCAAGAAAAACCCCACGTGGGTGTGCACTCACACACACACACACACACACACACAGACACACACACACTCTAACCACTCATCCACCCACCCATCCATCCGTCCATCCGTCCACCTGTCCACCCGTCCATCCACCTATCCATCTATCCAACCATCCATCCACCCATCCACCCACCCACCCTCCATCCACTCGTCCATCCACCCATCCATGCACCCGTCAATCCACCTATCCATCTATCCATCCATCCATCATTCTCTCATCTGCCCATCGATCCATCCATCCACCCACCTGTCCATCCATCCACCCGTCCACCCATCCACCCACCCACCCAACCATCTACTCATCTGCCCACCCACCCAACCATCTACTCATCTGCCCACCCACCCATCCATCCACCTATCTACCTATCCAACTATCTATCTATCTATCTATCTATCTATCTATCCATCCATCCATCCACCCATCCATCCATGCATCTATCCATGCACCCACCAACTAATCCACTTGTCCATCAATCCACCCACCCGTCTATCCATCCACCCATCCACCCATCCATCCACCCACCCACCCACCCACCCATCCACTCATCTGCCCACCCACCTATCCATCTACTTATCCACCTATCTATCCATCCATCCATCCATCCATCCATCCATCCATCTATCCATCCACTCACCCACCTATCCACCTGTCCATCCATCCACCCACCCATCCAGCCATCCACTCATCTGCCCACCCCCCTATCCATCCACTTATCCAGTTATCCATCTATCATCTATCTATCTATCTATCTATCTATCCATCCATCCATCCATCTATCCATACACCCACCCACCAATCCACTTGTCCATTAATCCACCCACACACCCATCAGTCCAACCATCCATCCATCCATCCATCCACCCACCCATCCATCCATCTACCCACCGTCCATCCATCCTTCCATCCACCCACCTGCCCATCCACCCATCCACTCATCTGCCCACCCACCCATCCATCGACCCATCCATCCATTCATCCACCCACCCGTCCATCCATCCATCCATCCATCCATCCATCATCCACCCACCCACCCATCCATCCACACATCCATCCACCCACCCACCCATCCACCTGTCCATCTATCCACCCACCCACCCGTCAGTCCACCCATCCATCCACCCATCCACTCATCTGCCCATCCATCTATCTATCTATCTATCTATCTATCTATCTATACATCCATCTATCCATCCACCCATCCACCCATCCACCTGTCCATCCATCATCCATCCACCCACCCACCCACCCATCCATCCACCATCAATATTTCCTTTTACTTAATCTTTTTAAAGAAATCTACAGGAACAGTGTCTGCCAAGCCTTTGAACCCAAGCACACACTGAGGATAAATGATGTACAGTACACAGCACAATGCATGTGGACTTTTTGGGGGGACAGAATTTGGAACTGTGCAAACAAGCAAAAAAGGAAAAGTCCTCAGCCTAATTAAAAATGCATCGGAGGGTGCCTGGGTGGCTCAGTTGGTTAAGCATCCGACTTCAGCTCAGCTCATGATCTCGAAGTCCGTGAGTTTGAGCCCCGCATCAGGCTCTGTGCTGATAGCTCAAACAGAGCCTGGAGCCTGCTTTGGATTCTGTGTTTCCCTCTCTCTCTTCCCCTTCCCTGCTCATTCTCTGTCTCTCTCTGTCTCAAAAATAAATTAAAAAAACATTAAACAGATTTTTAAAAAATGCATCGCAATAACGTTCACTATCCGCCAAGCACACCCTACTTTGCAGCGGTCAGAGCAACAGGAAATAAAATGCGTGCTGGGGGTTCACCCTGCCAGCTCCCCCTGCTTACGGGTGAGACTCGGTTTCCTGCAGGGAAAGCCGTTCCCTACTTCAAAGGCGGCTGGAGGAAGACCCGCAGGGGAGACACGGCAGGCTTCATCCAAGCAGGGTGGAGAGGAGTCTGGAGGGGAACAAGACTTACCTCCATTGTTGTCAGGCATGCCTGGCTGTGGGTGATACGGGGGCTTCGGTCTGGGGTAGATGCCTGCGGGGAAAATGACAGTGCCCTCTTAGCAGAGAAAAGTAGCCTTCTGTTCGCAGCATCCTGTAGATCACGATAGAGGCTCTACTGCACTCACATCTGCTGCCCGTGGTGTCACAGATGACCATGGACCATGGAACGTCCCTGAATCTCTGGATGTAAAAATCTCAAAACTAGAACTTAAAGAAAAACCCCACAAGGGTGCACACGCACACACACACACACACACAGACACACACACACACTCTAACCGCTCATCCACCCACCCATCCATCCACCTATCCATCCATCTATCTATCTATCATCTATCTATCTATCTATCCATCCATACATCCATTCATCCACCTACCCATCCATCCATCTATCCACCCACCCGTCTGTCCATCCATCTATCCATCCATCCATCCATCCATCCATCCATCCATCCATCCAACCATCCATCCATCATATGTATGTATGTATGTATGTATGTATGTATGTATCTATCCATCCATCCACCTATCCATCCATCCATCCATCCATCCATCCATCCATGCGTCCATCCATCCATCTATCCATCCACCCACGTACCCATCCACCTGTCCATCTACCCACCCACCTGTCCACCCATCCACCCACCCACCCATCTGCCCACCCACCCATCCATCCACCTATCCATCTATCTATCCATCCATCCATCCATCCACCTACCCATCCATCCATCTATCCACCCACCTATCTGTCCATCTATCCAACCATCCATCCATCCTATGTATATATGTATGTATGTATGTATCCATCCATCCATCCACCTATCCCTCCATCCATCCATCCATCCGTCCATCCATCCATCTATCCATCCACCCACCTACCCATACACCTGTCCATCCACCCACCCACCTGTCCATCCATCCATCCATCCATCCATCCATCCACCCACCCACCCATCCGCCCATCCACCCATCTGCCCACCCACCCATCCATCCACCTATCCATCTCTCTCTCTCTCTAACCATCCATCCATCCACCTATCTATCCATCCATCCACCAACCCATCCACCCATCTGTCCACCCACCTATCCACCTATCCACCTATCCACCTATCCATCTATCTATCTATCTATCTATCTATCCATCCATCCATCCATATCTCTATCTCTCCATCCATCCACCCACCCATCCATCCACCATCAATATTTCCTTTTACTTAATCTTTTTAAAGAAATCTACGGGAACAGTGTCTGCCAAGCCTTTGAACCCAAGCACACACTGAGGATAAATGATGTACAGTACACAGCACAATGCATGTGGACTTTTTGGGGGAACAGAATTTGGAACCGTGCAAACAAGCGAAAAAGAAAAAGTCCTCAGCCTAATTAAAAATGCATCGCGGGGCGCCTGGGTGGCTCAGTTGGTTAAGCGTCCGACTTCAGCTCAGCTCATGATCTCGCAGTCCGTGAGTTTGAGCCCCACGTCAGGCTCTGTGCTGACAGCTCAGACAGAGCCTGGAGTCTGCTTTGGATTCTGTGTTTTCCCCTTTCTCTTCCCCTTCCCTGCTCATTCTCTGTCTCTTGCTGTGTCATAAATAAATTTAAAAAAACATTAAACAAATTTCTAAAAAATGCATTTCAATAACGTTCACTATCCACCAAGCAGACCCTACTTTGCAGTGGTCAGAGCAACGGGAAATAAAATGCGTGCTGGGGGTTCACCCTGCCAGCTCCCCCTGCTTACGGGTGAGACTCAGTTTCCTGCAGGGAGAGCCATTCCCTACTTCAAAGGCGGCTGGAGGAAGACCCGCAGGGGAGACACGGCAGGCTTCATCCAAGCAGGGTGGAGAGGAGTCTGGAGGAGGACAAGACTTACCTCCACTGTTGTCGGGCATGCCTGGCTGTGGGTGATACGGGGGCTTCGGTCTGGGGTAGATATCTGTGGGGAAAATGACAGTGCCCTCTTAGCAGAGAAAAGTAGCCTTCTGTTCGCAGCAGGTTATAGAACACCGTCAACACCGCGACAGACGCCTCGATATTGCACTCACATCTACTGCCCACGGTGTCACAGATGATCATGGACCACAGAACGTCCCTGAGCCTCTGGGTGTAAAAATGTCAAAACTAGAACTTCAAGAAAAACCCCACATGGGTGCACACACACACACACACACACACACACCCAACCACCCATACACCTATCCATTCACCCATCCACTCATCTGCCCATCCACCCATCCAATCATCCATTCATCTATCCATCCACCCAACCACCCATCCATCCATTGACCCATCGAACCACCCAGGCATCCATGCATCCATCCATCCATTTACCCACCCACCCATCCATTCACCCATCCAACCATCCACCTATCCATTCACCCATCCACTCATCTGCCCATACACCCATCCATCCATGCATCCATGCATGCATGCATCCATGCAACCATCCATCCATTCACCCATCCATCCATCCATCCATCCATCCATCCATCCCTGTATCCATCCACCCACCCACCCATTCAACCATCCACCTATCCATTCACCCATCCACTCATCTGCCCATACACCCATCCATCCATGCATCCATGCATGCATGCATCCATGCAACCATCCATCCATCCACCCATCCATCCATCCATCCATCCATCCATCCATCCCTGTATCCATCCACCCACCCACCCATTCAACCATCCATCCATCCACCCATCCAACCATCCACCTACCTATTCACCCATCCACTTATCTGCCCATACACCTGCCCATCCATCATCCATCCACCCATCCAACCATCCTGCCATCCATCCACCCACCGACTCATCCAACCATCCACCTATCCATTCACCTATCCACTCATCTGCCCATGCACCCATCCAATCATCCACCCATCTACCCATCCACCCAACCACCCAACCACCCATCCATCCATTAATCCATCCATCCATCCATCCATCCATCCATCCATCCATCCATCCACCCATCCAACCATCCACCTATCCATTCACCCATGCACTTATCTGCCCATATACCCATCCATCCATTATCCATCCACTTATCCACCCACCCACTCACCCATGCATCCATCCACCCATGCATCCATCCATCCGTCCATCATTTCTTTCATGTACACATTCATGTATCCATCCATCTGTCCAACAGCCTACCCACTTATACACCCACCCACAGTCATCTATCCTTCCATCCATCCATCCATCCATCCATCCAACCATCCACTTATCCATTCACCCATCCACTTATCTGCCCATACACCTGTCCATCCATCATCCATCCACTTATCCACCCACCCACTCACCTATCCATCCATCCAACCACCCATCCACGAACCCATCCACCCATGCATCCGTCCCCCCATACATCCATCCATCCATCATTTCTTTCATCTACACATTCATGTATCCATCCATCTGTCTAACAACCTACCCATTTATACACCCACCGACTTACCCATCCATCCATCCATCCATCCATCCATCCACCCATCCAGTTATCTGCCCATATACCCATCCATCCATCGTCCATCCACTTATCCACCCACCCATCCAACCACCCATCCATCCATCCATCCACCCATCTATCTTTCCCTCCCTCCATGGACATTAAGTCATTACCACCTTTTTGCTATTGTGAATCACGGTGCTGTGAACGTGGATGTCCACATTTGCTGGAGTCCCTGTTTTCAACTCTTGCTGGTCTATACGTAGGCGTGGCATTGCTGGGTCCCGTAGAAATTCTGTTCTTAGCTATTTGGTTTGAGGCCACAGTGTTTTCCACACAGCCTCACCGTTTTCCATTCTTACCAGCACATGCACGAGGTCGGGAGGGTGTGGGTTCTGATTTCTCCCCACCTCACCCACGCTTGCTACGTTGCACATTTTGATTCTAGCTGTCCTGGTAGGGACGCGGTGATGTCTCCCGGGGACTCTGATTTGCATTTCCCCAATGACTGCTTGGAGCTATCTGCACCCCTTTGCACACTCAGCAGCCCCCCATAAACACCCCGGACTCCCAGGCGCGGGCTCACTCCTGGCCACCCTCATGGCCACTCACCTGAGCTTGGCTTCTTGGTGGGTTCTGTGAACAAAGAGAGAAAACAAGTTGAATGAGCATCACGGATTTATCCACAGCTCAAAGAATCGTTCGCATCCTCAGAGAAAGCGAAAGATCTCAAGGCACCAAACTTTACGTGCTTCGGACACAAATTCCAATTTGTATTTAGGAGGGAAAAAAAAGAAAAAGGAAGAAAACGCGCATGCAATCCATACCTACTGGTCTTCCTGGGAGCTGTGTAGGGCTGTGGGGCTGGGAGGAAGTTTAGCGAGGGAGACAGACCCTTCAAGGAGCCACATAGCCAGGTTTCTAGCAGCCACACTGTCTGGCCGGGCTCAGGCTGGCAGAAAGGCCGGGCTGGGATCTCTGCCATCACGTGCCCCTTCCCCACGGGACAGCTAGCAGCCCTGTCGGTGGAGGTGCCCGCGAACCCGCCAGCAGGGAGGCCCCCCAGACCCCAAACCAACGCCCCCAAGAAATACGGCCACTCACCGGGGTCATCGAGGGCATCGGCCAAATCAAAGTCACGTTGACCTGTGGGGGCACAGAGGGTGTGAGTCACACAGTCAGGAGAAATGGGGAGGGGGCTGGCTCCTGACCCTCGGCTGCTCCGGTCTGCCCCATCCTCCCACTTGCTAAGCCACGCAGGGGCCTCAGTGCAAAGGGCAGCCCCCGGTGAGCCCCGCGGAGGGCCAATGTGTTTGTCAGATGAATCTGGCCTCTCCCGGCACCAGTGGCTCTCGACTCAACACACATCTTAAGGCAGATTATCGTTCCGTGGCTGTGTGAACGGAGGAAGAAATCCTTCTGGGATCTCAGCTGCCTCCAGCTGCGGAGCAGAACCAACACAGGGATGTTCTGGAAACCCCTGAAGGATTCACACGATCCGCGAACGCTGCTGGGAGCCGGGGGTGTGACAACGAAGCCCGTGCGCCCCGCTTCCCGGTTCTTCAACGGGGCACAGGCATGTGACCGGCCCTGCAGGGAGGGACAGGCTGCCGCAGGGACGGACCCAAAACAGGCACCTGTGCGAGCACTCCCGGAGGGCTTCCCGGAGGAGGTGGCCCGCGAGCCGTTTGGAAGGTGCCGCTTTACTCGTGAGCCGCTCCATCGGCTGCCGGGGCCCCAGGGTGCCACCAAGGAGTCGCGGCTTGCCCCTCTGCCCCTGAAGCCACAGCCTGGCCCCCGGCTGAGCTCCCGCGAGACAGCGCCTCCCAGAAGACACAGAACGCGCTCGTTTCCTCCTCCTGAACCCGGAGCCCCAACCTCCCCCTCCCAAGGGAGCCTTACTTTCACTTTGTGGCCAGACGCTTGCAAACTGGGCTCGGCCCCAAGGCTTTCCCGGGCCTCCGGCTCGTCCTTGCATTGCACGAATTTGGGGAGGCGCCCCCCCGAGGAGCCAGCCTCTCCCCTGTTTTCTAGCTTAGGAAACGCTCCGGGGAAATATCTGTCCAGAAGAGCGGGCATTTCCCTTCCCTCTGGGACAGACAGAAGCGGAATGCGGCCCGGGCCACCACGGTCCTGTCGCTCTCCACTACTGTCCCCAAACCGCGCAAACTAGCCCCTTCCCCCCCTTCCCGTGCCCGGTGCATTTCACGTAAACACAAAAAAATCGTTTCAATGAGGTGAGGGAGGCCGGGCTGCCCCGAGTTCGTTGCTTGCACAGCCCCCCTCCCTTTGCTGCTTCCTAATCACAACGTCACAGAGCCTTTTGGATTCCGGCCACTTTCCATCGACTCTTTGGGGGAAGAGCTTTTTCTAAAACAGCTTCACTGAGGTACCATTCGCCAATCACGCCACCTGTCCATTTCAGGCGCACACTAGGACAGCCCGTTCACAGCCTGTGCAACTACCACCTCTGCTTCCAGGAGATTCCACCGTTTGCAAAGGGGACCCAGGACATCCCCTGTGCAGCCATCTCCTGTTTCCAGAAGATTCCAGTGTTTGCAAAGGAGGCCCAGGAACATCCCTCTGCAGCTACCGCCTCTGTTTCCAGAGGATTCCAGTGTTTGCAAAGGGGACCCAGGAGCATCCCCTGTGCAGCCACCTCCTGTTTCCAGAAGATTCCAGTGTTTGCAAAGCACACCCAAGAGCATCCCCTCTGCACTCGCCACGTCTATCTGTTTCCAGAAGATTCCAGTGTTTGCAAAGGAGACACACGAAGAACCCCTCTGCAGCCACCGCCTCTATCTGTTTCCAGAAGATTCCAGTGTTTGCAAAGCACACCCAGACCAGCCCCGACCCAAGGGACCAGGACTCGGCTTGCTCCTGCGTCGGCAGACTGGCCGAGACTAGATGCCTCCATGAAGGGAATCACATGTGTCTGAGCTCGGCCCACGTGACTCTGGGCCATCCTGCATTTGCACGAGGCAGGCCTTCCGCACACGGCAGCACGTGGGTCAGTTACCATGCGCAGGGTGCAGACCAGGAGCCTGAGGGCGGACTCAGCATTTGCACTGGACCCCCTGGCAGCGTCAGCCTTGACCCTGCGCCCGGAGGGAGCCTGAGCGTGGGCGAAGAAGGTGCCCCCCTCCCCCCGACACCAGGTGGCCTCCTCGCATGGGCCTGGGTTGCACCCGCACTGGAGCCCGTTTGCAGGTCCCGCCTGGGGTCAGCGCCCGACTGCGATACCACGTGATGGGCTGTACTCTCTTTGCTGAGGGAGCCAGGTCCCTGGGGGCCGGCATGTCCCCAGGCAGGTGCCTCCTGAGCCAGGACAAGCCACAGGCCTCCGAGGGGAAGGCAAACTGAGGCCGGGGTGCACCCATCAGCAGGCCCACGGTCCAGACGCGAGCAAATCGCACAGAGAGCCGCTTTAAGTCTGGGAGGTGCCGCGTCCCTCCGGACACCCCTCTGCCTGGCCAGGCTCTGCGAGCTCCTCGTGCGTGCAGGGAACAGCCTGGAATGCTGAATGCTCTGTCCACCCTTGTCCAGGCGGGGGGAGGAGCGCAGATACCCCCTCCCAGGGCTCCGCGGGGCCGTGGCAGGTGCACAGCCCCTGCACCCCCCCGCCCCCCGAAGGCCCTGACGGCTCACCAATAGCCATCGCCGCACTCTGTGCGCCCCGCCCCGGATGCTGCAAGCGCCCCGCAATTACTCCAGCGCCCAGGAATCTCCGCCAACCTGCTCCGGCCACGCCCCTCGTCCCAGATAAGCCGAGGGGTGTTATGTGCCCCACCCGCCTGGCGTGTCTCAAATGCCTGTTCCCAACCCGGGGCTCTATGCACTGGGTGTGGGAACCCTGACAGCCGCCTCTGCCTGACCCCAGGGCCTGGGTGCGCCCTTCCCAGCTTTGGAAACTTCCCCGGGCTCCACATGTGTGAGCGTGACTCACGCAGCCGGGGGTGGGAGGGGGTCTCCCCGGGACCTCTTGCGTAAGCTGGTGACCCTGGCTACCATCAGGGGCCCGCATGGGGACCATCCAGTCCTGCGAACGGGGCAGCCTGCAAGGTCGCTCACTCGTATGAGGATGGGTGATCCTGAGGCTGCTCTCTGGGGACACCTGAGAGGGGTTGGGGGGGGGCAGGGTGCTCCCGAGGCAGTTGTTTCCATCAGCATGATTCTCCACTCAGAGCATGAGATCGGGCTCGTGTCCCAAGATCTGTTTCTGATCTGCCTCGGGGACTTTTAATCAAACCCACATGTTTTTGGATCCGCGACCCCGGGGGACGAAGTAGCCTCCTGTATTCTGGGATGGGGACGTTGGTGATCCAGCTGACGTCCTGGGGACGCGCGCGTTCACCCTGGTCCCTGCTAGCGGGAGGCTCGCGGTTAGCCTTATCCACAAGACCCCCACTCTCCTCCCCGCAAACGCACACACACACACACACACACACAAACCCCACAATGTTGGGGGGGGGGTTGTTGAGTAGCTCTTGGAGGAATTGTGTCCAGTAAGTAAACGTGGGGAGGCGGCCGCTCTACCCCTACGAGACTCCAACCTGGGTCCTCATGGACTTTTGACGCCCGGAATCCCTAAGTTTCTATCCAGACCCTCAAGTGAACAGGACGCACGGCACGGTTGTGGTCGCAACAATAGTAACAACTCAGATCCTGAAGAGGGTGTGGCTTTGCAGCGCAGGGTCCACGCAGACCAGGAGCGAGGTCTGCGCCCGAGCTCCCCTCCCCCAGCCCCTGCACCCCAGCTCCCCTCCCCCAACGCTGCACCCGAGCCCCCCTCCCCCAAACACTGCACCCCAGCTCCCGTGCCCCAACTGCTTTCTAAAGGAGAAAATCAGCCTCAGGCGATCTCTTAAAAGCACAAAACAATAAAGGAAAAAATAAAAAGCAACCACGGTTAACATCTGAGGCTTTGGCACCCATTACAGCATTAGCAACAGATTCACAACGCCCTGGAATGTAATTACCGTCCGCGCGGCCGTCACGTGTCCCGTCCCCCACTTGTGACCTCGCCCAGGCTGTTCCCATGCAACGTCCCCTTAGCTGTGCCCCCATATAAACATCATCTGTCATTTCCTCGCACAGGGGTTTTACTGATGGCCCCTGGACCGGGGTTAATGGAAACCAAGCCTTCTGGGTCACCTGCCCTCGAGGGACCCACTCTGGGAGCCTTCAATCTATAAGGTCCGATCTTGTCATCCAGGAACCCCACATGGGGGACGTTGCTGGAGCAAGGACACCCAGGGAATAAATCTTGGTGCCCTCCAGGCAGCACTGGAAGGTCCCCCCTTTGACTCTCTGCACAGTCGTTCTTTCAAAAAAAAAAAAAAAAAAAAAAAAAAAAAAATATATATATATATATATATATATATATATATATATATATGGGGGTGGCGCCTGGGTGGTTTCATCGGTTAAGCGTCTGACTTTGGTTCAGGTCATGGTCTCGTCGTTCGTGGGCTCGAGCCCCGTGTCGGGCTCTGTGCCGACAGCTCAGAGCCTGGAGCCTGCTTTGCATTCTGTGTCTCCCTCTCTCTCTCTGCCCCTCCCCCCTTGCACTCTGTGTGTCTCTCTCTCAAAATAAAGACACATAAAAAGACATGTATATGGACAGAAAGCATACTACCGGGCTGTTTCGCAATCTGCGGAGGCTGGCAGTTCGCGTTTGCAAGGACAGCGAGGAGGGGAAGGAGGCGGCGAGCCCAGGGGGGCACGTCCCGGGCGGGCTCCACATTCTGCCCGTGGAGCAGCTGCGAATCAACCGGTCACAGGCTGTGGTCGCTCCTCAGGGTCTGGATTCCAGCAAACGGAATGGAAGGCGGGGCTGCCAGTCGCGCGGCACACAGCTGAGCGCGAACGTGCAGGGACGGAAGGACAGACCCTCCCTGGAGCCCTGCAGGTGGTCCTGGGGAACCCCTGTTCCTCCAGCCCCACCCCTTCCTCCCTGCCCTGCAGCTGAACCGCGCCCGGCAAGGTCAACCAGTTGTCCCGGTTCCTAGCGTCCCAAGCTCCCTTTTTGATCAAAGTCATTTGCTCCCACGTGCACAGTCCCTGGAGGAGAAGCATCTGGTCACACTCCACCAAGGGCTGGGCGTTTGTCACACAAGGAAGACATCTGCCATGAAATGCAGAGTGCCCGACCAGGCCCTGTCGGCCGGTGTGGCCTAAGCCAGCCTTCCTGGCAGGACACGTGCACACGGGTCCCTCAGGACCCGGTGACTCACACACTCTGGCCAGGCAAGTCTGACTGTGCCCGAGAGGCTGCGTCTCTCGCCACCTCCTAGGGGAAACTGAGGCTGGAGGGCTGTGGACTTCATTTTGCAGAGCAATGGCTTTGATTAGTTTCCTGTATCTGCAGGAAGAAAATCTCACAGACCATGTGGCTTGAACAACACACATGTATCCCCTCCTGGTGTTGCAGGCTGGAGTCTGAGATGCAGACAGGGCCGAGGCTGGAGGTCTGAGGTCCAGGTAGGGCCGAGGCCTAGAATCTGAGATCCAGGCAAGGCCGAGGCTGGGAGTGTGAGGTCCAGCAGGGACTGAAGCTGGGAGTCTGAGATCCAGGCAGAGCTGAGGTTGGGAGTCTGAGATCCAGTCAGGGCCGAAGCCAGGAGTCTGAGATCCAGTCAGGGCTGAGGCTGGGGGTCTGAGATCCAGGCAGGGCTGAGGCTGGGAGTCTGAGGTCCAGGCAGGGCTGAGGCTGGGAGTCTGAGATCCAGGAGGAGTCAAAGCTGGGAGGCTGAGATCCAGGCAGGGCTGAGGCTGGGGGGTCTGAGATACAGACAGGGCCGAGGTTGGGGGTCTGGGATCCAGGCAGAGCTGAGGCTGGGAGTCTGAGGTCCAGGCAGGGCTGAGGCCAGAAGTCTGAGATACAGGCAGGGCCGAGGTTGGGGGTCTGGGATCCAGGCAGAGCTGAGGCTGGGAGTCTGAGATCCAAGCAGGGCTGAGGCCGGGAGTCTGAGGTCAAGGCAGGGCTGAGGCTGGGAGTCTAAGACCTAGGCAGGGCTGAGGCTGGGGGGCTGAGACCCAGGTGGGGCCGAGGCTGGGGTTCTGACATTCAGATAGGGCCGAAGCCGGGACTCTGAGATCCAGGCAGGGCTGAGGCTGAGAGTCAGGTCCAGGCAGGGCCAAAGCTGGGAGGCTGAGATCCAGGCAGGGTCGAGGCTGGGGGTCTGAGATCCAGAGGGGGCTGAGGCTGAGATCCAGGCATGGCTGAGACTAGGGGTCTGAGATCCAGGCAGGACTGAGGCTGGGGGTCTGAGGTCCAGGCAGGGCCGAGGCCAGATGTCTGAGATCCAGGTAGGGCTGAGCCCAGGGGTCTGAGATCCAGGCAGGGCTGAGCCCAGGGGTCTGAGATCCAGGCAGGGCTGAGGCCGGAGGTCTGAGATCCAGGCAGGGCAGAGGCCAGATGTCTGAGATCCAGGTAGGGCTGAGGCCGGGGTCTGAGATCCAGGCAGGGCTGAACCTGGAGGTCTGAGATCCAGCCAGGGCTGAGGCCTGGAGTCTGAGATCCACGCAGGGCTGAGGCCGGGGTCTGAGATCCAGGCAGGGCTGAGGCCGGGGGTCTGAGATCCAGGCAGGGCTGAGGCTGGTTGTTGCCGAGGCCCCTCTCCTCGCTTACCTGTGTCCTGTTCCCCTTTTCTTATAAGGACAACAGTCTTATGGGATCAGGGTCCTCCATACTATCTCATTTCGCCTTAATCCACTCTGTACAAACCCCACCTCCAAATATCGTCGCATGCTGCCATCCTGGGGTTGGGGCTATATTTTATGGAGCCCACAGTGAGCCCATAACACACTCAAACACACAAAAGTTCAACCACCATGGAAAGCAGCCCCAGGGATGTCCTCTGGATAAGAGGCAGGGGGTCCCCACATTGCTGAGACAGAAGGACCACCTGGGAAACCAGAAAAGCATCCAGGGTGGGGCTCAATCACACAACAGGAGGTTCGGCCGGCCGGGGACTCTGCACTTTGACCCCGTCCCCCAGCAATGCTGATGCCCACCGCCCATTAGACTTTCCCAACCACCCACCCGAGTGTCAGCATTCTGTCCAGATCACCGTTTCTCGCAACCCACAAGGAATAAACAACATATACACAATTGGCATCTCAGACCGTGGAAGTGGAAAGATGAAAATATCCCGGATGGGCCATTTTTCTATGTCAACGTGCCTGGGCTACGGTGCCCGGACGTTTGGTCAAACACTAGTCTCGATGCCACCGGGAAGGTGCTCTGTCGATGGGATTAACATCTACAATCTCCTGCAGGGAGAAGCGCATCACCCTTGGTAACGTGGGTGGGCCGCCTCTGATCAGTTGAAGGCGAGGTTTCCCAGAGAAGACGGGATTCGGAGACAGCACAGCAGGGTTTCTACCCTTCCCTATGGATTTAGGGCTTGCCAGCCCCACCATATTGTGGGGCAGTTCCTTAAAATGAATCTGAATGTATACATTGATGATGATGATGATGAGAGATGGGTAGATGGCTAGAGATGAGACATATAATAGACAGATAGATAGAGATGATGGATGGATAGATATGATGGATGGATGGATGGATGGATGGACGGATGGATAGACAGGTAGATAGATAGGTAGATAGAGACGGATGGACGGCTAGGCAGATTGTAGATGGAAAGAGACACAGACAATATTCTGTGTGTCCCCTGCAGTCAATGTCGCCCCCCGCTGAGAATGGCCAGCTGTGGCCTCTCTACGTAGGGGATGTCACCTCTGGGCCGGCCATGCTGGGTGATGATGCGTCTCTGAATGGGGACCCCAGAGCCGCTGCCCCCTTGTGCCACGGATCCACGGGGCTCCACCCAAGGGTAAACCAGATGGCCCGGTGCTGACTCAGGGCAGCAGGGCCCGAGCCCCACCCACACACCAAATGAGCACCTCCAGGGGCGGGCACTGGCCTCCTGCCTTTCATCCAGTTCCCTCCCAGGTCACTCGCACACCAAGCATTGAGACCCACCCCCCTGCACAGCCGGGCCGGTTGGGCCCCACCGATGGGCGCGGTGACCGCAGCCAGCCTAAATAAATGACCCACTTCTGGCTGGGCCCGCACACCCAGAGATTGGCTAGATCAAAGGTACGTTGGGGGCCACGGAGAAAGACGCGCAGAAAGCAGACAGACTCTGGATGGGTTCTGGGGTGTGGCCCAGCGTGGCCCTGCCTGCCTCTTTGGCACACGCCATGTTTCCAGAAGCAAAGAGAAAATGCAGGGTGCACCCGAACGCAGCCCGTGACACGGTCCGAGTGAGAGTCGGTGTATCTTTACGCGGGAGAAGTAGGGATCTCTATACCGGAAGGTGACAGACCACAGCCGTAGGGAGAACAGAAGCACATCGGGCACGTAGGCGTATGTTTCCTTTTCGCTCAACAGACCCAAACCGCCGAGCCGACCTTGGCAAGTTTCGTTTCTGCTTCTGCTTCGGACGAGCGCCAACGCACTGATCACCGGGGGGCTCCCCCTCCGTGCCTCGTCCCCCCTCCCCCTCCGTGCCTCGTCCCCCCTCCCCCTCCGTGCCTCGTCCCCCCTCCCCCTCCGTGCCTCAGTGCTCCCATCTGCAACACGGCGATAAGAATGGGCACCATCATCGGGCTGCGTGAGAGTCCGCTAGGAATAAAGTCTGGGACGTGCTTCTCCGAGGGGGGCTGTGTGTGCAGCGAGGCTTCTCTGTGCTGAACCTACAGCTCCCAAGATGACTTGTGCCCGGTCCCGCTGATAACGGAAGGGTCTCGCCCAGCGTCCCGGGCTGGGCGCCCTGGCGTCTCCCTCCACATCACGTCGGCCCCCAGACAACCGAGTCCTGGTCCCCGAACACAGCTTGAGCAGGATACACGGGCCGCCCCAGAACAGGGACACCTGAGTCAGGGCTGCAGACGCACGGCATTTCCCAGACTTATGTCCCACCCAGACTTGCCTCCTGGGAATGCCACTATGTACATGACCGAGGGGGCTGTTTCACTCCCCTGTCTCATGCGTTCAAGACAGGCCCCTACAGCCCCCAGCCCAGCCCCACCCGGACGCCCGGGCATCTGGGACACGGGACCTTGGGCGTAAACAACTCACATGACTTTTCGTGCACAACAAGAAAGGATGGCGTTTATCCAAAAGCTGGAACACAGCGTTTTCCACAAACAGAACCAAGCCCTGGAAACGCCATGCCCCCACCAACAAGCCGTTTTTTCCAACTCTGTTTTTTACCCCAAGGCAAACGGTCAGAACAAATGCTTTGCATCAGGAACCAGGCATTTGCTGCAGGCATCCCCCCCCCCCCCTTCCAGCTGGAATCATCCCGCAAAACAGGGCTGTGCTTGAAATGTGACACAGAACCAGGCAGAGAACCCCGTCAGCCCGGGGCTCCGAACCGGCCTTCTGTCCCGTGTGCCTTCTCCTAAGAACTCACTCCCGTGCGTTCCCTTCCAGCCCGGCAACTTAAAGCCACTTACTCCCTGCAAGCTCCTGGGGAAGCAGATTTGGAAACCAAGCTGACCTCCAGCCCGGCGCCCACCCGCCTCTCCCTCGGGGCAAACCGGGTCTCACCTTGGACGCACAGCACAAAGCCCAGCACCGCGACCCAGAACAGTCCCCCGCGCCTCTCCATGGCTGTCGCCAGTCGGAAGGAGCCCCCTCGGAGGCCGCAGCCCGGCGGCTCGTGAGATCCGGCCTCCCGGACCCCACCCTCGATGTGTCGACTTCCTGTCTCCCGGCTTGGAAGGCACAGAGGCGATGTTTCAAGCGGAAAGTATGAACCCAACGGCAGTCCCGCGGCCAGAAGCTAATGGGCCGCGAGCTCAGACGCCGAACCCTGCAGCCCGGAGCCCGTGAGACCCCGCAGCCCGGAGCCCGTGTGCGGCCCGGGGCCCGTGAGACCAGCAAGGGCTCGCACGCCGAGGACACACCCGGAGCCAGCCTCCCGCCCTCCGTCAGGGCTGGAAACAGGCATCGCCAGGCCTGGGAGGTTCAGCTACATCAAAGGCCTGCACCCCGGGCACTGGGAGGACGCTCCCTACACAGGGATGGTTGGATTCCAGGCTTTCTGCTTCCGGGGAGGGGGAGGGGGAGGGGGAGGGGGGGTGCATCACAGGAGCTCGCGCATTCGTTCCACAAATGCCGTGCACGCACACGGGTTCTGAGCCGGGCACCCGTGAGCTGCCAGGTGCTGGCTGAGGATGACAGACCGGAGGGGACACAGGAAGTGAAACCAGAGGAGGGCGGTGTGGCATTGCAGGCCACGGGGACACCCACCGGGCCGCTGGGGGAGCGGGCAGGGTCTGAAGGCAGAGGGGCATCCGAAGAGGCTTCGCAAGGGGGCGGCAGGCTGCAAATGACCTCTCTCCACGGGGAGGGAGGCCTCGGGAGAACCCAGCCTGTGCCTGGATCTCAGGCTTCAAAGCAGTTCTCCGGGCCCAGAACCCGGCTCTCCTGATGGGTCCTACTTTTTTTTTGTTTGTTTTTCTTTTCCTATTTTCCTGTGATTTTTTTCCCCTATTTTCCCAGAATCGATAGCGTGTTTCCCCTGAGGCTGTGTGACTCTTCTGTGTCGCTTAGCCACACCACCCTGCAGGCCGCCCGTTTCGGCGGAAACAACACAAAGTTATAATTTCCCAAACGCTCTGAACCCGTCTCCTAAATGGCGTGAGTGCACGGGAAAAGAAACTCATCATCATCATCATCATCATCATCATAAAGCCTGGTTGTGAAAGCTGTTTGTATTTCCCTCCCCCCCCCCCCAAAAAAAAACTGAATTTGGGCCAAAGACATGGAAAAGGGGAAATGAACCTCGATCTATTTTGCATTTTTTTTCCCCTGGCATCTAGCAATGTGTGCATGTGTCGGGAACGCCTTTTCTGTGTCCGCGGAACATCCTTATAAAACAGATGCGTTTGGGGGTGCACACAGGTGTGTGTAGAGAGGGAGGGAGACGGAGACAGAGACACAGAGATGCTTTAAGGAAATAATAAAATAAAATAAATATAAAAATAAAAAATAAAATAAAAATAAAATAAAATAAAATAAAATAAAATAAAATAAAATAAAATAATAAAACTGTATGTTCAGTCACAGAAGCCAGACTCCAGGCAAATCCATAGGCAGAAAGGAGATTGGTGGTTTCTGGGGGTTTAGGGCAGAGGGATGGGAAGTGTGCAGAGGTGCATTGTGGTTCCCCCCAAAGCACCGCCCCCAAATCATCTCGTGGAGTCGTAACTTGTAACTCTGCAGAGTGTGACCGTCTTTGCAAATAGGGTTGGTGCCTATGTAATCAGGTGTCTTCCCGTGAGGTCACCCTGGGCCCAGCTGAGACACGACCCCCATATGCCCGGTGGTCCCTATAAAAAGGGAGAAATTCGCACACAGACAGGCACACAGGGAGAAGGCCGTGTAGACACAGAGGCAGGGGCGGGACATGCCAAGGGACGCCCAGGATCGCCCGCAGCCCCCAGAAGCTGGGACACAGACACAGAACAGGCTCTCCCCTGGAGCCTCCGGGAGGAACCACCCTGTGCCCCGCCTGGATGTCGGACTTGTGGTCTCCAGCACCCAGAGACAACGCGCTCCTGTGGTTTAAGCCGCCCCGTCCGTGGGGCTGTGTTGCGGCCGCCCCAGGAAACCCGTACGTGATGGTTTCCTTTGGGGGTGACAAAAATATCTTGGCAGCAGACAGAGGCATCTGCAGTCCCAGTATCATGAGCACAGTGCGTGCAAGGCAGGCCCGAGCGTCTTTGCTTCCCGCGCGGGTCCTTCGCGGGAGATGACCTCCCAGCGCGACCCCATCTCAACCCGGTGAGTGTGCTTAAGGGGGGTCACTGGAGCCTCTCTGCAAGCCGCTGCAGAAACCCCTCGATTTGGCCACTATGTGGGGGCAGGGGAGGCAGCCACCGGCAGGAAAACAGGAGGCGTGTGCACCCGTCCAATGTTACTTATGGAGCCTAAAACTCCAATGTGGCAGAATTCTCACGCGCCATAAAATAGTACTCTTCTCAGAGATTTTCAAACCACCTGCGGTTATGAAAGCCATTCTCAGATGGCAGGTGGGATTTGGACGCCGGGCTGCAGGCTGGTGACGGTCACACTGTGGCGCCCTGGGAGGCACATGCTCTTCTGAACCCCCTTTTTCGGAGGCGCAGAGTGACCACATAATGTGGCCCCACTCCCAGGACGACGCTCCCACCCCACCTGCTGGAGATCAGAGGGCACACACACGGGTACCTGCACAGACAGCAGCTGGCAAGGCAGGTTCCTGTCCTCTGCACCCGAAACACCGAGAATCCACACGCATTTCCACGTTCAGGGAGCTTTTTCAGAAAGAAAAGCTTCCGCTCGCTGGAAAAAAAAAAAAAAAAGCAGAAATGATACAGACACCACCCTGGTGACACACGGCAACAGAACGGGAGACTGGTCACCGAGTCCAGGAAAGCTGAGAACACAGAAATATCACGGGGACATTAAAAAGCAAAACACTTCAAAAACCCTTGAGTTGACAAAAAAAAAAAAAAAAAGAAAAAAAAAAAAGAAAAAAACGGGAAATGGTGACTCTCTGGAAAATAGAAATAAGAAGATATTCGGAGTCCACAGTTGAGCCGGGAGGAAATGATAGACCTGGGATATTTACAATATTCAATAAGAAAGGATGGGGAATCAGGGAAATTAAGAGTTCGACTCGAGGGGTGTCCGTGTGCAAGAACCTGGAAACCCAGAGAAAGCCAATGACAAGGGCCACGAATTAAAAACACAGAAATGGCAAAGATAATCATCATCCAACCATTATTTCAGAACCGAAACAGGAGACACAGAGAGGATACAAAATCATGGGATGTAGAGTTCCCCACAGACCTGGAGAATGTTGAACAAATTATAAGGAAATTCTTTGCTCAAATCTGTATGGAGGCATGTTTTCTTTTTAATGTCTATTTATTTTTGAGAGAGGCTTGAGCCCCAGGTCGGGCTCTGTGCCGACAGCTCACAGCCTGAAGCCTGCTTGGGATTCTGTGTCTCCCTCTCTCTCAGCCCCTCCTCCACTCATGCTCTATGTCTCTGTCAAAAATAAACATTAGAAAAAAAAATTTTAAGTAAGTTTTTAAAAAGCTTCACAACAAAAACAGCACTATCTTTCATATGTAAAGAGTTCCCACGAATCAATAATAGCAGGGCCAATAATGCATATAAAAACGGGCAATGGGCATTTCAAACGGGTCCCCCAGAAATGGCCGTAGAAGTGAATTTTCCATACACACATTCCCAACCTCACCTGTGTTAAGAGAACTGCAAAGTAAAAGCCTTGATTTCGTACCGTATTTTCAACTAACAGTGGCAAGGACCCATAAAGCCAGGAGGGTTTTCGGAAGATATCTGAGACATCACTGGGAATATCATGGATTGGCACAGCCTATATGGAGGACAATCAGGCACCTCTCGTCAACAATTTCACACACACAGCCTTCTAACAACGCCAACCACAGACATTTCTTTTTATGTCCATGCGACCTTGACGTGAACCTATGATGAAACGCACCCGGTGTGAGCTTGAATCTGGAAAGATGTGCACCCACCTTCCAGGAAAAAATAAGCCTCGTGGACATCTCTCTTACATGTATACATTTATTTATGACTGAGTCACCCACAGCTCCCCTCTACTCTCCTGTAAGGAGACATTTATGCTTATAGTAGGACTGCAATGCTTGTAAAAAATCAATGTTATTCACAGAGTCACAAAACGATTTTATGTACTTTTTTCTTACTGTAAAGCGAGTCTATGTGCCCAGTCTGATGCTGAAGGCTCGTTCGGGAAGAATGTGGATACCTGTGTGCTGCGTTTGTAAACCTAGGTGTTGTGTGTTAGGTAGCACTGGGACCCAGCCGTGTTGGATAACCCAGCCCTCAGCCCCCTGACAACTGGTCTACCCCAACACTTGAGATGTGTGTTAGGTCCTCTGGACTCCACACGGCCATGTTCACTTCCGCACATACCTGAGCCACGGAAAAACAGAACATCAGAACTTCTGCACTTGATGCGATTCATCTCGATGAAGCCTTCCCAAGAGTATATACAAGCATGCAAGTCAGCAGCCTTCCAGTGCGTGCAGAGCCCTACACGGGGTGGGGGTGGGGGGCAGTGTTTCTCAAGGTACAAAAGTCCTTGTTTATTTCGAGGAGGAAGAGTATGCTTTCCCTACATTTCAAGCTGTTAGGAAACATGTCAGGAGATGCCCTGCCACAAGGCAGTCTTACCCCAAAGTTAAAGGGAGCTTTCACATCAAAGCAGTTAAAACATTTTGTAAAGACATTATAGGTAACAAATTCCCAACAACAACGACAACAAAAACCCACATGGAAGAATGAGGAGACTATCTGATGTAGGGGAGTATCTGAATGCAGGGGAGTATCTATGAAGTATCTAATTCAGGGGAGTATGGGAAATATCTAATCAAGGGAGTATCTGGATGCAGGGGAGTATCTGAAGGCAGGGGGGTAATCTGAGTATGAAGTATCTAATGCAGGGGAGTATCTGAATATGAAGTATCTAATGCAGGGGAGTATCTGGGTGCAGGGGAGTATCTGAATGTAGGGGAGTATGTGAATATCAAGTGTGTAATGCTGGGGACTATCTGAATGCAGGGGAGTATCTGAATATGAACCATCTGCTATAGGGGAGTATCTGATGGAGGGGAGTATCTGGATGCAGGGGAGTATCTGAAGGCAGGGGGGTAATCTGAGTATGAAGTATCTAATGCAGGGGAGTATCTGAATATGAAGTATCTAATGCAGGGGAGTATCTGAATGCAAGGGAGTATCTGAATATGAAATATCTAATGCTGGGGAGTATCTAAATGCAGGGGAGTATCTGAATATGAAGCATCTGCTATGGGGGAGTATCTGATGGAGGGGAGTATTTGGATGCAGAGGGTTATCTGGATGCACGGGAGTATCTGAATGCAGGGGAGTATCTGAATGCAAAGAAGTATCCCCTGCAGGGGAGTATCTGAACACTGAGAAGGCCTTGTCCCCCATGTACCAAGACCAGTGGAAGGAAACAGGGAGAGAAGGAAAATCCCAAAACTGAAAGGCTACCCTTAGGTCGGTCATTTGTGTCACAGCCCCAGAAAAGGGACCCCAGCCCTACCACGGTGTCCCACAGCCTTTAGGAGTCACCCCACGGCATTGCATTTAAGGAAAAAGTACTTGGTTCCTTATTTCTTTCTTTATTAGTCTGATCTGAAAAAAAAACAAAAAAACAAAACTCCTCCCAAATGAAGGAAATTCTGAGGACACTAATTGAAGGCTTGTCTCGCTGTCTCCCAGGGTCAATGGCCCAGAGCTCCCGGGATGGGGGCGGGGGTGGGGGGGACTTCAGTGGGGTCGGGATTCAAACGACTTTGTGATGCGTGGTCGGCCTTTCACAGCCCCCCGGGGGAAACCCCTAGCGGCCACGGATAAGCTGACCACGCGTCCCCTCCGAATGAACACGGGGTGTCAGTGACGTTCCTCTACCCAGCATGGTGCAAACAGGCAAAAACACATGTCAAGCGGTACATGACAGACAGTCTGAACGTGAGCACAGGCGTGGGCAGGTCGGGGCTGGATCCTGCTGGAAACACGGGGGCCGCGTTCGACGGCTGCATAGCTTTTATTTCTCCAGAAGGGTCCACTGAACTGCAAACAGACCAAAAAGAAAAGACTTTGCAAGCCGGTCCCGGTCACCTGTGACTCTCGGCTTCCTAAAACCCCCAGAAGCAGGTGCCTCCGGGACTAGAGGCTACACGTGACCTCCAAATGCACCATCAACGGCAAAGTCTGACCCTGATCTGCTTCGGAAAGAAATTTCAAGAAATTTCACAGAACAATCAAGTGTAGCAAAAAAAAAAAAAAAAAAAGCTACAAAAAAAAAAAAAAACAACCATAAAAAAACACACAACAAGCCTTCCAGAAAAGTAGCACTTCAATATCTTAAATTTGGGGCGCCAGGGGGGCTCAGTCGGTTGAGCGTCCGACTTCGGCTCAGGTCCTGATCTCACGGTCCGTGAGTTCGAGCCCCGCGTCGGGCTCTGTGCTGAAAACTCAGAGCCTGGAGCCTGTTTCGGATTCCGTGTCCCCCTCTCTCTCTGCCCCTCCCTTGCTGTCTCTCTCTCTCTCTCTGTCTCAAAAATAAATAAATATTTGAACAATTAAAAGAACCCGTCCCCTTGACCTCATTCTGCACCAGGTGGAGACAACTGTTTAGAAGGAACTGGAACAAACCACGCGTCTCCGAAAAGGAACCTTTAACCCTTTGCTGTGCATCAGGGGGCTGAGTTCCCGGCTCCTTATGCACCGCGGGGAAAGCATCCTAACGGGCATTGAAAGAGCGTCTGAGGCCAAAGTGGGTGCCCTCTGAAGCCTGGATCCCAGCCCGGTTTATCCCGCGTCCCGGAACCAACGCCCTGGCAAGCATGGGGGCGTAAAGGTCCACATCCCACGTCCTGCATTGTCCCGGGACAACCGGGGGACGCACGGCGGAGGCAGGGGGCCGGGGCCGGGCGGACGGGACAGAAGACAGAAAGGCCTTGTGCTCACCGGGTTGGTCCGAGTTGGTGCTCTGCTGGTTTTTGGAGCTCACGTCACCTTGGTCGGCTGAAAGGAAGCAGAAAAGATGCCCCCGGGGGTGAATCCAGAGAAGGCCCCTTGTATCCGTGAGGCTGAATCAGCCCCCCAGCGTCCCGCCTGCCCCCCAGCACCACAGGGAGCAGGAAAGGTGCAAACACAGCCCCATCCACAGGGTGGGGTGGGGGGAATCCATGGCTAACGGGGTCCCCTCGGCTTGCGCTTGGGTCTCCTTGTCATGTTCTTGTCACTTTCCAAATTTCTGTTGCTAGGCACGAAAGCAGACTCGACCTGCCCCCAGACACCCCGCCCCGCAAAACCCCACCGCGGATACGCAGCCCGAATCGACAGAATTCAAGACAAGTCCCAGCTTCGCGTGCAAAAAGCGTTTATTTCCCGACGGTGGCCTCGCTCAGGAGCGCAAGGGGCACGTTTTCGGCGACAGGGGGGCCTCAACACCCACGGCAGGTCGCAGACAAACCGCTCACGCTGGGGGGGGGGGGGCGTGCCTGGAAAACGCCCACAAGGCACAGTAGCGGGAACGTCCACATGGGGCGAATGTTGTCGGCGACACGTAACAGGGCGTCTGAGGCTCGGGCGCGTGTGGTCACGGGATGCCAGCTTTGCAGGACGTTCCGAAGGCCTCGCGGTCGGGGGGTGCGTGGGCTGGACGCCGTGTGGCACAGGGCGGGGTCTGCGGTCTTGGGAGCAGGGGTGCGTCCTGACCCCCAGCATCCGCACGCACAAGGCGGGGGGGAGGGGGGGAGCAGGAAGCCAGGCCCCGTGGGTGGGTGGGTGGTGTTGGCTGTGATTCAGCCGGGACTTTGTCACACCAGGGTGGGCGGGGCCGCGGGACAAAACCCCAAAGCCCCGGGGCGTTTCTCCCAGATCCAGCTCTAGCCTCTTGCAAAACCCCCAGAGGTCAGTGTGGCCCGAGGCGAGGCCAACCCCGGGCAGGGAGGCCCAGGCCTTGTGGGCAGGGACGCACGGCCACATTCCCCGTCTCCAGGGGGACGCATACCTACCCTGGAAACACGGGGCACCTGTCCCCGGGCCCCCCATGCTGCAGGCCCCTGAGGGGACCCTGGATTGCACACAGGCACTGTTCATCATCACCTCCAGGACGTTAAGGGACCACGTGTCCCCATGTAAGCCGTTAGACACACTGCAGCTTTGGGGCAGGCTGGAGGGGGGGTGGGTCCCCAAGCCCCAGGACTATTTCTATCACACACACCGAGCACTCAGAACCCCGATCGAGGCTCTGGGGGAGCACTCAGGAGCACGGCCCAGCAGAGCCTGATTGTAGGTCCCACTGAGGGCTTTGCTCTTGGGGCCACACAGACCCTCCACTCAGACCGTGGGCCGACTGACTCCGCGATTGTAACATCCTGGGGTTTTTAGGGAAGGGGGGGACATTCACCCGTTTTACGAAGCCTGGTGAGAGAGACAGCTGGAAACTGCTTCCTCGGACACAGAGTGGGGGCAATGCGCCAGAAAACCCCACAAGCCGCAAAATCAGAGATGCCAAGTTGCACGGGGACGTAGAAACCCGGTGACCCGGGCCGGCCGTGTCTGGGGACCCTCCAGGGACCGCGGGGACAGCTCCCTGCCCTCCTGCCCGGTTGGCTAGCAAACAGGAACTCGACGGTCAGGAACGTGGTGATGTTGTACGGCCGACCCCTCAACCCCTCGCCACTCTTCCCTGGCAGTGAATTCAAGCTTAAAAGAAAATCTGCGCCTTCTTCCGCACGTCGTGAGGCTACCTACGCGTGGGACCTAAGACAACATTATGAGCCTCCGTGCCATCTGGAAGGCAGGAAACACACACCCCGGCCGGGGACGACCCCCTCACCGCGGCGACCGACTAGGCATACGGACAGGGGCAAGTGCTCGGCTCGGAGGCTTAGCGGACAAACACTGACCACACGGGAACATCTTCGGGCCTGCACAGGGCGTTCTGCACGTGCCTACATCCTTGGCTGGTCTGAAACGAAAGGTCGGGAAAGGAAAGAAAAAAAACAAAAAACAAAAAACAAAAAAAATAAAATAAAAACAGCAAAGGTAAACTTTGCAGAGGTCTGAGGCGGGTCCAGCAAAGCCCCCGAAAGCAGCCGCCAGCTCGGACAAAGACACTGTTGGGGCTCAGAAGTATACAGCAGGCTTTCGAGACTTTTTTTTCTTTTTCGCAGCAATGATTAGACACCAAAGTGCAACAGGAAGCCGAATCCGAAACAAAACCAACATCAAGGAGGAGAGGGGGGCAGGAGTGGGGAGACAAGCAGGGAGGGAGGGAAAGACAGGGGAGGGACGCCCCAGCTGCGCACTCCAGCAACGCCTCAAGCATCTGCTACTAAGATGCTGAAGTGGGACTGACCACGGGCCCACGTCCAAAACGGCTCTCAACAGCCCAGTGTGCACCATTTGTTAGAAAAACACACTCAACCCTTAGGAACATGTCCAAATCATTAGCACCAAAGGACACATCTACCAAATTTTGTCAGCCGTGGATACTTTTCTGGGCGTCAGCTCAGAACGTGATACCAAAAAGCATTTAAATAAATTGCTATCGGGGCGCCTGGGGGGCTGATTCGGTCAAGCGTCCAACTTCGGCTCAGGTCATGATCTCACAGTTCCTGAGTTGGAGCCCCATGTTGGGCTCTGTGCTGACAGCTCAGAGCCTGGAGTCTGCTTCTGATTTAGTGTCTCCCTCACTCTCTCTCTGCCCCTCCCTTGTTCATGTTCCATCTGTGTCTCTCTCAAAAGTAAACATTAAAATTTTTTTTAATAAATTCGTATCAAGACAGCTAGCATGTGATCGACACACCTCCACGCTGAGAGAAAACTTCAGTTGGCACCCACTTGTTCGACACTGACCTGCATGCAGATTCAAGAGACACGACAAACTCCAATGCAATAACAAAGTCCTGGAAAATCACATTCTTTAGAAACAGCCCCAAACCATGGCATCTCTTCAACCACTGGGATACACTGGGGCCACATCCTCCTTGCAAAATGTCCAAGCCCACAGTGACTTCTGGGTATGCGCTTCTTTAAACAACTATCCCGGCAACAAAACCTATAAATGACCCCGCACAGACCTCCGGAGGGTCTAGGGACTTGTGTGCCCGATGGTGAGACCAACACAGAACTTGATCCCATAACACAGGTCGAAACACCAAAATGTCTATTCACACACTCAGAAAAAATACTCTTGTGCATTAACGTCTTGCGGTTTATAGAAAAATAGAACCTAATTTTCTTTGTCATAACACTGGACATTTTATGGCTACAGACAAAAATGCCTAACAACTGAAACCAGAACCCCCAGCTTCCTTTCCTTGTTATGTTTTGCCTCTTCCTTTGCTCTTTTTTTTTTTTTTTTACTTTTTCTTTGTACATCTACATCAGCTAAGATCATGAACCCCATAAAAACCACAAAACAAATAAAGATTATAAAGCACCCACAATGCTAATTTGGCTCATGCAGAGTGGAAGACTGGATGACATTCTGGGGAAATGAATTTAGCTAGGTCCTCACTCCCATACGTTGAGTCACGGACTGCCCTCAGCCCATTCTTCAGGAAAGGCAGCTTTTATTTTTGAAAATTGTAAATTCAACTATTCCTACCTGGGGAGATTTTGATTTTCATGCCATGCAATGACCAGAATGTTCCAAGAACCAGGAATGAGGTGCGGAGAGAATGGAGAACAGTTAGTTTTCCAAGGTCCTGATCCCATTCCAAATATTGGACAACGTCATCTCCATGAGGACTCCTGAGTACTTGCCCAAGTCCCTGTGCTTTGGCATATGGATGTCAAATAGCACCACAGCATCCAAGGGAGGACACGTCCCTTGCTAAGACAAGGTGACAGAATGCTTTGTGACACCAGAATCTGACGGGATTTGGAAACCCAGTTTGGATTTGAAGATCACCTACAGATTTTCAGGAAATCGTTGTGCCTGCACTTCCTGTGCATTCTTCCCTAGCAGGGTGCCTTCCTCCTCTCCTGGCTGAGCGTCTTCATACAGTGTGACAGAAATGAAGTTGAAACAGAAACAGAGATGCACTTCTCCTGAATCCCCAACTATTTAGCCTCTCTGCTATTTCTAGGAGAAGCAACAGGTGTTTTCATTGGTTTCCCCTCTCTCGTTCCTCGTTGCATGTCTTCCAAGAGCATTTTCTTGACCTTGGCCATCCTTCCATTTGGGCACATCCTTAACCTTGGCCAGCGGTCCACTTGGGCACGTCCTTGACCTTGGCCAGCGGTCCACTTGGGCATGTCCTTGACCTTGGCCATCCATCCATTTGGCCACGTCCTTGACCTTGACCAGCAGTTCACTTGGGCACATCTTTGACCTTGGTCACCTGTCCATTTGGGCATCCTGGACATTCAACATTCAGGCAACCAGGCACAGTGACCTGAGCACCCCTGATGGAAGTCACCCCGTCATATGTGGTAAATAGACATAATCAGGCACTCTTAGCCTTCACTGCAAGAAGACAGTAAGGGTGCTGTTGGGGACTTTCAATTTCAGGCTATATAGAAATGGAGTTTGTGAATCTAAAAATCTGGAATGATGGGAGATTAAGGGTAGACTCCCACCCTATAGTCTAACTGTGTGTCACCATCTAATGACATCTTTTGTGAAGTTCCCCAGAGTCCTTAGGCAGTGGTCCTTGAAGATGGAAGGCGACAGCTAAGAATGAATATGTAATTGAAGCCACCAGTAGGTCGGGAGTTCAGACATCATGAGGCTCCTCCAAGGAGGAGTAGCATCCATAGTCCATGGGACCCTTGAAACCACATCAGAGCCTACCCGTCATTATTCTTGCAAGAGGGAAAGCAAGTGACCTGGGCAGAGTGACCCAGAGATGCATGAACGTGAGCTACGTTCAAAACAGAAGTTACTGACGCCACAGCAAATCCTATGTAATTCAGGGACTCTTGCATATATGGTCCCAAAACACCCAACAGTGCAATTCCAATCCCTATGTCAGTAAGTGAGGCACTGTCTACAGTCACCTATAAATTTTATATCCCATCCAAGAAGCCTCTCAACTACCTGTTGGTACGGGATTGTACCAGAAAAGGAATCAGTTGCCCTGTGTTTCGATTTTAATTCCCTTGGGTGGAGAAAACAATATGGCGGCCCCCCAGCCATCGCTCTTCTCCAAAGGATGATGAGGTGGCCGCGATCGTAAGTAACGACGAACAAATGTTTCTAAACCCTAACATTTCTTCAACCAACCCGTCAAGACTTTGACACACAGCCTTACGAATCCTTACAAAAGGCCCTTGGCGCGCAGATGACCACCTCCCCATTTCACAGACGGAAAACCCAAAACGACAGGGGTGGTTAGTGACTTCCAAATTTACAGCGATTTCCTGAACTATCAGCAGCCTTGCACATGTCTCATGCCAACCAGACTTCTGGTTTGTTTTAGTTTTAAGAAAGCACAGATTTCCAGTTAGTAAGGCACAAAAGAAAGGAAGCTATTGCGAAAACCTTACCGTTTTCTTTGAAGCACAATTTTTTCTTCTGGTAGGCGATAAAGCTAGAAATTGCCCCAGCCACGGCCACCACCACGGCCCCCACGATGCCAGGGACCACCCCAGGGGAGTCAGCTGTGGGAAGAAGCACAAGGCACCGTTACTGGGGACCCCGTGACCACAGGGTGACCGTGGAGGAAACCCCACTCCTGAGCCTTGCCCAACTCCCACCTCCAATCCACGTGCATGACACGAAGGGCCAGCCACACTGCTCCCCAAAACTCCCATCTGGAATTGGAATCTGTTTGACTACGGGCACCATTTTGGATGGGACACCCTGACTCCTCTCCTGCCCTAACTAAGGCCAGTGCTCGGGTCCCAACAGTTCAACGTGGAAACTCTCAGGGGGGGCAACACGGCCGACCGTGCGTGGTGCCCCTCTGGGACCAGTCCGAGGTCATGTGGCATCACCGTCTCCACGCATTTTCTGGAAATCAAAGCCGCTGAACCCCTCTGTATGTTCCGTCTGATTTATTAGGACGGTGTTCCTGTTCATTCCCAGAGTGGGCGTTGGGACATCCATTGTCTGCTGCCTTTGCACATGGGCGTTCCTGCTTCTCGGGATTTCAGACTCAGCGGGGACTCGTCCCCCTCGGCTCTGCTGGTTGTCAGTCCTTTGCACTGGGACTGAACCACCCCAACGCCTCTCCTGAGCCCCCGGCTTGCAGAAGGCAGCCTCCCCAGTCATGTGGGGCGATTCCTTAGAATCAATCTCTTCCTGTGTATCTGTACCCGTATCTGTAGATAGATGGATCCCAACGGTTCTGTTCCTCTAAGGAACCCGGGGCAAGACCGCTGGCATTCCTTCTTAGGGCACTCTGGGAAAACGAACTTAAAATGCAGGTCACGTCGGCACCCCTGGGCTGCGTCCCCGAAGGGCGGTCAGCCAGCTCTTCAGCTGAGCGCTTGGGGCGTGTGTGGCTCGGACCAACCACCAGCTTCGGTGCCCCGTGTGCCGGCATCTTTAGAACGACACAGCCAGCACGACAGGTGTGGTCTTGAGCAGCCCGTTCTGCTGTCTCTCAACAGCGTGTGTGAGAAACTCCAGGCATCAGAAACCAGGGATACCTACCCTGCTCCTCCCCATCAGGCCTTGGGCCTCCACCGCCGGTGCCATCGCCACCGCCCCCTGCAACGGAGAAACAGGCTGGCAGATGAGTTGTGTCAGGCAGATTTTTGGTAAAGACAAACTCCCACTGAGGATCAACTCCCGGGACCTCGAGCTGCGAAGGGAACTTGGGAATGACCTTGCAGAGACAAGGCCGGGCACACCTGTCCTTTCCCGTTGTTGAGCGGGGACGTCCCCACTTGGCTAAAGGGAACTTCGGGCTTGCCCCCATGCACCTGACTGAGACCACCGCTCCCATGGTGGACTCCAGGAGACCTAGTGAGTCCTGGCTGCCTCAGGCCTCTGGCCCCTCTCGCTGGGCTCAGCAAGGATCCCAGCCAGGGCCTCGGAGCCCACCTGAGACCCAGCCCCTGGCTACGAGGAGATCGAAGGCACATCCCTGTTGACTCCCGGATACGTACAGGGGACCCTTGAACAACGAAAGGGGATTAGCAGCGTCTGCTCCCTGTGTGGTTGAAAATCCGTGTACGTGGGGCTCCTGGGGGGCTCAGTCGGTTAAGCATCTGACTCTCGATGGCAGCTCAAGTCATGATCTCATGAGACTGAGTCCTGAGTTGGGCTCTGTGCTGACGGCATGGAGCCTGCTTGGGATTCTCTCTCTCTCTCCCTCTCTTTCTGCCCCTCCCCTGTTCAAACCCCTGCCCCCGTCTCTCTCTGTCTCAAAATGGGTGGAAAACTAAAGAAAGAAAGAAAGAAAGAAAGAAAGAAAGAAAGAAAGAAAGAGAAAGAAGGAAAGAAAGAAAGAAAGAAAGAAGGAAAGAAAGAAAGAAAGGAAGAAAGAAAGAAAGGAAGGAAGAAAGGAAGAAAGAGAAAGAAAGAAAGAAAGAAAGAAAGAAAGAAAGAGAGGAAGAAAGAAAGAAAGAAAGGAAGGAAGGAAGGAAGGAAGAGGAAGAAAGAAAGAAAGAAGGAAAAAAGAAGGAAAGAAAGGAAGAAAGGAAGAAAGAGAAAGAAGGAAAGAAAGAAAGAAACAAAGAAAGAAAGAAAGAAAGAAACAAAGAAACAAAGAAAGGAAGAAAGAAGGAAAGAAAGGAAGGAAGGAAGGAAGAAGGAAAGAAAGAAAGAAAGGACGAAAGAAAGAGAAAGAAAAAGAAGGAAAGAAAGAAACAAAGAAAGGAAGAAAGAAAGAAAGGAAGAAAGAAAGAAGGAAAGAAAAAATTGGTGTACAATTTTCGATTTCCCAAAAACTTAACTACGAATACCCTACTGTTGACAGGAAGGTTTACCGAACACATAAACAGTCGACACGGTATTCTTAGAATAAAGGGAGCAAGGGAAAACAAAATGTAATTAAGAAAGTCGTAAGAAAGAAAATGCATTTGCAGGACCGTGCCGTATTTACTGAAATAAGGGCACGTGTAAGTGGACCCGTGGAGACAAACCCGTGTTGTTCAACGGTCAACTATAAGTATATGTTAAGACAAAGTACGTGTAAATTCATATGTAAATATACGTAAATATAACGTAAATGTAACCAACATGTAAATACACATAAATGTAAGGTAAATGATAACAAACACATATAAATATATTCTACTTACTATAAACACATATATTACTATACTTACTTTATATGAACATTTTTACTCACTTATGTAATATGTAGTATATTTAAGGACTGTTTTGGACCCTATTCCAACCTAAGATTTTAAAGCAAGAGGTAGAGGGGCCCCTGGGTGGCTCAGTCGGTTAAGCATCCGACTTCGGCTCAGGTCACCATCTTACGGTTTGTGAGTCAGAGGCCCGCGTCAGGTGAGCGCGAGCCCGGCTTCGGGATTCACTCTCTGCCCCCTGTGAGATTCTCTGTGTCTCTGCCTCTCTGCCCCTCGCTCACTCACGCTGTCTCTCTCAAAACAAGAAAAAGTGGGGCGCCTGGGTGGCTCAGACCTTACTTCATCCGCAGCACCAAATAGTCACCGACAAAACAGGTGATTGGTGCATCCAGGAAACGTCAAGAAGGGCCTGTCTGGCCGGCTTCCAGCCCGTGCATACGGCGGGTAGCTGCCTGCGGTCAACACAGCTCCTGGGACCAGCCCCCGTGGAGCACGTCTTACGGTCCACAGCCTTGATGCATCTGCATCACTGAGCGCTAAGAGCCTAGACCCCACCGTGATTCTGCACAACAGGTGGGTGACAGGGAGGAAAGAGAAGAAGTCATCGTTCTACCTGCATCTGAGGCTCCATCGAGGAGATCGGAATCTGAGAAGCCACCTAGGAGAGAAAAACACAAGTGTTATCTGCTATCCTGGGACTGTCAGGAGGGTCTCGATGTCTCGGAACAAAAGAAAACACCATCAGGATCAAAAGCAGAGCGGGGACAGGCGCAATCCAACAGGGAGTATACTTTCTGGAAGAAATGTCTCCAGTATGCAATGACAATTTAATTCCCAATTCTATTTTAAGCTCCTGAAGTTAGCCTCACCAAAAACTCTGCTACAGAGCCTGAAAAAGACTCCAAAAAAACAAAAAACAGAAAAAAGAAAACATATAGCAATCTTTTGGATGAATATACATGAAATGATCCCAAAGGAACCTCAGTAATAGCCCTACCTGTTCACTCCCCCCATTACTGGTGACACATTTTGTTCACGTCTCGACTCTGGACTTGGCCACGAGACTCAGAGGTTAAGTTGTCAAAATGGAAGCCAAGCCAGTAGTTTAAAGTAGCCTCCGTTGGGCCGGGTGGTCTTGCCCATTGAGAGGGGCTCACCGAAGCTCGTGGCACAGTGACCTCAGTCATCCAGACAAGCCAACCCCAGAGGACCCACCCACTGACCACAGACACAGGACAGCCACGCCCGGATCAGCCAAGCCCCGCCCAGACTCAAGCCCCGCCCAGCCAAGCCCCGCCCAGACTCACGAGACAGAACGATTAAAAAAATTTTCGGCCACATTGGGTTTGGGGATCCTTTGTTAAGGGTCAATAGCTAGCTGATACACATCAAATTTAATGCATCAGTTTCACGAAACCTATCATGATGAAATACGGGTCATTCCACAAAGCCACATACTTTGTAGGAGGACATCCTTCAGCGTACGACGTGAGACTCACGGGTTAAAAGAAAAAAAAATATATATGACCACATGCATTGACAAGCACATGGCCCTGATAAAACTGAATATGTCCTGGGCTTTCTACCCAAGGCAAAATGATTCCAATACAAGAGAAAGGAAAGAGAAAATATAAGTATAAAAACATAAATATATACACGCGATCAAGAAACCATTTGCCAGTAATATGATAGTCTTTTCATAAAAGCTAAAAAACAAAGGCAAAATTATTAACAGGTAATAGGATTCTTCATTAAGTGGCTAGTGAGGAGCGATGTACAAAATTCATTTCTGGGTTACAGAAATGAGCCCCAAAATAGCGGAGATTAAATGTGTCCACAGAGGGGCACCTGGGGGGCTCAGTCGGTTGAGCATGTGACTCGGGCTCAGGTCATGATCTCATGGTCCATGAGTGCGAGCCCTGCATTGGGCTCTGTGCTGACCGCTCGGAGCCCGGAGCCAGCTTCGGATTCTGTGTTCCCCTCTCTCTCTCTCTGCCCCTCCCCTGCTCACACTGTCTCAAAAATAAATAAACATTAAGAAAAAGCAAACATCTTTTCGAAAGCTGCTTTCCACTCCTGGAAACCCCACAGGACTTTGCCCCGCGGAGCCCACGTGGTGCCCAGGCCACCGTGAAATGAGTGCCTCTCTGTAAGGGAGCCCACTATCCTCTGAGAAACGCCCAGCGGCCCTGAAGGGGAGGGAGTCTTACCGGAAGATCCAGGCTGCTTGGGGTCTGGGTTAGGCTTCGGTTTGGGTGGTTTAGGCGGTACTGGGTCGTCTGTTTGTAAAAGATAAGCGTTGCATTTATGAGCACTTTGCAGTCAGCAAACACACACACACACACACACACACACACACACACACACACGAAAAAAAAGAAAACCAAGGAAAAGGCATCAGTTCACCTCCGCCTGGTTTCCCAAACAGCTACGAATTGGAGTGTGCCCTTTCTCAGGGTGGGGACCCCGGGACACAGTCCCCTGCCCATTTCTTTCCCAGTGTCAGTACTCACCCTCAAGAGAACTGGGCCCTTCCCACGCTTCTGTAAGTTTCCGACAGAAACCGAAGCAGATGTCTGGACCGGCTGCGGAATTCGCAGGACCCAGCCCAATGGAAAACGCGGGGCCCACGGTTCAAACTGGACTGAGCATTTCAATATGGCGGCCACAAGCCAGGCTGGGCTCTTGGTGAGTGTGTGCACGGGTCACATGCCTGAGCTCACACCGTCACCCCAAAGACGGTGAGCCCCGTTGAAGAATAAACGCAGGTCCACACAGGGGCAAACCACACACCCAACAGCAATGGCCAACAAGGACAGGCCGTCACCTGCGTTTTGGGGGGTGACAGCCATCGCTTGCTTCCAAGAGACGACGCTCGTGGGAATGATACTCATGCGGCGATCGGAAGGACCGTCAGCCACACGGGAGACTTCCGAAAACCATACTTACGGCTTCTTCCCCCGCCGAGGGCGTCTTCCAAGTTCAAGTCCGAACTGTCTGCAAGGGAAACGTGTCATCAGCCCCGAGGCTCCGGGGAGGAATTCAGACCCCTAAACAGACCCCTAAACAGAGAAGACCCTGCTTTCCCAGCTCCCTAAACGCTTTTCCTGGCCCCAGTCTCACCAAGGTCAGAACGTCAGAGCCGCATTCCTGACCCATCACATGAAAAGAGCCACGGGCGAACCCAAGTCCCCCAAGAGTGGCCACAGCCTCGGGGGAGGCAAGGCTCGGAGCGCTGGGGACAGACATGTGACACCGTGTGTGGGCGGCCGTGCACCTGCGATGGGCGTCTCCGGGCCCAGACGTGCGGGACCACCCGACGGGAGCCTCCCTGATGACCCAGGTGGCCTGCGTGTTCCGAACCCTTTCCGAGCTGCAGCTACGTCTAGGGGTTGCAACGCTCTCTGGTCCCACACCCTTTGGCAGCTGGTAACCCACAAGGACGTCAGCCCTGGTTTCTGCAGAGAAACCACGGGGCCCACGGGGTTCACCAGCAGCTCTGGGGGCCAACGGGGGCGGGGGGGGGGACGGCGGGGATCTGTCCCGTGCCCGCCAGGGACGTCCGCCTCTTACCTGTGCCGGGCTTCTTGGGAGGCGCTGTGGGTTTCTTGTTACTGTCTAAAGAGAAAAGACAGTCTGTGAGCGAGACTGCTCGGGAACTCTGAGCCCGCTGAGGACCCGCCATTAACAGGTGCCGAGCAAGGTTTTCACTGAGACCAAGAGCATGTATACGGTGTATACGAAGGCATTGACCCCCGTACAGGCTGTGTTATACTTAACTACGTGCGGGTAAAACTCACTGTCCTGTGTGAGCCTAAATTTTAACATTACCTCCCACTTGTCACAGCTACGAAATTTTAAGAGCACTCACCGTCGAGGGCATCCGACAAATCGAAATCCTGGCCTACGAGGCAAAAAAGAAAAAAAAAAAGTCTGATTACGTATAAGAAACGTACAAACGTGAAAATTAACGAAATACACAGAAAGGGGCTGATGGGTTTTGTGAGGTTGCCGGCGTGTGGCAGCTTTAAAATTTTTTTTTAACGTTTACTTATTTTTTTTAATTTTTTTTTTAATGTTTTATTTATTTTTGAGACGGGGAGAGACAGAGCATGAACAGGGGAGGGTCAGAGAGAGGGAGACACAGAATCCGAGGCAGGTTCCAGGCTCCGAGCCGTCAGCACAGAGCCCGACGTGGGGCGCGAACTCACGGACCGCGAGATCATGACCTGAGCCCAAGTCGGACGCTTAACCGGCTGAGCCACCCAGGCGCCCCTGGCAGCTTTTTAGAACATAGGACGAGCTGGGGCTTCTCATCTGGCCCCCATGTCCACGTTCACATCCCGAAAAGTAAGATGTCGGGGGATGTTCGAAACGGCAATGATCTTAAAACGTAGCTGCAGTTACGAGAGTCAGAAAACGTGCTGATTTGGTCCGAGCCTGATTCATGAACAGCAGACCCCTTGCATTAAATGAGTAACGAGTTCCCACATGATGGAAAACACACAGAGGGAAAACTCGCGCCTCATGTGACCCACGTCTGTGACCACACAGCCGAACTATGCTTCCTGCAGAATCAGCAGACAACCCACAAAACACACACAAAAATATTGCTTAAGCTCCCGGGTCCCCGAGAAGGGGGGAAAGTGCCCTGATGTGCCTTGTTCTTTGATCCCGTTGCTACCGCGTTTATTGAAACCATTTTAGTGCTGTTGTTCAGAAGCCGTTTCTGATGGGCTGCAGGAGAGGAAAGGGGACGAGCCTTGGAGAAGCCTGATCGGGCTGTCCGGTCAGCTGTAAGGCCAGTGACGGTACCTGTGAGGTCAGAATGTTAAGGGGCACCAGCCCCAGCTCAGGAAGTGCTAGACATTTCAGGCTGCACGAACATCCCCGGGAGCCAGGTCAGGGTGGGGAGGTGTTCGCTTCTATGCGACGTGTGACCCAGGCTGGGGTCTGTGATTGTCCCCTCTGTCGTGTGTGTGTGTGTGTATGTGTGTGTGTATGTGTGTGCGCACATGTGCAGGCGTGTGTAGGTGTGGTTTGTGTGTGTGCATGTGTACATGCACGTGCATGGTCTGTGTGCATATGTGTGGATATATACTGTACGTGGTCTGTGCACTTGTGTGTGGATATATACACACGTGTGCATAGTCTGTGTGAGTGCATACGTGTGTATGCATGTGCACATGTGCGTGCATGGTCTGTGTGCATATGTGTGGATATATACACACATGCACATGGTCTCTGCGTGTGCATGTGTGTACATGTGTACACGTGTGCACGGCCTCTGTGTACGTGCATGTGTGTGCCTATATACACATGTGTGCATGGTCTGTGTGCGCATGTGTGGATATATACAGACGTGTGCATATGTGTGTATACATGTGTACATGCGTGTGCATATATATGTCTGCATGGTCTCTGTGTGCATGTGTGGATATATCCACACGTGTGCATGGTCTGTGGGCGTGCATATGTGTGTATGCGTGTGTACATGCGCATGCATGGTCTGTGTGCATATGTGTGGATATATACATGTGCATGGTCTGTGTGTGCATGTGTGTGTGGATATATACACATGTGCACATGGTCTCTGCGTGTGCATGTATACACGTGTGCACAGCCTCTGTGTGCATGCATGTGTGTGTGCCTACATACACATGTGTGCATGGTCTGTGTGCACATGTGTGGATATATACAGATGTGTGCACAGTCTGTGTGCATGCACATGTGTGTATGCATGTGTACATGCGTGTGCATGCTCTGTGTGCACATGTGTGCATATATACATGTGCATGGTCTGTGTGTGCATGCAGGCTGACTGTAACCATCGACTCAGAACTCACTAATAAAATGCTGCCTCCTCTCCCTGCACAACCTGCTGGGGCAGCTCCTTGAGCTCGTGGGTCCCCTTGGTGCCCCTGCTGCTGACCCCACGTGGCCTCCACACAAACCCTGTAAGAGCAGACGAAGCAGGGGTGGGGGCACCCTGCCAGCCAGCACCCTCCAGCCCCGCACAGCCCCAGGCTGCCCTCTCTGCCGTGGTTCTCCCCCAGAACCCTCTGCAATGCACACCACACAGAAGGTCCCCATACTGTCGCCAAAACAAAGTCTGGAGCCCGCTGCTCCCAGGACCCCAAGGTCAGCCAAGGGCAGGTCTCACGGCACACGGGCAAAGGAACGATGCCCCTTCCCACCCTGCTCCCCACCCCCCTTGTGCACGCAGAACCCCCTCGAACCCCAGAGCAAGAGCTTGGCTGCCAGCTGTTGCACGATTGTGCAGATGTGTGCAAAAGTCACGCACACACATCGAGATCCGCTGAAACCCCCACAGGAACCGGCAAGAAATGCAATGATTCAACAGCCAGCACTCGACGGCCAGGAACACCGCCCAGTGTATTTCCAGCCTGACTTAATCTATCCGTCTACACAGACCCCGCCGTGCTGCCTGCTCCCCAGACTGCTTCCCGGGGCCGACGGAGCCGGAGGAAACAGCAGCACGTGGGGCCGCCAGGCCCGACCACGTGGAAGGGAGCCTGGGCCCCGGGGCCCGCACTCGGGCACAGAGTCCCCCGTCCAGGAGGAAGCCGGCCGCTGTGAACAAAGCCTGTGCCTCCCCAGACGCCCAACACCCCTCACGGCTGCAGATGTTCGGGGGACCCAGGGTGACTCACACGGGGCGAGGCCACGCCTGGCAGGACACATGCATGAGTCACCCCCACGGCACCTCCCTCCTGCAGCCCCTCCCGACTCACATCGGTGTCACATGGGGACACAAGCCCAGCCACACGCAGTCCCCGAGCCGCCCCCCGCCCCCGGGCAGGTGGAATATGGAGTAAGTTATACACATACGTTTGGAATAAGTTTTATACATATGTACATATACGTAGAACATAGGATTCTATGTAGAACTTAAATTATAGACATATACGTGGAAAACGTTATACATATTTACATACGCATACGATATAGAATTATATATAGCATATAGATTTACAGACATATATTTGAAATAAGTTATTGGGGCACCTGTGTGGCTCAGTCAGTTAAGCGTCTGACTTCGGCTCAGGTCATGATCTCACGGTCCGTGAGTTTGAGCCCCGCATCGGGCTCTGTGCTGACAGCTCAGAGGCTGGAGCCTGTTTCAGATTCTGTGTCTCTCTCTCTCTCTGCCCCTCCCCTGTTCATGCTCTGTCTCTCTCTGTCTCAAAAATAAATAAATGTTAATAAAAAATAAAAAAAAAAAAAAGAAATAAGTTATGTATATTCACATGTATACAGAATATAAAATTGTATATAGAACATGGAATGAGTCATATACCTATGTGTGGAATAACTCCTATATATTCACATGTATATAGAATAAAAAATTCTATGTAGAACATGGCTTCTATATAGAACATAGATTATAGACATATATTTGTAAATATACACCTACATGTATAGAAAACAAGATTGTATGTGGAATGCGAAATAGATTATAGACATATTTAGACTAAATTGTATATGCTCACGTATATATGAATATGGAATTACACGTAGAATCTGGAAGAAATAATATACATATTTGGAAAAAATTCGCTATATTCACATATATAAAATATAGAATTATATATGGAATATGGAATAAATTATAGACATAATTTGGAATAAATTTTATAGGTATATTTACATGGAAATACATATATCCTATTATATTCTAACTATATCTAATATGTAACGATTCTATATACGTAATACATATTCTAAATATATCTGTTCTATATTCATATATATTTCTATATAGAATATAGAATTCCGTATACAATATGTAATGAATTATAGATATTAATTTAGAATAAATTGCATTTATATTTACATAAAGCAATATATATAAATATACTTACAATAATAAATGACAACAATTGCAAATTATATAGGTTATACACAGACCTTATAAATCCTATAGACAAATTATATCTAAACTAGAAGTCACTTACACAAAGAAAATTACAATAGGAATGAAAGATATTTATAATGTATTATAGAAACTGCAAATTATCTGATTTATAATTATACAGAGAAGTTATAAATCATATAAGCAAATATATAGGATTAATTAAAAAAATGTTTTGTAGCATTTATTTATTGAGACACGGAGAGACAGAGCATGAACGGGGGAGGGTCAGAGAGAGAGGGAGACACAGAATGGGAAGCAGGCTCCAGGCTCCGAGCTGTCAGCACAGAGCCCGACGCGGGGCTCGAACCCACCAACCCTAAGATCGTGACCTGAGCCGAAGTCGGGCGCTCAACTGAGTGAGCCACCCAGGCGCCCCACAAAAGTATAGAATTAGAACAGAAAGCAAGTCGGGAAAGCAAGCCTCACATCCTCTGTCCCACCCCTTTCTCTCTGCCCCTCCCCTGCTCACACGCACACACACTCTCTCTCTCTGCAAAATAAATAAGCATTAAAAAAACACGTAAATCACACGCGGCTTGCTGGCCCTGCTGGCCTGGACCCTCCACTCTCTCCCCGCTGTGGCTGCTTCCAGACCATCTCCACCGCCCCCTCTCCCCGGAGGGGGAGGCATGGCTCCCCACAGGGCGAGCTCCTATCTGACTCCCAGCCCCCAAGGGTGCTCCCTCCCACTGCTCCCTGCACCCCACCCCCCGCACCTGGACTGGCCCCAAATGACCCCTTAGACGAGCGCAGACATTATCAGCTCACGGAGCCGTCTGCGGCTCCAGAAACTGGCCCGAGGTCCCAAAACAGACTGGACGTTTCTGCCTATTAATTACATGATTCATGCAGGTTACATGGTACGAAGTGTGGGGAACGCTGAATGAGTGGGTACTCGCCCCATCGTTGCTCCTAGGGGATTTGCGCGGTTACCTTCTCCCGCCTTGGGTCATGTGTCCACCAGAGCATCCATCCGCGACCCTGTCGTGCATTACCTCGAGAACTCCTATTCGTACCTCAAAGCCCCGAGAAAATGCTGCCTCCTCTAGGAAGCCCTCTGTCACTCCCCCTGGGTGTAGACTGACGCATTTCCTCGCGAATTCTCAACTCGGGCTGCGGGTGATTTCCTAAGCACGGACGCTCAGGCCATGCTCCAGGCCAATCAGATCAGAGACTCTGTGAGCCGGGACCCAGGCGCCGGTGTCTGAAAGCCCACCGGCATCGCAGGCTTTTAATTCCTTGAGATGCCTTGTCCCTCGCCTCTGATGCCTTGGTCCAGACTCTGCCAACAGCCCGTGTCCCTCCAGCTGGGTCTGCATGCCGCCCGTCACCGAGGGGATCTTGCACAGCCAAGTGCGAATGTGCACCTGTCTCCTTGCAACCGTCCAGGTGAGTTTCACACACACGTCCTGGCAACCGAGGCCGCCCGTCACGTACCCCTGGGGTTCCCCAGCCAGAAATAAGCTGTGTCCCTGCAGCATTCTGTCTCCCCAGCCCGCACACAAGCTACCTGAGACCTCCCCACGGCCCCACCGGCTCCCATACCTTCGTTTGCTGTTTTCAAGCCACTGCCCCAGCCTGAAAAGCCCTCTCCCCCCTTCAGGCTTCTGTTGCTATGATGGTCTATGCAGGGCGCCCAGGGTGGTCTCCACCTGCGAGGAGCTCTCTCTGGCCTCTCTGGGGGACACTGGTCCCTGCTCCCCTCAGGACACCGCACCAGAAGGGGTACCTTCCCTGCCACTCGCCAGGCAGAGAACAGACGATGGGGACCAGGTATTTCTTCTGCAGGCGCCCGAGCCAACAGTGTGGAGAGAATACAGATGCCACTTGACATTCGATCTGTGCTGACGGAAGGCAAGCGGGAGAGCCAGTGGCTGGCTGTGTGGGTAAGCGGACACATGGATGGGTGAGTGGGCTTCTGGGTAGATGGGTGAGTGGATGGATGTGTCAGACAAATACATAAAGGTAGGTGGATGGATGGGTAGACGAGTGGATGGGTGGGTATTTTGATGAATGGATGGCCAGGCACATAGCTGGACAGACAGATGGGTGTATGGATGGATGGATGGATGGATGGATGGATGGATGGATGCACAGATGGATAGGTATGTGGGTAGGTGCGTGGATAAACAGGTAGGTGGCTGGCTGGCTGGCTGGCTGGCTGGCTGGATGGATAAGTGGGTGGATGGATGGATGGATGGAGGGGAGGGATGAATATAGGGGAAGGATGGATGGATGCATGGATGGTTGGTTGAATGGGTGGGTGGATGGAGGGGAGGGATGGATGGATGGATGGATGGATAGATGGATGGATGGATGGATTGATGGATGGATGGATGGATGGTTGAATGGATGGGTGGCTGGGTGGATGGAAAGATGGGTGGGTGGGTGGATGGATGGATGGATGGATGGATGGATGGTTGAATGGATGGGTGGCTGGGTGGATGGAAGGATGGGTGGGTGGGTGGGTGGATGGATGGATGGATGGATGGAGGGGAGGGATGAATATAGGGGAAGGATGGATGGATGCATGGATGGTTGAATGGGTGGATGGAGGGGAGGGATGGATGGATGGATGGATGGATGATGGATGGATGGATGGTTGAATGGATGGGTGGCTTGGTGGATGGAAGGATGGGTGGGTGGGTGGGTGGATGGATGGATGGATGGAGGGGAGGGATGAATATAGGGGAAGGATGGATGGATGCATGGATGGTTGGTTGAATGGGTGGATGGATGGAGGGGAGGGATGGGTGGCTGGGTGGATGGAAAGATGGGTGGGTGGGTGGGTGGATGGATGGATGGATGGATGGATGGATGGACAGGTGGACAGGTGGATGGATGGATGGGAGAAGAGTTAGACAGATGGATGGATGGATGGATGGATGGATGGATGGATGGATGGATAAATGGGTGGGCTGCTGGACAGATGGATGGATACATGAATATGTAGATGAAAGAAATGATGGACGGATGGATGGATGTATGGGTGGTTGGATGGATGGATGGGTGAGTGGGTGGGTGGATAAGTGGATGGATGATGGATGGACAGGTGTATGGGCAGATAAGTGGATGGGTGAATGGATAGGTGGATGGTTGGATGGGTAGATGGATGGATGGATGGTTAGATGGGTGGATGAGTGAGTGGATGAACTGATGGATGGATGGATGGATGGATGGATGGATGGATGGATGGACGATAGATAGATAGATAGATAGATACATACATACATACATACATACAATGATAGATGGATGGGTGGACAGATTGACAGACAGAATGGATAGAAAGACAGGACGGATGGACAAATAGCTATCTGGGTGGTAGACACATGGCCAAGAGACATAGAGCAGCCTGTCTCCAGGGGCTCCCAGGTGGAGGTGTACACGTCTCCTTGCTCTGAAAGCAGCTGGACTCATCACCGCAAATCGTGAGCATATATCAGCCACCAGGAAAGGAGGGTCACAACACAGGGAGCCGGCCTGGGGCTGGGGAAGGGATCGGGGACAGGAAATACAGACAGGAACACGAGCCTTAGCTGAGCACCCTGTGCCCTGCTGCTGGACAGGAAGCTCCTGTGTGTACCTCTTGGGATGCCAGCACCGCCTTCCCTAAGGTGCCACGCCCGAGCCTCTCTCCAAGTCAGGCGTACGTAGACAACAGCTTCCAAACCAGCTCCCTCTGGTTGCACGCGTGGTATCTCCAGTGCTCTCTGTATCTGGAACCTCTCCTTATTTTCTCCTCGCCGTACGTGTCCTCCTTCACTCCTACCTTTTGTGATATGGCCATTTGCCCAGACTCTCAGATGGCAGAGCCCCCCTTCACTCCTGCCAGCTCCTTCCTCAAATATTGCATCCGTCACCAAATCCTGTTGATTTCATCTTCTGAATCTTTCTCGATTCACGCTCCTTTCTCCATTTCTGCCTTGTTTTTGTTTGTTTGAGACTCATACCCGTCCCCCTAACATTTTTCTCAGACAAATGCAAGAGCCCTTAACTACTCTCTGCCCTGACTCGTGAGGCCCTTTTAGGAGGGCTGGACACTCCTTCTCAGAATACTTCACGTTTTAATGCACAGGAGAAAATACACGCAGGGATGCAGAGGAAGCCAGTTGCATTAAGCCAGTTCTCTGTCCTGATGCCTGAGCGAAGGTTGCACCTGCAGACCGGCTCAGTGACCCTGAGGTTCTCAGAGAACCTCCGAGGTTCTCAAGCCTGGCCCCACAGCGGGGTCCCCTGAGAGTCTGGAGGAATCACTCTTGCCCAGCCCCATCTGTGTAATCTGGTTTATGCTGGATGGCAAGGCCAGAGCCTTGGGGCCACCTGGGCTCAGGTGGTGGAAGCTGCACTGAGATCTCCAGGTGTGGCTGCATAGACCACAGAGGGAGATGCCTTTCTCAGTAACGTGGCTTCACAGGGAAAAACAGGACACTGTCCTATATTTAGAGAAACTTAACTCCCCTGAATCCTGTTGGGAACTTATCCAAGACCAGTCACCGAGGCCTCTCCAACTCCTCATGGATTCTACATTGTGTCCACCCACCCATCCATCCGTCATCCATCTGTTCATCCATCCAACCCATCTATTCTATCTATCTACCTATCTATCCACCTCAACATCCATCCATCCATATATCCTCCCATCCATCATATCTATCTATCTATCTATCTATCTATCTATCTATCTATCTATTTATCATATCTATCTATCTATCTATCTACCTATCTTTCTATCTATCCATCATATCTATCTATCTATCTATCCATCTATCCATCCATATCCATCTATCTATCTATCTATCCATCTGTCCATCCATATCTATCTATCTATCTATCCATTCACCCATCCATCATATCTATCTATCTATCTATCTATCTATCCATCCATATCTATCTATCTATCTATCTATCTATCTATCCATCCATCCATTCACCCATCCATCATATCTATCTATCCATCCATCCATATCCATCTATCTATCTATCTATCTATCTATCTATCTATCTATCTATCCATTCACCCATCCATCATATCTATCTATCTATCCATCCATCTATCCATCCATGCATCCATTCATCCATCCATTATATCTATCTATCTATCTATCTATCTATCTATCCATCCATTCACCCATCCATCATATCTATCTATCTATCTATCTATCTATCTATCTATCCATCCATCCATATCTATCTATCTATCTATCTATCCATTCACCCATCCATCATATCTATCTATCTATCTATCTATCTATCCATCCATATCTATCTATCTATCTATCTATCTATCTATCTATCCATCCATCCATTCACCCATCCATCATATCTATCTATCCATCCATCCATATCCATCTATCTATCTATCTATCCATCCATTCACCCATCCATCATATCTATCTATCTATCTATCTATCTATCTATCCATTCACCCATCCATCATATCTATCTATCTATCTATCTATCTATCCATCCATATCTATCTATCTATCCATATCTATCTATCTATCTATCTATCTATCTATCTATCTATCTATCCATCCTATCTATCTATCCATCCATTCACCCATCCATCATATCTATCTATCTATCTATCTATCTATCTATCCATCCATTCACCCATCCATCATATCTATCTATCTATCTATCTATCCATCCATATCTATCTATCTATCCATATCTATCTATCTATCTATCTATCTATCTATCTATCCATCCATTCACCCATCCATCATATCTATCTATCTATCTATCTATCCATCATATGTATCTATCTATCTATCCATCATATCTATGTATCTATCTATCTATCTATCTATGCATCCATCATCCATGCATTCATCCATCATCATATCTATCCATCTATCATCATCTATCCATTCATCATTATGTATCTACCCATCCATCTATCATCCATGCATTCATACATCATATCTATCTATCCATCAATCCATCCAACCATCGTCATTATCTATTCTATCTATCCATCCATCCATCCATCCATTCACCCATGCATTATACCTATCTATCTATCTACCCATCTATCCATCCATCCAACCATCCATTGTCATGATGTATCTATTCTATCTATCCATCCATCATCCATGCATTCATCCACCATCATATCTGTCCATCATCATCATCTATCCATTCATCATTATGTATCTATCTACCCATCCATCCATCATCCATGCATCCATCCATCATCGTATCTATCTATCCATCCATCCATCCACCCATTGTCATTATCTATCTATCTATCTATCTATCCACTAATTATCAATCTGTGAATCTATCCATCCTTCATGTGAAATGTACCATTTATCATCTACAATCAATCATCAAGCCATCAATCATCAATCCCAAGCTTCAGGTGCTACCTTACTCCAGCCGGCCCATGGGTCCTTAAGTAAGTTCCCAGCAGGAAGGGGCTGGGGCCTCAACTCTCTTGCAGCCCCACTCACTGAGACCCCATGGTCTCCTTCCTTTCCTGCCTTGGATCGTTCCCCTTACCTCCTCCCTTCTTTTGCTGGGGTGCGCTGGGGCCCAGCGTGAGGGGAGCTTGGGGCAAACACCACGGTTTGTGTTCACACTGAGAACAGAACACAGCCCCTCTCTTTAAGAGAAGGCAGGTGACAGCCACAGAAGGAGACCGGCCGTTTCGGGGTTCTTGTAGAATCTACAAAATCAACTTGCCTGCGAGGCCCCGTGTCCCAAAGACAACATAGTCTACTTATTCTCTGTGAGCCAATATCGCGGGTCCACGGTGCATATGTTCTGCTACACAGCCCTTGCCCTTGCCACGGACCAGCCATCCCATCACAGGGATGGGGACCAAACAGAAGAAGCCAGGAATCTCCGGCCTCGTCATCTTGGTCGATGAGTAATGACTTCCCGAGGGGCCGAATGCAGCCGCTCTGGTTCTTGGACTGACTTCCCAGGGAGGGCAGTTCACTGAAGGAATTACAATTATTGTTTTTCGAAAAGTACTCTGAAGGATCCACGAGCACGTTTGCACACGCGCTTCTCGGAAACGAAGGGATCCGATCCCAAACTTCCGAGGCCAGAAAGGAACGTGACTGAGAGGCGTCTGGATCATGCGAGTGCATTTAAACACTTGTGCCTGCCACCCGGGGTCACGAATACGGAAGCCTCAGGCATGCACTTAGCGGGGCTCGTGGAGAACATAGGGACGGTTTATCCTCTGGCGAACTTTCTTCTTTTCCAAGGCCGCCGGCCGCACGGGAAACTCACAGCCCGTCAGCGGGTCCCGAGCTGCCGTTTGAGAAACACACTGGTTTGAGGTCTGACTCGCGGAGCGGGGGGAGGGGAAAGGAAGCATGTGGTTTCCTGTTTAGGGGATTTTAATAATACGTCTAGCGGGGCCACACTAGGGAGTGTGGCAAGGCTGAGTCGCGCCGAGGCGCGGCTGAAACGCACCCGTGCCATCTCCCAAATCTAGTCTAACGACTGGGCAAGCTAAGAGCAAAAGACTCAAGTAAGGGACGTCCTCCGTGTCCAGAGCGGTGGAAGATCCTGTGAACGCGCTGCATCCAAATGGGAACCGGGCTCAGTCTCCGTTCACCCGCGACGCGCACGCGGGAAACACCCGGAGGGGCTGGTGCATCAGCCAACGCGCCCAAGCCATATGGCGGCACGGGGACACCAACGGTCGACCCGCCTTCAGCGCGCGGCCCTCGGGGGGCGCTATGACCCGGCCCGCACGGCGGGGGTGGGGGGGGGGCTGGTGTGTGGGTCAGGGCTGATGTCAATGGAAAAGAGTCCCCCGGTGGAAACGGGGAACCATATGAGGGAACCGTTCTCCTTGACTCCAGAATCTGGTTCTTTCTCAAGCGCAAGGAAATGCGGGTCTAAACGAGCCGCTCACGTGCACAGTGGGCGGTCTCAGCGGAGCCACGGGCAAGTGGTGGTTTTCTGTGTCGGCCACGTGGGCGGATTGCTCGTGGAGCACACATGCGTGCGCACACATGCATGCACACGTGCACACACACATGCGTGCGCTCGTACACACGCCTGTGCGCACACACACGCTCACCCGCGCACACACAAGCGTGCACGTACACACACGTGCACTCGGACACACGCCTGCACACACACACGCTCACCCGTGCACACACAAGCGTGCACGTACACACGCGCGCACTCGGACACACACGCCTGCACACACATGCGTACACACACACGCTCACCCGCGCCCACACACAAGCGTGCACATACACACGCGTGCACTCAGACACATGCCTGCGCACACACACACGCTCACCCGTGCACACACAAGCGTGCACGTACACATGCGTGCACTCGGACACACTCCTGCACACACATGTACGCACACATGCACACACAAGCATGCACATACACACGCGCGCACTCGGACACACACGCCTGCACACACACGCTCACCCGTGCACACACAAGCGTGCACATACACACGCGTGCACTCACACACCCGCCTGCACACACACGTATGCACGCATGCACACACAAGCATGCACATACACACGCGCGCATTCGGACACACGCCTACACACAACACGCTCACCTGCGCACACACAAGCGTGCACATACACGTGTGCACTCTCAACATTCATGCATATGTGCACAGATGTGCATCCACACAATGTGTGTGCACACACGCACAAGCACTCACACATGCACATATGTACAAACACACATGCAGCATGTGCACACGTACCAACACACTCGTGCATACACAAACACGTGTGCGTGCACACAGGTGTGCACATGCCTGCATACACACACATCCAAACATGCGCACATGCACAGATGCACACAATACATGCATACACACATGCACATGCACACACGTACACAACGCACATAATGCATGCATACATACACGCACGCTCACACACGTGCACACACAATACATGCATACATGCACGCACACACGTGCACACAGAGTACATACACGCATGCACACACGTACACGTGCACACACAGTACGCACATACATGCACGCACACACACACTCACACACAGTGCATGCATACACACACGCGCACACACGTACACATGCACACACAATACATGCATACGTGCACCGCACGCACACACACGCAGGCACGGTGTTTTGGTCACAAGCTTGCTGCATAACCACACTGCTCTCTGGCCCCTCACAACCCCACAACAACACCCCTCCTGTCCCTTTGCATTTCTCCGGACGAGTAACACCTGCAGGAAAGACTTGTTTCCGCAGGTTCCCTGGGGATTAAAGTGCCTGCTGGCCCTTGTCAAGCCTGTGTCATTCTGGGGTTTCGCAAAAGCCCCTCTGTATGTGGAATGTGTTTCCCACACTCCCCCCCTGCCCCCGCCGCCCCCGAAAGGACTTCTGGAGCCCCATAAACACACACTCTGTTGTCAACCCCAGAACTGGGTCAGGACGGCCCTGAAGGATCTCTGATTCACGTGGGACAGGCGCCCAGATGTCAGAACAAAGCACAGGAGGACCCAGGGAGGCGGCCTGCGCCCCGTGTGTCTGTCCGACCCCGCCCCCCCCACGCCCCCTGTAAAACGCTCGTCCGCTTCGTGAGCATCGGGATGATTCCACGCAGACCCAAAAAGCTGAGGAATTTTGAGCCTCCAAACGCCCGTCCGCGTAAGTCACAAAGCACCTAGGACTCTTTTCCCCCTACAGGAAGCCACGTGAACTGGAAACTCTCCCCGGGAGGAAACACCAGGATCCCCACGTGGGTGCGAACCAGAGGCCCCCCCACCCCCACAGATCCCGCCCGACATCCCGCCCGGACTCCTGGATGCGGGCTTGGTTAAAACAGTGCGTGAGCCACATTCTTTACTAAATGAGAGCAGGCAGCCAACAGAGAATCCGGATGAAGATAAAAAAAAAAAATCCACAAAAACTGTTTTCCTATCTCGAGATGCACACACACACACACACACACACACACACACAGAAAGTGTTAGCAGCATCGACTGAAGACTGAAAAAAACAAAAGCCGCAGGGCAGAGGTCAGTGAAGGGCAGTTAAGTTTTATCAGAGCCCAAAGGGCAGGCGGTCAAACAGGCGGGATCGTCAGGGCCCTGTCTTCTGGCAAGAAAGGCAGAGACGAGACGAGAGCCACCAGGAAGGTGCACAAAAAAAGCCGACGGCTCACTTTTGACACTCTCCCTGGGATGGGGCTTCCTGGGCACTGTAGGTTGAAGCCAAGGGTCTGTGGTCTCCACCCACCACACACCAGGGGCCCCCCTCCCCCTCATGGTGAAATCCCTGCTCTGGGAGAGTCGAAACTGCCTCTTGTTTCCTTCCGAGGGTCTCCACTCCAGCGGGAATTTCAGAAGAAACCCAGGAACCCGGGATCCCGGGTCCCAAGGCCTCTGAAACCGGCCCTGTACTATTAAAAACAAAGGTCCCTCCCCAGGCTCAAGGGGCTTTTGCAGCCAGCGTGGAGCCCAAGCCAGACACATATTTCTGTAGCAAAGTGTCTTCTGACCTTCACCAACTCCAAAGCGCTTCCGCGTTCAAAACCCATTGGTGTGTTTGGAGCAGCACAGCCCTGCCCTCAACCCCACCGGTAAGGAGGTGGCCGGAAGGACCCGGGTAAGACCATGGACGGACGGGACGCATACTACAGCCCCATTCTTTCTCTGCTCTTTTGGGGCAAGGCTGGCTCCCATCGCCTCCCCCACCACGGGGTCACCAGTAATTTTCTTTTCTTATTTTTTTTAACGTTTATTTGTTTTTGAGACAGAGACAGAGAGAGAGAGACAGAGAGAAACAGTGTGAGCGGGGGAGGGGCAGACAGAGAGGGAGACACAGAATCCGAGGCAGGTTCCAAGTACTGAGCTGTGAGCACGGGGCCCACGCGGGGCTCGAACCCACAAACCGCGACATGACCTGAGCCACTGAGGTGCCAGAGATTTTAGTAAAATCATCACCAATCTTGGAGTTTCCCAGCACAATCTACGGAAACCAGGTGACTCCGGGCTAACCAGGCTATGGTTTTTTCTTTAAAAAAAAAAAAAAAAAAAAAAAAAAATCACAAAATGACTAGTTTGGGGCCCCAAGAATCTAAGGCTGCCCCCCACCCAGACCCAGAACCCCAGAGCGGTGAGCAAACACCATGGCTACTCCAGACTTTCCCCCTCACCCCACGCAGGTCTTGGACTCTGGGACCGTCCCCTTTTCTTGCAGCCCTGTGTCCTGTGGGCCTGTTTTCATGTTCCTCCAACCCCAGCGGATGGCACATCCTAGAGCCACCAAAGGCACTTCTCCATTTCCCGCACACAGGAAGAGCTCCGTGGGCCAGACGCCAGTCAGCAACCCCCCCCCCCCCCACCCCGGAACCCCGGGAAAGTTCCTTGGAACAGGAGCCATGCAATTGAACAGCAGAAATACAACCACCCGGGGAGACACAAGCAGCAGCCAGGGGCAGATGAAGAAACGCATTTCTTTAAGGAAGAAGGAGGCACAACTTGGCAACGCATGCCAGGCCCTCCCCAGCAGGCTGTAAAGTGTTCCAACACATCCCCCACAGACCAGAATTCATCTTCCGTAAAGCCAGCGCAGGGCGGGCATGAAGCCCGTTTCAAAAGCGCAAACGTTCCCCACGTCGCAGATCTTTCCTGAACCAAGCAGGAGGCCAAGGACGCAAAACATAACCCCACGCCCCCGCCCCCGCGCGGAGCCAGGCGTCACTAACACAAGGAACCTTCCCAGCACAATCCAGACCTCGTGTCGCGATCCCTGTTCCCAAAATGTGTCCTCCTCTCATCATCAGACCTGTGCTGACAAGACTCTGCCCCGCCTGGCTGTGTCCTAAAAATCTAGCCATATTAACAGGAGGAAAAAAAAAAAAAATCATAATAATCGTCCAGCGGTGGGGGGGGGGGGGCTTTAAAAACGCCACGTCCAGCAAAATCCAGCTCTCCTTTGGAAAGGAGAGAGAGAGACAGAGAGAAACATGATCCCAGATGCCGCTTGCAAAGGCGAACGCCCCGAAAACACAGGCAAAGGAGCAGAAACACGCCGGGCCGGCGCGCAAAGCGAGGGTGGTGGGGTCACGGCCCCTTTCCGTCTCCTGGTGTCCTCACACTTTCCCCGCGTTTTCCGAATTATTTCCTGGAGCGCACGCAAATCTGCTGAGGCCACACGTCTGTTTCCAGCGGGCGCGCAGCACAGCGCCCAGGTCCCCAGGGCAGCGTGCGCACACAGGGCTGGTGAGCGCGCCCGGAGCTCCAAGTTCGCCCTAAGTCCCCCCACCCCCGCTCCCCCGGCTGGGGCCGGCTGCACAGCCCAGTCCAAATTTAGGCCCGGAGTGCAGGGCGTGGCTCCCCGCGCAGGAACAAAGACTGGGGCCCGGGAGAGCGCCGGGGGGACCAGGACCGCTACGGGGGGGAGGGGGGGGGAAGACCGGGACCTAAGAAGTCACCCGCCTGCGGGCATCCAGGGCCCCCCGGCTCCCCCGGGGAACCTCCAACTGCCCGAGTTTCTGATTTTGGAAACACTCAGCGCCCTGGGCCTCTGGAACAAGTCCACACCCGCCCAGAAAGAAAGTTGCACAGTGGTGCCGCCTCCCGGGGCGTTGGCTACCCGCTGGCACAGCGCGTCCCGTTCGTCCCGCGGGGAGGAGGGTTCCGGGGTCCCCGCTGCGCCCCTGCACCCGCCCCCCACTGTGCGCCCCCGAGGCCCTCCCCGGGGTGGTGGGGGGTCCCCGGACGCGCGTCCCCACGCCGGTCCCCCGGCCGGCCCGCGCCCCCTGCACCGCGCCCCACCCCCAGGCCCCCACAGATGGCTCACCCCGAGCGGGCACCAGCGTGCCGAGCAGGCCGACCAGCAGCAGCGCGACGGCGGCCCGGGGAGCCATGGTGCGGCCGGCGGGCGCCGCGCAGGAACCGTCCCGGGAGTGGCACGCGCGGGCGGCGGCGGCGAGAGTGCCCCCGGGGCGGGGCGCGCGGAGGGAGGGAGTGGGGGGGGGGAGGGAGGACAGGGAGGAGTGGGGGGAGGGAGCACGGGGAGGGGAGGGCTCGCGCTCTGGCCCCGCCCCGGTCTCGGCTCGCCCCTCCCGCGGCGTCCGGAGAGCACCCGGGGCGGGCGGGGCGCAGGGGAGGGGCTAGCGGGGGAGGAGCGGTTACCTGGGGCGGTCCCGAAAGGAGCCAGCGACTGCCGTCCCTGCTCCGAAACTGGGGCCCCCGCCCGCCCCTAACACCCCCAGGGCAGCCCTGAAGAGAAGCGAGGAATCCCCCAGCGCCGTGCTCAGAAGGTGGGGACCCCCACCCGCTCCTAACACCCGCAGCGCTGAGGAGAAGCGAGGGACCCCCCCCCACAACTCTGAGCTCGGACAGTGGGGACCCCTCCGTGTGTCCACAGACTCCTCCAGCCCCTCACTGGCCCCTCCCCCCCGACGAACAGGAAGCAAACCATTACAAGTAGCGGGAGCCCCCGCCCTGCCCCTAATGGGACCCTGGGGCCACCTTTGGGGGGGGGGGGGAACAAAGTGAAATCCTCTCCTTTCCCGCGAGAGGTGGGTCCCTGTCCCCCGCGAAGACCCCACTCCCATCCCGAAGTCCAGTCTGAACTGACACAGCCCGGAGCTCGGGGTGCAGGCTTTGGGGGCGCAGGGCAGGCCCCACTCCCCAGTCTCAATGGGGACTCCCCCTGCAGGAGCCTCCGGAAGCCTCTCCCCAGCCCACGCGGGGGGGGGGGTGGGGGGGAGGCTTTTCCAGCCCGAGGGGGGAGGGGGGAGAGGCTTCCCCGGCCCCAGGGGGGGAGGGGCCTGTGGCGGAGAGAGGGGGTGTGGAGGGGGGAGAGGCTTCCTCTGCCCAAGAAAGTGTGGGGAGGGGGAGGGGGAGAGAGAGAGAGGCAGGAAACCCCTCCCCTTCCCCTCAGGAGGTGCTGGGGCCCTGATGGGTCACTGTGCAGGTCACAGGCCAGCAGTGCTGGGGCTGGACCCCCGCCCAGACTATCTATCTATCTGTATGTATCTATCTATCTATATATATATATATGTATTTAATTGAGATGTTAGCTTAATATTCTGTCCGTGTGTATTCAGGATGCAGAACATCTCGTCCGCAGAAAAATCCCTGAGTCAGATGCCTGCCTTGGCCCTGCAAACCCTCCTACCGGCTGGCCGGGCTCCCACTCGGCACACCCTTCCCCTCGGGAGTCACCCGCCTAGCTGCTGCCACCTTCTGTCACCTCCGTGACTCAGACAGAGGGGACGCACGGCAGAGGCATTGCGTTGCACCCCAGGGCCCCCCCTTAGACAACTGCAGCAGGGAAGTTTTCTGGCTTCTAGGCCGGCAGAAAGTCAAACGTCAGATTGTGGATTCAGACGCATGAATTTCACGGAATCCTTTCTCATCAAAACAACAGTCATCTGCCTTGGGAGTCAATCTGGGTGGACTGCCCAGCGGAGACCACGTGTGCCCCCAGCCCCCACTGACCCGCTCAAGGCATCTGTCTCTCCTCATTCCCCTCTCCCTGGCCACAGCCTTGGGGCCAGAGGAGGGTGTGGACCCTGGGCCGGGGCAAACAGTAGGCTCTTCCCGTGGAGCAAAGGGACGCTGGAGCTGGTGCAGCCCTTTTGGCACCTTGAGGTAAGTCAGCCTCAGAATAATGCGTGCATGAAAGAGACCGCCTGCTTTGTACCAAAGTCAAAACCCAGAGACCCCTCCCCAACCCTGGGGAAGTTTCCAGTCCAGCCCTGTCATCTTCAAAAGAAAACCTCAGCCTGGCCAGTCCTTAACCTCTGTCACGGGCTGCGCGAGGACTGAAACTCCTCTGTTGACACCACCCTGAATGTTCCAGAACGTTCTGCAGGCAGGGCGCGCATTTTATCGCCAAGGGGCTAGGTCTCCATCATCCGTCACTTGCACCGAGTGCCAGGCTTTGAGGATTGTTGTTTTATTTTTTTTTTTTCAATTTATGTTCATCCCCACAGGCATTTTGAAGACTTTTCTTTGTAATTCGTTAAGTGGGCTTTTGTTTTTTTCAAGCGCTCCCTTCCTTGGCTCAAACTAAAAAATTTCCATCACATTTTCCGGACACTCTGACATCAGGAAGCCCTGAGTTCCAGCATCAAAATTAAATGAATTGGAGAAGCTTCCGGAGTTGTATCCAAACACCAGGGAACACATCTTTGAAGGGCATAGGCTGAGACAGACAGATGGACGAGGGAGGGAGCTCGACTCAGAACAGGCTTCTTGGTCTGCATGCGTTATACTGGTTCAGCCTGGGGACAGGATGGGGACAGTGTGAGCCTGTTTGCGTCCGTGTAACACACACACACACACACACACACACACACACAGTAGCCCTTCTCCCACTTTCTAGGGACGATCCCTTGTTGACCACAGTGCTTTGTGTATTTATCTGGAAAAACTGTGGTGGGTGGTGAAGGTGATGGCCGCACATGTATTCACGAAGGGGCGGAAGTCGCCTTAAGGTGACAGGGTCCAGGTCCTGACTGATGGAGCTCACAAAGGTCAGCAGGGGGGCAGTATTATCAATACTCCGGCTCGTGCTGGTGTCCTGCCGGGGGAGTCCAAAGACGCTTAAAAATCCTGCAGAAATTCCTTGGGAACGCGAGCCAGGTGAGTCTGGACTGTGGAAACGGCACGCGGGGCTGAACGCCGGGTTTCCGGTCTCTGAGTCAGTTGGGTTATCTCCTGCCCGGGTAGACGCTGGTTTTTCCATTCCTTGGTTCCCATAAAATCGTTAACCACTGAGGTTCTTGTAATTCTGTGTCGTTCTGACACCTGCAACCAAGTGGTGCATGAAGGGTGAAGGGGCACAAAATAGTTGGGGGGCACCTAAACGGACGTGCCTTCTGTAAGAAAGACTCTGTCTTATCTTTCTTTCCCCGGAAGCGGGGTGGGGACCCCTAACACTGTCAACCCCTCGACCTCTCCCGGTCCTTCTCTCCTTCTGAAGAATGGTTTTGGGGAGTTCGGTTTCCAAGGAGGATACACATAAATACACCAAGAACACCCCAAACCCGTGCACATTGCCTAGAAACGCTCTCTGGGCTGTCCAAACCTGTAGTCGGGACGATTTCTTATAAGGCGAGGGATGTCTTTGTTATCTGTATTTGCTAACCTCTCTGCACTGCATCTGTATTAGTTTGTGTTTTTTCTTAATTTTTTTAATGTTTGTTTCTGAGAGAGAGAGAGAGAGAGAGAGAGAGAGAGAGAGATCAGGGGAGGAGCAGAGAGAGAGGGATACACAGAATCCAAAGCAGGCTCTAGGCTCCCAGCTGTCAGCACAGAGCCTGACTGGGATAGATGGGTGGGTGGGTGGATGGATGAGTGGGTAGATGGATGGTGAATGAAAGATAGGTGGCTGGGATTGGCCAATGGATGGATGCATGGATGGGTATGTGAATGGATGGATGGGTGCCTGGATGGATGACTGGGTGAATGCATGGATGGATGGATGGATGGATGGATGGATGGATGCATGTGTGGATAGATGGATGGATGGATGGATGGATGGATGGGTAGATGGATGGATGGATGGACAGATAGAAGGATGGATAGATGATGGATGGATGGATGATAGATGGATGGATGGGTCGATGGAAGGATGAGTAGATGGTTGGATGGAGGGATGGATGATGGATGGATGGATGGATGGATGGATGGGTAGATGGATGGATGGATGGATGGGTCGATGGAAAGATGAGTAGATGGTTGGATGGACAGTTGGATGGAGGGATGGATGATGGATGGATGGATGGATGGATGGATGGGTAGATGGATGGATGGATGGATGGATAGATGGATGGATGAATGGGTAGATGGATGGATGGATGGATGGACAGATAGAAGGATGGATAGATGATGGATGGATGGATGGATGATGGATGGATGGGTCGATGGATGGATGGATGGATGGATGGATGGATTGGATGGAAGGATGAATGGATGGTTGGATGGACAGTTGGATGGAGGGATGGATGATGGATGGATGGATGGATGGATGGATGGATGAATGGGTAGATGGATGGATGGATGGATGGGTAGATGGATGGATGGATGGATGGATGGATGGACAGATAGAAGGATGGATAGATGATGGATGGATGGATAATAGATGGATGGATGGGTCGATGGATGGATGGATGGATGGTGGATGGATGGAAGGATGAATGAATGGTTGGATGGACAGTTGGATGGAGGGATGGATGATGGATGGATGGATGTGTGGATGGATGGATGGATGGATGGATGGCTAGATGGATGGATGGGTGGCTGGCTGGATGACTGGGTGAGTGGATAGAGGATGGATGGATGGATACAAGATGGATAGATGGATGGATGGATGGACAAACAAGAGAACCTTATACTAGACAATGTTGTATCATTTTATAGTCTATTTCCACATGGGAGAAACTATGAGGTAGGGAGTGATTAGCCTATTTCAGCTCATGAGGAAACTCCCTGGGCCCATGGAGCTCATGAGTGGCAGGCTGGGATGAGAACCAAGTCTTTCTGGTTCTGAGTCTAGGCTGTTTGTACCTTACTGCCTCTGGATTGCCTCCAAACCACTGGCATTTTCGTCAGAGTGTCCACAGCAACCAAGAGAAAGAGTATGTTTTATGCTAGAGTTCTTATATTAGAAAGTTCACGGTGTGTGCCTGTCAGTGGTCCAATCTATTTTAAAAACAGTACTTTAATTAATTTAGCCGAAAAGGTCATGTGTGAGCCTTAAGTGTGTGTATCTTCCCTCCTCTTAAACGTGACGTAGGTTGGGTCCACTGCAGAAGTCAAAAGATGTAGTCAAGCTACATAATATAAAAACAACCACTTTGTTGAAGGGGCTAAGTTGTGGCTTGTCTGGGTCAGAATCAAGAACAAATCTATTTCCCAGAGTCCGCGAGTCTCCCCCTTATCCCGGGGGACACGCTCCAAAGCTCGAAGTGTGTGTCTGAAACTTCAGATAGGACCCGATCCTACATGGGCTATATTTTCCCCCACACACGCATGCCTTTGGCAACGTTTAATTTATCAACCAGGTGCAGTCTGAGACGAACAGTAACGAATCATAAAATAGGAGAGTTAGAACAACAAGCAGTCCTGTAAAGTTACAGGAACGTGGTCTTTCTCTGTCTCCCTCAAACATCTCATATTTCTGCACTCCCCCTTCTCCTTCTTGTGATGATGTGAGATGATAAGATGTGACATGATGAGATGAACTGGGGTGAATGATGTAGGCATTGCGACGTAGAGTTAGGCTACTGTTGTTGACCTTCTGGCAATCTCTCAGGAGGATTATCTGGGTCCCAAACCACAGATAAGGGGACACTCCCGAACTGCATTTGGAACACGAACGCTGTTTGTCTCTACGTGTGTTTCTTTTTTTTTAATTTTTTTTTTATTTTTTAACTTTTATTCAGTATTGAGAGACAGAGTGTGAGTGGGGGAGGGGCAGAGAGAGCAGGAGAAAGGATCCCAAGCAGGATCCAGGCTCTGAGCTGTCAGCACAGAGCCCAACGTGGGGCTTGAACTCACAAATGGTGAGATCATGACCTGAGCTGAAGTTGGCTGCTCAGCCGACTGAGCCACCCAGGTGCCCCTCTACGTGTGTTTCAATAAGGAAACAACCCTGTGTCTTTGCACTGTGTGGGTGGCCAGCATCCCAGAGTGGCGTCTTCCCTGCTACATGCGTTGGCCATGACAGTCACGGTCATGGGCCGGAAAGAGTTGTCCTAGACTTTCCCAAAATGCAGAAAGTGGCATAAGACCCATTTGAATTGATATCTGTTTATGTGCATGTATCTGAGTCTCCCGATAGGCTGTGAGCAGTGTTAACCATTGTTTCTACCTCAGTACGTGGCTAAAAGCCCAACACGTGCACACCCTGCACTTTAGACGTGAAGTTACCCCCACTGAATGCATCAACACAAAAGTCAACTCACCCCTACAGGCTGTGCATTGAGATAACGAAACTCCTGGTCCTTTTTTACATCTACATGAACGTGGTCCACGGCAAAAATTGCATCCGTCTTAATTCTAAGATGTATAATGGTTCCAGTTATGTGTAAGATCCTACCCCAAAACTTAGCGGTTGAAGACACCCACACATGCATTTGGCTATGAACAAACAAACAAACCGAAAACCCTACAGTGTGGGAGGGCTTGGCCAACTTTGGCTGCTTGTGCAAACATGATTAAGAATTTCAAGATGGCGGCAGGAGACCGTCACACCAAGTGTGGAGCCCCCTTGTGACCCCAGGTGCAACTGCACACATTCCCGAAATCAGCTCTGGCTGAGATGTTGGGTGAGGCTGTCCCACGGACACCACATCACGAGCTTCCGGGAGGACAGAGGGATGAAACCAGGTCATCTGCTTATGCAGCCACAAACACATGGCCAGTTTCAAGACATGGGGAATGGCAAGATTCTGGAAGGAAACACGGGCCAGAAAGATCTACGGGATGTGGGTCACAGCAGCCCAGCTGGACGAAGCATGTTCTGGCATGGGGGGGGGGGGGGGTCTCACACAAGACCACGTGAAAATAGACGCATTTCTTCCGGCACACAGTTATTTAGCATATGGTGCATTGAGGATCGTGTTCTAGGTACTGAGAGGGTGGGAAGCTCAGGCTGGGAAGGTGGCCTAGAACCGATGCCCCCACGTCTCTGCAGAGAGCGAGTCTGAGAGCCTTAACGGGCAGTGTGGGAGGCAGGGTGGAGACAAGGGGGTCCTTTCCAGAGACCGCGGGAAGGGGGCAATTTATGATTTCTGGTCCAGATCAGAGTCATTTATGCACCAAGTAAAAAAGCAAACAAACAAAAAAATGTAAGGACGTAAAGACACAAGGGTTCTTTTCACTCGTATGTTCAACTTTTGGGAACATTTACTTCCTGTCCCAGAAAATAAAATCCCCTTTGCTGAACTGCCAGTTTCGCTGAAAACCCACCAGGCCATCCGCCTGGAATAAACGTGCATCCGGTTGGGGCTGACGGCTGACGGGAGCCAAGGGTTGTTGGTCGGGAGACCGTTGTCGGCCACAGCGTGGCCGTCGATCACTGACGAGCTCAGGTGGTTTCCCGTGATCTGTCTTGTGGGCAGGAAGCGTTTGACACGGGCCCACGGGTTGAAACAACCCCTGTCTCCTTCTGACGGTCCTCCTCTCGGGGGATCCTGGCGAGGGGATCCCATTGTGGCAGGATGTTTTTACCTCAACGCCCGGGATCTGTTGTCTCCCCGCGTTGGAGAATGAAAAGATTGATGCAAAGTGAGCAGGAGGCAAAAATCGATGAGAAGAAAACATCCGGAAGGAAGAAAATGTGAAAGCTGTCTTAACAGAGAGGAGGCACTCAAAAGTGAATGCCCGAGGACGGCCCGCAACTTCCTTGTTTATAAGGTTTTGGGTGCCCTCCTCCCCCCTTATCTGCCTTATTGGCTGGAGAAGTCTGGGTGCTGGGTTGCACATTCCTGATCGACTCATTTCCAGCGTATGAGGGCTGATCTGTGTCCACGCTGGTCCTCGTGGGTCTTAACGTTTTATGGCCTGCTAGTGATTTTTGTTGTTTTTATTTCAAAAAAGATTTTGTTTCTTAATCTTTATATATCCTTGCGAGGCACAGAGACAGAGAGCGCGAGCAGGGGAGGGGCAGAGAGAGAGAGGGAGACACAGAATCCGAAGCAGGATCCAGGCTCCGAGCCATCAGCCCAGAGCCCGACGCGGGGCTCGAACCCGCGAACCGTGAGATCATCACGTGAGCTGAAGTCGGACTGAGCCACCCAGGGGCCCCTCTCCTACTTGTTTTTACTCCGGTCTTGTCAAATCCCTGAGGGCATCCTGGCGGGGACGTAGGTCGCCTCTGTTCCATTCTTAAGACGAACCTTAAGCCTGGGCAGGGGGGACGGGGAGGGGGGCGCGTTTGCTGTGCTCAGACGCTCTGCCTGTTTTGTCCTGTCTCTCCGTGTCATGTCAAGACCACCCCGCGCCCTCCGTGGACTCGGCAAGCCACAGAGAACAGAGCACGAACAAAGCCAAAGAGCTCTATGCTTTGCAAACAAATGCAAATGCAGCTTCTGCAATGGACAGGGGGGGTCCGGGAGGCCAGCGGTCCCGTCTGCGGTCATGCCGTCCCTCGCGTTAGTCAGTGCAATGCAGCCGAAGTGACCCCGACCCTTCCCTTCTCACTGTCTGAGCTCCCTGTCGTGCCATCCTGCCTGGCCTCCACATGCTCACGTCTGGGCGGGTTCGTGGAGCCCAGCTGAGCTGTCCTGGCTGAGCCACACATCGGCCGTGACTCGTGCCCACACATGAGTTCCTCGGGCATCATCTCTGTGCCCCAAAACACTGACCTTCGTAAGTATTTGCCAAGACCCCCGCAGTGTTCTTATCACCTCTAGGGCGCCCAATAACGTCCCCAAGGGGTTTGCAATCCCTTTGGTTTTGTGGGGGGGGGAAGGGAGAAAGACAAGATGACCACTGCGTGGGAGCTGCTTCTACACGTGACTTATACTTACTTCTGGCTGGAGGTCGAGGTCAAGTGAGCTGGCCTGGGGTGCAGAGGTTCTTCCCAGATTTCAGCAGCGTTCCCCAAGTTGGCTCATGGTGGCCATTGATGGGCAGAGAAAAAAAAAAATCCAACAGGATTCGGTAAACGTTTAACTCACACGTAAGCACGTGTGCCTGTTTTTTATTGCAGTGACAAAGTCAACTTGGGTGACGGTGCTTTTGGGGTCTTTGGAGGAAATTCGCATCTTTATTGTAAGGAAAACTGACCCACGACCGTTGACTTGTGGGCTGTGCGTGTGTGTTTGCGAGTTCGAGGCCCGCGTCGGGCTCTGTGCTCACAGCTCGGAGCCTGGAGCCTGCTTCGGATTCTGTGTCTCCCTCTGTCTCTGCCCCTCCCTCACTTGATCTCTCTCTCTCCTTCTCTCTCTCAAAAGTGAATAAACACTAAAAAATTTAAAACACAGTCTTCGTATCTCGGGGTACGTCTCACCGTGTTATCGTTCCAGGAATTCTCGAGCAAGGAGACAAGCGTCTGTGGCTTTGAGTCATCTCTGGCCTGTTTCTACGGTCCCCATCGAAACCACCCCACACCGGAGAACGCGTGAACAACCAGAAGAGGTCCCTGGGAGAGAGAAGGGGCCAGGCCAGATGGCAGGAAGGGTGTGGTTCTATCAGTCACCCCAGGGCGGGGACGGGAGATCGAGGGAACTCAGCCAAGAGCACCAGATGACAGGAGGGAGCGGCTGCTTCCTGGAGCTGAGGAAGCCTGGGCCGCAGGGGCTGCAGGGGACGGCACGTGGGGTCAGGGACTGTGGCCAACGCTGGGCTGCATTTGCAGCAGCCTGAGGACCCGGGGAAGAGAGCAGGAGTGTGTATGAACTTCCTTGAGCAGCCGTGAGAAAATATCACCAAACTGGGGGCTTAGAACAACAGGAATTCAAGTTCCCCCAGCCGTGCACACCAGACATCTGAGATCCAGGAGGGGCAGGGCCACTGAGGGGCAGGACCACTGAGACCCAGGCAGGGCAGGACGAATTAGATCCAGGCAGGGCAGGACCTCTGAGATCCAGAAGGGGCAGGGCCACTGAGATCCAAGGTGGGCAGGGCCACTGAGATCCAGGTAGGGAAGGACCACTGAGATCCAGGCACGGCAGGACCACTGAGGGGCAGGACCACTGAGATCCAGGAGAGCAGGGCCAGTGAGATCCAGGAGGGGCAGGACCACTGAGATCCAGGCAGGGCAGGGCCGCTGAGATCCAGTGGGGGCAGGGCCGCTGAGACCCAGGCAGGGAAGGGCCACTAAGATCCAGGAGGGGCAGGACCTCTGAGATCCAGGCAGGGAAAGGCTGCTGAGATCCAGGCAGGGCAGGACCACTGAGATCCAGAAGGGGCAGGGCCCCTGAGACCCAGGAGGGCAGGGCCACTGAGATCCAGGCAGGGCAGGGCTGCTGAGATCCAGGAAGGGCAGGGCTGCTGAGATCCAGGCAGGGCAGAGCCACTGAGATCCAGGGGGGGCAGGGCCACTGAGATCCAGGGGGGGCAGGGCCACTGAGATCCAGGAGAGGCAGGACCACTGAGATTCAGGGGGGGCAGGGCCACTGATATCCAGGTGGGGCAGGGCCCCTGAGATCCAGGCAGGGCAGGGTCCCTGAGATCCAGGCAGGGCAGGACCACTGAGATCCAGGCAGGGCAGAGCCACTGAGATCCAGGGGGGGGCAGGGCCACTCAGATCCTGGAGGGACAGGACCCGTGAGACCCGGGCAGGGTTGTGCTCCCTCCAGAGGCTGCAGGGGAGGGTCCTTCCTGCCTCTTCCAGCTTTTGGGGCTCCAGGCGCCCCTGGGCTTGTGGCCACGTCTCTTCTGTCTGTGCCTCTGTCTTCACGTGGCTTCTCCTCCGTGTCTGTGTCTGTGTCTCCTCTTGTGTCTCTTAGAAGGACCCGTGTCATGGGGTTCAGACCCACCCTCAACCAGGATCGGCTCATCTCCGATCCCTCACTTTCCCACATCTGCAAAGACCCTGTTTCCAGACAAGGTCCCGTTGTGAGTTCGGCTGGAGACCAAAGCAGGGGAGACAGTGTATAACCCACAGCAGGGTCTTCTGCCCTGACTCACTCCCTCAGGTTGGTCAACGCAGCCCAGAAGCCAGCACAGCCCGGATCTCCGGACGCAAGCTGTAAAAATCAGCACGCAGTGCAGACAGCGGGGTGTGGACGGCTGGAAGAAAGTCTGGGGGCCCAGGGCGGAGACTGAGCAAAGAAGTTACACGTGTCTCAGGACGGCAGTGGCAAACCCCTTCTCCTGGGGCTGAGCCTTCAGCTTGGTTGCCTCACGAAAACGTCACTCTTGGAAATAGACGATTACGAAAAAAGCAGTTATTTCTTGTCGTGATTCGTACAATGCTGCTGTTTTCCCCCAAAAAAGTCAAACTAAAACCATTACTTGTGAAAACTTCCTCAAGTCCTCGGCGCCCGCGGTTTCCGTGGATTGTGCTTTTTTTCAGCCGCACGCGAGCTGATCAAGGTCAACAGCCTTGGTCTCATAAGCAAAAGCAAACCATTCAAACAGCTCCGTTTCTGGCTTGTTTTCCCCTAACATACAAGGATAATTTATTCCTTAATAATAATAATGATAAAATAATAATAATAATAATAGCAAATGTCAGGGGCGCCTGGGTGTCTCAGTCGGCTAAGTGTCTGACTCTTGAATTCAGCTCAGGTTGATCTCACGGTTCGTGGGTTTGATCCCTGCATCAGGCTCTGCACTGACAGCTCAGAGCCTGCTCGGGATTCTCTGCTCGGGATCTCTCCCTGCCTCTGCCCCTCTCCCACTCTCTCTCCCTCTGTCTCCGTCCATCTCCTGCTTGTGCTCTCTCTCTGTGTCAAAAATAAATAAGGCATCTAAAATAAAAAAAAATAATAAAAACGATAAATAAACATGAAAAAATGCACACCTTGGATGTAAACCAGCTGTGGAACTGATGTCGTAAGTGTTCCTTTGGGGAAAATGGGTCCCGAAAGGCACTTTGGGAGTATCAGGTGTTTTGCTGTGGCGCTTCAAGAGACCAGAAGACAAAAGAAAGAGGCCCATGTTGACTGAGGGCCAGGGCGGGGCCCGGGATTGCGGGGAGCCTCCCGCAGCCCTGCCTGCCCCTCAGCCAGGGTCTGGGGATCCCTTCATCGCTGGATGGTGCACTGACTCAACCACATGGCCCTCCTTGGCGTGGGTGGGCCACGCCTAATCAGTTGCGTGCCAGCATAGAACCTAAGAACGATGGAGGACCCAGGACTTGCTTGCACTCTCTCTCTCCTCTCTCTGCTGCAGCAGAGACCTCTGTCCTGTCCCACATTTGGGCGCGAAGGTCCTGGTTCTGAGGCCTTTGGACTCAGGCCAGATAACACCTTGGCTTTCTCCATTGTCCACGTTACAGGCGCAGGTGGGAGCACCCGTGTCCCTCCATAGTCACGTGAGCCGATTCCTATAATAAGTGCCCTCTCCTATGTATTTGTGTCGCCTGTGGGTGCTGTTTTCTCTGCAGCAGGGCCTTGACTTAGGGGGCGGAGGTCATAGGTGCTCCAGGAAAATGACGGAAAACACAGGTGGCTTCTGAGGCCACACGAATACAGCAGGGCCTGCAGTGAGGACATACCCTCCCCAAGAATCTCCAGAGCGCATCAGCCCTGCAGACGCTCTCGGTTTCACGCTTCTGATCACCCGCGCTCAGCGGGAATACGTTTCTGTTGTCTTGAGATCGCATCCCTCCGCCCCCGCACCCTCCAGTTTGTGGTCCTGGCAAACAGACACCAGATACAAGGGAAAAACCACGCCCATGTATTTTCCTTCCCGTGTTGGATCCTTTTGTGCGGGACGGTGTGCAGGCGGGCGGGAGCAGTCCCGTGTAGCTTTCGCTCATTTCGAGGAGTCCCCACCCCATCCGTCAACGTTTCTCCAACACGACAACAGAGTCCTGAATGGTTTTGCAGAAATAGAATAAAAGGTATTTATTGCACGGATATGTGGGTGCTGCCGAAACTGTGACGACCTGATGGGGAGGACACAAGTCATGGGGGGACACAGGTGCACCTGGGAAGCGTGTGCAAACTCTCACTCTGTCCTGTGCCCCTGGTCCTCTGGCTGGTCCTCGGTTGCATCCTGTGATAGTGAACCCGTGAGCTAGTGAGTAACATGCTTCCTGGAGCTCAGAGCTCATGCGGCCCGAGGAGGGGGTCCCGGGTCGCTCCCACCTGTAGCCGGTGGATCCGAGTCTCAGGTGGGTCCGGGGTTGGCGTGTGCGGTCGCAGAGGGCAGTCTTGTCGGGCTGAGCCCCCCACCTCCCCGTGGGGACCCACCTGCCCACGGCCTCGGGCACGTCCTGTGGGCACAGAAGTCCTTGTGCGAATCCTAACATCTCTGAGCAGTTTTTTCCGAGAAAACCCGTGTTCTTCCCTTTTTCTCCAGCAGCCCCGGGGGGGAGGCAGCGGGGGGGGGTGGGTGACAAGGAGGCCAGACGTATTGCTATAGGACCAGCTTCCTCCTCTAGGGGGTCGGAGCCACACGGGCGGGCGGGCGGTGCAGGCTTGGGCTTGTGAGCTCCACGCACAGGTCAGGCAGCAAAGTGACCCAAGTCACGCCCCAGATGTGTCCCCGCTGGGCCCCCCTCTGGCTCAGCTCTCCGCCCCGGCTTCCGCTGTTTTTGTTTTCTCCTTCCCCATGGAGATGTTGTGGGCTGTCCCCCTGAGCCCGGCCTCTTTAACCACACACAGGGAGGTGCTGTTCTCCCGGAGAGCAGGTCTTGCAAAAAAAAAAAAAAAGAAAAGGAAAATTAAAGGAACAAAGTGCACAGATGCGCTAAAGAAAAAGGCAACGGGAGAGAAACGTTCTACAGGGGGCAGCAAACGTACACTCTGAACTCCGCTTTCTTTGCAATGTATCTTTTTTTAAACAGGCGGAGACAAGGGTCGCGGGGCAAAGGAAAGCCGTCTACACGCGTCTAGCTGGAGCCCGCACACCCTGGTGGATGCCACGGGATGGGTCTTTACCCCTCGGCCCCGGAGAGAAGTGATTCGAATTCCTCAGGGCAGTCTCCCCAATCCCACGGGCTCCCGTGTCTGGAAACCTCCAGAAAGTCAGGACCTAAACACGGTCCAGGAGGCCACGGCTGGTCAGGACGAATGTCAGGGCGGTCAAGTTTGGTGGGGTCAGGAACCTCCCCCCCCCACACCTCTCGCGACTTCCCCGATAAACCCTCGGGCAGACGGATGGGGACTGATGTCCAGCAGGTGGAAAGCAAGAGCCCAGCTGAGGCAGAGACTAGCCATGGACAGCTTCCTTCCTCCCTCCCTTCCTTCCTTCCTTCCTTCCTTCCTTCCATCCTTCCTACTTTTTTCTTTCTTTCTTTCTTTCTTTCTTTCTTTCTTTCTTTCTTTCTTTCTTTTTCCTTCCTTCCTTCCCTTCTTCCTTCCTTCCTTCCTACTTTTCTTTCTTTCTTTCTTTCTTTCTTTTTCCTTCCTTCCTTCCCTTCTTCCTTCCTTCCTTCCTACTTTTCTTTCTTTCTTTCTTTCTTTCTTTCTTTCTTTCTTTTTCCTTCCTTCCTTCCCTTCTTCTTTCTTTCTTTCTTTCTTTCTTTCTTTCTTTCTTCTTTCCTTCCTTCCTTCCCTTCTTCCTTCCTTCTTTCCTTCTTTCTTCCTTTCTTTCTCTTTCTTTCTTTCTTTCCTCTTTCCTTCCTTCCTTCCTTCCCTTCTTCCTTCCTTCTTTCCTTCTTTCTTTCTTTCTTTCTTTCTTTCTCTTTTTCCTTCCTTCCTTCCTTCCTTCCTACTTTTCTTTCTTTCTTTCTTTCTTTCTTTCTTTCTTTCTTCTTCCTTCCTTCCTTCCTACTTTTCTTTCTTTCTTCTTTCTTTCTTTCTTTCTTTCTTTCTTTCTTTCTCCTTCCTTCCTTCCCTTCTTCCTTCCTTCTTTCCTTCTTCCTTCCTTTCTTTCTCTTTCTTTCTCTTTCTTTCTTTCTCTTTCTTTCTTTCTTTCCTCTTTCCTTCCTTCCTTCCTTCCCTTCTTCCTTCCTTCTTTCCTTCTTTCTTTCTTCCTTTCTTTCTCTTTCTTTCTTTCTTTCTTTCTTTCTCTTTTTCCTTCCTTCCTTCCTTCCTTCCTTCCTTCCTTCCTTCCTACTTTTCTTTCTTTCTTTCTTTCTTTCTTTCTTTCTTTTTCCTTCCTTCCTTCCCTTCTTCCTTCCTTCTTTCTTCCTTTCTCTTTCTTTCTTTCTTTCTTTCTTTCTTTCTTTCTTTCTTCTTTCCTTCCTTCCCTTCTTCCTTCCTTCTTTCCTTCTTTCTTCCTTTCTTTCTTTCTCTTTCTTTCTCTTTCTTTCTCTTTCTTTCTTTCTTTCTTTCTTTCTTTCTTTCTTCTTTCCTTCCTTCCTTCCTTCCTTCCTTCCCTTCTTCCTTCCTTCTTTCCTTCTTTCTTTCTTCCTTTCTTTCTCTTTCTTTATTTCTCTTTCTTTCTTTCTCATTCTTTCTTTCAGTCTTTCTTTCTTTCCTTTTTTTTGTTTGTATTATGAGGACTGAAAACATCGGACCATCAACAGATGGTACAGTGTATTTTTCTTGAAGAATTTATAGATCTCGCTAATGTGCAAACCCAAAGTACTTGACGGGCAGGTGGAGACAGGCACCCCAGGTTTGCAGTTAGCCTGAAGAAAGGCTGGTTTCTTTAACGGGAAACCATAACGGGAAAGGCCCCATGGTTAGCAATTTACGTGTTACCACACTTTTACAATCAGGTCAACAGATGAGGCATCATCACGGGTGACACTATAAGGCAGAAAAGGAGACAAATCCAATAACGGGGTCATGATTTCTACAACCAGCTGTGCAGGGAAGTCCTTCCTGCCCATTAACCCTACTGGTCTTATTATGTTTCTTTCAACGTTGGCCACCATTGGGGAAAAGAACACACGTAGGCCCCAAATTCCTGAGTCTCCTTCTTGGTCCATGTAGCGTCTCCCTCTCCCTCTCTCTCTCTCTCTCTCTCCCTCTCCATCTCTCCCTTTTTAACTAGGTTTCATGCCCAGCACAAAGCCCAACATGGGCTTTGAACTCACAACCCTGAGATCAAGAACTGAGTTCACATCAAGAGTTGGATGCTTAACCAACTGAGCCACCCGGGTGCCCCCATGTAGTGTCTTTCTCAGTGTGGTGTGGGGTGATGCCCTGGAGATCGGCTGGGGGCAAATACATCCCGTTGCCCACCAAGAAAGGGAGAAGAACCAGAGTGCTCCAGGAGAACCAGGCCATGAAGATGCCACCTACTGGGGCAGGACCATCGCATCCAGTCCCCGACTGTCCTGTCCTTCCCGACTTGGGTCAACCTCAGCTTTCGAGGGGGGCGTGTCTCCTGCTACCCCATGGGCAGATAGAGAGCCTTCCCACCAGGGCCGTCATAAGGGCAAGAAGGGGTGTGTGCAATGGGACAGAGGGAATGCGTGAATATGCTTGCAGACAGGACGAAAAGGACCAGGAATTCGAGTGACTTTTGAAAGAATGCCCTGCAGTCATCTGTGCCCAGCTGGGCTCCCACTCAGGAGACAGCGCGTACTCAGCAGGCCCCAGACAAGGGCTCCTGTGTCAGGGAGGGCCGCTGCTGACCAGGCGGCTCACTGGGCAGGAGGGAGAAGACAGAATGACCAGGGAAGGAATTTGTGGAGTGGGGGTTCCCACAAACAGCCCCAACAGAGGAAGCAGAGCCAGTTCTGGGGTGTCCAGCATGGCCCTGACAAGCTTGGTGCTGGGTGCTGGGTGCTGGAGAACCACACATCACAGTGAAGGAGAAGCTTTGGAGATGCTGGTTGATAAAGGAGGGAGGGGAGACCCAGGGCCGTGTGAGGATTTGGGAAAGGTCATGGTGCAGAAGAGGCAGCTGCACTCAATGCCCAGGGCAACTCTTCGTCTGCATTGGGATTTTCTCTGGACTCTAGGACACTGGGAGGAGGGCCCACTGACTCAAATGACAGAGGGCTGGGGATGTAATTCTCCCTTTCTGACCCAGACAGGAAGTCTTAGCTGTGTTTTTCGTAATGGTACCTTTCTCTATGTGTCTATCCATGCATCCACTCAAACATCCATCCATCCATCCATCCATCCATCCATCCATCCACCATATTTATCTATCTATCTATCTATCTATCTATCCATCCATCCATCTATCCACCCACCCATTCACCTGTCCATCCATCTACCCATCCATCCATCATGTCTGTCTATCTATCTATCTATCTATCTATCCATCCATCCATCTCTCCATGTATTCACCAACCCACCCAGCTCTCCAGCCAGTCTCAAACATCCATCCATCCATCCACTCAAACATGTAGCAACTCAAACATCCATCCATCTACCCGTCTACCCACCCACAGACTTATCTACTCAAACATCCATCCATCCATCCATCCATCCATCCATCATATCTATCTATCTATCCACCCACCCATCATATCTATCTATCTATCTATCTATCTATCTATCTATCTATCCATCCATCCATCCATCATATCTATGTATCTATGTATCTATGTATCTATGTATCTATCTATCTGTCTATCTATCTATCCATCCATCCATGCATCTTTCCATCCATCCATCCATCCATCCATCCATCCATCCATCCATCCATCCATTATATCTATCTATCTATCTATCTATCTATCTATCTATCTATCTATCCATCCATCTACCCATCCATCATGTCTGTCTATCTATCTATCTATCTATCTATCTATCTATCTATCTATCTCTCTATCTATCCATCCGTTCATCATATCTATTTATCTATCTATCCATCCATCCATCTCTCCATGTATTCACCAACCCACCCAGCTCTCCAGCCAGTCTCAAACACCCATCCATCCATCCATCCATCCATCCACTCAAACATGTAGCAACTCAAACATCCATCCATCTACCCGTCTACCCACCCACAGACTTATCTACTCAAACATCCATCCATCCATCATGTCTATCTATCTATCCACCCACCCATCATATCTATCTATCTATCTATCTATCTATCCATCCACCCATCATATCTATCTATCTATCCATCCATCCATCATATCTATCTATCTATCTATCCATCCATCTACCCATCCATCCATCTTTCCATCCATCCATCCATCTTTCCATCCATCCATCCATCCATCCACCCATCCACCCATCCACCCATCCACCCACCCATCATATCTATCTATCTATCTATCTATGTATCTATCTATCCATCCATCCATCATATCTATGTATCTATGTATCTATGTATCTATCTATCTATCCATCCATCTACCCATCCATCCATCATATCTATCTATCTATCTATCTATCTATCCATCTTTCCATCCATCCATCCATCCATCCACCCATCCACCCATCCACCCACCCATCATATTTATCTATCTATCTATCTATCTATCTATCCATCCTCCCCCATCCATCCAGTCAAACATCCATCCATCCACCCAGCCACCCATCCCTGTGCTTGTTGCTGTGTATTCTTTCCTGTCACTTAGAAAGCACAACAGTCTGAAGCAGACCAACTGGACTCAGGAGAAATGGTGCCTGCAGGTGGGTCACTCACCTCACACCCAGGATGGGCTGTCTCCCAACACAGCAGAGAGGCTGAGGAAGCCTGTCTCCTTCATTTCAGACCTAGGAAAGGAGGCGCTAGGAAGTCTTTAGATTGCACCAAGCAGAAACCAGTCCCCCAAGAAAGGAAGGTTGGTGCAGGTGCTTGAAGGCTGTGAAATTCATGCAGGGGGGTCAGGAAGGTAAACTGAGGCAGGCTCACCACCAGGGTATCCTGGTTGCAAGCACAGACTTTGGAAACATCGCCAAGGAAACCTCTGAATCCTGCTTCTGCCTTCAAACGCAACACCCTGTCAGGCGATTCGAGGTCTTGAATGATTTAAGCAGCTGGACAAACACACACAGATGACTCTCAGCTTCTATCCACACCCCAGGTCGCTTCTGTTCCATTTGCTGAAGCTGAAACCCTGTCCCCTCCTCAAGGAACACACCTGGGCCACTTCTCCGGGCCACCGCTGGACCTCATCTGATCACATCATCCTTCGTCGGCACCTGTCACACCTACTTGGTCCCCCAGCCTTTGGGGGTCCCGCTCTGGGGGTCCTGAATGCTGATTCAGAGCAGAGCTCATCAAGGAGGTGGCAGAGATGATTTGCAGGAGTCCATGGACAGAGTTTCAGACACCTGTGGTAGACTGAATAAGTGAAATCTTTATCACAATAACACAACTGCTAAGGTTAATGCAAAGAACTTGTTCAACCTAATTAAGGGGGGTGGGAGGAAAGGCATCTTCGCGGGGGACGGCCCCAGAGTGTGCCGTGTAGGGGGGTCAAAGGTGAGCAGAGCAAGGCCACTGGCAGTCCCCGGGAGCTCCCTCCTGCCCCCAGATGCCCGTCTCTCCATCTCCCTGCCCCTGGCTTGGGCTGTGATGCAGCCCATTGGTCACATCCTCATTGGTAACACGCTTTCCTGTAGCCTTCAAGTCCAAAGTTCGCTTTCCCATCACGAAAGCGGTCTCTGCTCACTGCAGACAACCAGGAAAACCAAACAAGTAAAATGGTGGATGGAAAAAGAAGATGCCGCTCTGATTTGCCCGTGGGAGGAATCCCGTGATACCGCTGGCACCCAGCATCCTAAGGGGAGCCTCTCCATTGGGGTCCTACTGTAGGTACTGAGCGAGCCTTTCCCTTCCTATGCGGACGGTGCCCTTGCTGCACAGGAGGCCCCCAGTCCTCACCCCAGTCTCCCCAGGGCACTGTGAAGACGGCAGAAGCATGCGCCAGCCAAGGAAGGCGGGTGGCTTCTGGACCCTGCACAAGGCATGGAGCCCTGTCTTCACCAGCAATGGCGCCATCAGCACGCGGATTTTAACCTCGTAAAATCCGGCCCATCCTTCTGGCCTCCGGAAATTCGAGATCATACATTCCCATCGTTTTACGCGTTTTAAGCCGCGTCCCCAAGGCTGGGCTGTGAGGGGTTCCGTCTGGTCAGGAGTTGACTGTCCTATCTGTTGAGCCCCCAAGTCTGACCTCCAGACTCTTCAAGCAGCCAAGAGGGAGGTTGCCTCCCCCAGGTCTGGGCGTGCTCACGGTCTCATCGGGACCCGAGGGGCACACGCGGTGAATTTGAGGGGACTCTTCTGGTCACGCCCAGGAGACACCTCCTCATGGAAGCCGTTTCTGGTTTCACTCCTTCAGTTCACCAAGTCCTTCATCCTGAGATACCCCAGGGCGTCCTTCCAACAGTGTTTCCCCTGGGCTCTCCCACCTTTCCAGAAGCTGAGACGTTTGACCAACTCAAAGATGAGATTGTTCGCTTCAAATGCTTCCAAGGGACCGGGCGCCTGGGTGGCTCAGTTGGTTCAGTGTCAACTCTTGATTTTGGCTCAGTTCGTGATCTCACGGTTCATGAGATCAAGCCCCACGTCAGGCTCTGACTGACAGTGCGGAACCTGCTTGGGATTCTGTATCTCCCTTTCTCTCTGTCCGTCTCTCTCTTAAGAATAAATAAATAAATGTAAAAAAAAAAATAGAGTAATGGTTACAAATGAATACAGTGGGGGCGGGGGCTCATTTCAGCTACAGGATTCTTCGGCAAGTCCCCGGGGGTGGGATGTGTGAAATTTGGGAATGAGACTCAGTTTACAACCACTGTCCTGAGGAGACTGTCGCTGGGGCTTAATTGCCAGGCAGGACAGCAACGGTGAAATATTGGCGAAACGAGAGGCTACAGACAAAACTTTCCTTCTTAGGGCCAGGCCTCCAGGTGCCTGTGTCCACGCTGTTCATGAGCCAGGCATGGCTAGTGGGGTACCAACACTGCACCCAGAGAACGTTGATAACCATGAGAGTCCAACAAGATACTGGTGGGGAAACCCAAACCATGGCAGTCCAACAACGATCGATCTATCTATCTGTCCTATGTATCTGTCTCTATCTATCTATCTATCTATCTATCTATCTATTTATCCATCCATCCATCCATCCATCATATCTATCTATCCATCCTATATATCTGTCTCCATCTTTCTATCTATTTATCCATCCATCCATCATATCTATGATTTTATCCATCCATCCCTATATCTATCTATCCATCCATCCATCATATCTATCTATTATCTATCTATCCATCTTATATATCTGTCTCTATCTTTCTTTCTATCTATCGATCTATTTATCTATCATCTATCTCTGTATGCATCACCCATTTCTGTATCTACCCATCCATCCCTATATCTATCTATCCGTCCATCATATCTATCATCTATCTATCTATCTATCCATCCATCATATCTATCTATCTATCTATCTATCTATCTATCTATCATCCATCCATCATATCTATCTATCCATTGTATATATCTGTCTCCATCTTTCTATTTATCCATCCATCCATCATATCTATGATTTTATCCATCCATCCTTATATCTATCTATCTATCCATCCTATATATCTGTCTCTATCTTTCTTTCTATCTATCGATCTATTTATCTATCATCTATCTCTGTATGCATCACCCATTTCTGTATCTACCCATCCATCCCTATATCTATCTATCCATCCATCATATCTATCATCTATCTATCTATCTATCCACCTATCAATTTTATGTATCTATCTATCCAAACATCTATCAGTATTTATTAATTTATGGACCACAAATAACAGAGGTGAGATTAACTCACTAATTGAGAGCAAATCTGAAGTTGTTCCTATGCACGCGGCTGTCAGAGAAAGAATGAGGGTCCGAAACCCAAGTGAGGGAGAAAGCACTCCTTCCCTTTCAGAGCCTGCCTTGTGGGGCACAGAGTCGCAGACAACAAGCGCCCGAGGGCAGGAGACCCTCGTGGTGGTCAAGGGGGATGCAGGCAGCCACAGCATTGGCTCAAGCGGATCCTTAAATCGTCCAACCGGGTGTGTGCTCCTTGCTGTCCAGTGTCCTCCATACGTGCTTATCCTGGAAGGGTCACAGCCACCACCTCGTTCCCGACGGATGGCACGTGGGCCTTCTGCAAAGTCTCCCGTGTGTGAGCCGCCCCTGGGACAGGTGCCCTGTTTAACTGCGTTCCCTTCCCAGCAGGCTACACCCTCGAGGGCCCAAAGCCAGTGCTGAAAGCAGATTTCACTACTTACTTAATATGTTACTTAACTACCTTAAAGATCAAATTCATGGGGCACTTGACTAGCTCAGTCGGTTGGGCGTCCGACCTCGGCTCAAGTCATGATCTCGCGGTTCGTGGGTTCGAGCCTCACGTTGGGCTCTGTGCTGAGGGCTCGGAGCCTGGAGCCTGTTTCAGATTCTGTGTCTCCCCCTCTCTCTGCCCCTTCCCTGCTCGTGCTCTGTCTCTCTTTCTCTCTCAAAAATAAACATTAAAAATATATTTTAAAAAGTTAAATATAGAAGGGACGTCTGGGTGGCTTGGTCTGTTAAGCCTGACTTTAGCTGACTTTAGCTCAGGTCATTGTCTCACAGTTTGTGGGTGTGGGTTCGAGCCCCGCGTCGGGCTCTGTGCTGACAGCTCGGAGCCTGGAGCCTGCCTCGGATTCTGGGTCTCCCTCTCTCTCTGCCCCTCCCCCATTGGCTCTCTCTCTCTCTCTCTCTCTTAAAAATAAATAAACATTAAAAAAAATTTTAAAAAACTAAAAATAAAAGAAAATAAAATTCGGGGCATCTGGGTGTCTCAGTCAGTTGACTGACCAACTCTTGATTTCAGCTCAGGTCATGAGCTCACGGTTTGTGGGTTTGAGTCCTGAGCTGGGCTCCATACTGAGCATGAAGCCTGCTTAAGACCCCCTCCCCTGCCCCTCCCCTGCTCACACACACTCTCTAAAATTAAAAAAAAAAAAAAAAGAAGAAGAAGAAGAATAAAATAAAAATAAAATTCAATCAATGTAGTCTGGCCACTGCAAACTAAACCATGGATCCCTGTCTTGATCCCTGAACATGTCTCTTCAAAGTCTGTGTTTTTAATATAATGGAAACCACTACAGAATTTCCAGAAGCTAATGGGAAGCCGAGGTTTTCTTTATATTTTTAATATAAAAGGGAACATTACCTGCCCCCGGGAAAGTATTTATGAGAGACAAAAGTGTGTGAAAAATCAGCTTGTCCTTTTTATTTTCCTTCCAAGTAGCAGATTGTCCCGTTTGTTCAGAAAACCAATTAAATATTTAAAGAAGGCGTCCTGGAGAGAGTTATCTTCCTAAATTGTTGCAGATCAGCTGGGGAAAATGGAGGTAGGTTGCTACATTGCACAGGTCCAGAGAGGAGGGGGGTCGGCTCCGGTCGGAGGTACGTTGATCTGGCGGGTTCTGTGGACACGGGTAACATCCACGAGGAGATACACAGCTGGACAGGTGTATACTTTCTTCTTCTTCTTTTTTTTTAATGTTTGTTTACTTTAAGAGAGAGAGAGACAGACAGAGCATGAGTGGGGGAGGGGCAGAGAGAGGAGGAGACACAGAATCCGAAGCAGCTCCAGGCTCCGAGCTGTCAGCACAGAGCCCGACGCGGGGCTGGAACCCACGAATCGTGAGATCATGACCCGAGCTGAAGTCGGACGCTTAACTGACTGAGACACCCAGGCGCCTCTGTTTTTTTTTTCTCTTTTAAACGTAGTTCTTAAATAGTCTGTTCTTTTCTTTTAATTTTTTTTTAATGTTTATTTTTGAGAGAGAGAGAGAAGGAGAGAGAGAATGAGTGGGGCAGGGGCAGAGAGAGAGGGAGACACAGAATCCGAAGCAGGCTCCAGGCTCCGAGCTGTCAGCCCAGAGCCCCACGCGGGGCTCGAACCCATGAACGGTGAGAGCACGACCTGCGCCGAAGTTGGACACCCAACCGACTGAGCCCACCCCGGCGCCCCAACAGGTTTCTATTTTCCAACAACACTTTCTCGCTGGCTTCCCGAGGTGTCTGGGCCCCTTGGAGAGCTCTCACCTTCGCAGGTCAATATTCCTCGCATGTGAGCAAGGTAGCATTTGCTGTGCACTGAGCAAGAGACAGGTGTCCTTCCGTGTTTTTAAAACGAAGCCAGCAGGGCAGGAGCACTGAGATCCGGGAGAGGCAGGAACACTGAGATCCAGGAGGGGCAAGGCCTCTGAGATCCAGGCAGGGCAGGACCACTGAGATCCAGGCAGGGCTGTGCTCCCTCCAGAGGCTCCAGGGGAGGGTCCTTCCTGCCTCTTCCAGCTTCTGGACCTCCAGGCGGCCCTGGGCTTGTGGCCACGTCCCTCCCGTCTGTGTCTTTCCAGGCCCCACGGACAAAGCCACTGGCTGCCAGGCCCCCGGCCAGTCTAGCCGCTGTGGAAGTGAGCCCACAGCCCGGTGGCCTTGCCCTAGGACAACCTCCCGACTCAGGGGCTGGGTTTTGCCCCGTTCTGGTGTCCGTGGACGGGCCTATGTTCCCCTGCCATTGACATCATACCTGTGTGATCCGTCCCGACCCCTTCCTCGCTGCAAACCCGACGTCTCAGGGGTCGCCTTCCCTGTGCACCTCCCCACGTGCACAGCGCACGGAAAAGTCGTGCACACGCCTGTATCTCGGGCTGCAGGCGACCCCAGCAGACTGGCCAGCGGGGGACAAGGGCCCGACTTTGCACGGCGAGGGGCAGAATGCAAAGTGGGGGTTCTGAGGGCACGGGATGCTGCGGGGACACAGCACGCCCCCACCCCGGCTAACTGCGCAAAGAGGAAGGACCGCGCCCCCCAAGGCGTGGGGGCCGCACTCCAGCAGAAGCACAGGGTGGGGAAGGATGCCATGGGGCCGGGAAAGCTGGGTGAGGATCACAGCACGAGCCTTCGGGAAACCTCCCATCACAGGGTCCCCATCTGTCTGGGAAGTGGGTGTCCTAAGACATAAATTCCCGCCGAGTGTCAGAAAACAGAAGGTGTGTGGACAGCGAGGGCAGGAGCTGAGTTCCAGAGAGTGGACAGGTGCATGCGGGTGCAGCCATTTGGAGATGCAAGCCATTTGGAGATGTCCTGAGGGTGAGTGCACGTCCTTTGAGGGCCAATGAGGAAGGGAGGGAAGGAAGGAAGGAAGGAAGGAAGGAAGGAAGGAAGGAAGGTGGAAGGAAAGAAAGAAGGAAGGAAGGAGGGAAGGAAGGAAGGAAGGAAGGAAGGAAGGAAGGAAGGAAGGTGGAAGGAAAGAAAGAAGGAAGGAAGGAGGGAAGGAGGGGGAAGGAAGGAAGCATGGAAGGAAGGAAGGAAAAAAGGACGGAAGGAAGGAAAGAAGGAAGGAAGGAAGGAAGGAAGGAAGGAAGGAAGGAAGGTGGAAGGAAAGAAAGAAGGAAGGAAGCAGGGAAGGAGGGGGGAAGGAAGGAGGGAGGGAGGGAGGAAGGAAAAAAGGACGGAAGGAAGGAAAGAAGGAAGGAAGGAAGGAAGGAAGGAAGGTGGAAGGAAAGAAAGAAGGAAGGAAGGAGGGAAGGAGGGGGGCAGGAAGGAGGGAGGGAGGGAGGAAGGAAGGAAGGATGGAAGGAAGGAAGGAAGGAAAAAAAGAAGGAAAGAAGGAGGGAAGGAGAGAGGGGGGGAAGGAAGGAGGGAGAGAGAGAAGGAAGGAAGGATGGACGGAAGGAAAGAAGGAAGGAAGGAAGGAAGCAGGGGAGGAAGGGGAGGGAAGGAAGCAGGGAGGGAGGGAAGGAAAGAAGGAAGGAAGGAAGGAGGGGAGGAAGGAAGGAAGGAGGGAGGGAGGAAGGAAGAAAGGTGGAAAGAAAGAAAGAAGGAAGGAAGGAGGGAAGGAGGGGGGAAGGAAGGAGGGAGGGAGGGAGGGAGGGAGGGAGGAAGGAAGGAAGGATGGAAGGAAGGAAGGAAAAAAAGGATGGAAGGAAGGAAAGAAGGAAGGAAATAAAGAAGGAAGGAAGGAGGGAAGGAGAGAGGGGGGAAGGAAGGAGGGAGAGAGAGAAGGAAGGAAGGATGGATGGAAGGAAGGAAGGAAGGAAGGAAGGAAGGAAGGAAGGAGGGAGGGGAGGAAGGGGAGGGAAGGAAGGAGGGAGGGAGGAAGGAAGGAAGGAAGGAAGGAGGGAGGGGAGGAAGGGGAGGGAAGGAAGGAGGGAGGGAGGAAGGAAGGAAGGAGAGAGGGAAGAAGGAAGAAAGGATGGATGGAAGGAAGGAGGGAAGGAGGGAGGGGGGGTAAGGAGGGAGGGAGGAATGAAGGAGGCAGAGAGAGAAGGAAGGATGGATGGATGGATGGAAGGAAGGAAGGAAGGAGGGAGGAAGGAAGGAAATAAAGAAGGAAGGAAGAAGGGAAGGAGAGAGGGGGGAAGGAAGGAGGGAGAGAGAGAAGGAAGGAAGGATGGATGGAAGAAAGGAGGGAAGGATGGAGGGAGGGAAGGAGGGAGGGAAGGAAAGAAGGAAGGAGGGAGGGGGGAAGGACGGAGGGAAGGAGGCAGAAGGCAAACGTAGCCATGGCGATGGGTGCGAGTTCCCTCGTGGCCATGTCACAACGTCCACTATTGTTGTCACCGTGGCTTCCCGCCTCTGCAGGTGCGCTCCGGGCGCAGCCACCCGGAGCAGGTGCGCGGGCGACGGGCGCGGTCTTCCAAGGGGCCTCCGACAGCCCCCGGGGCCCGGGCCTGAGGGGCGGGCGGCCACGTCCTCCGCGCGGCCACCAGGTGGAGCCGCGCGACAGGCGCAAAGCGCTCAGCGCTCCCCGGGCCTCGGCGTCCAGGGAGGCCCTCATCCCGGGTCTGCGTCCCGGCCCACCCCTCCCGCTGATGACCGCGGCGCCCCTCCCCAGCATCCTTCCCTGCCCCGCGGGAAACCCAGGGACGGGAGACACTGCCAACCGGCCGGACGGGGACTCCCTCCGGGGGGCAGCCATCGTAGAAAAGCAAACAAACAGAAAAAGCCCCAAACGACCCGCCAAGAGCCCATCGATGCACCCTGGACACGATGCAGAACACCACACACTTGCCAGGATGCGTTTTCTAACGCACCCCTCAAGGGACCCCCCGAGTCTGGCTTGCACCCCCGCCCCCAGTCTAGATTTCCTGTGGAAGGCGACCACCTCCGTCTGACCCACATCCACACCTTTGCAGAACTAGAACATGATTATCTAGGGGCTCGGGATGGGTTCCAGAACTGTGCCCCAGGGTTCAAAGCCCAGAGGTGAGTCTTTCCTGTGGACCCCCCACCCCCCGCCAGCTCTGCGTTTGGACAAGGGGGAGAAGGACGCTGCACGTCAAACGCGCTGGCTTCACATCAACTATTTTCACACACAGGAAACACCCCAGGAGGGTCATCGAGGCAGCATTTTCTGCCTGAGCCCCTGCTTCCCCAGGCCTGCGCGTTCCCCACCGCCCCCTTTTTGCACTGGGTTCCCAAAGCCGCAAAGAGACGTAGCCCAGGGGCGCCTGGCTGGCTCAGTTGGTGACGCGCCAGACTCTTGGTTTCGGCTCCGGTCATGGTCTCGAGGTTCAGGAGTTCGAGCCCCGCGTCGGGCTCTGTGCTGACGGTGTGGAGCCTGCTTGGGATTCTCTCCCTCTCCGTCTGCCCCTCCGCGGCTCACCCTGTCTCTGTCTCTCTCAAAATAAATAATTAAACTTAACAAAATAAAATGAAAAAAAAAGACACATGCCAACAGAGACAATATAGACTATACAACCAGGGTCCTGGGGCCACCATCACAGTGTTTATTTTTGAGAGAGAGAGAGAGAGAGAGGGAGAGAGCACGAGCAGGGCAGGGGTAGACACAGAGGAAGACGCAGAATCCCAAGCAGACTCCAGGCCCTGAGCTGTCAGCCCAGAGCCCGACGCGGGGCTCGAACTCACGGACCGTGAGATCATGACCTGAGCTGAACTCGGACGCTTAACCTACTGAGCCACCCGGGCGCCCCAGGAACAGGAAGTTAAATTAACAAAAGCATCTCCATGAAACCTTGGCTATCACCACTGGGTTGCCCCGTGTCGAGTTGGAACTGATCTGAGTAGGCAACAAGAAGGCACGTGTCTTCAAGCCCAGACAGGGAAGGGACCTGCATGGGCTGGGAACAGCCAAGGCTAAATCCTGTCTGCACACTCGCGTCTTGTCCCACTACTGGGGGGGTCCAGGTCTGCAAGATCCAACCATTCTCTCCAAAGGCAGTCGACTGCATTGTGCAGGATTTGGGCACGCTTCCTCCGATGATCAAATATATATTTATACATACAGGTTTTAGCGTTCAAAGGCAAGCTGTTGGCTTATGTTAGGCCATCGAGGCAAGCCAGGGAGAATACGGTCCAAAAACACTCAGAAAGATGTGCAGGCTGCTGTATAAAAGTCTGGACCTGTCCCAACTCGCTCTAGGATTCGCCCGGAGACGCGAAATACATTCAGGAAACCACACTCTCTTCAGTTCGCCCACGTGCCGGTGGTCATTGGCCGGGGGTCCACACCAAGGTCTGGCCGGCCCGTGGCTGATAGGCGCTCGGCCAAGAGGATCGGTTGTGGAGACATCGTTGGACTCTTCTCACGGGTCACGTAGGAGACTTTGGTCCCTAGGGGACCTTCCCTGCCCCCCCCCCCGCCCCCGCATGCCTGGCCCAAACCCCAGGGCCCCCTCGTCCAAACGTTTCTAAATGAAACTGTGCCCTAACGTGAAAACCGACCCGACAGCCTCATGCGCCTTCTTGTCTCCCGTAAAGAGACCATCTTTGCTCACTTTCCTTGATCAAGAACATTCATTTCTTCCCTTGCAACACGAAGGAAAGTGCACGGGCCAGCTCCCGGCCCCCCGTGCCCCTGTCCCTGACCGTCTGCACCCCCCGACGCCTCAGCCGCACTCTGGGGTTCTCCCTGCAGGCTGTGTCTCCCGAATCGCCTCTCCCATCCTCGGCTGGCCGGTGATCTGTACTCTCGGTAACGTTTCCGTGAAGGCACGTCAAATCTACTTTGTAAACTTTGAGGCACCCCACAGCATCTGAGCTGGATTCGCAGGTTGCTTTGCACACAAAGGCTGCGGCCACAGGTGCACGGGCTCACGAGGGGACCAGGGGATCCACAGACCCCCTCCCTCATGCCCGTCCGGAGGCCTCGAGCGAGGGCCACAGAGCAGTGTTGAGCCACAGGCAGAACCCTGGTGGCTCCTGAGTTCTGCTTGAAGGACCAACCACGCACCCCGGACAAAGCCACGGCCCTGAGATCCCACCTGAGTGCAGGACGGGGGTCAGGGAGTCCCTGATGCACACACATCAAGACCAAATGTGTATCCCGGCGCAGGATTGCATAGCACGGGGACAACAGGCACCGGGTTAGAAATGGCATGAAAAGTGGGGGCTCCCAAGGAGCCCCCAAGCGACGGAGGCTTTCAGACGAAGCCAGGCGTCTGACCCAGGAGCCTGGGAGCGTGGAAGCATTGGGAAGCAGGTGGCCCGGGGCCGGCTGGGTCCGAGGCTGGCAGACCCAGGGCTAGGTCGTGCATTTCAAGGCGGGGAGGGGTCGGCGGTCACGGCTCTCCTTCCCTGGCAAGGCTGCTCGGGGGTGGGGGAGGAGGATGGGCTTACAGGAAGCACAGGGACCAGAACAGGCACACTGACTCAGCTCTGCAAAACGGGGGGGCGTGCCTGGACTTCATCCCCTGACACCGGGGATCCAATCCCACTGGGCCAGCAAGGGACTCTGATGCACTTCCTGGGACGCCTGGGAGGAAAGGTTTCCTACCCCCCCCCCCCACATATTCCTTCTTGGTCTGGACCTTCTTGGTCTCCATCGGGGGCCCCTCGCAGATCCTGCACACGGCACCCAGTTTAATGCACAAGCTCAGAAACTCTGGCTGTCCTCCCTAGCGAGCGAACCCGTGACATGTAGAAACCGTGCGTGTGGGTCTCTGCGTGTGCGTGTGGGTCTGTGTGCGCCTTTTTTCTCTTCTTCCTTCCACCAGCGGACACGTACGGCTGGTAATCGAGGTTCCCCTCAAAATCAGAAGCTGGGACTCTGGGAGAAGGCAGAGCATCGCGGCCCAAGCAGACGGCTCGTGGCCGATCCCAACCCCTCCCTGCGGATGTGTGTGTATGTATTTATGGCAAAGCAACCCCCCTGACTCCGCGTGCGGCTGGGCTGGCTCCTTGAACTCGCAAGGACCTGCCTTCAGCCCCGTTTCTGCACGCGACCCCCGTCGCAGACTGCAGAGACAAAGAAAAGCCCCCTGCAGGTGCCCTTCTGGCTGCGGGGAGCTGCTGGTGCCCCCATTGGGAACGTGGACCCCCCTTCCCGTCACGCTGGGTGCGGGGGAGAGGAGAGCAGTCTCTGGGCCGCAGCCCCTACATCAGGACACGCGTAGCCTCACTTGGCCCCCGTCTGCGGGGCTGCTGTCTCCAGGCCTCGTGCCTACTTGGAGCTCGGCTCTGAAGGTCAAGGATGATGCCTGCGGACCTGGAGGGAGTCCCGGGCTCACGCACCGGACGCTGGAGCCCCTGGGGGTCTCGGAGGGGAATCGGGGACACGGTCCATGCCTGCCTTTCTGCCACAGCTCACTGGTTGCACAGGACAAGTTGGGTCAAAGCCGGTGGCCCAGCCCCTGGTCACCGGTGTGGGGGGCCCGGTGCGCTGGAGACAAGAACGGCCGCTGGGCCTCCGGTCTGGGTGGTAAGGCTGTGGGGTTCTTCTGCTGCTGGCCTGGCACGGGTTCCCCCCGACCAGGCCGCAGGGGGTGCGCCCAAGTCGCTGCATCTGGGGACCCTGAGCCTTCCGGATGCCCAGCTGGGTGGGAACCTCCGCTTTGGCCAGGAATTCTGCATCAGCCTTTGGGGGGCTCCCCGAGTCTCCTCTGTTTACTGACTGTCCTGGGCAAGTGCCCACCAGGCATCAGTCGTAAATGCAGCCCAGGCGGCAGGACAGGTGTGTGTGTGTGTGTGTGTGTGTGTGTGTGTGTGTGTGTGAGAGAGAGAGAGAGAGAGAGAGAGGGACAGAGACAGAGCGCGCGAGAGAGACAGGCGGGGGCGAGGTCCCTCCCCACGTCCCCACGACCCAGGAAGCAAGGTGGGGGACACCTGTTTACGGTGGGGGGAGGGGGCTCGCTGGGAAGCCGCAGGACCCGGGAGGGACCCCTGCGCCAGGAGGTGCACCTGCTGGGCTCCTCGTCTGTTTACGCTACAACAGGGAGCCCCCTTCCCCTTATGTAAGCCCTGCGTCTGTCTGGGTCTGCAGTCCGCCTCCTCCTGGGCCCCGAGACCCTCGCACCCCCTCCTGCCCGGCGTCAGCAGGCACTTGGACGCAACAGCGCAGCCCCCTCCCCAGGAAAGAGAAGAAAGGAGGGGTGCGCCGGCCCACCCGCACCCCCCTCCCCAACCCGGCCCTTCCTCTGTAATGACAGCGCAGCGCGCCAGCCGCGGCGCGCGGGGAGGGGGCTCCGGAAAGACGAAGGCGGGGGACCCCCGCCCCCCTCCCCCGCCCACGAGCAGGGGCGGCGCGGGGAGAGGGACGCGGGAGCCAGCAAAGCGCGGCATGGCGCCGGGGCCCCCCAGGCCAGCGCGGGGGGCGCAGGGGTCGGGCGCAGGAGCCCCGCGCCGCAGCCTCGCCTCCCTCCTCCCCCTCCCGGTCCCCGCCCCGCGCTCGCCCCCGCGCCCCCCGCCGCCCGCGTTCGGCCGCGCGCTGCGCCCCGCGGGGCCGGGCTTACACCTGTCACCGCGCGCCCGCCGCCTCGCCGCCGCCGCCGCCCAAGTTCGCGGGGACTTGGCGGGCGCGCCGCCTGCCGCCTCCCCGCCCGCGCCCGCGTCCTCGCCCATGGCCGCCGCCCCCGCCCGCCCGCCGCCCGCGCCCCCCGCGCCGCCCGCCCAGCCCCGCGGCCGCCGGGCCCGGTGAGCCAGCAGCGCGGCCGAGCGCGGGCGCCCGTCCCCCGGCACGGAGCACTGCGGATGCGGCGCGGGGCCGGCGCGGGGCTCCGGGCGCGCTCGGGGGTCGTGAGCGCCGCGCCCCGCGCCCCCGCGCGCCCCCCGCCCGCCCGCGCGCCCCGCCGGGGCCATGCAGTCGCTTATCTCGCCGGTGACCAAGGCGATCCTGGTGGCCCTGTTCATCTTCGCAATCCTGCTCATCCTGTACGTGATACTCTGGTACATCTGCCGCGATGTGGACTGCGACCACGGCATCTGAGCCCCGCGGCGCCCAGGGCGCCCCGCCCCGGGCATGGGGGCCGCGCGCCCGCCGCCGGGCCGTGACCTTCAGGGACGGAGCGCGGAGAGCCGGTGAGTGCGCGCGGGCGGGCGGGCGCGGAGCCTCAACTTCCCGGGGCGCGGGGCGCCGGGCGCGGGGCGCGGGGCGCGGGACGGTGCCCCACCCCCACCGCGAGGTGGGCGCTGCGCCCAGACTCCCCGCGGGGCGCCCGCAGGTCCCGCCCGCGCCCCGGGGTCCGAGGGCGCGGGGCGCTCCAGCCTTGGGGGGACGCACCTGCGCCGCGTGGGAGCGAGCTGGCGGGGGCCCGGGGAGTGCCGCGCGGTGCCCCGTTCCCGGCCCTGCTCGCAGGGCGCAGCACCCCCGTCCCCCGACCCCCGACCCCGGGCAGCCCCGCGCGGCTGAGCGCAGCGCCGAGCGCCTTGCTGGGGGGCCCGTCCCCACGGGCCGCCGAGGAACCCCTCCGACGAGCGACTGCAAACAATTGAAAGCAGGTCGCAAGGTTGGTGCGCCCTGTTCGCCCTGCCTGCACCCCGCCCCCCCCCCCTCCGCCGCCGGCTCCCCAGCCTTCCCAGGGCTTCCGAAGCGCAGGAAGGGGGCTTGCCTTCAAGTCCCCGCGCCCCTGCCCCACAGGACAGCGACGGATGGGACGGACATGGCGCTCAGCCCTCCAGCAGGCGTGCCGCCGAGCAACTTTGTGACTTAAATAAATAGCTTGTTAGCGAGAGAGAGCGAAAAAAAAAAATGCCTCCCTTTCAACGCTGGTCCGCAAAAAGAACGTGTGAGGAAAAACACCCAGATTAAACAGGCTGGCAATTTATGCGTCTGCGGGCACTGGGATGTGTGCTTGGGAATCAGGGCAGGCAGGGGGATGTGGGTCCCGCTGGCCTCGCGGAGCGGCGCGCCCCCCTCCCACCCCAGGGCTTGCCCAACCCCTGCTTTGTGGAAACGCATTCCCGTCTGTCCCTGTGCTAGTCAACCCCGTCCAGACAGTTCAGGGTTAAGGCATCGGAAAACGCAGACTCCTTGTCCCCAGGAACCTCTGGAAGCCCGAGGGGGGCCAGACTGTCTGATGCGCTGTGTTCTGGGGCGGTTGGGGGAGGATTAGGGTTGCCCAGAGTGTGGTGGTTTTTTTTTTTTTTTTTCCTCTCCTGTACTTAAAACTGGCGTTGAGGCTGGGAGTGATCTTGCAACACCCAGACTGGCATGTTTCCAGCATCCAATGCAGGGGGAGGAGGAGGGGGGGGAGGGAGGGGAGGAGGAGTGTGTGTGTGGGGGGGGGGGAGGAAGAGTATAGGAGGCCCGTTTTCAAGATAAGGAACCCTGTTGGAGACAATGAAGAAAGGTTTGCAGAGCCTGCCTTACACCCTGTCAGCGGTGCAAACGCATCCGGAAGGCATGCGGTGCAGCTGGGCACCTAGACAGTCTTGCGAGATGCTGTGTGTCAGTGTGCAAGGCCCTGCGCTGAGCCCCATGTGTCCCCGGTGGGACACAGCCCGCACACAAACACACGGACCAACCCCCTTGGTAACGCAGTGGGCAGACGTTGCCAACAAATTGCTGAAGCACCACCACGCCCCAGGCAGGAGCGGGTGAAATCAGCGGGATGACCACATTCCAGAATGGGGGTCCCCGGATGACCCCCCCCCCGCCCCCCTCCCCAGGAGGAAAGGCCACCGAGCCTCACACGTCTGCATCCCACACACGGCACGTGAATCGGGATCCAAAATTACACCAAACACACACACACGCTGTGGGCTAGTCAGTCGGGAGGAGGAAGACACCCACACGAGAGCTGTGTGCTCCTCGGGGGAGCCTCCGGGGAGGGGGACGTTGTGGTGGGGGGGGGGGCACATGGTCACCACTGGGGCATGTCTGCCAGGGACACGAGAACACAGTTGCAATTAAAACAGTGAGCAATTATATAACGGACGCCATCCGGGATTTTTCCATGGGGCCGGGGGTCGGTCCACACCGCTCATTATTCGAACCCCACGCCCTGCAATTCACGGTCTGTTTAACTCCGGCGACTTCTTTGCTCCGCACACTCTCTCCCTCCCCGGATTACTTTTTCTCACACGCAATTTCAGCTGCAATAGAGCAATGTTTATTCGATTTCCCAGAGAATGCTTCCCCATCAATTAGCGGCGAGCCGCACGCCTATGGGTTGTGGGAACGATTCGATTCAGTTAAAGGTCCCTGCTTAATCGTCACGAGCACATGGCATGGCAGGTTCATCGCAACATGAGAACCAAACACAGGGTTCCAGAATCGAACTTGCACAGCACGTGTAAGTCGACAGATGATGGATGCTGTGGGTCTGGAGCAGTAACGCCAACAGACAGACCCCAAGTAGCCCAAGTTAGAGCCAGAACCCCGTGGGCAAAGTGGATCACAATAAGTCACATTCCCATAGCCCTGGGTGATCTGCAAAAGAGCTTCCCCAGTGGTGTTCTTCTGGATCTGTCTCACTGTCCCAGGAAGAGGTGGGGGCATCATCGCAAATGTCCCCACGTCACGTACACAAACTCAAGGTCACACAGCTGGGAAAGGGCAGGGTCGTAGCTGGTGAATGACACATTCACACTGGGAGCTTGTGGCTGGAAATGGGGCACATTTCTTTGACCTGTGAGACCTTTGTCTGCTCCTGTCAAGGGAATGCCCGATCCCTTTTGTGTCCATCAGGGGACGTTTAGATCCGTCGGCTAGCCGCATGACGCTCTACAGCGTGGCGACCATTCGGGTATCTGAGACCTAAACAACAGGGAAAGTTCAGCCGTATCCAACCACGACTGCCGCTCAGAAATCACTCGTGGGTCCAGGGAGATGAACCACATACCGAGGTGGAAGGATGATGTCCAAAAAGCTGGCAATAGTGTGTCAACAGAGAAACATCTCTCCTGTGTGTCACCTTCTGAAATTTCTACGGGCAACCACACGGAGCGGATTGTAGCACTGCAAAAGAAATAACAATTCCTCATAAATAACAATTACGGTGGGGTAGTAAGAACAACACGGGAGGCTAACATGATTATTATTTATACTGCATTTCGCCCTCGTGACAGCAATGTGGATATAATTATTCTCCCAATTATGCAGAGTGGAAACGGGAGACCACAAGAGAAAGGTGACATTAACTTCCCCAAGATGGCAGGAAAAATCGATTGGCAATTGTCTCCAAGCCGTTGACTTGCACGCACACATGTGTGGTGTGTGTGTGTTTGTGTGTGTGTGGTGTGTGTGTGTAAATAAAATCTCAGAGGGATCACTTTTCTATTCCCCGTAGTTTTAAGGTGTATATGTATTTCCAGCTGCTCCTTGGGGTTGAGGCATGTCATTGACCTTTTAAGTTTTTTTTTATGCATTGCCAAACATCTACTTATGATATATTTCTTTAATTTTTTTTAATGTTTATATTTGAGAGATAGAGAGACAGAACGTGAGCAGGGAAGGGGCAGACAGAGAGGGAGACACAGAATCCGAAGCGGGCTCCAGGCTCCGAGCTGTCCGCACAGAGCCCGACGCGGGGCTCGAACTTACGTACTGTGAGATCATGACCTGAGCCGAAGTCAGATGTTCAACCGACCGAGCCACCCGGGCGCCCCGTCTACTTACGATATATTTCTCGGTAGTGCACACACTTGTTTTGGTGGAAAGCACCACCACAACAAAACCCAACTGTGGTTCTATTTGTTCATTAATATGGATAAGCAGCCTGCAAATTGAATGACCGAATTCCAGAGCGTGCCCCTATCTTGGAAGCTGTCGGTCGTGCTCCTGGTGCAAGGAAATTGCTGATTTGGGAAGAATGTTGTAACATTGTTTATGCATTATGTATATTGCGTACTTTATCCTTACCTAGTCCATACCCTATGTGTTCATACAACATACTCTCTGTCCTGGAAACTGAGAATATGTGTCCAATGCTGAGTGGATTGGACGTCGCATCCTGTATCATTGGACAACTGTTCCCAGAAGCCCCTTCATATCTCCCCTGCATCCTCCCCAAACTGGGGGGTCTCCGAATGGGGCAAAGAGGGGCTCCAGTGATCCCCAGCTTTTTTTTCCTGAGAATAATTAGTAGAAATAAGTGAATTCAGTCTGCTTGGAAACATCCGATAGGGAAGCAGAACTCCCAGGGCCCAGAGCCTCTGCAAAGAGGCTGGTTCCGCATCCCAGAAGAGTGAACTCCCTGAAGGTTCTAATTACACAGGAGAGGAACAGACGGCCCCACAGGTGGCCGGGGGTGTGGGTGTGGGGTCCTTGCCTGTGGGGCACTTGGCTTTGCTGAGGAAGGACGCAGGGGGTCGGGGACAGGTCCTAATGCCCGATGCACTAGACCCTGTGTGTCCACGGCACCTGCCTGATAACCGGCACGCTTTGGCACGAGTGAACATTGTAACGTTAAAGAGAAATGAGCGACGCTGGTGGGGCAGGGGTGGGTAGGGAGGGACAGAATGCCTTCCGAACCCACTTTCCGGTTAAATAAAGAGAAAAAAGACACACACTGCCTGCCGGGCACTCGCTCCCGACACCTGTCTGCCGTGGCGACATCCTGTTGTTTCTTGGCCGGGCGAGCCCCACGCCTCAGACGTGCCTCTCGAAAGCGGGCTGCATTGCAGATGCCTCTAGAAACTGCGGGCGGGCAGAAAGGTCATGCGGAGCTCGGAGGTGCTGGCCCAGGGCCAGAGCCGGTCGGAGTGTCGCTGGCCAAAGCTGCAGGCTTGGGGTGGGTCTGAATGTGCTCATGGATCCCGGCCTGCAGGGGGCCGTGGGGTGGCGAAGGCGGGCGGGCCGTCTGCGCCATGCCCGTGGCCCCCAGAGCCGGCCAGCACCCGGGGGGCACAAGATCCCATTCCTGTCATCGGGGGGCGGCGGGGCTGACCCTCTGTGCACGCCTCTTGGGGAGCGTTGGCCATCTGTCCCCCGCGGGCACTCGCCCCCGCCTGGCTCTCTGGCAGGCCTATGACTCCCCTTTCTGGGCCCAGCAGGGGTGTCTTTCAAGGCGAGCCAGCCCGGCTGGGAGTCCCCACGCGCCCTCGGTGCCTTCCAGGCGGAGGCCAGGAGCTCTGGAAACACCTAAGCTTCCTTCGCAGCCAAGTCGGGGAGGGGAAGGGCTTGGGAAGCCAATGTAATCAATGCGGCTTTTGAGCTCAAAATAGTGTGAGCGTCACAGAAGGGCTGGACAGTGCTCGCAGGCCCTTCCAGAAAGGTTGCAAAAAGGACGGGGAAGCCGTGCTTTGAATCCGCGGGCGGCCCCGGAGGGAAAGGTCAAACACATTGGTGCCCGCTGCCTCTTGTTTGCCAAGTCTCCCCGTTTCTCCATCCACGCGGCCCTTGCAAGCCAGACGTTTAGGGCCTGGCAGCCAGGACCGTGCACCGATTGAGCACCTGCTGTGTGCGTAACATGGCTTCGCGTGATTCTCATACAGCCCCTGGGATGCGCTGGTAGGATTTCCTCCGCGGGGCAGAACCACCGGTCCCAGCTGATGGTAAGGAGCTGTGCCCTAGGGGTGTGACCAGCCTGAGACCAGGGGCGTGGACACCAGGCTGAGGGGGCGTCCGCGGCGGCCGTTTGCGATTCGCTGGCCAGACTCAGGCATCCGTCCCGTCCGCGCTCGCCCGAGTGGGGCCCGTGACGCCAGCACACGCACCCGCGGAGGTCTGTCCACTCCAACCACAGTCACGGAGGCCGTAGGCAGACCGTCGCGGCCGATGGTCGTGGAGGGCCGTCAGACGCAGTGGACGGATGCCATCGGTCCACGCGAAACCCACCCTTGGTGTCTACCGAGGCATCACGGTCCACGCACGGCAGGCTGGCACGTCGCTCTCCCTGACCCGCTACATTATCCTCGTGTTTGGGACCCGTGAATACGAGCGCCGGGACAGATGCATGGTTTGTCCCCTGGGATCTCATCCTTTAATGTGTTGACACCCATAGAGCGAGTCTCACGGGGATGGTGTCACGGGGAAGGTAGACGTCACCGACTGTCAACCAAAAACCTGAAGACGACACAACAAGAAGAAAAAGCAAGTGGGTCGAGTGAATAAGATGGCAGAAGATGAGATGGGATGGGAAGGGAAGGGGAGGGAAGGGAGGGGAGGGGAAGGAAGGGAAGGGAAGGAGAGGGGAGAGAAGGGGAGGGAAGGGGAGGGGAGGGGAGAGAAGGGGAGGGAATGGAAGAGAAGGGAAGGGGAGGAAGGGTAGGGAAGGGAAGGGAAGGGGACGGGAGAGAAGGGGAGGGGAGGGAAGGGGAGGGGAGGGGAGAAAAGGGGAGGGAATGGAAGAGAAGAGAAGGGAAAGGGAGGGAAGTGATGGGAAGGGAAGGGGAGGGGAGGGGAGAAAAGGGGAGGGAATGGAAGAGAAAAGAAGGGAAGGGAAGGGGAGGGAAGTGATGGGAAGGGAAGGGAAGGAAGGAAGGGGAAGGGAAGGGAAGGGGAGGGGAGGGGAGGGAACGGTAGGGAAGGGAAGGGGAGGGGAGAGAAGGGGAGGGAAGGGGAAGGGAGGGGAGGGGAGGGGAGAGAAGGGGAGGCAATGGAAAAGAAGGGAAGGGAAGGGGAGGGAAGTGATGGGAAGGGAAGGGAAGGGAAGGGGAGGGGAGGGGAGAGAAGGGGAGGGAAGGGAAGGGGAAGGGAGGGGAGGGGAGGGGAGAGAAAGGGAGGCAATGGAAGAGAAGGGAAGGGAAGGGGAGGGAAGTGATGGGAAGGGAAGGGAAGGGAAGGGAAGGGAAGGGGAGGGGAGGGGAGAGAAGGGGAGGGAAGTGATGGGAAGGGAAGGGAAGGGAAGGGGAGGGAAGTGATGGGAAGGGAAGGGAAGGAAGGAAGGGGAAGGGAAGGGAAGGGAAGGGAAGGGAAGGGAAGGGGAGGGGAGGGAAGTGATGGGAAGAGAAGGGAAGGGAAGGGGAGGGAAGTGATGGGAAGGGAAGGGAAGGGAAGGGAAGGGGAGGGGAGGGGACGGGAGAAAAGGGGAGGGAATGGAAGAGAAGGGAAGGGAAGGGGAGGGAAGTGATGGGAAGGGAAGGGGAGGGGAGGGGAGGGGAGGGGAGAGCAGAGGAGGGAACAGAAGTGGAGGGGAGGGGAGAGAACGGGAGGGAAGGGAAGGGAAGGGAGGGAAGGGAAGGGAAAGGAAGGGAAAATATGGGACTGGGAGGGAAGGGAAGGGAAGGGAAGGGAAGGGATGGAAAGGGAAGGCAGGGGAGAGAAGGAGAGGGAAGGGATCCTTCCCAAAGCAGATGCCTCCAACATGGTGCGTGGTGTAGACTTCTTGTGGGGAGAAGGATTATAACAAACGCACAACTTTGCCTCCAAGAAGTCAGGGACGTGCTGGTGAGCGCGGCGAAGGGTCTGTATCTGTTGTCTGTGGTTCATCTTCGAGAACAGTGCGCGAACCTGGACGGCTGCCCCCCAGCTGACCGGAGCAGACCACACACAGGCACACCGCGCCTGTTGCTGCAACTTTTGCGGATTCCGGACCACCTGCCTCCTCTCTTCACAGGTTCAAGCTGAAAAGCGAAGGATGTCCGACCCCACAGACAGGCATACCCGGGTTCACGGCCACATTCACCTTGGTGTTTGCGCGTCTCTCACGCACTGAGTGCTTGGCGATCTGTGCTGTTCCTTGCTGGCATCGCTATTCCCCTTCTCGATAAGTCAGTGACAAGGTTCTCGGGTGTTGTGATGCTAACGCTGTGTTCCTGTAAAATTTTTTTAAATTTTTTTTAATGTTTATTTATTTTTTAGACAGAGAGACACAGAGCACGAGTTGGGGAGGGGCAGAGAGAGAGGGAGACACAGAATCCAAAGCAGGCTCCGGGCTCTGAGCCGTCAGCACAGATCCCGACGCGGGGCTCGAACTCACGGACTGCGAGATCATGAGCTGAGCCCAAGTCGGACGCTTCACCGACTGAGCCACCCGGGCACCCCTGTGTTCCTATAAACTCTTAGGGCTTTATTGCAGAATTGGCCATCGTTAGACACTTTCCTTGTGTTCTATTTATTGTCTTTCGATTTTGTGCTTTTCCTGCAGGTCGGTTGGCCGGGGCCCCAGATCCTAATACTCCAGGGAAGCTACACTCTCCTTGTGGAAAAGATAAATTACCAGGGTTTCCTCTGTCTGGGCGGGGGGGAGTGGGGGTTCTGTTGCTTGTTATTTGTCTGTGTTTCTAGGGTGCAGAGCCATGAGGAGGGGCTGTCTTATACCAAAGGACTTATATTTAGGAAATAATTATTCTTCTCCTGGAAGAAAAAAAGTCCCCTAGGCCGTATCTTCAGCACTGAGGGTTTTATTTAGTCCAGTGTGCTATAAAGAGAAGCTGATTTCTCTTGGAGCCGGGTGACCTGTTTCGGGGCCTACATTTTCCCACTCCTGGCGACATCCCCAGTGGAGAGAACTTCACTCAAGCTATTTTCTAGCCAACCGTGTGTCTGTTCCGGAACAAAGCAAGAAAAAAAAAAAAAAGAAAGAAAGAAATCGAGGGAGGTCCAGATACTAACCTAGAAATCATCTGGGATGCCCTGTTTAGTCAATTATTTGGATCCCAGAATGATGGCTTCTGTGGATCCCATTGGACATTTCCCGGGTTATATTTTGGGCTGGCGACTTCGCGGGCTCCCGGAGTAAGACGGTTGTTGACCGAAGCTTCATTCTCTGCAAGAATACGGATGGTTTTCACTTAGGTGTGGGGGTGGGTGGACCCAGCATTTGGACAAAGACAAGACGAAACTGACACGTAAGCCAAAGCGATCGCTATGCTGTGAAACGTTCTAAACATTCTTAATCCAGTTGTGTTGGGTAGCGATCCGACAACTGTGGGTCCCTATGCACAAAGGCATTGGGATATCTTACCAAATAAATACATCAGTCGATCAATGAATCGCTACCCCTTTGGAGGAAACGGTAGAACCAGAAATTAGGAGGTGGGGCCACCTGCTCTACGGTGTGGGGCAGTGGGAAGTCGTGCCATGTTATTGCTGCGGTCCGGGACTTCCACGCTGGAATCCACACGGGCACAGAGGGGGACCCCCTGCCCATATGCAACGCGGATGTTCCCAGGAGGACGATCTCGCCCCAGTTTGAAAGGTCGCTGCGATTCTGCATCTCTGGCATTGAGACAAAGAAGCCAGCACGCAGCTGACTTAGCAAACAGGGGCACGAACCAGATTTGGTCATTCGCATTGTCCACCACGAACTGGCAGCAATGACCGGGTGGGGTCTCACGTCAGGGCACGTGCATTCGCTTCCTGTGGTGGTTGTGACCTCTCGCGACCGGCGTAGCATCCTAAAACACCAGGATTTTATTCTCTTGCACTTCTGGAGAGCAGAGTTGCAAAGACAGTCTTGTGGGAATAACACCAAGATGTGAGCCGTGCTGGTTCCTGATGGAAGTTCTAAGAGATGGTCCCTCCTGGCCTCTCCCGGCCTCTGAAGGTGACTGAGTTACTTGGCTGCTGGCCACGTCAGTCTGAGCTCTGCCTCCATGACCACACGTCTCTCCTTCCTTGGACACTCCTGCCTCCCTCTGATAGGGAGTCTGGCGGAGACGTTGGGACCGTCTGGATGACCCAGGATCACCTCCCCGACTCAAATTCGTCACTACATCTGCAGCGTCCCATCTGCCACATGAGGCAACATCTCCATGTTCTAGGAATTAGGATCTCCTATCTGTGGCCGCCATTTTTCACCCAACCGCGTCTTTGTCAGACCCAGAGCCTCGCTTTCTCATGGGGAAGGAGATACCCAGAGAAGTTTTGCAACCTGCCCGTAGCAACACAGCTAATCATTGGCCCATGAGCCCGGGCATGAAATGCCCTTTCTCTGTCTCTGTGTATCTCTCTGCCTCTCTCTCTCTCTCTCTCTCAGGCCTGCTGCTCCCCTCCCTCATCGTCACACTGATTATTCATAGCATTTTGTTCTGAGGACTTCTATCTAATTAATCCTGTAACAATGATGTTTCCAGCAAAGTGGCAGATTCTGAATTGTTGGGTGTCATAAGAGTCAGCCTTTGACCAGAAAAAGTTCTAGAGAACTAGGTAGTCACTTGAAAGGGGGACACAATGAGGAAAAAAAAGAACAGAATAGCAGCTAGAAATGAAGTTTCTAGCAGTGAAGTGCTGACCAGCCCTGGCGTCTGTCTCCTTGGGATTCCTTGGGCTTTGCAAGAAATACCTTTGTGTTTGTCCCGCCCTCGCAGAGCCCGAGTGGTGGCCTGTGAGCTGTGAGTAGTGGCCTGCACGTGGATGGGACTTCACAGGTGGGATCTTCCTCCCACCTGCGGAGAACTGTGTGTTCCCACTTATGTAACCCCAGCAAGAACAAGACAAACATCATTTCAAGATGGCGGCACCATCCAAGATGGCGGCACCTTTGTTCACAAGGGCAGGGAACATGAGCACTCTGTCTTCAGAGACAGAAAGGAGGAATCCAGTGCACAACAGGATGGGTGAGCAGGGGGAAAAGTGTAGACCTGGTCTGTCCAAGACGGGAGCCACTAGCCACTTGTGGCTACCGAGCCCTTGGATGTGGCCACGTTCACTGAAGGCCTGGGATTTTCTTTTCTTTCCTTTCCTTTTCTTTTCTTTTCTTTTCTTTTCTTTTCTTTTCTTTTCTTCTCTTCTCTTCTCTTCTCTCTTCCTTTCTTTTCTTTCCTTTTCTTTCCTCTTCTCTTCTCTTTCTTCTTTCTTTCTTTGTCTTTCTCTTTCCTTTCTCTTCTTTCTTCTTTCTTTGTCTTTCTTTCTTTCTTTCTTTCTCTCTCTCTTTCTTTCTTTCTTTTTTTCCTTCTTTCTTTCTTTCTTAACTTTACTTCGAGAGAGAGATAGAGCACAAGTGGGGGAGGGGCACAGAGAGAGAGAGAGCCCCTAGAAGGCTTCACTCCATCAGCATAGAGTCCAATGCAGCGTTTGAACTCAGAACCCGTGAGATCATGACCTGAGTAGGAATCAAGAGTGGGACACTTAAATCGGTGGATTCAGTTGACCACTCGGCCAACTCATGGGCCTGGGTTTTTCACTGCATTGATTTTTACTGGATTTAAACACCAAGAGTCACAAGGCTAGTGTCTCTCATATTGGATAATGGGGCCATAGTTTTGATTTTTGTGCTGTTTGATTCACTCATTGTAGGAGTCAGTTAGAGCTGCCATAATTCAAGTGGCAGGGGCCAACCAGGTGGTTTAAACAACATTTATTGTTCCAAGACCTAGAGGTGGGGAGTCCGAGATCCAGGCAGGGCTGAGGCTGGGAGTCTGAGATCCAGGCAGGGCCGAGGCTGGGAGTCTGAGGTCCAGGAGGGCCTGAGACTGGGACTCTGACATTCAGGCAGGGTTGACGCTGGGATTCTGATATCCAGGTGGGGCCCAGGCTGGGACTTTGAGGTCCAGGCAGGGCTGAGACTGGGAGTCTGAGGTCTTGGGGGTGGAACAAGGCTGGGAGTCTGAGATCTAGGCAGGGCAGAGGCTGGGGGTCTGAAGTCTAAGCAGGGCTGGGGCACGGAGTCTGAGGTCCAGGCAGGCCTGAGGCTGGGGGTCTGAGATCCAGGCGGGGCTGAGGCTGGGGGTCTGAGATCCAGGCAGGGCTGGGGCTGGGGGTCTGAGATCCAGGCAGGGCTGAAGCTGGTTTGTCCTGAGGCCTGTCTCCTTGGCTTACAGATGCCATCTTCTCCCTGTGTCCTTACATGGCCGTCCCTCTGTGCGTGTCTGTGTTCTTATCCCCTTTTTAAAAGAACCGAGTCCTATGGGATTAGCATCTGTCTGAAACATCCTCATTTTACCTTAATCCCCTCCTTAAAGACTCCATATCCTGAGACAGTCCCATTCTGAGGTCCTGGGGTTTTGGGAGTTTTGAGGGGAATCCCATTCAGCCTACAGCATTCGGTGACTCACCTTTCCCGAGCTCCTTCCATATTCCAGGAGCTGCAGTATTGGCCAGATGTGGGTCACACTCCCTGAGTGTACATCCCCTGGGGGTCTGAGATCCAGGCAGGGCTGAGGCTGGGAGGCTGAGATCCAGGCAGGGCTGAGGCTGGGGTCTTAGATCCAGGTAGGGCTGGAGGCTGGGAGTTTGAGATCCAGGCGGGGCCAAGGCTGGAGGTCTGATATCCAGGCAGGTCTGAGCCTGGGGGTCTAAGATCCAGGAGGGGCTGAGGCTGGGAGTCTGAGATCCAGGCAGGGCTGAGGCTGGGAGTCTGAGATCCAGGCAGGGCTGAGGCTGGGAGTCTATTATCAATTTGATCCGTGTTGGAACAGAAGTCTGGGCAGGGTGCCAGGGAACAGCTGGTGGGCATACCACTCAGTCTCTGTGCCATGGAGACACGGAGGCGGGACCCCAGTCGGACCGGGTCGGGAAGTGTGGGGAGGTGTCTCAGGGGTCCTAACCCTTGGCTGAGCCCTGAACGGCAGAGAACAGTCCTCCAGAGTGCGTTCCAGGTACACACGTCCCTGTGCCAGGACGGGAGGGTCTGTGGCATAATTTGCTCTCCAAAGCCCTCACGGGTCAGGTCGAGACGTGATTGAGGGTGTCCCCGGCCAGTGGGTCTGCCATGGCCCCCGATGTTCAGAGCATCCTATCTGGGAAAAGCTTTCTGCCAAAGGTTGCGGGGGGAGGTTGGTGCTCGGTGGGGGTGAGATTGGGGGCAGGTGCTTGCCTGGCCAGGTGCCCTCAGAGAATCTCATCCTCTAAATGTAGCATATTGGCCAAACCTGTTTCTGGCTGGGGAACAGGCACATACAACCTGAGCGTGTTGACACGCGACCGAAGGACCTGCTTCTTTGATGGATGGTTGTGTTTTTTTGTTTTTTTTTTTTTTGGGGGGGGGAATGTGGTCTGAAAAAAGCAGAGAGCTGGATTTGCCACTATGCTACACCGAATGTCCCCTCAAGCTTCAGACACCCAAGATGGTCAGGTCTTGGTTCCACTTGGGTTAGTCCCACGCAGCATAGGAATAACGCACGAATGGAAAATTCTCCTTTTGAAGGCATGTGTCCAGCCCTCTCCTGCCTTGTTCTTCAAGGTAAATTTCAGACTGTATTTGGAGGTCAATCAGTTCTCCCCTAATGTCCTTGTTCCATCCCACGGTCCCATCCAGGGCGCCATATTTCTTTACTTTCGTCGCCTTCTGTGGGAACTTGCCTGTCCGTGGCCGAAACGTGAGGCATGTCTTGCCTCACGTTTCGGCCACGGACAGACCGGGGTGGTTGGTTTTCGAGAGGAAGCCTAGACAGATGAGTCCTCCTCTCAGACCACTTCACCAAAGGTACCTGTGACCAGCGCACCTTATCACTATGGATATTGGTCTTGGTGACCTGACTGAAGTCGTATTGGTTTATTTATTTTTGGGAGCGAGAGAGAGACAGAGTGTGAGCAGGGGAGGGGCAGAGAGAGAGAGAGAAAGAGAGGGAGACACAGAATCAGAAGCAGGCTCCAGGGTCTGAGCTGTCAGCACAGAGCCGGACGCGGGGCTCGAACCCATGAACCGTGAGATCATGACCTGAGCCGAAGTCGGTCACTCAACCGACTGAGCCACCCAGGCGCCCCAGGAATAGGAATTTAGCTTGTATCCTGTTGTGGGTAGAGTCGCTACATAAATTATTTGGAATTTCTTTGCATGGGGACATTTGTCTCTTCTCCCTCATTTATTCATACGTTCAGTCATGTATTTATATCTGTATGGACTCGTGGGGACATTTATTTTGTATCTTAGGTTACAACCCAGTGGCCTTTCACTTTCCTTCTCCAGCTGTTCCAACGTTGGCCATCAGGATCTCTTTCGGTCTGGCTTCCTTTGGCCTGACCCCACACGTTTTGGGCTTTGAGCGTCTCGTTACTTTGTAAGATGACAAGATGCTGCAGGCCACATTCTGTGTGCACCAAGCCCTCGTCCTAGAAGTAGCCGTTTGCTAGGCAGCCCCCGTGTCTCCGATTCATGTTAGGAACCGAGATATGGATGCTTAGGTGAAGCGACTTCTCGGCAGCATTGAAGAGACTTGGATTTTGTCCACTCACCATTTTCTTTTCTTTCTTTTTTTTTTTTTAATTTTTTTTAAATGTTTATTTATTTTTGAGACAGAGAGAGACAGAGCATGAATGGGGGAGGGACAGAGAGAGAGGGAGACACAGAATCGGAAGCAGGCTCCAGGCTCTGAGCCATCAGCCCAGAGCCCGACTCGGGGCTTGAACTCATGGACCGCGAGATCGTGACCTGAGTTGAAGTCGGACACTTAACTGACTGAGCCACCCAGATGCCCCTACACTCACCATTTTCTTTCCCTTACACTTGTGTTTTCTTTCCTTCTCTTTCTACCTATGTAGGGCCCCTGGAGGGACGAAGAGTTCTGGTGGCCGTGCGGCCTCTGTTCACCTGTTCTCCAGAGGTGACGAGAACATCTCCATCGCGGGCCACCATGGGCAGCCAGGACTCCAACGTAACAGGGTGGATCCCTGCAGCTCAGCGCTTGGTTTTTTTCTGGAGACAGCCGAGGAGCATGCCACATCCCAGCCACACTGTGGGGGTGAAGGGTGGGGTGACCGCCCATGAGGATTACGGCCATCCCCCCGTCACTCATGTTGCCAAGCCATGACCAGGTGGCCAGGACTCATGGGCGGTGTCTCCTCCGGGGCCATGCTGGCATCCGTAACCTCCATACACCCTTGTGGTCCCATCCAGCCATCCCTGCCCGCCCGCCTGGCCCAGTCTGTCGTGAAGTTTCCGTCAGCCTTTCGCGTGTGCATAGTCCCAACTCCCAGGGGTTCCGGCGCCCATCAGAAGGGTTCTCCCGCTCATTCCTGGCTAGGCAAGTTCAGAGGACTATCAGCTTCAGGTTATACCGTCGTTAAGGTAGGTGCAACGGGGGCCTGACCCACCTAATCTCAGAGGCAGTCCATGCTGTAAAACGCACAGGAACCACACCCAGGGCCTCCCCGGTCTCCTCGTGTGTGCAGAGCAAACGCTCCGAGGAAGAGACGCAAAGAACGCCCTTCCTCCTTGTTGCCAACTTACCCCGAATGTGTTCATCCCTCTGCTGCAAGGAGAAGACAGCATGTTCTGGGAGGATCGAACGACCCTCTAAGATACAGACCAGAGACTTTGCACGGGCCATCAGACGGTTCCGCAAACTCGTAGACACCCATCTAGCGTTAGTTACGCGGACACGCGGCACAACGCCATCAGGCGGTTTCTCCAGGGCGTCAGGAGGGGAAGTTGCATCGTGCAGTCCGGCCACCGCGAAGGACGTTGAGCGGTCTTTCCTCCGCTGTGTTTCAATGAAAACTCGCGTGGGTCTCCATGAATGTCCGCGGCCGCGTGCAAGCCAGCAACAGCCACCCGCCCCGTCCCGTCCGTGTGCACCCCGGTGAGCAGACACGCTCTCCCTCAACGCGACCACCCTTCTCTTCCGCAGGTGTGATGAATGGCGCCTCCGTGTTGTTTTGTTATAGCTTCCGCCTCCCCACGTGGAGAGAGGCAATAAAGACAAAGCTGAGACATTATGGCTATTCCAGAAAATAAAATATTTTTGAAACCGCATGGCGTCCGTGCCGAGCTTTGTCCCGTCGTGGTAACAGAACCCCGGCGACCGGGCTGGTAGCACAGGAGCGCTTGACAGACAGAGGGGATTCAGGGCCCCTGCACACGGGCCAGGACGGGAAGGTGGGTATCACCTGAGGTTGGCATAGTCTAGGCTCTGTGTTTTGCAGAAGGAGGCACCTCTCGGATGCTTTTGATAGGTGCTAAAGTTAGTGGCTCCAGGAAAACAACCACAACCACCAACACAACAACGCAATGGCAAAAACTTGACCGAGATTTTAACACCAGAGCTATTCTGAGGTCCCTTTCCTGAATGGGGTCTGGTTTCCCCACCCCTCAGGAGGATTCAGGACATCCCCCCCCCCCCCAGCCCTGCAGTAGACAACTGTCCCAGGGCAAGTGTCCTCAGTTTTCACTGGGCGTGTGTCCGATTTCTGAGCAGCCCCTCCAGGGGACAAACCTACCATAAGTTGCACCCTGGGCTCTCAACTCAACCCAGAACACGGTGGAGGGGGTCAAGGTGTGGACCTGGAAAGGTGCACAGAACAAAACCAATTTTATTTATTATTGAATTTTTTAAAGTTCAGTTTATGTTGAGAGGGCAAGAGGGTGTGCGTGAGCAGGGGAGGGGCAGAGAGAAAGGGAGAGAGAGAGTCCCAAGCAGGCTCCACACTGTCAGCACAGAGCCCGATGCGGGACCCAAACTCACGAACCGTGAGATCATGACCTGAGCCGAAATCAACAGTCCGATGCTCAACTGACTGAGCCCCCCAGGAGTCCCGAGGGTTCACTGGTTTAAACCCAGCTTTGGACATCTCATCGCTGGGGCAGCCTGGGGTGCCCAATTTAAAAACACAAAGATAGTAGTAACATGATGCCTACCGTACATGACTAAATCCATTAGTAGACAGAGGATGTCTTCAACCACCGTGTACGTTCTCCACACACGCCAGTTACCCTCGTTCTGAACATTTTCAGGTCACCAAGGAACAAAGTTAGAAACAAATAGACATTTGTGACCTTACGTGAGAGCCTTGTTGAATTACGAGGGCAAGATTGTCTAATTAAGTCACATTTATGCAGGAATGCTCCCTAACAAGATAAGAATTTACACTCCTCTCTGCACCCTTATTTTTTTTTTTTAAAGAAAGGTTCGGGGTGCCTTGGTGGTTCAGTCAGTGAAGCATCCGACTTCGGCTCAGGTCATGATCTCATGGTCCATGAGTGCGAGCCCTGCATTGGGCTCTGTGCTGACGGCTCGGAGCCTGGAGCCTGCTTTGGATTCTGTGTCTCCCTCTCTCTCTCTCTACCCCTCCCTGCTCACACTCTGTCTCTCCCTTACTCTCTCAAAAATAAATAAATGTTAAAAAAAATTTAAAAAAAAGGATCTTAGATCTTGTCTAAAAATATGAATGGCCAAGGTAGCTCTCTCTCTCTCTCTCTCTCTCTCTCTCTATGAATGGCCAAGATAGGTTTTTTTTTTTCTCTCTCTCTCTTCGTTTTTGTAAAAGCTTAGCGTTCTGCCAGAAAGCTAAGAGAAAACACGTTAACACGTTCCTCTCTTTATAAATGACAAGGTGAAAGGATCCACGTTCTGGAATCGATTCTAAGAGAGTAAAGCAAGACATTAATCTGATGGAAGCATTTCCACTCAGCACAGGCTCTGTTATAACACAAAGATAAATAAAAAATAGATCATCAACACACTGTAATAGTCAGTGTTGGTGGCACGGTCATAACCTTATTTAATCCTTCCCACCCCTGTGAGGGAGGGAGGGAGGTTCTTGATCTTTTCTAGACTGGGGAGCTGAGGAATGCAGGTTGTTTGGCCCCAGTTAGCACAAGAGTAATGCAAACTCTTGTGTGTCCAACTGCAAAACCCATGTGTTAACCCCCACAACAGCCTCTCTTGCTTTTTTTTTTTTTTTTGAAAGACAGAGAAGGGAGAGGAGCAGAGGGGGAGACAGACAGACAATCTTAAGCAGACTCCACACTCATCACAGAACCCCATGTGAGGCTCGATCCCACAAACCATGAGATGATGACCGGACCCCAAGTCAAGAGTCCACCACTCAATGGACTGAGCCACCAGACGCCCCTCACTTGCATTTTAAGGTGGTTCTGTTCATCAGTCTGAGTGGGAAAGGCTCACTGTTCTTGTGTTTTGCACAGGGTTATTCCTCTCCCCCGTGTTGATGGACATGCCCACGTTTTTCTGTGGCATGTCTTACCGTTCCTGGTAACCGTGGGCTGCAGTGTCTCTTAGCAGATGAGACGTACATTTAAAGTTGGGATCCTTTAGTTTAAAACTATAAGTGAATTTGCAGAGTTTTCTGTTAGGAAATGACTGTTGTTGGACTTGAGCCACTCAAGAGCCATGTTCTCGAGTACATTTGAGGGGACGCATTGAATGACCACTCTCTCCATTGTGGTATCATGCAATGATCTCTCGCTATGCCATCTGCACTCCAGTTTTCTTACAAAATCTCCAGGGCGATCCTGTGAGACAGACACTGCGGATCTCTCTGCTTTAAGGATATAACAACACAGGAGGAGAGCAGTTGAATTATATGCCCGGGATAAGGTAGCTGGTACCTGGGGCTCCTGCAAAGGCATACCTATTCATAACCTGTGTGTGACATCAGAAAACAGCCTGAAGGATGGAAAGGGATCGGCCACAAGCCAGGAAGTTGAGAATCATCTATCCATCTGCCCACTCATCTACTTACCCATCTATCCATTCATTCATTCATCCATCCACCCAATCATTCATCCATCTAACCACCAATCCATCCATCTATCCATTCATCCATCCATCCATCCATCCATCCCTCCATCCATCCATGCATCTGTCCGTCCATCCATCCACCCACCAATTCATCCATCTGTCCATCCATCCATCCATCCACCCAACCATCTGTCCATCCAGCCATCCATCCATCCATCATCCATCCACCCATGAATCCTTCCTCCCTCCTCCCTTCCTTCCTTCCTTCCTTCCTTCCTTCTTTCTATCCATTTATCCATCTACCCACCTATTTATCTATCCATCAATCCACCCACACACCCACCGCTCCATCCACCTACCCATCCATCCATACCGTTCTGAAATCAAATGTTTATATCCATGTGTACTCAGACCTACTTCAATACCTGGAACCAATCAGTACTCATTCAGTAATAAACACACCCATGAATGAATGAATTAGCTTAGTCTAGATCATTCTGCAGACTATTTGTGAGTGTACTCATATTTCTACCAAGGAATAAATCCAAAGGAAGAGAACAAGTTGGTCGTAAGAAGTCTGTGTTCCCAGTTTCATTGAGGGAATCATATTCCACTGGAGCAAGAACCAAGCTCATGATGCAAAGAAATCAAAAAACGTATTCTGCACAGTATGTGTCGATCCCTTTACAGTTCTGTCTGCTTAGCTATTTGTTCCTGAAACCATTAGATTCCAAAGAGTTTCCATGACTTTATACACAAGAGATTACATTCTGGCCATGTGTAATTGGTTCAAAAGTTATGGTTCATAAATAACACTAAAGAGAGGGATTCTATTCTCCTGATGGTTCAGGAAATTGGAAACGGCGGGTTGCAATACTGAATGTTACTCACTGTCTCATCAGTGAGTAACATTCTTAGTCCTGAGCACATCCTACTCTAGAAATCTGGAAAGCACAGGAAGTCTGTTCATACTCCCCTGTCGACAAACATTTGAAGGAGTCTGGGATATTTTATATTCAAAACGTCACTCATTTCGTGATGCCTGGAAGATCTCATGTCTTTTATTTTCTCTTTTCTGGAATAAAAGACGTCCTCCTATTAAAACATCTTTGTTTTTGGAATCTCCACCTTAATGCATCTTTGACCAAAGCTTGCTGTATAAGTTAAAATAACCAATTGTCCTGGATTAAATTAATTAAATTAATTATTGCACACCATCTCCAGACTTTCAGTTTTTTAAAGCAGAGCCCCGAGCCCTCTGGGAAAATGCACTTTGCTCTGTGCAGAATCCAGCTCTGGAAATCCACAAGACTCCACAGGGAGCTCCCCACGCAGGCTCTGCCTCTTTCAACAACGAGTTCTAGAAACCATCAACCTAGCAAGACTCAATTTTTACAGTGTAATGACATTTTCAAAACTCTCTTTGTATCTTTGTTTGCTGTCTACACAACAGACTACTTCACCCTGATTTGTGTTTAGATTTCATCAAAGTTCCTTTCCCCTCCATTATTTACTAAGCCCCAGTTGTAACTATTTTCCCTGGCTTGGTCTATGTCAGGGACATGCCACACACAAGCACACAGAAGAAAGTGATGAATTTGCACCCGCATGCTTTTGGGAGACAATACGCTTTGTTGTTTCTGGTCACGGTGATACATTTGAGCAATCTATCTGCAGTGTGTTTACACATATAACTACCCGAGACTCTATGGATGGTCCACAGGGCAGCACCAGCATTGTCCAGAATTTACTTATGCTTACACAATGTCAGGCTCCACTCAGACCTCCTGAGCCAGAATCTGCCTTTTAGCAGATCCCCTGGAGATTTATACATAAGAATCACTGTGAACCCAGAAACAGGAAAAAAAAATTGTTCCAGAAACAGAAAAAAAATTGTAAAAAACATGTTACTTCTTTATGAAGCTAGGCCTGCATGCTGCTCTTCTGCCCCAGTCCACCTTGGGGAGCTGGGAAAAGAGAGGCAAGGGTAGAAACGAGGATAAAGAACATGTATCATTGGAATATCAAGACATGAGCCTTGGACACTCATGGCCCAGTTGCACTCCCCAGCCGTTTTTGAACCAGGACTAAGCATGTATTAGCATCATATCACCTCTGAAGAAGGCTCTGGAAGGACCTAGACTAAGAATTGTCACAGGAAGTCCATTCCAGGTCAAATTAGGAGAAATTTGAGTAGTGTATATCATAAGACCTACTCGACTATCTATCCATACACCCATCCATTCACCCATCTATCCATCCACTCATCTATCTACCCATCTATCCATCCATCCATCCATCCATCCATCCATCCTTCCATCCCTCCATCCATCCTTCTATCCATCCCTCCATCCCTCCATCCATCCTTTCACCCATCCATCCACCCACCCATCCATCCATCTGTCATCCATCCATCCATCCATCCATTCATCCATCCTTCTATCCATCCCTCCATCCCTCCATCCATCCTTTCATCCATCCATCCATCCATCCATCCATCTGTCCATCCATCCATCCTTCCATCCCTCCATCCATCCTTCTATCCATCCTTCCATCCATCCTTTCACCCATCCATCCACCCATCCATCCATCCATCCATCCATCTGTCCATCCATCCATCCATCCATCCTTCCATCCATCCATCCTTCTATCCATCCCTCCATCCCTCCATCCATCCTTTCATCCATCCATCCATCCATCCATCCATCCGTCCATCTGTCCATCCATCCTTCCATCCATCCATCCATCCATCCATCCATCCATCCATCCATCCTTCTATCCATCCCTCCATCCCTCCATCCATCCTTTCATCCATCCATCCATCCATCCATCCATCCATCGGTCCATCCATCCATCCATCCATCCTTCCATCCCTCCATCCATCCTTCTATCCATCCCTCCATCCCTCCATCCATCCTTTCACCCATCCATCCACCCATCCATCCATCCATCTGTCCATCCATCCTTCCATCCATCCATCCATCCATCCATCCATCCATCCGTCCATCTGTCCATCCATCCTTCCATCCATCCATCCATCCATCCATCCATCCATCCTTCTATCCATCCCTCCATCCCTCCATCCATCCTTTCATCCATCCATCCATCCATCCATCCATCGGTCCATCCATCCATCCATCCATCCTTCCATCCCTCCATCCATCCTTCTATCCATCCCTCCATCCCTCCATCCATCCTTTCACCCATCCATCCACCCATCCATCCATCCATCTGTCCATCCATCCTTCCATCCATCCATCCATCCATCCGTCCATCTGTCCATCCATCCTTCCATCCATCCATCCATCCATCCATCCTTCTATCCATCCCTCCATCCCTCCATCCATCCTTTCATCCATCCATCCATCCATCCATCAGTCCATCCATCCATCCATCCATCCTTCCATCCCTCCATCCATCCTTCTATCCATCCCTCCATCCCTCCATCCATCCTTTCACCCATCCATCCACCCATCCATCCATCCATCTGTCCATCCATCCTTCCATCCATCCATCCATCCATCCATCCATCCATCCTTCTATCCACCCCTCCATCCCTCCATCCATCCTTTCATCCATCCATCCATCCATCCATCCATCTGTCCGTCCATCCATCCATCCATCCATCCACCCACCCATCTATCCATCCATACCTCTCTTGCAGAAAGCGGATGTATCTGTTCAATGCTTGGTGCTCTGCTGCCCTTGACTCACTGCACTAGGCAAGGGCTCAGCTGAAAAGTGCATGCAAGTTACACACTCTGAGCCCAGTGGAGGTGTCCACTTGTCCTCAGGACTCAGGTGAACTGCACCCTTCTCCCTGCCACACACAGCCCGAGTGCTCCACTGCAGACTGTGTGCATTGCCTAATCTGCACCATCTTGTATTTGTAATAAGGTTTGCACCTGTTACAGAAATAGGTGAGATAGACGACTTACCTTTGTGGTTGGAAAGTAGGTGAGAGAGTCACTGAACCCCTAGAAGAAAAGAAATCTAATTTGGAAATAATTGGTGTAATGAATGAGTGTATCTGTCGTGTCAGCTCTCAGTGGGATGGGTTGGAGCTTGCTTATATGATCTGGAGCTTTGGGAATTCTGTTTTGTTTGGCCAACAGTCTCACTCTCAAAGGCATTTCATGCCATGCCCAAAGTTTGCCTCCCATATTCCAGAGGTATGTGTGTGCTTAAGAGCTTCATCTGGTTTTGGAAAAGAATATTGGAACCGTATCAAGTTTACATGTCGGTTCCCCTACGCACTGGCTCAACTCTTTCCTATTAACGCCACATGCCTTCCCATGCCATGATAAACCACTAACATACACAGGGTCGTGAAAGACAGTTAATTATGTGACTTGCCACGGGAAAAGATCAAAATAAAGGGTTTGCTTCAGGGAACCAGTGAAGAATGCATCAGACTTTTCTGTCCCTGAATTTCCAGCTCAGTCGGAAATAGCTGGCCCTTGTTGCTGAAGTGGATAGATGCCATGAGGCAAGGTTTAGTGACTGAGCAATGGTTCTTCCAGAAAGCAATATGTTTTAGGCAAAGAATATGGGACGATCGTCCAAAGATCCAGGTTGCAACGCAGCTCAGTGCCATGTGGCTTTGAGCAAGATGCTGCATCACAAACTATTTTCTTTTCTTGTCGGTTATTTTGTTTTTGTTATTTTGCTAGGTTGGGACACGCTTTGTTGGCCTGACGCTTCACAGCTTCCCACATGGGGCTCTTCATTTGAGTACCCAATTAATCTTATTTTCTAGGCAAGGAAGTGTCCTCATTTCCAGCTGAAAGCATTGTGCCTCGCAGTCTGTACCTCATATAAGACCAGTGAGTCACTGAGCGAGGAGGAGTTCTCCACCATGGTGAGTACAGAACACACTTCTGAATTTCCGGAATACCTAGCCCAAATTCTGAGGGCCGGATTGTGTCCCTTCATTGTTAACCCAATGTTCTTTCCTTATGTAGTGGGAAGAATGATAGTCCCCAAAGATGTTCATGTTCTGGTCCCCATGTGGTGGACAGAACAATGTCCCCAAAGACATCCAAGCCCTGATTCCCTAATGGCCAACAGAGTAATGTCTCCAAAGGAGTGCACATCCCAGTCCCCATGCGGTAGAAGGAACGATGTCCCCAAAGATGTCCACACCCCAGTCCCTGTGTGATGGTCCTGTGATACTGATCTCAAACTTTTGACAAAAGCCACAAAGTTGGTGATCATTTGTTACAGGAGCTAAGGACACTAATATGCTTCTCTTAAACTATACCAGCTCAGAAACACATATCATTCTAGAGGTCCCCTTTTCAGGTCACAAGGTGCAAGCAAATCACCCAGGGGTCTTAGTACCCACAGCATCAGCTTTAGCAGGTCCCGATGGGGCCAAGATACTGTGTTTCTAACCAGGTGCCAGGCAATGGTGCTATTCAGCATGGTGTTTATCCTTCGAAAGACGTCCCCAGATCCCCAGGGTTTCGCAGAGCTGGCACGTCAGGAGAACGTCGATGGTAGACTCTAAACTCATTCACAGACACCGGCCGGTCTGTCCAGTTCCTGGAAAACCCTCCTCGTTTTCCCAAATTACCTGGACCATTTAATCATGAGACAGTGTGCCCCTATTCCCTATTAATGGAAATTGTAGAGATACCCGGACCAGCAAAACCGATTTGAAAATAATCACTGGAGGTTTTCCTGGCTGAAGCCTGCAGTTTTCTGAGCTTGTCATACATTCCCAACTTAATGTCTCCCAAGAACGGAGGTGCTGGGTGTTTTGCAGTATCACCAGGATCTCTTTAAGAAATACTGTGGTTTCGCTTTCTTACACCATCCACAAAAACAAAACTCAAAATGGATAAAGGACCTGAATGTGAGACAGGAAACCATCAAAACCCTAGAGGAGAAAGCAGGGAAAAAACCTCTCTGACCTCAGCCGCAGCAATTTCTTACTTGACACATCTCCAAAGGCAAGGGAATTAAAAGCAAAAATGAACTACTGGGACCTTATGAAGATAAAGAGCTTCTGCACTGCAAAGGAAACAATCAACAAAACTAAAAGGCAACTGACGGAATGGGAAAAGATATTTGCAAATGACACATCGGACAAAGGGCTAGTATCCAAAATCTATAATGAACTCACCAAACTCCACACCTGAAAAAACAAATAATCCAGTGTAGAAATGGGCAGAAAACATGAATAGACACTTCTCTAAAGAAGACATCCAGATGGCCAACAGGCACATGAAAAGACACTCAACATCGCTCCTCATCAGGGAAATACAAATCAAAACCACACTCAGATACCACCTCACGCCAGTCAGAGTGGCCAAAATGAACAAATCAGGAGACTATAGATGCTGGAGAGGATGTGGAGAAACGGGAACCCTCTTGACTGTTGGTGGGAATGCAAACTGGTGCAGCCACTCTGGAAAACAGTGTGGCGGTTCCTCAAAAAATTAAAAATAGACCTACCCTATGACCCAGCAATAGCACTGCTAGGAATTTACCCAAAGGAATCAGGAGTGCTGATGCATAGGGGCACTTGTACCCCAATGTTTATAGCAGCACTCTCAACAAGAGCCAAATTATGGAAAGAGCCTCAATGGCCATCAACTGATGAATGGATCAAGAAATTGTGGCTTATATACACAATGGAGTACTACGTGGCAATGAGAAAGAATGAAATATGGCCCTTTGTAGCAACGTGGATGGAACTGGAGAGTGTGATTCTAAGTGAAATAAGCCATACAGAGAAAGACAGATACCATATGTTTTCACTCTTATGTGGATCCTAGAAACTTAACAGAAACCCATGGGGGAGGGGAAGAAAAAAAAAAAAGAAAGGTTTAGAGAGGGAGGGAGCCAAAACATAAGAGACTCTTAAAAACTGAGAATACACTGAGGGTTGACGGTGGGTGGGAGGGAGGGGAGGGGAGGGGATGGGCATTGAGGGGGGCACCTGTTGGGATGAGCTCTGGGTGTTGTATGGAAACCAATTTGACAATAAATTTCATCTTAAAAATAAATAAATACATAATTAAAAAAGAGAGAAAAAACAAAAAAAAAGAAAGAAATACTGTGGTTTCGGACGAGAAAATACAGGGACGTGTTTATCGCACACATCGCCTCTAGGACCTGCACGCGGATTTCAAAGACCTCCCTCCACCTCCTGCGTCCACTCTCTTTTTAAGTCAACGGTCAAAACTATCTTAAGGCAGGGCCACGCTCTCTCTCTACGTCATCCCCGGGCTACACATTTGTGTCCCAGGTTCCGCGCTGCGCCCCCAGACTTTCCCAGAAGTCTGCCGCTCGCAACGACACGCGTGAAAACGCCCTAGTGTCAACCTCGCCTCCCGTTGTTAAGTATTTTGGCCCCAGGCGGGACTTCTGGAAAAGCATAAAGACTTGGTTGTAGACGTAAGAGAAGAGTTTTCTTGGAGGAATAAAAGAAGGACATAGTCTCTGACAAGGCGAGGCTGTAGCATATGAAACGGTTCACATTTAAATTTAAGATTCATGCATCTCTACGTGTGCATATCGTATAGTTCACTTCAGGGCACGTGAGGTATGAATACTGCACCTGCTGCTTCCTTGGGAAAACCATTCCATTTTCGCCCGATGAGTATCTACTCCACTCTATGGATGGTAGTATTAGTCTAGTAAGAAGCTCGGGGTTTTAATGGTTTTGTTCCCTGGGATCCAATCTCTTCGAAATGCTAAGGCACGACCCAAGCCAAAGGCAAAAAAACACGCATCCTCTATGCCAGCAGGTTGGTGGAGCCAGAGAATGGTACCACGATCTCTCTTCCCCCCCCCCCCCCCACGAACATTGCATTACATCTCAGCAACTAAATTAAAACGGGAGAACTTTTGGCTAAAAGTGCAGAGCTCACTTTTCGTAGTCCACGGTTTCCTACATGTTTTGGTCGATATAGCCTCTTTTGTTTTTACTCCTTGCTGGCAGAACAGCTAGCTTCCTGGGTGATTTGTGTTAGAGGGAACGGCACGACATAGTTGGGAAAACACGTAACTCAGAGGATAATGTGGACCACACACCTTACGAGACCCACAACCCCCCGTGCTAACAAGGCTGTTAGGACTCGTTCTACACATAACGCGTTTTTTTACTTGCAAAAGTTTCCTGAAACAAACATAAACTAAAATATTTAATAAAATCCTTCTCTTTTCAAAACACCCAACTCACATATTTAACTGTGACTCCTTCCACAACCCACGTTTCTTTTTTTTTTTTTTAAATATTTATTTGTTTTTGAGAGAGAGATAGAGCATGAGCAGAGGAGGGGCATACAGAGAGGGAGACACAGAATCCGAAGCAGGCTCCAGGCTCCGAGCCATCAGCACAGAGTCCCACGCGGGGCTCGAACCCACGAACTATGAGATCATGACCTGAGCCGAAGTCGGACGCTCAACTGACTCAGCCACCAGGCGCCCCCCCCCACCAATTCTTCTTAATTTTTGTACAATCTCATAGACTCGTTGAACCCCCAGAATAAAAAAAAATGCCCGTCCTTCTTTATTTCACCCACAGCTTTTCCTAAGTCTTTACAAATAATGTAATTTCTGCCTTCACAGAAGTTTCTGACATAATTAGCTTATTAGTCTGGTTGACCAGATATACAGGTGATAGACTACGAGTGACACATTTTCTTCCAAAGAGGACAGAATTACAAGGGGGAAAACTGTGAGGGATCCAGAAGCCAACGCACAGTGACAGGTGTGGATGAAGCTGGTCTGGGACTTTATGATGAGTGTGGACACAAGTGACATGCCAGTTCTCAGTCCATATGCTGGCAGTCACATGTCCTAATGCCACCATGACAGTCTGAAGCTTCTCACTCAACCCAATGGGAGTCCAAGAAATCTATGTGATGCTGAGGGTCACGTCTCCTAATACCACCATGACCTTCTGAAGCTTCTCATGACATTCTGAACTTTCCCAGTCAACCCAATGGGCATCCGAGGGATGTTCCTGACACTGAGGGTCCCATCTCCTAATGCAACAAGGACCTTCTGTGCCTTCTCATCAACCCAATGGGTGTCCAAGGGAGTCCATATGCTAAGGCTGACATAGGTGCTGACGGGGTAGCTTCCATGCTTGTTTGGTGGCTCTGGAATAAATATACCCAGTGTCCATGAACGAGGTGGATTCCATCTGCCATGAGGCACAGGTACCTAGAGAAGGGCCTTTCCCCCCAATCACATCAGCACATTACCTGGCTCTGGTAGGTGAGCCTTTGGCAAAATCTGCATGGCTTCGTCCTGTTCCCCCCGAAGTATCACGAGTGCTGGCAGAAAGCATTTGATAACTCCATGCATCTTTGCACAGGACAGAGGACGCCCCCCAGAAGCTGTCCACCAGATGCAATGGGTGTGTGCTTTGGGGTAGCCCAGCGGAGTCTCCTGCATGGTGGGTGTGCTCAACTGGGGGCAGAGGACAGACTCGGGGTTTGCAGATGATGGCTATACAGTCAGTGCTCTGTTCCTACAGGCAGAGAGCTTTGTTTGCAAAGACAAAGTTTCCAGCCTTCCAAGGGAAGGAGGGAGGAGGGAGGGAGGGAAGGAAGGAAGGAGGGAGGGAGGGAGAATGGAAGGAGGGAAGGAAGGAAAGAAAGAGGGAGGAAGGAAGGAAGGAAGGAAGGAGGGAGGGAGGGAGGAAGGAAGGAAGGAAGGAGGGAGGGAGGGAGGGAGGGAGGGAGGCAGGCTCTGACGTCTTGGCAGGGCGTTTGGGAAGACCAGCCCAGCCCTGCGAGGCGGTGGCTGAGACTCTCAAGCTGGAGCCTCCATCCAGGCAGCTTTCAAGCAACAAAATGTGTGCGTACAGAAATGCCGTGCTTTCACTGTTGCCAATTTTCCCATCGCTGGAGGGATGGAAATATTTTGCAAACACCTGAACGCCTTATCAAGCCGAAACAGAGTTTCTACAGTATGGACAAGCGTGGGATTATTTCCAAAAAAAAAAAAATTTTTTTTTTGGCCACCAAAAATCTCGCAGCTAAAAATAAATGCATTTGGATAAACCCTGGGAAGAAAAGCACTATTTTCATTCCAAAATATGTCTTTTTTTCTTTTTTTCCGATGGGTGCTTCACGGCTGATGCATTTACATTTGATAACATTTTGTCGACTGTTGTAAACTTGTGTTAAAAATTAGCTTGCAAATGAAGTCCCGCCATTAGTTAGGAACGCAGGTTGTTGGTTATTTTTTAAGTGTGTAAGATAGGGAAATAATGCTGAATATGGACGTCCACGCCTGGACGTCCCCATAGGCCGATCTCTGTGGATGTGTCCCGTCAGGGAGCCCGTTGTATAATTAATAAACGGTGACCTCAGGTGGTCCATGAGGCACATCAACAATCGTATAGAAACCCATTTGGGGACCGCGACTCGCCAGTGAATATTAGAGTTCCGTGAACCCTCGAGCACGCGGGATATACGGGGAGGTTACAAAGTAAACCAGAAACAAGTAAACAACAAGGAACATTTTACGCTCCAACGTGGCTGGAAGGAAAGGAAAATGAAGGAAAATGTGTGCAGCTTGCCCCCAGCGCCCTCGCCACAAAGATACGGATTCCCCTGTGGCTCCTGGTCTCCCTGACTCGAAGCCACACGCATCCAAATCCATTGAGAAGGATCATTCCTCAGTCCTAATTAAGGCACATAGTAAATCATTCGAAACTCTGACTCATAACAACGTGCCCGGCTTCCAGAAGGGATGCTCTCGACCAGCTATCGCCATCCCAGTCACCTTCTGGGAGCCCTGATGGGGGTCACAGCGCCCTGACTAACTGAACGGGGCGACTTCGGGGCTTCCAGCAGGTGCCTGGAACAGGAAGCCTGGAAAGGCATGAACAGGCTTAGCACGGCTCTGCGTTCAAGATAACTCGAAATGGAAAAAACAAACCAAAAAAAGAAAAACACACAAAAGCACACAGTTGGTGCAGCACAGGCAATGTCCTCAGTGCTGAGCAAACACAGGGTAAAAGACATCAGCATCCGTAGGGATTCATCTCCAAGTATTCCCGCAGGAGTGCACATTTCAACAAGGGGTTCACAGCCCCCTGCACCCCCAGCCCCGGAAAGTAGGGAACCATTTCCACATTTTTAAACCGTGGCACCATGAATGGAATCCACAACCCATGAGACATCCTTGAAGTGTCTTCGTTAGCCTACAAATTCTGGAAGATTTAATGTTTATTTAGTTTTTTTTAATGTTTATTTAGTTTTGAGAGAGAGAGAGAGACAGAGCACAAGCAGGGGAGGGGCAGTGAGAGAGGGAGACACAGAATACGAAGCAGGCACCAGGCTCTGAGCTGTGAGCACAGAGCCCCACGCGGGGCTCGAACTCACAAACTGCGTGATCAGGACTTCAGCCAAAGTCGGATGCTTAACTGACTGAGCCACCCGGGTGCCCCCATTTTTTAAAAATGTTTATTTATACTCTGGTATTTTTTAAGAAAAATTTGCAGAGACCCACAATGGGGCAGCAACATTTCCTGAAATAATTGGAAATGTGTTTCCTTTTCCTTTGTTTTGTTGTTCTCAACGAGTGAATAATGTTTTGGGATCCAGCATTCTGCACGTCCAAGAACACTCAGTCAGCCTGGGAAACACAGCCGAAGGGACTCACGTCCTATGCCAGAGGGAGGACCCACCACCTTACAGAGGGCGTGCTGACAGAGTAACGCGGGTTTCGTGTGCCGTGTTGGGGGACTGGGGGTCACAGAAATGAGGTGGTGAGTCGAGGGACGTGGTTGGTATTGGTGCTGGGATGCTGAAGGCAGTTTCAGGCTCGAGATGAGGGGGTATGGCAGTGAAATAAAGTTATATTTAACAGATGTTGTTTCTGAACCTTTATTTGAGATGCACAAGGAACAGGAAAGGTTCAGGGAAGCAGAAGATTGGGGATTGCAAAGGTGTGCTAGTCAGGGTCTGCAGGGAAACAAAACCATTTAGAAGGAGAGATGGATGGATGGATAAATGATGGGCAGATGGATAGATAGATGACAGATATAAACATATGGTGGATGGCTGGATGGCTGGCTGGATGGATAGGTGGGTGGATAGATAGATAGATGATAGATGATAGATAAATAAATATGATGGATGGGTGGATGGATGGGTAGATGGGTGGATAGATACATAGAAAAATAGATATGATGGATGGATGGATGGATGCATAGATGGATAGATGATAGATAAAAAGATAGATTATAGATAAATAAATATGGATAGATGGATAGATGGGTGGATAGATGGGTGGAAAGATAGATACATATAGATACATAGATAAATAGATATGATGGATGGATGGATGGATGGATACATAGATGATAGATAGATGATAGATAAATAGAAAGATAGATGATAGATAAATAAATATGATGGATGGGTGGATGGATGGGTGGATGGATGGGTGGATAGATAGATACATATAGATACATAGATAAATAGATATGATGGATGGATGGATGGATAGATAGATAATGATTGATAGGTAGACAGATGATGGATAGATAGATACAAAAACAGACAAATGGATATATAGATAGATGGATACAAAGATAGATATGATAAGGAATTGGAACATATAGTTACGGAGGTAGAGAAGCTCCACGATCTCCCATCTGCAACCTGGAGGCTCAGCAGAGCCAATGTGTATGTGCTAGTCCAGAAGCAGGACAAGAAGATAGATTTCCCAGCTCAAACAATCATGAAGAAAGAGAATTTTCCCTTCTTCCTACTTTTCCTTTTTTTTCTGTGCAGACCGTCACCTGATTAGATGAGGCCCACCCACACAGGCAAAGCCGTCTGCTTTACTGACCTCCCTGCCACCCCCCCATCCCAATGCTCCTCTCATCCAGAAACACCCTCCAAGCCACAGCACCCAGAATCACGTTTATCAAAATGTCTGGGCACCCGTGGCCCAGTCAAGCTAAGACGCGCAACTCAGCCACACAACAGGAGCTGGGAGGTTACCGGTATTTGGGAGAAAAATGCTTCCGGGTGGTGAGTTTCGGGCGGGAGGTGAGCAGGGCGGGGATGCTGACCACGGTTCGGTGGGACTGGGTCACATCCGCGAGAACGGGTCCTCACCTTGCAGGGACAAGGGCTGTGGGATTGCTGGGATTGCAAGGTGGCTTCAAGAATCAAGGAAGGAGCACCGTCTGCTCTGCGAGAGCGCGCTTGTTTGAGGCTGGACCCCAGGCAACCCTGATGGCTGTCCACCTCCAGGCCTCATTTTGCTGCAGGCAGTGTAGACAACAGTTTGCGGGCTCCTGACCTTGCGTGTGGAGCCCTCTGTCTGGACTCAGGCGCGTTGAACTCACACTTGGCTGAATCCCTTCGCCCCTATGGTTGACCCACCGTGTCTGTGCCCACGGTATTTTTCCACTTGCAAAATATCCCACCTTCCTGCACAATTTTTAAACTAACAACCACCAAAAAAAAAAAAAAAACGCAAAAAAAAACACCCGTGAGTGTTAATGAGATGCCAAATTCAATTTTCCTGCTCAACAGAAACGTGTGTCTTCCTGGGCGCGGAGGTGACAGGGTCTGTCACAGGCTCACTGCCTCGGGCATAATTCTGCATTATCACAGGCTATGGCAGGACATCCGCCCAACACCCACATCCCCTGGGGGTGTCTGTTGGTGAACAGAGAGCCAAAATCCAGAAGGAGACTTGAGTGTACGAGACCCGTTTTTTTTTTAAAAAAAAAAGACCAACACACAGGACACGAGTGTGTGTGGGGTCTGAGTGCCTGTCCCCCCGCTCAGGGGTCTGGGACAGTCCCTGCAAAATCTTGGGAGAAGCCAGCGGGGTGAGTCAGCCAGTCAGGTGGAAAGCTTTCTTCGCTTGGGAAGATGTCACCCAGTGGAGAGCACACAACCTAGTAGGAGGCAGCGAAACCCCACCCCCCAAACACGACACTGGTCTTTTTGCAGAAACCTGTATTTCTAGTCCCAGAGTCTCTGCGTGTGCATTACTGATCTCCTGCTGAGCAGCAAAGTCACAGACGTCACACATTGTGTTGCTTAGAACAGGCACAGTGTCCCTCCCGTAGTCACGGGGACCGGATGACGCAAGGCTGTGAATATGACGGGGTGGGGATCACGGGGGCCCTTCTGGAGCCTGCCCACCACCACGTAGATGCTCCACTCCCGATCCTGCACAGAAATCTGTCCACGGCTCCAATATGAGGCTCCCACCACTATCAGTTTTGGGGAGATGACCCCAACCGACAGCTGCTGTTGCTGATGGCAAATAGCGGGATATCCTGCTCGAATTTCCAGTCATTTCTAGCAGCTGTGTGGTAAGGTCCAATCAATAACGGTCATTGTTCAACTTCCCTGGTTGTTGACTTTGCCCATGGTCACCACCCAGCCAGGCCGCATCGTCCCACCGTAGCGGGAAGGGCGTGGAACTCAAACCAACATGGCACCACGCCCGCTGAACTTGGAACCATTTCCTTCGCTCACATCTCTACGGGGGCACAGGCACAAAAAGAAGGCAATGCCATACATGTAAAAATAAAGTAGAAAACCACACACCGCCTCTAGTGTTGATTCCAGCCAAATGTTGACGCAGAGGCCAAGCTGAGCTCCCACGTCTCCGTGGACCACAGTCTCTGCTCTTAAAAACAAGACACAAGCTTTACTTCAAGTGGAAGGTGTCACAGTCCCAAACAGAAAGCACACAATCATGGTGCAAAACCGGAATGGGACTCGAAGACTGGATCTAAGACACAGTCAGGGGCCGGCTTACAAGGCGACACAAAGGCGGAACGCGGCTCAGGAATTGTGTCCAAACAACCCCACCCCAACCGCAGCAGACTCAGCGGGATGTTGACGCCGTTGAAGGATTCCCTGCGAGAGCAGTGGGGCTTCAAAGGGATAAATCCTAATGGAACGAAAATTCCTGAACAGCCAGGCAAATTAGATATGACAAAAACACAGCTTACGGCAAGAGAAAGTGTTTGAAGGACGAGACACGCACACATCACATCCACAAATCTCCCACTGTTGGAACTTATTCTATGCCAAGCTTTGTATCACGAGGGCTTCAAAAGCTGAATTATCATTTGCGCTCAAAAGGTTATAATACTAGAGTATCAATACCAGACCAACGGGCACCTGATTTAGTCAGTGGAATAAATGAGTTATAATTAGCTTTTCAAATAATGCTTCATTCTCGTTGCTTTTTTCTTTCCTTTTTTTTTTTTTTTAAAGAGCCTACTAAGTCAGGTCATTTGAAATCTCTCTCCTACGTCCTGTAAGTCCCACAAAGGCTCTATTTTCTCCAGGCACTGGGCATGACCAAGGGATGCTCTCGATGTATGGGGAACCATGTCAGAACTAGCAGGAAATATTGAGCCGCCATATTGGAATTTCAATGGGGTTTTGTACGTTCAGCTTTTCCCAGCCGGATACACGGTTAATCTATGAGTAGGCAGAAAACTTCACACTGGTTTCTGATTCTAACCTTGCAAAACAATCCCCCTCCACCCCCGCCAGCTCAGTCTTCCATTGATGACGTAGAAACCAAATGGGAACAATGTGGAATACCATGGATGTGAACTGTAATCAAGGCTACTTAATTTTCTTAAATTTATTTATTTAAATTCAAGTTAACATACAGTGTAGTCTTGGCTTGAGGAATAGAACCCAGTGATTCATCCCTATGACACCCAGTGCTCATCCTGAAAAGTGCCCTCCGTAATACCCATCACCCATTTAGCTCATCCCCCCACCCCATCAACCCTCAGTTTGCTCTCTGTATTTAAGAGTCTCTTATGGTTTGCCTCCCTGTTTTTATCTGATTTTTCCTTCCCTTCCCCTACATTCATCTGTTGTATTTCTTAAGTTCCACATATGAATGAAATCACATGACATCTGTCTTCCTCTGACTGACTTACTTCGCTTAGCATGATAATCTCTAGTTTCATCCGCGTTGTTGCCAATGGCAAGATTTCGTTCTTTTACTTTAAATATCCAGTTGGGGGTGGGAGGGAGGGGAGGGTGGGTGATGGGTATTGAGGAGGGCACCTTTTGGGATGAGCACTGGGTGTTGTATGGAAACCAATGTGACAATAAATTTCATATACTGAAAAAAAAATTAAAAAAAAATAATAAAATAAAATTACTAGAAAAAAAAGAATTAATAATTATTTATAAGAAAACAGATCCTCAAGAAACCTCAAGCTCAAATTAAACCATAATTTGAGAAGAACCAATGCCAAGAACTTGTAAATAAGATATTATTTTAAAAAATAAAATTCTCTTTTTTAAAGGAAAATAAATAAATAAATATCCAGTTGGGAGAAGAGAAAATTTGGGCTATGATGCACACCACACAACAGCCTCTTAAGCGAGTGCACACGGAAAATGTTACCAAGTCAACCTCAATGAACATCTTAGAAAACAGACCACCTCCGACGGACATCGCCACTTAGTCTCAGGCACAGCAAAGACCCCAGTGAATAAATAAAACTCCGTAAATGGCGGGCAGGTCAGGCGCATGTGGGGTTTCCATCCAAGGTCTCCAAATTGTTCCCTTGAATAAGTTCAGTGGCAAGCACACCAACTGGGAATGTCTCCCTTGGTTGAGAGAGAAGTCACTTGAAATTCAGTATTACCAAAGAGGGAAAGACTGTGGATCCGAAGCTCGGTGGGGAGTAAAATAAAAACGTTTCAGCGGCAGGAAAGGAGACACGCTCTTCACATGCCAGGCTGTCTGCTCACAGGGTCTCATTTCAATTGTCACGGTAGCTATAGTGTTAGTGTTAAAATCTGCAGTACCAGGCAAGGGACCAAGACTCATTGGGGTAAAACCCAAGAAAGTTAGTGCTGATCAAATACGTACACAAAGGACCATTGCAGAGAAGTGATGGCCTCTTCCCCCTGCCAACAGCCTCCCGGTGGAACTGCGAAAACCATTTGCCAGCTAGAAAGGTAAACCTTTGACCTCATCCTTTCGAGCTGGGAGCACACAGAAGGCACAGGACACGAGAAATTCAATGTCAACCACGTCAACGCTCCGCTTGAGTTCTGTAACAAATGGTGGAGGGAGCTCTCCAGGCACATAGTCCAAAAGTCCAAAGCCCTTGATTTTGGACAATGGGCTTCTATTTGGGGGGCCTCCATTTCTCATCCACTCCCGAATTCTTCCATTGGTTGGAGACACTCAACATTTCCTTACAAAAATTAGGACAGGATTACCCACATGCTTCCTCTGGGACACGTGTCATTGGATCTTCAGAGATGTTTCCTTGAAGGAGGGAACTCTGTCTTCTGCCTCCTCACCCAATGGAGCTGAAATGATACCACTCTCTGGATCCTTCGCTTCTGTTTTCGGAGCCTCTTGGGCATGCATACCAGGCACAGTACTAGGTATTGGGATAAACCAAGGACACAAGAGAGATGAGTTTCCCACCTCCTTGGAGCCTGACTCTACTTGGCATGATAAGCCTTAATCAAACAACTGCACAAATATACATTAGGATTTGCCAGCCTCTTTGACTTTACTCTTCACTTTAGGACTGGAATAACGTCTACATTTATTCAGCTCAGCACAGGTGTATTGAGTGCCTACCCAGCACCATGACCGATCCCGAGAAGACAAACAAAGATCAGCCATCTTCTCTCCTAAGGAGCCCACAGTCTGGTGGGACAAGACAACGAGAGTATCAGTAATGGGATGCGTGCCATGACTCCATTAAAACATGGATGACACATCTATCCTGGGATCCGGACTCCTCTTGAGGTCCCTCTGTCATCAATGAACAGGAGGCTTGTTCATCTCTGGCTGCTTATCTCCTCACCACTGCATTCCTCCTTCCTTCCTTCTCTTGGAAAAAATATGAAGACATTTCCATGTCTAACACCTCACAGTTTCTGACATCCTACTCCATGCAAGGGCCGATCTAGGCACTGTGCTTATACATCTGCAGTGCAAACAGCGTTTGAGGTGCACCATACAGAGAGATAGCACTATATAGAGATACAGAGATAGAAGTAGAGACTCAGACATACACATATATGCCTATGGAGGTGGAGTAAAGGTATAGAGATAGAGACAGAGAGATGCAGGCAGGTGTAGGTGTGCATTGTAGAGGTATAGGTATACAGGTGCACGTGCAACTATAAACACATTTGTGATATAGGTATAGCATCAGTATAGAGATACAAGCATAGGTATAGAGATAGGTATAGAATAAACATAATTACAGAGCCATAAATATATAGCATAGGTGTAGGCATAGAAGTCAAAGTACACATAGATAAAGCTCTATAGAAACAGGTATAGGGACAGATATACAGCTACAGATACAGGTCTGGTGTTGATGGAGGGGTAGAGACAGAGATGTATAGAAATGCATATGGGTAGAAGTATACATATAGGTGTATACACAGAAGCGCAGGTATACACATAGGTAAAGGCGTGTGCATGTAGGTATATAGAAATGGCTATAGGTAAATGTATAGGTACAGACACATACCTGTCCGTACAGGAATAGATATGTAGATACGGGTATAGTACAGGTACAGGTGGACAGGTAAGGGTATCTAGGTACAGGTATATGGGCGCACACACGAGCAGTAGACAAGCAGCTCAAGAAACGTTAGATGGAACATCACAGGAGTGGGGAGGAGGGACCAGCCAGTCCCCTGGGAGGAGCAGATTCAGCACCGTGACAAACAGAAGAGACCACCTCTTGGTGGGGCCCGGAAGGTCTCGCTCAGCACCTGTGGAGGACGAGAGCGGGTTCCCAGTGGGGGCTCATGTAGACGGGAGGGCAAATCCAGTCTGTGTGAGCCATGAATGGGGTGTGCACTGGGAGATGACCCTGGGTCACATTACCTGGGTTTTCAATGCCATGACGGTCTTTACTCATCGGAGAATGGGTAAACCGTAGGGGCTCACGCTTCTCATGAGCCTCAGCTTCCTGTCTCTGGATTTTCTTCTCCCCTTCGTGCTGCCATGTCTTAAACACCTGGGTGTCCCACCTTCACCTGGAGCCACACCATTGCTATTGGTGCCACGGAGGCCAAAAGATGGTGGTCCCTTGGGAGAAGCACCTAGAGCGTCCAGAAGATGCAACCCCAATCCTCGGGCCAGTGGTTGTAGTCTGGGTGACATTCCAGTCTCTACTCCTGGTGGGCCAGCACGGACCCCTGAGCCTGAGTCCTTCTTCCAGGGACTCGATCATGGATGTGTCTTTGCTTCTTTCCTCGGTGGCTTCAACCAAACACAGAGCGGATACACCTATTCCTTGCACCTGCTCCTGGTCAAGGTGAGCCCTGATGTCTGAGCTCCCTCGGCACCTGGTCGTCCTGCTCCCTCACACCCAAAGCCTTTGGCTCACCTGCATCCATGGTGCAGTTTTCTGGATGCACACGTGGGGCAAAACACATGGAACTCAAGAGATGGCCCCAAAAGGCACTGGCTCAATGAGGTCCTTTCGTAAAAATAAGAGAAAAGGATCTGACGTGATGAATCAGCAATATTATCTGATGGTCAGGAGATGAACAATGCTTCCAGAAGATGGTCTCTTTCTAAATCAAGGGTAGGTTTTAAGACAGACTTGCTTTTCTTACTTTCCTTTTTTTCCCCCTTCTTTTACTTTAACAGGAAGAGATCTGCTAACAGGAACCAGCTTTCAGGATGTCAAAATATTTTTGCAGCTTCCCTGTGAGCAACAGAACCTTTTTAAAAATTTTTATCTGGTGGCATGCCACATTGGATGATAAAGTTTCATGGTTTATTCTCAAGAGAAGACGACTCTTTGCCTCTTTAACATATGGGTGGGGGCCTGTGCATGCCTAAAAATCCATCGGGAATTTGATGGGCCAAGTCTGTCTGTCTATCTATCATTCTATCTATCTATCTATGATTCCATCCATCTATCCACCCATACATCATATAACTTATCTGTCTGTCCATCCATCCATCCATCCATCCACCCATACATCATATCTATCTTATCTGTCCATCATCATATCTATCTATCTATCTATCTATCTATCTATGATTCCATCCATCCACCCATACATCATATCTATCTTATCTGTCAATCCATCCATCCATCCATCCATTGATCCATCATATCTATCTATCTATCTATCTATCTATCTATCTATCTATGATTCCATCCATCCATCTATCCACCCATACATCATATATCTTATCTGTCTGTCCATCCATCCATCCATCCATCCATCCATCCATCCATCATATCTATCTATCTATCTATCTATCTATCTATCTATCTATCTATGATTCCATCCATCCATCCATCCAACCACCCATACATCATATCTATCTTATCTGTCCATCCATCATATCTATCTATCTATCTATCTATCTGTCTATCTATTATCTATCTATGATTCCATCCATCCACCCATACATCATATCTATCTTATCTGTCTGTCCATCCATCATATCTATCTATCTATGATTCCATCCATCTATCCACCCATACATCATATCTATCTTATCTGTCCATCTATCCATCCATCCATCCATCCATCCATCCATCATATCTATCTATCTAGCTATGATTCCATCCATCCATCCATCCATCCACCCATACATCATATTTATCTGTCTACCTGTATCTATCTGTTTATCTATCCATCATATCTATCTATCCATCCGTCCATCATATCTATCTACCTATCTGCATATATATATGTATACACACACACATATATGTGTGTATATCTATATCTATATCTATATCTATATCTATAGATAGATAGATAGATAGATAGATCCTTTCAAAATAGAAGAATTTAAATGTGCAAAACAAAAGTGAACATCGAGTCTGGACTTGCGGTTTCAGTGGGAAGGCAGGGACATGTAAAGACTACTGATTTGGCAGCCAGATCTGTTATATAAAGTAGCTTTCATCTACCTCCACAGAAACACTCAGAACAGGAAATAAGCTAAGATGAATAATTTATTTGTTCAATTAAAAACATGGAGCCCTCCGCACACATGCCCTAGAGACCAAGCTCCAATAATTAACACGGGGATAAGTCAAATAAGATATGAAACAGGAGAGTGAATTCCCAGCTCATGAAATCCAGAGACAGAACTTGTATTTTCTCTCTTGGTGAGCTTCCTGCTTCTTATGGGTTGAATGACAAGACTTTTCAAGCTACTTATTGATTTTTTTAAAAAAATTCTCATACATGTCTCTTCCAAAGTCTGAGTTTGTCCCAAATATGGAAGAACCAATGATTTTGTTTTATTCTTTTATTAGAAAAAAAAATTTTAATTTGAGTATAGTTGATGCACAATAATCCAGTCATTTTATTTTATTTTTAAAGTTTACTTATTTACTTTGAGAATGAGAGCGAGAACGAGAGCACGCACGTGAGAGAGAGCATGAGCAGGGGAGGAAGAGAGAATCCCAAATAGCTTCTGTGCGGTCAGCATGGAGCCTGATGTGGGGCTTGAACTCACAAACCATGAGATCATGATCCGAGGGGTTATCTAAAGTCACATGCTTAACTGACTGAGCCACCCAGGCGCCCCTTAATCCAGGGATTTTAAAATCAAGACTGTAGGCACCTGGGTGGCTCAGTGGGTTGAGCATCTGACTTCAGCTCAGGTCACAATCTCCCGGTGTTTCCTTATAGTTCTGGAGGCCAGAAGACAAGATGAATGTGCCTGCTGGGCTGGTCGTGTCTTGGGGCCCAAAGGGAGAATCTGTTCCTCCCTCTCGTCACAGCTTCTGGTGTTGCCCACAACCCTTGACATGCCTTGGTTTCTCAACACATCACTCTCATGTCTCTCTGCTGTAACGTGGACATCTTTCCTTGTGTCTGAATTTCCCTCTTTTTAAAACAAGTTTTAAGTTTATTTATTTTGAGGGAGAGAGAGAGAGAAAGAGAGAAAGAGAGAACATCCCAAGCAGGTTCCACACTGTCATCGCAGAACCCAACGTGGGACTTGAACTCATGAACCATGAGATCATGACCTGAGGTTAACTCAAGAGTTGGACACGAAACGGACTGAGCCACCCAGTCATCGCCAAATTCCCCTCTTTTTATAAGTACACCAGTTGTTGGATTAGGACCCATCCTAATCCAGAAGGACTATCTCAACTCATTATCTCTACAAACACCCTATTTCCAAAGAAGGTCACAGTCACCAGTTCCGGGGGTTGGAACTTCAAAATATCTTTGGGGGAGACACAATTCATCCCATAACACATTCACTCATTAACTATTTCATGAGCACATCATATGTGCCAAGCTCTGTTCTGGCCGCTGGAAATGTGGTAAAGAATACCTCAGCATAATCAAAGTCCTCATGGGATTTCCATCCCTGTGTGTGTGTGTGTGTGTGTGTGTGTGTGTGTGTGTCTACGTGTGCATGGGTACGTGTATGCAGTTGGTTGAGTGTCTGACTTGGGCTCACATCATGATCTCACGGTTCATGAGTTCGAGCCCCACGTCGGGCTCTGTGCTGACGGCTTGGAGCCTGGAGCCTGCTTAGGATTCTGTGTCTCCCTCTCTCTGTTCCCCTCCCCCAGTCATACTCTGTATCTCTCTCTCTCTCAAAAAATATATAAGTAAACATTAAAAAAAATAAAAAATGTCAGGACACATCTTAGTGAAGACATAAACAGAATGTCAATGTTGGGGCAAATCCCAAAGGTCCATTGTCTACCCTGTTCATTGTGCAGATAAGGAAACCCAGGCCAGACAGGGGCAGTGACCTGCCAAGTGCCACGTGGACAGTGCTGAACTTTGGATATCACGTCCAGTGACCTTGAAACCACACAAAAGAGTCCAGAAGACAAGAAAAATAGCGGCAAATTCATGGAGCTTGAAATATTCCTTTCTGTTGGTCTTTTTAATTAATTATTTTTTATAATTTTAATGTATTTCTTAATTAATTTATTTTTTAATTTTAAAAATTAATTTATTATTTTAATTATTTATTTGTTTATTTTGGGGAGGGGGGGCAGAGAGAGAGGGAGACACAGAATGCGAAGCAGGCTCCAGGGTCTGAGCTGTCAGCACAGATCCCGACATGGGGCTTGAACCCACAAACCAGGAGATCATGACCTGACTGAAGTTGGACACTTAACCAATTGAGCCACCCAGGTGCCTTTTTAAAGTTTGGATCAGCCATGCAGAGCTTTGAAAGCAACTTTCAGACACAAAATAATGACCTTCTTTCTACCAGCTGTCTAGTTATTGGCTCACAAATGCTATTCATTTCTCTCTCGTAGAAAGTTGGCATGTTATTTATCAAATCATTTGCACGTGCCAGCCCTCCCCGGCCCCCCCCCCAGTCGCCAGAGCAGCAAACACCGCCTTATTTGAACCCCCCACTGTACAATGGATTCTCTTGGGCCAAACCACGGGCCGTGAACAATGGTGGTGTAGGTCCACATCTGGAACGAAGGAATGAAGCAAAATGAAAGAACCCTCATTTTCCTTGATTTCCTTCTGCTGGCTGAAGGAGAACCTGTTCCCTTGTCTCACGTTCCTAGCCCCCAAATCATGTCCAGGCAAGAAGACTTCTGTAAAGAGGTGGAAGGAAGTCTCCTTACCAGATAGAGTGTGAGTTCCCATCTGTATACTCCCTCTGCTCCAGAGGAATATCTCTTGGGGGGTGTCACCGGCAGACACCTGTCCTGTGTAAAGCCAGCTCACCTGGCTGCCGGTTGGCTCCACCAGAAGATGATGGCCTGTGGCCCCAGGATGACAGCAAATCTTTTTTTAAACTTTATTTTAGAGAGAGAGCACGAGCAGGGAGAGAGGCAGAGACAGCCTTAAGCAGGCTAGGAAATACGACAATGTAATATGCATCTTTTAAAGTGTTTTAGTTAAGATAACACATATAAATCTTATACGTTCAAAATTACATTAGATTCACATGTCAATTGCGTAAGACGAAGCCTCACCGGGGTCTGGTTCCAGGTATTGTATTGAACTAATCCAAGAGGCAACAGGCTTGCTTTCTAAAAATGCATTTGGACTGAGTGCTCTGCAAACAGAGGCCAGTCCATCCTTCTAAAAATGAGGAAATCATCCGAGTCCAAGTCAAGGACAGTAGGTACACACGAGCGGTGCTCTGCTGGCGATTGTCCTGGGGTCCAAGCGCGTGATGGGTACATCTGGCCTGATGAAAAGCCTGATGAAAAAGTGAGTGCACGAAGGAAGGTTTTAAAACGGCAATAGTCACCAGTGTCTCACAGCCCGGGGCTTCACGCGTGAGGCTTCTCTAAATACCTTTTATAATCTGCACAGTGTATTTTGTCCTTATTTTAAGTGCCTCTCACCGACCTCACCTCTTTGTGTTTCGGGGAACACAGCAAACCGGGTCGGTGCATCAGTAACCAACTGATCCGGTGACCTCTGATCCCACCCAGGTACACTTCACTCTTCCCCATCCCTGCCGATCTTGGGACAATCTGGTAAGTGGAAACCCGGCAGGTGGCCCACCCATTTACAGGCTGGGGGATGAGTCATTGGTTCTGTAGGACCGTGTAGGGGACATGGCATCCGTCCAAGGCGGTGGTGCCCACATGCACACAGGCGGTGACTTCACTGAGGTGTGTTCACCGCTCAGAACACACAGCACGCACCGTGCAAAGTATAAAAAAAATCCGGAATGTCGTGGGGCGCCTGGGTGGCTCAGTCGGTTAAGCATCCGACTTCAGCTCAGGTCATGATTTCATGGTTCATGAGTTCGAAACCTGTGTTGGACTCTGTGCTGACAGCTGAGAGCCTGGAGCCTGCCTTGCATTCTGTGTCTCCCTCTCTCTCTGCCCCTCCCCCGCTTGCACTCTGTCTCTCTTTCTCTCAAAAATAAATAAACATCCAAAAAACTTAAAAAAAACAAAAGACAGTATGTTCCCTTTATAACAAAAAAATAAAAGTTCTCTTTATAATAAAAATCATAAAAGTAAGACAGTCTGTTTTCCTTACAATAAAATATCCACTATTGAGCCATGAAGATCTTTCACCATGAGCAAACTTCCACATCATAAAATTGCAATCATTGTACAATTTTCCCAAATCACCTCATTTTCACAGGCCTCACTGCAAAAAGAAGTAAGTCACAAAATACCATCGACTCCACCAAAAGTCTGCTAGAACTGATACATGAATTCAGCAAAGTTGCAGGATACAAAATCAATGTACAGAAATCAGCTGCATTCTTACACACTAATAATGAAGCAACAGAAAGACAAATAAAGAAACTGATCCTATTTACCATTGCACCAAGAAGCATAAAATACCTAGGGATAAATCTAACCAAAGATGTAAAAGATCTGTATACTGACAACTATAGAAAGCTTATGAAGGAAATTGAAGAAGATATAAGGAAATGGAAAAACATTCCGTGCTCATGGATTGGAAGAATAAATATTGTTATAATGTCAAGACCACCCAAAGCAATCTACACATTCAATGCAATCCCAATCAAAATTGCACCAGCATTCTTCTCGAAACTAGAACAAGCAATCCTAAAATTCATATGGAACCACAAAAGGCCTCGAATAGCCAAAGTAATTTTGAAGAAGAAGACCAAAGCAGGAGGCATCACAATCCCAGACTTTAGCCTCTACTACAAAGCTGTAATCATCAAGACAGCATGGTATTGGCACAAAAACAGACACAGACCAATGGAATAGAATAGAAACTCCAGAATTAGACCCACAAAACTATGGCCAACTCATCTTTGACAAAGCAGGAAAGAACATCCAATGGAAAAAAGACAGTCTCTTTAACAAATGGTGCTGGGAGAACTGGACAGCAACATGCACAAGAATGAACCTGGGCCACTTTCTTACACTGTGCACGAAAATAAGCTCAAAATGGATGAAAGATCTGAATGTGAGACAGGAAACCATCAAAACCCCAGAGGAGAAAACAGGAAAAGACCTCTCTGACCTCAGCGGCAACAATATCTTACTTGACACACCCCCAAAGGCAAGCGAATTAAAAGCAAAAATGAACTGTTGGGACCTCATGAAGATAAAAAGCTTCTGCACTGCAAAAGGAAACAATCAACAAAACTAAAAGGCAACCGACGGGATGGGAAAAGATATTTGCAAATGACATATCGGACAAAGGGCTAGTATCCAAAATCTATAATGAACTCACCAAACTCCACACCCGAAAAACAAATAATCCAGTGAAGAAATGGGCAGAAAACATGAATAGACACTTCTCTAAAGAAGACATCCAGATGGCCAACAAACACATGAAAAGATGCTCATCGTCACTCATCATCAGGGAAATACAATTCAAAACTAAAATGAGATATCACCTCATGCCAGTCAGAGTGGCTAAAATGAACAAATCTGGAGACTATAGATGCTGGCAAGGATGTGGAGAAATGGGAACCCTCTTGCACTGTTGCTGGGAATGCAAACTGGTGCAGCCACTCTGGAAAACAGTGTGGAGGTTCCTCAAAAAATTAAAAATAGACCTACCCCTTGGGGCACCTGGGTGGCTCAGTCTGCTGAGTGTCCGACTTCAGCTCAGGTAATGATCTCATGGTTTGTGAGTTTGAGTCCCACGTTGGACTCTGTGCTGACAGCTCAGAGCCTGGAGCCTGCTTGGGATTCTGTGTCTCCCTCTCTCTCTCTACCACTCCTCTGCTCATGCTCTGTCTCTTCCTCTCTCTCAAAAATACATAAACATAAAAAAATTTTTTTAAGAAAAAATAGGTCTACCCTATGACCCAGCAATAGCACTGCTAGGAATTCACCCAAGGGATACAGGGGTGCTGATGCATAGGGGCACTTGTACCCCAATGTTTATAGCAGCACTTTCAACAATAGCCAAACTATGGAAAGAGCCTAAATGTCCATCAACTGATGAATGGATAAAGATGTGCTTTATATATACAATGGAACACTACTTGGCAATGAGAAAGCATGAAATCTGGCCTTTTGTAGCCACATGGATGGAACTGGACAGTGTTATGCTAGGTGAAATAAGTCATACAGAGAAAGACAGATACCATATGTTTTCAGTCTTATGTGGATCCTGAGAAACTTACCAGAAGACCATGGGGGAGGGGAAGAAAAAAAAGTTAGAGAGGGAGAGAACCAAACCATAAAAGACCCTTAAAAACTGAGAACAGGGGCACCTGGGTGGCTTGGTCGGTTAAGCGTCTGACTTCGGCTCAGGTCATGATCTCACGGTCCGTGAGTTCGAGCCCCGTGTTGGGCTCTGTGCTGACAGCTCGGAGTCTGGAGCCTGTTTCAGATTCTGTGTCTCCCTCTCTCTCTGCCCCTCCCCTGTTCATGCTCTGTCTCTCTCTGTCTCAAAAATAAATACACGTTAAAAAAATTAAAACAAAAACAACAAACTGAGAACAAATTGAGGGTTGATGGGGGGTGGGAGGGAGGGAAGGGTGGGGGGTGGGCACTGAGGAGGGCACCTGTTGGGATGAGCACTGGGTGTTGTATGGAAACAAATTTGACAATAAATTTCATATTAAAAATTCTATTATATATTATAATACTATAATAATATATTACAAATTATAAATATGTTATTGTTATACATAATTATATTATAATATATATATTATTACTTATTATTGTATTGTATATAATTGTCTTACATATTATGTATTATCATGTGTGTATTTATATATTGTACCTTATTACATATTATCTTATTCTGCATCTATATGAAATTATGATTTTATTTCCTTTATTTATTTATTTCCTCTGAAATTATGTTTATACATTTACATATGTAATATAATAACATATAATTACATATGCAATAATATTATATGTTATATATAACTATATGATATAATATCATATGTATGTATATATACATATACATATATACATATGTAATATATGATGTATGGATTATATATCCATACATAATGAGGAGAGAGATGAGGAGAAAGATATATATATATAATGAGGAGAGAGATGAGGCAGAAAAGTTTTTGAAGAAATAATGTCCCCGAATAGCTAGAAACCATGAACAATGCAAGCCCCCACCAAGAGGTGAATGGATAAACAGACTGTAGTATATTCATGCAATGGAATCGTACTCAGCAATAAAAAGGAACCAACCACAGATACGTGGACCAATATAGACGCATCTCATTTTCTCACAGAAGATTTTAACAAGAGTATTTATGATGTGATTGCATGTATGTGAAGTCATAGAACAGACAAAACTAACTTTGCTTGCAAAAACATAAAAAAAAAAAAGATTGGTTCTTGGCGGAGGGCTGACTGGGGAGGCCGTGCCACTCACTTTTCCGAGTGATGGCAGTTTTCTACATCTTGATGTCTGGGCATCCAATGATCATGAGCATTTGTCCAAATTCATTGCATGGTGCGCCCAAGATGGGTGCCTTTTACCGAATGTACGTTTTACCCCAAAGAAAGGACTCTCACAAATAAAATATGCTTTATTACATAATGAACAGAGGTGGGGGAGGTGAAAGGAACACCATTTAGATTTTTATGTCATTGCATTTCTGACTGAAACACAGTTTTCTGAAAGTCAGGTGTGCATCTTACATTGTCCTGAAGTCCTCACTTTATTTTCAAAAAATTTTTAATATTTATTTTTGAGAGAGAGAAGACAGAGTGTGAGCAGAGGAGGGGCAGAGAGGGGTGGGGGGGGGAGATACAGAATCTGAAGCAGGTTCTAGGCTCCTAGCTGTCAGCATGGAGCCTGACGCGGGGCTTGAACCCACGCACCGTGAGATCATGACCTGAGCCGAAGTCGGAGGCTTAACTGACTGAGCCACCCAGACGGCCTTCCCCCCCTTTTTTTCTGAAGTCCTCATTTTTAATTGAACGCAAAGTTCTCTGGAGAATCGAGGAGTGTGAGTAAATACAACCATGCCAAAGTCCTTCTTTGCCATCAAAAAAGTATCTAACGCTAGATGCTCACCGGTTGTAAACAAGATGTTGAAAATATCAGCCACTGAGTGATAACAAAAAGGGGAAACCGTGTTGCAAAAACATCAGAAACCTACTGGAAGGCACCGGCAGTAAGGCATGGATGCTAAATTCCATCTTGGCCAATCCAATTCCAGAAATCTTGGTTTTCGCCATAGAAATGATACCAACACTTAACAAAAAAAAACAACAAATAAATCAAAGCTGTAGGAGGAAGGCTCGTGTACTTAAAACCTGTGTTATCTGGGCGTGGGATTGTGAGTGCCATCTTGTAGATAGAAGACTCAACCAAAGGTTGGGTGCTGTGCGGAATTTTCCAGATTCGGCCATCTTGGATGGGTCTGTGCCTTCTCCTGGGCACAGGTGGGATTCGTCTTGTCCTCTGAAGCTCCTGCCACTGTTAACAGTCTCTGGTTTCCTCCTGAGCAAGCAGGGGCTTCCATCACAAAACAGCAGCAAGTTACCTTGGGTCTCATGTGGATGTGGACCCACCATGTGGACAATGAAAGGCAGACAAAAGTAGGGGCTGGCGTGTACGGTGCATTTCTTTGGGTGTCTTTGTTCTGCTCCAAGACAATTTGGTCCCAAGGACCGTTGGCCTCGTAGAAAAATCCCAATGTTAATATTCGTGCTCGAAGCCCTCAACCATGGCCCCAACAAATCCTGGCGGGATAGGCCCGCCGTGAGTCCTGTTAGTCTCTCAGAATGAATGGCCAGGGGCCACATGATTGGGAGCACTTATACAGGACACAAAGTAAAATCAGGGACCAAGAGTCCGCGTGGAATAAATGCTCCTGGGAAAATGAGAGCAAACCCAACATACAAAAACAAAAACAAAAACAAAAACAAAAACAAAACAAAACAAAACAATCTTAATGGAAAAAGTAGTCACAACTTCAATCATAACAATAAACATGGAGGGGATATAATTACAGAATTTCCTGGGCCATCAACGTTGACATCCAACTACACAGATTCCCAGGGAAATAGAGTCAGGCATTTCCTCACTTGGAAAAGAATTTGCTTCCCCAGAATAGAAATAAAGAGAAAAACAGAACATTAATAGTATTTTCTAGCCAGGGTCAAAAACAGACCCTTGAGAAGAAGGGGTGGTGGGGGGTGGGGTCGTGATTGGGACAAAAGGTTTAAAGCAAAGGAATTTGAGGAATGACGTTGAAGACTTCAGGTGCAGGAATGACTAGCTTCCCTTCATTTTTAGAGTCCTAGCAGGAACAATGTCCGAGGAGTTCAGAACTTTTCCAGATCACGTACACTGAGCACATGAGGTCCTAATGCCCAAAAAGGTTTTCCCATTTTCTGACTTCTCTGACCGTGTTTTCTCAAATCCTCCAAGGGTCTATACTCAAAATAAACAGGATTGCATACAATCCCGCACATTGCAAAATAAGGTGAGTCCTCGGGCGCCATTGTAAAGTGCTCTGGGGGCCATTCCAAGTGCTCTGGGAAGCCACGCACATGGGAGATGTTCGCAGAGGGGTTCCGTGGCCACCCAAGGCCGCCCCGGGGCTCAGGAGGACAGCCCGCTTTGGAGAAAGACCTACGCCCAGACTTGATTCAGCTGCACCTGCCTGCTTTCTCCTTCTGCTCATCACAAAGACACGGAATAACATCGGATCGCAGACTTGGAAACAGACCTCGACAACACCTGGTCTTGCTTTTCCCCCAGGGACACTTCAGATTTACCCCTTATTCTGTGTGCACCCATGGAGACACCTGGTGTCTTGCACCTGTTTGCACAGTTAGGGACCACGAAAGGCAGAACAGAACAAAACAAACGAGCAAACAAAAAAAACCCAAACAACCAAACAAACTGCACCAAAACTGAAAAACCAAACAACCAAAGAAACCACAAACCAAAACACAAAACACAAAACACAAAAGTTCTGCAACGTTCTGAAAGCAAAACACAAAAGTTCTGCAATGTTCACTGTCTGGAATTTTTTCAAAAAATTTTTTAAGTGTTTATTTATTTTTGAGAGAGAGAGAGAGAGACAGAGCGTGAGCAGGGGAGGAGCAGAAAGAGAGGGAGACACAGAATCCGAAGCAGGATCCAGGCTCCAAGCTGTCAGTACAGAGCCCGATTTGGGGCTCGCAGTCATGAACTGCGAGATCATGACCTGAGCTGATACCAAGAGTCTGAGGCTTAACCGACTGAGCCACCCAGGCGCCCCGAGCATCATGTGTTCAAGGTCCGTCCATGTGACAGCACCCCTCCACACTCGGATCCTTTTCCCGGCTGAGAAATACTCCCCCGTACGGATGAACACATTTCCCCAAAACCACACCTTGGAGTTCACCCCAGTTTTCTGTCCGATTTCTTTCAGGATTTACCAGCACGTCGTGACTCACTTGCCCTGTGAGCATTTTCCAGAATCTGCATTTTTAACAGGTGCCTCAGATTTTTTGTGTGTGTGTCTTTTCTGGCCACTCTGGATCCCACCTCTAGGACACACGCTTTAAAACAGTCTCTCCAGACGGGTAGGGGAAACATCCGTGTGCTTGCTCAGCTGGGCTCGGCGTTTGTGGCCTTGCCGGTCAGTGAAACACCGGAACGCCCCCTCCCCTCCACCAGGTCCCTTGGCCGCCACACTCCCAACCACACGACGCTGTAAGGGCCAATATTCGGGCCCCATACCCTATGCTTCCATATAGAACTCGAGACCCTTGAGCAACCTACTAATTCCCCGCCCCACTCTGCTCTCCCCTCACCGCACGCCCCTTCTGATCCCGGGGGCCAGGCTCAGACCTTGCTTGTCGCCTGACCCCTAGGCTCGAGGTCCCCGCCAGCTTGTGGGATTATTCCAACAAGACTACCACACCCTCCCACCGGGACCAGGGCCGCGTGGTGCTCCTGTTCCTAAAATGCCTGGAGGCTCACTGTCCTCACGTGCAAACTCACGTGTCTACCAAGCAGACTGCAGGCACCGTTTATATCCACCATTATTGCATTCTGCCCCCCCCCCACTTTATTTTTTATTTCTTTATTTTTTAAGTTTGCTTATTCATTTTGGAAGACAGAGAGAGATTGAGCATCAGCAGGGGAGGGGCAGACAGCAAGGAGAGAGAGAGAGAGAATCCCAAGCAGTCTCCACGCCCGGTGCGGAGCCTGAGGCCAGACTCGATCTCAAGGACCGTGACAGCATGACCTGAGGCGAAATCGAGAGTCAGTCGCTTAGCCGACTGAGCCACCCAGGCGCCCCCCTCCCCACCCCCGGCTTTAAAACAAGGAAAACTGTAAACACAGTCCAGAGCCCTTAGGGTTATCATGAGGTCCTTGCACTGCGCACACGGCACGTGCGGGAGGGGGTGGCCGCGGGACAACCACACGGGAGCCCCGTTCTGCCTCACCGTCTTCCCACAGAGGGTTTCAGCCTTGGGGTTGTGCCTTCCTCTTCGGGCCCAGATCGACCCACCTGCAAGCGGTGGGGCCCACGGCTCCTCGAACGGTCAGGAATCTCTAGACCACGCTGTAGCAGGCCAGCCAGTGGCCGGGCCCGCGTCCCCGAGGCAGCCGTGAGCGTGCATCGTCACACACACTCTGCAGACGTCACTTAGCCATGCACCTGAAAATAGGCAGGTAATCCTAGATTAACCTGCTCAGACCGTTCTAATCCCGCGAGCCCTCAAAAGCAGACAACCTTGTCCAGCTGGAGGCACAGAGATACGGCAGAGGGCAAGGGGCACGCATTGCAAGAAGAGGGGTCTGGGGGACACCCGCCGGGACCAGAGAGGGGCCTCCAGGAGCCCAGGGTTGCCCCCTGCCTACGGCCCCCGAGAGCTCGTGCTCATCCTTGTCCGGGGGATGCCCGCAGGGACCCAGTGGGTGGACGCCCCAGTTTGGACCCCAGGAGACCTTGAGTGGAACCAGTGTCTCGTTTCGAGCAGTTGCATTTGGGGTGATTTATTGCAAGTGTGATAAAAACCAGATTGAAGAAGCTTCTGTGTCTTCCAGATCAGGAAGGTGACTTGGGGGGGGGGTGGTCCCCTAAAAGCACTGCAGGAGGCATCTGGGGCAAGGTCTCAGCTATCAGGATCCCCTTTCCCAGCTCATGGCTGCAGAAACCTCACGATACGGCACTTAGGGGAGACTGGACAAGAGGAGAGGAGGGGACCACATGCCTGTCCTGGCTGCTTTTGCACAAACGCTGAGAAATCCCGCTGCTCACTGGTGAACCCCGGGTTCCACACCCTCGTCGTTTTCACGCTGTGAGCCACAAACTGCCCACCCCACACGGCAGGGGCTGCTGTGGGGAACAGGGCACAGGTGACAGGTACGGTGACTCTCCCCGATGGTCTATGCTGGGTGCACCTGGCCGAGCAGGGCAGGCCCATATACTCTGGTCCCACAGGGCATCCTGGGAAGGCTTCTTGGCCTCAGTTTCCTGATCTGCAGCACAGAAGGTTGCAAAGGCCAGAAGAAACCTTCCGAACCCGGCTGGGGGTTGCGGGAAGGAGCTGTGTGTCCCTGGCATCTTAGAATCGCATGGAAAGCCAGTCCAGGTGGCCGGAGTGAAAGGGTGCCCCCTGCAGTCAGGCCTGGGGGTGGGGGGTTCACCTCCTAGGGGAGGGAGTCCTGGGAGATCCCGAGTCCTGGTGGGGGTCTGGGATCTGGAGGGTTATGGACAGGTGTGGGATCCGGTGGTCTCTCCTAGTGTGTGTGTGTGTGTGTGTGTGTGTGTGTGTGTGTGTGTGTGTGTAAGAGATTCTAATCTGCATTCAGGTGGCTGTTGGCATTGAGGGCAATATGAGTGGGGGTCTTGGGTTCTGGCAGGTATTGAGGTCCTTGTGGGGTAGCCGGGTTTAGGTGTCCGTCGTGGTGGGGGGGGGGTTCTGGGTAGGGGTCTGTGGGGGAGTCTCAGTGAAACTCCAGTGATCCCAACATGGGTCTGGGGGGGGGGTGCTCAGGTGGGTCCAGGCAGGACTGTGACCAGAAGCAGCCTAGGGAGTCCCCAGCCACAATGTGTGGGGATGTGTGATTCCAGTGGGGTCTGTTGGGGGTCCCTGCGGGAGTCTGGGTGGGGGCCTGCGGGGGTCCTCATAGGACTTTTGTGGTCTGGTAGGGGTCTGGGTGAGGGTCCCTGATTTGAGTGGGGGTCTGGATGGGGGAGTGTGAGGTCTGGGCAGGGATTCATTCATGTGGATGTCCATGTAGGGTTTTGCACTGTGGAGGAGTGTTGGGTGGGGGCAGGGTCCTGGGGTCTGGAAGGGGTCCCTGGGCAGGACTTCCAGGTTCTGGGAGAGGTCTCTGGTCTGGGCAGGGGCCCCGGGCTGGGGTAGGGTGGGTGGTGCTGTCTGGGTGGGGTCTCTAATCCTACCTCTGGGCAGGGTCCCTAGGTGGGTGACCCGGGTCCAGGAGGGATCTGGAAGGAAGTCCCGGGCAGGGGTCCTAGTCCGGGATCTGGGGTTCAGGCGGGGGATCTGGGGTTCAGGCGGGGGCCCTGTGCAAGGCTCCACCGGGGGTTCCTGGGCCAGGGTACGGTGTGTGGGGACCCATGGACCGGGAGAGGGGAGAGGTCCATGGGTGCGGTCCCCTCGTGGGGTTCTGGCATCTGGGTGGGGTTCGGGTCGGGGGTCTTGGGCCTGCGAGGCAGTCACTGGGTAGGGGTTGGGGGTCCGGATGGGGATCTCTGGTCTAGCATCTGGGCTGGGTCCCTACCAAGTGACAGACACAGGGTCCCTGGGCAGAGTCCAGCAAGGCCAGGAAGGGGTCCCCGGCTGGGGTCCGGGATCTGGTCGGGGTCGCAGGATGAAGGGAGGGGTCGGGGTAGCGGTGGAGTTTCCGGGGAAGGGGTGCAGGGTCCAGGCAGGGTCAGGCAGGGTGTTTGGGGAGGGGGTCGAGAGGCGGAGTCGGGGAGGCACCAGGCGGGGATCCAGGGTGTGGGCCGGTGAGGGAGGAGTCTCGGAAGGGGGGCTAGAGTCCGGGCAGGGGTCCAGGGTCCGGATCTGGTTCCGGGCAGGGGTCCATGGTCAGGCAGGGCTCTGGGGCCGGGGTCCAGGGTTGGGTTCGGGTCAGGGAGGGGTTCCCAGGCGGGGGTCCGGGGTGTGGGCAGGTCCCCAGGCGGGGTTCCGGGGTCATGGCAGGGTCCCCGGGGCGGGGTGGGGGTGGGGGGTGTTGGGACGGGGGTCCAGGGTCGGGCAGGGTCCGCGGGTGGGGGTCCGGGGTCAGGGCGGTTACCCGGGGTCTGGGCCTCTGGCGGGGGCCCCGGGCGGGGTTTGGGGTTCGTGGGTCGCGTCGGGGTGAGGGCGGGGGCCCCGGGCGGGGGATGGGGGGCAGGGGCCCGGGGCGGGGGTCCGGAATCGGGGGTTGGGTCGGGGTCAGGGAGGGGGCCCGGGGTCGGGACGGGGTCAGGGCAGGGACCCCAGGCGGGGGGCGGGGGTCAGGTCCGGGTCAGTGCGGGGGTTGGGGGTCGGGTCGGGGTCACAGCGGGGGTGCCTGGCGGGGGTTGGGGCGGGGTCCCTGGCGGGGTTCGGGGTTCGCGTCGGGGTCAGGGCGGGGGTCGGGTGTCGGGTCGGGGTCAGGGCGGGGTCCCGGGCGGGGTTCGGGTCGGGGTCACGGCGGGGGCCCGGGGTCGGCTGCGGGCCCCGGGAGGGGGTCGGGGGGGTTGGGGCGGGGTCCCTGGCGGGGTTCGGGGGTCGCGTCGGGGTCAGGGAGGGGGGTCGGGGCGGGGGCCCCGGGCGGGGGAGGTCGTGGGCGGGGGGGGGGGGGGGAGGTCGGGGCGGGGTCCCGGCTCCCGGGCCGGGGCGGGCGCGGAGGGCGGGCCGCGCGGGCGCGTTTCCGCCGGCCGGTGTCGCGCCGGGTCCCGGGGGCGGGCGGCGGCGGCGGGCGGCGCGGAAGCGGCGGCCGGGCAGCCATGTCGCCTTTGTCTGCGGCGCGGGCGGCCCTGCGGGTCTACGCGGCGGGCGCGGCGGTGGTGTTGGCGCAGCTGCTGCGGCGCTGCCTCGGGGGCTTCGCGGAGCCAGGTCAGCGGGGCTGGGGGGGAGGGGGCGGCGCGCTCGTCGCTCGGCGGGGCCTGGGGGGGGGGGGTTGGCGGGGGGGAGGCGCGGGGGGGCCGGCTGCAGGGGGGAGGCGCGCGGCGCGGCGGGCCGGGGCGGGGCGGGGGGCGAGAGGGCCCCGGGGCTCCTCGCTGCCGCCGGGCCGGGGCCGGGGTCTCCCGGAAGCCCCCCCCCTCCCCCGCTCCCCGGCCCTGGGGCTGCCGTGCGCGCCGCCGGGGGTCCCCGCGGGGACGGGGCGCGCGGGGCCGCCCCGGAGGTGCCCCCTTCCCCTCCCCCAGCCCCGGGCGCGGCGGCGGCCTCTTCCCGGAAGGCCTGGCCGGGGCCCGCTCGGTGCCCGCGCCCGGAACAGCGCCCCGCTGCGCCCGGAGCTCCGGGTCGGGACCCGCCGGCGCGCCGGGCAGCGGTGGGGACCGGCCGCGTGGCCGCGGACCCCGCCGCCTGGAGGCCCCGGTGCGCGCGCGGCCTCACGGGGACCCGGGGCCCCCCCTCCGGCGGGTGCGCACGGGCCGCGGGTTATTTTTAGGCCACAGAGGAGTCCTTTCCCAAACACGGCACTCGCCGGGAGCTGGGCTAGTGCGCTACCTTGCAGTCCGTACCCCCGGCTCTGCTGCCGCCTGCGGAGGGGGTCCCAGGGAGCTGTGCCAGTCCCTGGAGCACCCCGCAGGACCCCCCTCACCCCCCGCCCCACACCCCGAGACGCGCCACACGGAGAGCAGAGCGTGTGTTGTCGCCAAAATACAGCTGAGCCTTGAAGGACTCCGGCCTCAAGCGTGCGGTTTCACCCACATGCGAGTTTTCTGGGTTTTTGTGTTTGTGTTTGTGTTTGTTTTTGTTTTGCACAATGACACCACACCACTCCGAGTGCGTTTTCTCTCCCTTCCCATTTTCTTAGTCACCTTTCCTTTCCTGTAACTTCCTTCATTGGAAGAACACAGCGTCTTCTACTTGATACACAAAGTAGGGGCCAGCGCGCCGTGCCTGGGACCCGTGAGGCTCCGGGTCCACACTCACGAACTGTGTGCGAAGCCGCAAGTTCCGAGCCGGCTTTCCAGGCTGGGGGCACTTGGCCCCCGCTCACCCCCACGTTGTTCAAGATCCAACTGTACTTTTCAGTTCCGCCCTCTAGCCGCTAACGGAGGTGGGGGGGGGGCCTCTGGGTCAGACCCTGAGAGCCTCAGCTGTGAGTAGGAAGAAGAGATTGTTTTCGGGGAGCCCCACCCTCCCCAACCTACACTCAGGGAAGTGAATCTTTGATTTTTACCTGAGTTTTGTGTCGTCTGATACACTGGAGTTTGGTATTTTCTAACACATTTATAGGCAGTAGAAGCCAAGGCAGCGGAGGTGGGGGGTGACGAGCCAGCCAGTACTGGGAAGTCAACTGGTGTCTTTTGAATCAGCTTGGGCACAGTGACGAGCTACGGGCAAGCCACCCCAAGTTGTAGGACGTGGTGGCTTCTGTGTTTCCATGTGATTTCGCTTTTAGACGGGGCCCTATCTAAGGCTCTGTCGCCTGTGTAGGAGCCCGTCCAAGGGGTTCCCAGAAAAGACAGGTTCAGTCTGGCAACAGGATTTGAACTTGTGTGTTTCAAGAACTTGTTTCTGTGTGTTGGAGCTGACAGCTTGGTCTGGTCTTTCCACTTGTTGATCAAAAAAAAACCCAAACAAACCAAAAAAAAAAAAAAACAAAAAAAAAACGGTGAAAATACAAGCCGGTCCTGAAGTCACATGTCCGCCAGAGGAGTCCTTATCTGTGCCCCAGAACTGGATCGTTACATATAAAGATGAACTTTTTCCTGGTGGCCCCACGCGAACCCCCCGCCTGTCTGTCGCGTTAGAGACAATTTTAGATACTGTGGGAAGAGGGGGTCTCCTCTGAGGTCTGCTGGTTGCCGGTTGCCCACGCCTTGCTGTGCCTTTTAAACCTTTTGTGATCTTCTCCTCCCCAGACCGCACCTTTGAAGGAGAGCCAGTGAACTTTGTCCTGGGGGCCTCGAGCTAAACAGTAAAAAGCTGAGTGTTTTTGTGTGAACTCAGACCAGGAGGTGGCTCTTGTACCTTTTGTTTATTTGTTTTATTTTTTAGTGCTTTAATGCTTATTTATTTATTTGTTATTTTTGGGGACAGACAGAAAGAGCATGAGCAGGGGAACGGCAGAGAGAGAGAGAGAGAGAGAGAGAGAGAATTATAGAATCGGAAGCAGGCTCCAGGCTCCGAGCTGTCAGCACAGAGCCCACCGCGGGGCTCGAGCCCACGCACCGTGAGATCATGCCCTGAGCCGAAGTCGGACGCTTAAGCGATGGAGCCAGCCAGGCGCTTGTCTCTTGCCCGTTTTATAAAAGGGGTTTCACGTGGCAGGCATGATGTCTGATGTCATTCAGACTGTATACGGGTAAGAAATAAAGAGCTAAGAGGTGAGCGGTCCTGCCTGCTAACGTTTCTCCATTTCTTAAAATTGATCCACAAACAAGATCGTTACAGACTCAGGAATGAATGTTGGTCATGTCTTTTTAGAGACGGCGTACCAACAAACCGAGTTCCCATGAGATAGTCTCATTTCCAGATTTTTTGTGTGGTCAACCCCGGCCAGACGGCCCATCACACGCTGAGGTGTATCTATCCGTCATATCTTAAAAATACACGATTATTATTATTATTATTATTTTACCGCATTTAATATCCCAATGTCATCCCAACGCCCAAGCACTGGCCTCAAACCTTCCGGAAATTGCCGTGTTGTCTGGGGACACCTGCTCACATTGGCACCATCAACGGAGGGTTTGTCTGTTGCAAATTAACACGTCTTGATGCATCAGTGAGTTTTGAAAAGGAGAGAAAATCGACTTGATGTGTTTCAGGGCGCCGTTCTGATATTGCAGAAAATTCTTAAAAATTCTGTTTGGGAAGCGTCTGTGTGGTTCAGTCGGTTGAGCGTCTGATTTCAGCTCAGGGCATGATCTCACGGTCTGTGGGTTTGAGCCCTGCGTTGAGCCGGATTCTGTGTCTCCCTCTCTCTCTGTCCCTCCACCACCCATGCTCTGTCTTTCTGTCTCTCTCTCAAAAGTAAATAAACGTTAAAAAATGCATACATAAAATAACAGAAGCCAATGATGTGTTATTAGCAGTGACACAGTTTTTTCAGTTGAAAAAAAATAAGGACATTTCTCCAGGAGGCAAAGGAGGCTAGCCACTGTCGCGGCCCTGTGTTCAGTGTTGGCCATTCGCTGGTCTCTTGAGTGCCGGGACTTCTGGAAGGTGGCAGGCTCTGTGTCCACTGCCCTCCACCCCCCGCTCGGGATGCGCTGTTTGGGAAGGATACTGACCGCTCTCTGAAAAAGGCAAGAGCTTGCGGTCCCCCGGGGGTGGGGGGGGGGGTTCTTGGGGACGGTCCCCCAGAGGTCCTTGGAGCACCCGCCAGTATGAGCTGTGAAAGGCGGCCTTGAAGAAACCTTTACAGGTGGCCGTGTCCGCATGGATCTCATAGACCGCGGAAGGCAGCCCTGCCCGGTGGCCTTCCAGGGGCTCACAGGAAGCTGTCACCTGCTGTCCTGGGCCACGGGCAGCGGGGAGGGGGAGGGAGGCTGAGTTTCTGACCTAGCTGTGTGCACCAAGGGGAAGAAACCAACTAGAAGACCCGCCCGCCCGCAGGCCCTGCTTGGGATGCCGCCAGGATTGTGTGCAACCCTCGGTCGGGGTCTCCTGACCTCATTCCGCTAAATTAAAGACACGTATTCTAACGAAGATGACGCGGCAGGGAGACTGGACACCTGGGACACCCACATGGTGTTCCTCGGGTCCGACGTTCCCCTTCCGGAACCAGGGTGCCGCACTGTTCGCGGATCCTTGACTGTCCACCTGACCTGGAGACTCCGCGCCCCGTATCTTGGCTCCTTACCTGGAGCGGGTCACAGCTGTGGTGCCCTCTATGCCGCCCGGGGACCATAATGCCCCGTCCGGGGTATTGTGACATCTTCCTGAAAAGCCTCAGGCGGGCCAGCGTGGAGGGGCGTGCCTGCCTGTGAGGACGCGGGGGCCTTCGCGGCATGGTGTTGACACTCAGTATCTTTTCAAGTTTCACCTTTGTCCTAGGACTGTCCTGGGTCCTTTCCCAGCTCTGGAGATCAGATTCTGAGATCCAGGTGGGGCGGGACCACTGAGAACCAGGCAGGGCAGGGCCGCTGAGATCCAGGCAGGGCCGCTGAGATCCAGGAGGGGCAGGACCACTGAAATCCAGGCCGGTCTGAGCCCACTCCCTCCAGAGGCTCCAGGGGAGGGTCCTTCCTGCCTTTTCCACTTCTGGGGGCTCCTGGCGTCCCTGGACTTGAGGCTGTGTCCCTCCCATGACCTCTTCTTGACATCCTTCACCTAATCACAGCGGGTCCTATTTCAAATGTGGTTCCATTTCCAGGTTCTGGGAGTACCTGCATTTCGGTGGGAGGTCTGGTCGTCGATTTCCTGTGCACCCTGAGATTTTGTTCTGACCACGTCTCCAATACTCAGAAAATGCCTGATTGGTGTAGTTTGCCTTGTGACGCCCTGAGCACTTTATGGTGGGTTAAAACGTTGCAGACCTAACAGAGACCTTTCGACAGAACCCAGCTGCCCTTTTGGGCATCTGCGCCCTGACTGGCGGCTCCAAGAGGCCAGACTCTGGGGCTTCAGGGACGGCGGGCGCCCTGGGGCCTGTCTCCTAGGCCATGAAAACCCCCCCCCCCCCCCAAGAGCCTGGCGTTGCTGGACCCGTGCACAGCAAATGCATATTTCTGCGCACAGGGGCGCATTTTGAGAAGCTCCCGGAATCACGATGTCCGTTCCTGCCCCCACGACGTTCCCGATCACGGACGTGCCCAAGCTCAAAAGGGAGCGTGCCATGTTCCCAAAGGCGTCGCTTTAAACTGTCAAATTTGGAGGACAAAAAAACAAAAAAAAATTGCTATGCCTGTTAGGCAACGTAAAGGCTCTCCTGTCGAAAGTGAAATCCTGTGTTTGCTTCCTGGACGCCGTGCGCCTCTCGTCCTCGCTCCCAAAACGAGGCTTGAGCAGGCGGTGGTGGTGGGTCCTCCGGGGTCCTTGGGGACGTGGGCTTCCGCACGCAGCGAGCAGTGTCCCCGAGAGTGGCCCCTCCCGGCAGGTGCCCGGTTGGCGGACGCGGTAGCACAGGAAACCATAAACAGCCAACATGAGGAAGGAGCTATGAGGACAGAGAAACCCACAGACGTGCATGTTCTCAGACGCGCGGAGGCGTCCCCGCACGTGGGACTGAGCTGCGGGAAGACAGCACTCAGCCCAGCCGCGCGAGCGAGCCCCCTCCGCTTTGCCAAAGCCACGCACGCCCCGGTGGGGTCCCCGTGCCCCGCGGCCTGCAGACCGCGTGCTCGCTCCCTCTTCGCCCGTGCCTGGGTCCCTTCTCACGCTGTGTTTGTCTTCCCGGCTCCCAGCAGGTGCGCAGGAATGAGTGGAGGCCCCCCAGGCGGGCCGCGGCACAGAAGCCATGGAGGCGAAGGGCCTGGACCCGTCCCAGACGGACCTCAAGTTAGTGGCCCACCCGCGCGCCAAAAGCAAAGTGTGGAAGTACTTTGGCTTTGACACGAACGCCGAGGGATGCATCCTGCAGTGGAAAAAGATATACTGTCGCATCTGCATGGCTCAGATTGCCTACTCCGGGAACACCTCCAACCTGTCCTACCACCTGGAGAAGAACCACCCCGACGAGTTCTGCGAGTTCGTCAAGAGCAACACGGAGCAGATGCGCGAGGCCTTCGCCACCGCCTTCTCCAAGCTGAAGCCCGAGGCCTCCCAGCTGGCCCCGCAGGACACGCTGGCCGCCAAGGCCGGCCACGGCCACGAGAGCAAGCGGCAGCAGGAGCTCACGGCCGCCGTGCTCGGCCTCATCTGCGAGGGCCTGTACCCCGCCTCCATCGTGGACGAGCCCACCTTCAAGGTGCTGCTGAAGACGGCCGACCCCAGGTACGAGCTGCCCAGCAGGAAGTTCGTGTGCAGCAAGGCCATCCCCGAGAAGTACGGCGCCGTGCGCGAGGCCGTCCTCAAGGAGCTGGGCGACACCTCCTGGTGCGGCATCTCCACCGACATGTGGAGGAGTGAGAACCAGAACCGGGCGTACGTGACGCTGGCCGCCCACTTCCTGGGCGGCGGGGCCCCCGGCTGCCTGTCCGTGGGCTCCCGCTGCCTGAAGACGTTCGAGGTCCCCGAGGACAACGCGGCCGAGTGCATCACCCGGGTCCTGTACGAGGCCTTCATCGAGTGGGGCATCAGCAGCAAGGTGTTCGGGGCCACCACGGACGGCGGCAAGGACATCGCCAAGGCGTGCTCCCTGCTGGACATCTCGGTCCAGATGCCCTGCCTGGGCCACACGTTCAACGCGGGCATCCAGCGTGCCCTGCAGCTGCCCAAGCTGGCCGGGCTGCTCGGCCGCTGCTGCAAGTTGGTGGAGTACTTCCAGCAGTCCGCGGTGGCCATGTACATGCTCTACGAGAAGCAGAAGCAGCAGAACGTGGCTCCCTGCATGCTGGTCAGCAACCGCGTGTCCTGGTGGGGCAGCACGCTGGCCATGCTCCAGCGCCTGAGGGAGCAGCAGTTCGTCATCGCCGGCGTGCTGGTGGAGGACAGCAACAACCACCACCTGATGCTGGAGGCGGCCGAGTGGGCCACCATCGAGGGCCTGGTGGACCTGCTGCAGCCCTTCAAGCAGGTGGCCGAGATGCTGTCCGCCTCCAAGTACCCCACCATCAGCATGGTGAAGCCCCTGCTGCACATGCTGCTGAACACCACCCTCAACATCAAGGAGACCGACTGCAAGGAGGTCAGCATGGCCAAGGAGGTGATCGCCAAGGAGCTGTCCAAGACCTACCAGGAGACGCCGGAGATCGACATGTTCCTCAACGTGGCCACCTTCCTGGACCCCCGCTACAAGCGTCTGCCCTTCCTGTCCGCCTTCGAGAGGCAGCAGGTGGAGAACAGGGTGGTGGAGGAGGCCAAGGGGCTTCTGGACAAGGTCAAGGAGGGCGGCTACCGGCCGGCGGAGGACAAGATGTTCGCGCTGCCCGAGGAGCCCCCGGTCAAGAAGCTGGTGCTGGCGTCCACGCCGCCGCCCACCAGCGTCATCAACAGCATGCTGGCCGAGATCTTCTGCCAGACGGGGGGCGCGGAGGACCAGGAAGAGTGGCACGCGCAGGTGGTCGAGGAGCTGAGCAACTTCAAGTCGCAGAAGGTGCTGGGTCTCAACGAGGACCCGCTCAAGTGGTGGTCCGACCGCCTGGCCCTGTTCCCCGTGCTGCCCAAGGTGCTGCAGAAATATTGGTGCGTGGCGGCTACCCGCGTCTTCCCGGAGCGGCTCTTCGGCTCGTCCGCCAACGTGGTCAGCGCCAAGAGGAACCGCCTGGCCCCCGCGCACGTGGACGAGCAGGTCTTCCTGTACGAGAACGCGCGCAGCGGCGCGGAGGCCGAGCCCGAGGACGAGGACGAGGGCGAGTGGGGCCTGAACCATGAGCACATGTTCCCCCTGGGCGACGCCGTGCACGCCGGCTTCTTTGGCATCAGGGACAGCGGCTTCGTGTAGATGCCGCGGTGGGGGCGGCGGGGGGGGGGGGGGGGGGGGGGGCGTCACCACGAAGCTGACCCTTGATGCGTGGTCCGCTGTAAATACCCACGGTGCGCACCTGCGCGCATGCGCGTGCGCGGCCGGTGCCGTCACCAACGCAGGCGCAGGACGCAAACGCGCGGCTGTGCGCATCCAGGGGCATCCACTCCGCGCGTTTCCTGGGAGAGCCTCCATGCGCCCCAGCGGAAGGGCACAAATCAACTAGGAAACTTCTGGAAGCCCCTTTCCCCACCCGCTGGCTGGATGCTGATTGCAACTGTAAAGCCCCAGAGATCCCCAGCCAGGAGGGGAAGGGGGAGAGGCTCCTTTCTCTTGCCACCCCCAAGGACGGAGTACTCCCGACCCAGAGAGTTTGGGATAATCCCCAGGCATGAGGAAAAAGAAAAAAAGAAAGAAAAAAATCAAAGCTCCCATGTCCTTCCGTCGCCAGACGCCGTCATACAAGGACTTTACGCATCTGGGGCACTGATGCACTCACGTTTACTCTCGAATTGACCTTGGCACCTTGCGTGCGGGCTGGAAGGATGCGCGCGCTCTTTCAGCCCAAGCGCCTCCTGTTTGCAAGACAGACCGGCTCTAGGTTTCGTGCGATGCGTTCCAAAGGCGCGTGGGCAGCAGTCGCGTCCCCAACAGCAGGGAGAGAGGTGTTTTGTGCCTTTCCCACGGGCGTCTCTGCCCCCTCGTGCCCCCATGCGCTTTGTGGGCGTGGTTCTTTCTAAGGCCTGCACCGCCGGCAGCTTCAGCCCTGCCCGTGGCTGTTTGTGTGTGTGTCTGTGCGATGCTTCCAAGGGCTGGTTTCTCCACCGTGTTTCTCAGGATGCGAATAAGGCCCCCGCACCCTTCCAAGCCCTGCTTGTACAGAATACCAGGGGCTTGCATGTACCCAGAGTGATTTAATGGGAATCCGGGGCAAGGGACCCTTCCGTTCTGTCTTTTAAACTCGGCACCGTGAGGGCACCCCCCCATTTAAAAACAAAACAAAACAAAAAGCAAAAAAACTACCACTGGGTACTTAAGGGTCGCTGTGGCTCAACAGGCAAGCTGCTGGCGACATTGTGCAGGGCCCCGGCTTCTGAGAGCGTCACGGTCGATCACCAACCGGGATTGGTCCGTGTCCTCTGGGAGGTGACTCCCCCCCCCCCCCCCCCCCCCCCCCGTGTCTACAGGCCCAGGCTTGTATCTTGACGCCAACAACTGACTATGAGCCTTCCCCACGGGATTTCTTTCTTTCCTTTCTTTCCTTTTTCTTATTTAACGCTTTGGAATTTGACTCTTGTTGAATAAACCGGAGAAACAAATGAGCTGCTAATGAATTTGTCTGATGTGTGTTCATCACGAAAGAAGCAATCGAACCACAAGGGAGGCGTTGGTTAGTTTGTTTAAGGGATTTTCTGGCCCTCGAAGAATGAGTTCACTGTGCTTTGTTCTGAGGTCCTTGGAGATGAGAAAAGGTGTGGTCCCCTCTGGATATTTGTGCATCCCAATTATGTGTGTGAATAAAGTCGCCACCTGGTGACGTGATGCCAGGAGGAGCAGGCATTTGCCTTTTCCTTCACTGGGTTGGCTTAGGAGGCAAATGGTTTTGTTTATTTATTTTTGAGAGAGAGAGAAAGAGACAGACAGAGCATGAGCAGACGAGGGGCAGACAGAGAGGGAGACACAGAGTCCAAAGCAGGCTCCAGGCTCTGAGCTGTCAGCACAGAGCCCGTCCTGGGGCTTGAATTTGTGAACTGTGAGATTATGACCTGAGCTGAAGTTGGTTGCTTTACCAACTGAGCCACCCAAGGGACAGACAACAACAAAAAAATTTTTTTTGCACACACACGTATTGAGTTGAGGCCTCTTTTTAGTCTTGTGAACCTGCCCACTGCATCGTATTCCCTGGGACGCACATCTGTCTCTGTGTGTCCCTGGTGGGCACTGTGGGGGTCCGTGAGCACTGCTTATGTGCACACAGCCCCCAGCCTATCTGCACTCTCTTGTCTGGGTCTACACAGCACATCTGGGTTTATGCTTGCATCTTCTAAAGCCCTAAGTCTGACCTGGGTTTGTTGTTTTTTTTTTTTTTTTTTTATCTTTGGTTCTTTTTTTTTCTTTTTTTTTCCTTTTCTTTTCTTTTCTTTTCTTTTCTTTTCTTTTCTTTTCTTTTCTTTTCTTTTCTTTTCTTTTCTTTCCTTTCCTTTCCTTTCCTTTCCTTTCCTTTCCTTTTCTTTTCCTTTCCTTTCCTTTCCCTTTTCTTTTCTCTTCACTTTTCTCTTTTCTTTTCTTTTTCCTTGTTCGTCTTCTGCAGGAGGGCGTCATTTTAACTCTGTTTTATAACAGCCCCAAGAAGGCTGAGAAAAGGAGCCAGAGTGAACCCTGTGCACCTGTGACCCTGTGTGTGCACAGATGGTGTGCGCAAGTCTCCCATCCATTGTGCGTCTCTTGTGTGAAACAGTCTGGCCCTTCTGACTGGGTTTGTACTGCTTGCAAACGTAACAGCCACGTATGAACACAGACACCATTCTTACTGCTGGGCAGGGACAGGGGTCTAACAAGGAATGGGCTGCCCACCCTTTGCCCGAGGGCTGCAGTGGGCTCGTCCTCGATGCTGGGCTCCCGGAGCTCACCACCTGTGCGTCCTCTGCTGGGGTCAAGGCACAGGGAAGCTTTTCTTCCTTGTGTGGTGATGATGTGCAAGACTGCTTATCTGTGGTCAGGTCCAAGTGTGTCCATCCATCCATGCAGGCATGTATCCAGCCAGCCAGCCGGCCAGCCAGCCATGTATCCATCCATCCATCCATCCATCCATCCATCCATCCATCCATCCATCCACTCACCCATTCATATATCCATCCATCTATCCATCCATCCATCCATCCATCCATCCATCCATCCATCCATCCACTCACCCATTCATGTATCCATCCATCCATCCATCCATCCATCCATCCATCCATCCATCCACTCACCCATTCATATATCCATCCATCCATCCATCTATCCATCCATCCATCCATTCATCTGGGTCTGCAGTGTTTCTGTGTCTTCCTGGCCAGGTCGTTCTTGGGTTCCCTCATGCTGTTGCACACCTGATCCTCAAGGCAGCCCCTCCCAGTGTCTGTGAAGTGAGGCCCTGCAATGTGGCCGAGCTGTTCTTGTGACATTTCAGAGCTCAGGGCTGCAGCTTGTGGCCTCACTCAGCTTCGCCAGGGTGGCCCCCTTGGCCACGTTTTTCTGACCATTCGTGGCTTCCTTTCTCTGTCCGTGCAGGTGGAAGGTCATGTTTCCTTGGGCGGCTGCAACAGTCCTGGTGAAGCCTCCTGTCCTCTGCTGGGTCCCGAGGGATGCACACTGGCCCCATGCTCTTAGCACACAGGCACCTCGGCCGTTTGAGACAATCCTGTGCCCAGAACTCGGTTCCCAAGACACAGCCTGCAGCCACCGTGTAGACATTCCCTGCTTGCCAGACACATAGACCCAGGGTCCCTCCTGGACCAGTGACTCCCAGCCTTCCTCGTCCCTGGGTTCTTTGGGTGCTGGTGCATGTCAGGGCCCTGTAGGCTGTTTCTGCAAGGCTGGGGGTCTCCGTCCAGCCCCGCTGTTCATGCTGTCCACATTCCTTTCTCTGGGCACATTCTTAGACTCTCCGCTCAGCTCTCAGACCTCTGGCCACAGACAAGGTCCGTCCCACCTCCTGCATCCAGTGGCTTCTCAATTGTCCCAGACATGCTGCATTCTCCCGGTGACAAGAGACAAGGCATGCGTTTCGCAGGGGACCGACAGCAGATGGGGGGGCACATTCCTCAGGAGCAGCTTCCTTGGGGATGTGGGCCGTCGCAATCTCGGTTAGGATGATGGAGCCCTGTGGCCTCTGCACCTGTCTCTGAAGTGCGTTTCATCTCAGAGGTTTGGGGTGGGGGGACGTTTTTCCTAAGAAGCTCATGGCTGGGTTTTCCCAGAAAGGACCTGGTGACTGTACAGCAGGCAGGAGGGACGATGTCTCGTGCACAATGTTGGGGACATCGGCGCTGCTCTTTATGGGCAGATGGCAACGTCACCGTAATTACGTCCATGTTAATTTGTTATGTACTAGTAAGCTTTGTGATTCTGTGTCTGCATGGGATGGATTCTGTGTTTATATATATCCTATTTATATCTGTTTATGTCTATAGTCTATTGTATATTCTCCCTGCCTATCAATTCCCTATCTATTATGTATGTATTATTTGTCTCTCAGTGTATCCATCCATCCGTCACCCACCCATCCATCCTTCCATTCATCCCTCCCCTGCATCCATTCATCCATCCATCTGTCTATCCATCCATCCATCTATCCATCCATCCATCCATCCATCCATCCAACCACCCACCCATTCAACCATCCATTCATCCGTCCATCCATGATGCATCCTCCATCCTCTATATTCATCCCTCCATCCATCCATCCCTCCCTTCCATTCATCCACCCATCCATTCATCCATCAACTGTCCATTTGTCCATCCATCCATCCATCCATCCATCCATCCATCCATCCATCCCCTATATCCATCCATCCAGCCAGCCAGCCAACCAGCCAGCCATCACCCACCCATCCATCCTTCCATTCATCCCTCCCCTGCATCCATTTATCCATCCATCCGTCCATCCATCCATCCATCCATCCATCCATCCATCCATGCGTCCATCCATCCATCCGTGCATCCATCCAGCCGTATATTCATCCCTCCATCCATCCATCCCTTCCTTCCCTCCCTCCATCCATCCCTCCATCCATCATTCCCCTATATTCATCCCTGCATCCATCCATCCATCCATCCATCCATCCATCCATCCTTCCATCCATCCATCCATCCATCCATCCATCCATCCATCCAGTCAGCCAGCCCTATATTCATCCCTCCCTCCATCCATCCCTTCCTTCCCTCCCTCCATCCATCCCTCCATCCATCATTCCCCTATATTCATCCCTCCATGCGTCCATCCATCCATCCATCCATCCGTGCATCCATCCAGCCGTATATTCATCCCTCCATCCATCCATCCCTTCCTTCCCTCCCTCCATCCATCCCTCCATCCATCATTCCCCTATATTCATCCCTGCATCCATCCATCCATCCATCCATCCATCCTTCCATCCATCCATCCATCCATCCAGTCAGCCAGCCAGCCAGCCCTATATTCATCCCTCCATCCATCCATCCCTTCCTTCCCTCCCTCCATCCATCCCTCCATCCATCATTCCCCTATATTCATCCCTCCATCCATCCACCCACCCATCATCCCTTCCATTCATCCCTCCCCTGCATCCATTTATCCATCTGTGCATCCATCTGTCTATCTGTCCTTTCGTCCATCCATCCATCCTTCCCCTATATTCATCCCTCAGTCCACTCATGCCTCTCCTGCATCCATTCATCCATCCATCCATGTATCTCCTATGTCCTATATAGAGATGTCCTGTTGGTTTTGTTGTTCTGGAGAACTCTGACCACCACACAGCCACGCATCTGAATCTGGATCTATTTATTTTTTATGAGGGATTGACACATGTGCTTAGGAGACCATGAAGTGTCATGATCTGCCTGCCATGTGATTCATTCTGAGTCTGAAGGTCTGAGAACCAGGGACACCGATGTCCAAGGGCAGGAGGAGATGGATGAGTCACCTCCAGCAAAGACAGCACATCATCCCTCCCTCCACGTGTTTGGTGCTACTCCTGCCGTTCACTGATTAGACCAGGCCCACCCAGAGTGCAGAAAACCCTCGGCTTGACCCAATCCTCCGAATCAAATGTTGATCCCTTCCAGAAACACCCTCACAGACACTCCCGGAGGAATGAATGCTTCCCCAGCTCTCTGAGCTTCCCTCAACACAGTCAAGTTGGCATGTATGATTCACCATCACACGGGCTGGTTGACGAGAGCACTTGAGTGAATGCAGCTGGGCCAGACGCCCCGACTGTCATGCCCAGTCGACTCTCCCCTTCAACCACACTGCTCAGGGTTTGCTCCCAGCCCACGGGAGGGGAGGAGCTTATATTCACTTGCAAAAGCAGTGCTACTTAGAAATACCCTGCACATGCCCAGGATACGCCCTCTGTGTCTTGCACAGGGAGCATATTTTCTTCTACTTATTCTTCCTCCTGGGACAGATATTTCCTTGGCGGTTGGCTCTTCCTGAACACCACATCTAGCATAGCCTTGTGTTTCTTTTCCTTTCTTTTCTTTTCTTTCCTTTCCTTTCCTTTTTTTTTTTAAATTAACAGATTTTATTTTATTTTTTAGAGGAGTTTTAGGTGCACACACAGCAAAGTTGAGGGGAAAATACAGAAATGTCCCCGGTTTCCCTGCATAGTTGAATTTACATGAGACTTTACGCCTGGCGTTTGTACAGACTGTGGATTTGCACACACGTACGGTGATGCGTGCCCATCATCAGAGTGATGTACAGACCCACGGCACGGCCCTAAACATTGTCTGTGCTTGCCGTCCTCATCCCTCCCTCCCCAGCCCCTGCCGGCAGCCCATCTTTCTTCTGTCCCCATGGCTTTGCCTTTTCCAGAATGTCTTATAGCTGGAATCACACAGGATGAAGCCTTTTCAGACTTTTTGGTTTTTTTCCACTTAGTAATGTGCATTGAAGGTAATTTCGTGTCTTGTCATGGCTGGAGAGCTCATTTCTATTTCACACTGAATAATATTCCCTTGCCTGCGTGGGCCCCGGTGTATGCATCCATCCACCTGCCCAAGGACAGTTTGGTCCCTTGTGAAATAAATCAGGACAGATGGGTTAGGACCACACAAGGATGCAGCTTCCTCCGGTCACAAGATGAGACGTCCTCCGGCACTTGGGTCATCTGGGTGCCTTATCCACGGCCCCTTGGCCCCGCTGGCCGTCCGCTGCCCAAGTCCCTGCCGTGTCTGTTGCTGACTTCTTGTTTCTTCCACCCGTACGTTCACCCTGCTTTTCCAGGGAACCAGCCATACGAAGGGAATGCGTGCAGAGCCCTGTGGGTCTTGGGATCGTACTGGCATATTTCTTGGGATTGCCGCTCTGATCTGTTGTTGTCCTCACTCGGGGCAGTGGCTTCTCACACGAAGGAGCTCACTCCCTTAGCTGGGTCCGATCTTCTAGGCGGTGACTGTGGGCGCCTGTTGTACAACACGGCGTATATTTTCTGATGGTCAATTTTATGCGTCCTCTTGGCTGCGCCGTGCAGTGCGGGCATGTGGTCAAACACCGGTTTGCACGTTGCTAGGAAGATATTTCTCGAGGAGGTGGACATTGCAATCAGCAGACGACCCTCTATACTGTGGGTGGGCCTCGTCTGATCAGTTGAAGGCCTCACAAGAAAGGACACTGAGCTCCCCAGAGGGAGAAGGAATTCTGTCTCCAGGCAGCCTTTGGACTCCGGCCGCAGCCTTAGCTTGTCCCTGGGTCTCAGCCTCCTGACCGGCCCTGCAGAATGGAGACAGACACCCTCAAATGCATACAATTGGCACGAACCAATTCCTTATGTCAAATCTCTCTCTCTGTCTCTGTCTTTCTCTCCTCGTCTCCGCCGGTGTCTGCTGGTCTGTTCTCGGGAGAACCCTGGCGAGTACATACTTTCTGCGTAAGAGACGCGGGGTCCCAGGAATATAAGGGCCAGACTAGTTACTTAGTGAACTGATTTATTTGGAGAGAGAGAGAGAAATATTTAGTTAGCTAATTAGTGAACGGATTTATTTGGAGAGAGAGAGAGAGGGAGAGAGAGAGAGAGAGGGTGAGCAGGGGAGGATCACAGACACACAGAGAGAATCCCAAGCAGACTCTGTGCTGTTACCACGAGGCTCGAACCCACTCACCGCGAGATCATAACCTGAGCCGAAATCAAGTGCCCAACCGACTGAGCCCCCCGCCAGGCGCCCCGATGTTCACGTTCTTTTGCAAGACGTCTTTGCGCACAAAAGCACGTTCCCTTCATTCCCGAGACCCTTTCGGTGCCACAGAATTAAACGGTTTCCGGACGCGGTCGCCGTGACCCCGCTTTTCCCTGCAGGACTTCTGCACACCCGGGTGTGCGCACAGCTATCCTGTGACCCCTTCCCCAGCCGCTGGCGCTCGCCGGCACGAGGTCGACCCCCCCACGTTCAGGTTCCAGACAAAGAAGAGGGGCCCCTCGGGTCTCTACCCGCGAGGTGCACGGGACCTGCCTCTCGCGGTGCCTGCGAACGTGACGCCCTCGCCAAGCTCCCGGGCGTTGGAGGGATTGGTTACTTTTTAACCCGGAGCCGCTCGCAGGTGCACCGGGAAGCTGCTAAGACCCGCCGTGAGTGCTGCCCCCCGCCGGCGGCCTCACCCAAGCTCCCGGGACGGCTGCGTGGCCGCGACCCGGGTACAGCGCAGGCTGCGCCACGCTCGCTCTGCTACCCGCCGGACGCGAGCTGCTGTGTGGGGATTCATCCTTCGTCTCTTTGCACCGGCTTTTCAGGGAAGGACACAAGGCACGTGGGGTCGACCCGAGCACCGTCGGGGAGGAAACGGGGCGGGAAGGGGGCCCGGCTCGGGGGCCCCTCCAGCCAGGCTGCCGCGTCCCGGGACGGACGCGCGTCCCGCACGGACCTGTGCACGCGTGCGCACCGGTCACGAGGGTTTGAATTGGGCTCCCCCCACACCACCAGAGACACCCTGAGGTCTTAGCCCCTGGTACCTGCCAGGGGGTCGTCTTTGGAAGTGGGGTCTCTGCAGATGGGCAGGTAGGATGCGGTCACTAGGGCTGCGGTCCTTACGAGGAGAGGAGATCAGGACACAGACACGTAGGGAGGGACGACCACCTGGGGACCCGGGGGGAAGACGGCGTCTGTGCACCCAGAGGAGAGGCCTCGGGACAAACCAGCCTCGGCGGGGCCTGGACCTCAGCCTCCCAGCTTCACCCCTCCTGGACCTCAGACCCCCAGCCCCCACCCTGCCTGGACCTCATACCCCCAGCCTCAGCCCTGCCTGGATCTCAGCCTCCCAGCCTCACCCCTGCCTGGACCTCAGACCCCCAGCCTCCACCCTGCCTGGACCTCAGACCTCCAGCTTCCACCCTGCCTGGATCTCAGACCCCCCAGCCTCAGCCCTGCCTGGATCTCAGACTCCCAGCCTCCACCCTGCCTGGACCTCAGACCCCCCCCAGCCTCACCCCTGCCTGGACCTCAAACCCCCAGCCTCAGCCCTGCCTGGATCTCAGCCTCCCAGCCTCACCCCTGCCTGGACCTCAGACCCCCAGCCTCAGCCCTGCCTGGATCTCAGCCTCCCAGCCTCACCCCTGCCTGGACCACAGACCCCCGGCCTCGGCCCTGCCTGGACCACAGACCCCCAGCCTCCACCCTGCCTGGACCTCAGACCCCCAGCCTCACCCCTTCTGGACCTCAGACCCCCAGCCTCAGCCCTGCCTGGACCTCATACCCCCAGCCTCCACCCGGCCTGGACCTCAAACCCCCAGCCTCAGCCCTGCCTGGATCTCAGCCTCCCAGCCTCACCCCTGCCTGGACCTCAGACCTCCAGCTTCCACCTTGCCTAGACCTCAGACCCCCAGATTCACCTCTACTGGACCTCAGACCCCCAGCCTCCACCCTGCCTGGACCTCAGACCCCCGGCCTCAGCCCTGCCTGGAACTCAGACCCCCAACCTCACCCCTCCTGGACCTCAGACCCCCAAGCTCAGCCCCTCCTGCAGACCCCCAGCCTCAGCCCTGCCTGGACCTCAGACCCCCCAGCCTCACCCTTCCTGGACCTCAGACCCCTAGCCTCACCCCTCCTGGACCTCAGACCCCCAGCCTCACCCCTTCTGGACCTCAGACCCCCCAGACTCACCCCTGCCTGGACCTCAAACCCCCAGCCTCAGCCCTGCCTGGATCTCAGCCTCCCAGCGTCACCCCTGCCTGGACCTCAGACCCCCAGCCTCCACCCTGCCTGGACCTCAGACCTCCAGCTTCCACCCTGCCTAGACCTCAGACGCCTAGATTCACCTCTACTGGACCTCAGACCCCCAGCCTCCACTCTGACTGGACCTCAGACCCCCAGCCTCACCTCTATTGGACCTCAGACCCCCAGCCTCCACCCTGCCTGGACCTCAGACCCCCCAGACTCACCCCTGCCTGGACCTCAAACCCCCAGCCTCAGCCCTGCCTGGATCTCAGCCTCCCAGCCTCACCCCTGCCTGGACCTCAGACCCCCAGCCTCAGCCCTGCCTGGATCTCAGCCTCCCAGCCTCGACCCTACCTGCATGTCAGACTCCCAGCCTCAGCCCTGCCTGAATCTCATCCTTCCAGCCTCGGCCCTGCCTGGATCTCAGACTCCTGGCCTCAGCCCTGCCTGGATCTCAGTCCCAGGCTTGGCCCCACCTAGATCTCAGACTCCCAGCCTCCAGGACTGGGAGACAACAGATGTGTGTTGTTGAAGCCCCCAGGTCAGTGGGACATCTTTGGGGAGACCTTCTGTTGCCCTAGACGTAGATAGACAGGCATCATCTTGTACAGAATGAAGGTGAGCTTGGGAACGTGGCAGGTGTGTCTGGTGAGGTCTCAGACAGGAACTGGGAACAGGTTCTCGGACACTGTGGAGGCAAGGTGGTCCTTGCAATCGAGTGAGGGAGGCCTTGGCTGAGTTGTGTGCTAGTGTTGGGCAGAAGGTAGACCTCACCCGTGGGGGACTTGGACGTTTCGTGGAGTAGATTTCTGAGCAAAGTCTGCTCGGTGTGGGCTGGCTGCTCGCTGCTTACAGGAGAATGCGACACCTGAGGCACACTCCCGTAGGCGGTAGTGAAGCTCCGTGGGGCCAGAACTTGAAGCTTGGGGAGAGCTCTGACCTTGTCCACGTTGCCCAAGATGAGACCGTGTGCTCTGGACACAATAGCAAGGATGTGGCTGGACCGCTGTCTGCTAAAGAGATATGTGTGCGATGTGTGAATGCAGTCGGCCAGTCCGCAGACTATTGTGCAGGATATACTTACGCTGAAATTGGTTGTGTATCTGCAATTCAATACATATATGTATTTATTCATTTAAAAAATTTTTTTTAATGTTTATTTATTTTTGAGACAGAGAGAGACAGAGCATGAATGGGGCAGGGTCAGAGAGAGAGAGGGAGACACAGAATCTGAAACAGGCTTCAGGCTCTGAGCGGTCAGCACAGAGCCTGACGCGGGGCTCGAACTCACGGACCGCGAGATCATGACCTGAGCTGAAGTCAGACGCTCAACCGACTGAGCCACCCAGGCACCCCTACATATATGTATTTAAACATCCATCCGTCTGTCCATCCATCCGTTATCTATGTACCTATGTGTCTACCTAACTACCTATCAATTCTATCTATCTATCTATCTATCTATCTATCTATCTATCTATCTATCATCTATTTATCCATGCACCAAATCAGTCTATCTATCTATCTATCTATCTATCTATCTATCTATCTATCTATCATCTATCTATATATCCATCAAATCTATCTATCTATCTATCTATCTATCTATCTATCTATCTATCTTTCTATCTATCATCTATCTATATATCCATCAAGTCTATCTAATCTATCTATCTATCTATCTATCTATCTATCTATCTATCATCTATTTATCATCTATCTATATATCCATCAAATCTATCTATCTATCTATCTATCTATCTATCTATCATCTATATATCCATCAAGTCTATCTATCTAATCTATCTATCTATCTATCTATCTATCGTCTATCTATATATCCATCAAATCTATCTATCTATCTATCTATCTATCTATCTATCTATCTATCTATCATCTATTTATCCATGCACCAAATCAGTCTATCTATCTATCTATCTATCTATCTATCTATCTATCTATCATCTATCTATATATCCATCAAATCTATCTATCTATCTATCTATCTATCTATCTATCTATCTATCCATCCATCCATCAAATCTATCTGTCTATCTATGTATCTATGTATCTATGTATCTATCTATCTATCATCTATCTGTCCATCCATTCATCCATCCATCCAATCTATCATCTATGTATCTACGTATCCATCCATCCATCCATCATATGTGTATATCTACCTAATGTGTCTATCTATCTATCCATCCATCCATCCATCCATCCATCCATCCATCATCTGTCTCTCTCTACATATGTATTTCTTATCATCTTAACGAATTGGCTCATGGAGTGATAGAGGCAGCTAAATCCAAAATCTGCAGGGTGGACCAGTAGGCTGGAAACCCAGGGCAGGTTTACAGTTTGAATCTGAAGAGTATCTCCTGGGGGAATGGCGTCTTGCTCAGAGAATGTCAGTCTGTTACATTAATGCCGTTAACTGCTTAGAAAAGGCCCACCCACATTAGGGAGGAAAATTTGCTTTTCTCACACTCTACTGATTTCTGTGTTAATGTTATCCAAAACAAACAAACAAACAAACAAATTCACAGAAACACCCAGAATGCTGTTTGACCCCATATCTGGGCACCACAGCCCAGTAAATAGACACATAAAATCAGCTATCCTGAAAGCCGTGATGCTCATGCCTGTGATATCGTTGTTTGGGGCTCAGCCAGAGGGATCGGGGGCTCTAAGGTCAGGGCGTGGGGATTTCACAGCCTGACTCCTGGACCATCTCGGGTGTGGTGGTGTTAGCCTCTTGTTCTGGAAGTCAGCTCTCTGGGCACGGCGGGGGTTGGCCCACGGCCTGCATCTGTGCTGGAAACCAGGGCGTTAGGCTCGTCCTTGGCACGGGGGGCACTCGGGGAACTGAGTCCCTTGACCTCAAATCCAGTGCCTTTCTGTGGGCACCTCCTCCCCCCACTTTCCATGGGGCGTGCCTCCTCATTTCCTCCTTTGGGTTGGGCCTCGCTGGCTTGTTCAGACTTTTGTGTGTGTGGGAAAGTGCAGGTCGAACCTCCTTGCTCTGAGTGTAGCAATATCTGCCCCTCGCTTTCCCCTTCACATTCCTGTTTTCCTGAAATGAACCTTTTTTTTTTTTTCCCTTGGCTTTGTGTGGCAGCCTCCGTGAGAAGGCACCTGTTTTCCTTCCCATTCTGGTGACGGTCGGGGGCGGTGGGGGGGCCTCATTTCAACACAATGAGGACCTTTGTTCTTCTAGAAGAAAAAGGCTCCTTGAGCTTGGCTTGTGGTAAAAGATCGTCAGCGGGCAAACCCTTCCTGGCATCGGCACAAAAACGCGTGAACAGAACATGTGACACCTGCATTTTGATGCACGGGCGTGTAAGCGTGTATCAGTCAGTGTCTGTAAATCTGAGCAGCTGCTGGCAGGTGGCCAGTCGAGACGGCTGCTGAGGGCGGCTTGGGGGAGGGTGTGCGTGCCCAGGGGTGCAGCCTGTGGAGTCAGTGGGGTCCGTCTCTCCCGCCCGTTGGGCTAAGCGGCCCTCAAATCTGGTTTTCCAAATGCTCCCTCAGAAGTCCCTCCTGCGGGACCTGCTTTCCACTGTCCCTTCTGCCTCAAGGATGCTCGCTGGTCCTTGTCTGCGACACGCAGCTCACACCCCCACCCCCTGCCCGTGGAAGTGAGCTCAGTCTCCCCGGGACCCCCTCTCAGTCGTGGGTCGCAGGGACGCATCAGGGGCCGCCTCTCGGTGTTGCACTGTCGCCCTCATTCCGTGCAGCCTTCCTGGGGCCCACACACGCACCCCCGGTGCCACGAGACAAAAATCTTGTCTGTTCCTCTGTTTGAAGACTGTTCCCATCACTCCTTCTGTGTCTTCAAAAGATGCCCCCGATGGAAGATGCGAGGAAGCCTTTGACGTGTGGTGCTGATTTAACGCCCGTCCATTGAAAAGGTGGCGGGAGAGCCATCTCTGGCATGTCTGCCCTTTTCTCTTTGGCTGCCAGGAAGCTCAAGGCGGAAATTGCTCTTGGAGCTCCGTGGGAGGGGGGGGGGGGTCTTACGATCGGCATAGATGCAGATGATTTTTAATCTTCCCAGGTGGTTCAGATCTATCTCTGGAACTGAGTTTGAGGATTTGATTTACTCCCCCCACCCCCTCCACACCCGTTATTAACATGCATCGTATAAGCAACTTCCATAAATTATATTTGCACACCTTGAACATGGAGCCTGAAGTTTTTATCGTTTCAGATCGTTTGTGTTCATTTGGCTTAATCCTGGGAAGCTTTACGGCTCAGGATCTGTGTCTTTAACTTTGAAGTTGGGAAAATAGAAGGTGTTATTTTTCCAAAGAGCACATACTACGCACTAAGGGCAGAGGTAGTAACAGAAGGAGACTTTTAAACATGTCTTGCAGCGTAAGGGCACCGGGGTGGCTCAGTGGGTTCAGCGTCCGACTTCCGCTCAGGTCACAATCTCCTGGCTCGTGAGTTCGAGCCCCACGTCAGGCTCTGCACCGACAGCCTGCTTGGGATTCTCTCTGTCTCCCCCTCTGTGCCCCTCCCTGGCTCACGCTCTCGTGAAATAAGTAAATAAACTTAAAAAAAAAAAAAAGATGTCTTGCAAAATTAAGTTTTGCATCGTAACTTTATATCCGGAAACAACACTCACGACCTTGAGGCACCTGGTACCTCCTATCATGCTTTTGGGGATTCTGGTATCTCGAAAATCACAGTCGGATATTAAATGTAGATTCGTTCGTGTATTTCCGTGGAAGCCTGGAAACTTGTCTCCCAACACAGCAGGGGTGCGTTTTCCCTGTAAACCCGTCTCCTTGAGTCTTTATGAACCAGGGCATTTGTCTCGTTACTGTTTCCCTGTCAGGCTGGTGACCACTGTTCTGATGGGATCGTCAACCCAAAGACCACCCCCGGGGCCATATGTTTGAGACAAAGTCTGGAATGGGAATGGCGTCCATATTGCACAGGGATCCTTCCCACCAGGAGACGGGCGTGGGCAGGACGCGTGTGATTAAGCTACGTTAAGGTTAATGCTGTGCTCGCTCAGGAAATGATTGATTTCAGAACAAAAGGAATTCATGTTCACGTCCATTCCGGAAACACGCAAAGCCACGAGGAAGGAAATTAAGTCAAGGTCGGTATTCTTACGACCTCTCTCCCGTGCGAATCTCAGTCACCGTTTCGTTCTTTCTTTCTTTTTTTTTTTTTAAGTTTATTTATTTTGAGAGCCAGTGGGGGAGGGGCAGAGAGAGAGGGACACAGAGAATCCCAAACAGGCTCGGAATCATTCTTCGTTTCTTAAAATACTTCTCTCTCTTCCTCCGATTCCACTCACATGCCTACTAGACTGTTTCATATTGGCCGTGACCCTTGGGAGCTCTGTTTTTGTTTTTATTTTTTTTTCCACTTAAAAAAAATATTCCCTTTGTATTTTAGCTTAAATAATGTTTCTTCATGGTTATTTCTGAAGGAGAGACAGACAGAGTGAGAGCAGGGGAGGGGCAGAGAGAGGTGGAAACACAGAATCAGGCTCCAGGCTCCAAGCTGTCAGCACAGAGCCTGATGCAGGGGTTGAACTCATGAACCGTGAGATCATGACCTGAGCCGAAGTTGGATGCTTAACCGACTGAGCCACCTGGGGGGCCCCGACTTACCATACACATTTCATGTGTGTATATATTATATACGGATATATATCCTGCTTTCTGGTTTTTTCTCCGTAAGCAGCATGGCGTAGCCATTTCTGGGCAGGAAGTGTGTGTAAATCGGGAGGGTCTGGGGGCCTCGTCTGTTATGATTTAAGCGTTAAGCACTGCCCGTCAATCTCGCTTTGGGATGAAAGGTTAGGACTGCTTACAAAGACCTTGCCGTCTGCCTTTTGCTGGTGACCCTGAGCGCTGCGAGACGTCCTGTCCGGGTAAATACAAGGGTGTGCGTGTCCCCGCGTTGGGACACCAGGCTCCCCTCCTCTCTTGGACCTTGGGTCCTCACCTCTGTCACCTGTAAAAGGAACGTGGGACTGGACCGTCGCTCATGCATTTTCCCTGCAGAACCTCTCTGCGATCCTGCTGTCCTCCCATCCGTAGCCCACGAGAACAGCCCGGTTAAAAAGAGCGTGCATCCTGCTGGGACCTAAACCCACCTGAGGGGAGGGCTCCCGGTTGTTGAGTGGAGCCTGGGTGTCTGCAGACTTGCTGTGTAGCCTGAAGGAGTCGCATGGAGTGAGGTCCTTTAGAGAAGTTGCCCCAGCCAGAGACACTCTTCCTGGTGGAGACTGTGTTTTCAAATGTTTCAACGTCCGTAGGGCGGGGAAGATATCCAGTTGGCCTGCTCAGGCTTTCCTTTGTAGGCTTAGTTCTCCATTTTAGGGACGAGAATGCCTGACCGTGGCGGCACGTGCCCGTGGAAGGAAAGTGGATTCCTGGAAGGATCTCCTAACACGGGGATCAAAGCTGGTCCTTGCCCAGCAGGGGCAATTCTTCACCTGCACTTGGGCCACGCTTGCAGGGCTGCTGACTGTTGGTTCCCTGTGTGATCGCACAGACCGAAGGTGGGCGGGGAGACCCCAAGGTGTGGACGTGGGGCAGGCTGTACATCCCTACGCACGGGGACGCAGGCTGCGGTGACGATCCTTGGCTTCACCTTGGAAGCGTGTGCTGTATCTCCAAGGGAGATTTTTAGAAGTGATTTTGCGGGACCACACGATGAATGCCTTTCGTGTTGCACAATGTATTGGTCAGTGCCCCCACCCACATCGGGACTGTCCCATTTCAAATTCCTACCCACAGTGCCAGACACGTGTGCCATCCAAGTGGATGCACTTTTGCTACTCGGATGGTACCTCAGGGGCTTTTCACAAGTATTTTTCTTATTCGGTACAAACCCAAAGGCCGTTATAAAGACCATGCCGTATGTTTTCATATACACGGTGATCTTTGCCCCTTTTTCGTTATAGACTGTTTTTTTCCTTGATTTTTAACAACTCTTACAAACAAGAAAATACCTCTTTGCATGTGATAGGATTGCAATTTTTTTTTTTCCAGTTTATCATTTTTTTTTTCCAACTTTGCTTTTGGTGTCTTTTTTTTTTTTCCACCAGTGAAATTTGTTTACTTAATTTTTCCCACGTTTGACTTATAATGACGGATGGCTTTTTGTACTCTGAGATTAAAGATAAATGTATTTATGCTTTTTTTGGTAATATCTTCATTGTGTGACTTCTTCTTCTTGGTTGTTTGATGTGGTATGGGAAAACCATATGGGTTTGGGTCTAACTTTTCTTTTTTTGCCCCGATGTCTATTTAGGTGACCCAACACCATTTACTAAAACGTTCATCTCGGTCACCTTTTTCGTACGCTGAAGCTCTCCTCGCGGGCCAGTTCCTGGAGGAGGAGCACGCTTTTCAAACGCAAACCAACCCGTCCACAGCCCTCACCCCACTGCCTCCAAGACCCCACTCTGGGCCACGATCCACATTATCCCCCCAGTCACTGCAGGGCCAGGGACCCACAACTAGGACAGCCCCTACCACCTGGAGAGCGCTGAAATCACCCACACTGGCCCAAGCGAAACCAGCTTAGCCTGATTACCTCACCCATTTCTTTGCATGATAAAGGCTCGAGTCCACGTTTCCTAGTCTGTCCGCGTCCTGACCCACCTGCTGCTTCCCCGTGGGGCCCCGCGGCGTGGCGTGCCCCCTCCTCTTGGGCAGTGTGATCAGGAAACTTCTTTTTCACTGGCAAGCAGTCACCCCCCAATCTGCTGCCCTTCTCCGTCCTTGGGCAACAGTAAAGCCTACACTTCCGACCCAAATACTCCCTGCCTGGTGTTGCCTGGGAACGTTTGCCCTGGACTCCCGTCCGCGGTTGTGAACACGACACCCGCGTCTGCTCAGGACCTTCCTGCCTGTCGCTGTGCTGCTATTCCAGTCGGTTCCTGCCACAGCCTCCCTGGGGTCAAGGGAGACGTTACAGGTGTCTCTCCCCAGGCTGTAATCGCTCATGACTGCTCCCCCCACCCCCCCGCCACGGTTCCGAGCCTGCGGGGAACCCACGAGGAACCAAACCACACGCACCGCACCACGCCTCTCCTGGCCCGTCCACGTTCTCCCGTGGCGGGGTTCTGATGCACGCGCGCTCTGCCTGTCAGCCTCACGTTGATGTTTTTGTCTCTGGTTCTGTTTCCCCTGCAGTTTTTCCCCCACAACCCGACCGTGTGGCCATAGTGACTGGAGGCACGGATGGCATCGGCTATGCCACGGCGAGGCAGCTGGCGAGGCTCGGCATGCACGTGATCATAGGTGACGATTGCATTTTTGGCTAATGTCAGGGAGCCAGAAGCTCACGCGTGTCTGCATGCAGACAGTCATTTGCTCGTGGGTGCGACGGTCCTTTGCGCAAAACACCTACGCGTGTCCTCTTTGCATCCCCAGTCCTACTGCATTAGGACCCACCTTAGTGACCTCATGTTACCTTAATCCCCTCTTTAAAGACCCACCCCCAAACACAACCACATTCTGAGGACCTAGGGCTCAGGGCTTCAGCGTATGAGCCTGGGGAAGACACAACGTAGTCCGTACCAGACTCTCAGCCTGTGTTCACAACGCTGGCTTCCTCTGCTGCCAGATCCTATAGACACTGTATTTTCCCTTCTCCTATTCCAAACTCTCTCTGTTCCTTATCCCGGCTTCTAACTCCTCTTCGAAAATGAAGGGATTTTCCTTGCCTGGAAAAAGAGAGAGTTCCAAGGACCCATTTTGCTTTTGTTTAATTGTTCCAGGGAACTGGGGGTAGAATTTGTAATCAGCTGGCAAAAATGCTATGTGCACATCAGCTTTGGGGAAAAAAAAAAAAAAAAAAAACAAGCACTCAATGCTAATTATGTTCTCTTTTTTTTTTTTTTTTTTTTTTTTTTTGAGAGAGAAAGAGAGTGCCTATGCCAGCAGGGGACGGGCAGAGGGAGAGACAGAGAGAGAGAGAGAATCTTAAGCAGGCACGGACCCTGACATGGGGCTCGAGGTCACAACCGCGAGATCATGACCTGAGCCACAATCAAGAGTCAGATGTTTAACTGCTGACCCAGGTGTCCCACTAACTACGTCCCATACTGACATCATCTGCATTTAATTACTACCTTTTATGGTGTCTGTTTATATATAAATCGTATTACACGTCTCGTTTTAGCTGTTAAGGATTGCTTTCCACTTAAGACTTTCCAAATAACACTACGCATGGTCGTTTACTGAGCCATTAGTGATTTATTTCTTCCTTTCTCCCATTTTTTCCTGTATGTTTTGCCCGCTACCATCTATCGAAGGGTGGTTTTGGATCAGAAGGTCTAGTCGAGGCTGGGTATTTCCACATGAATGTGTTTTGTTCCTTCCTGGCTCTTCTGAGCTCAGGACACAGTCACGTTTCCCCTTTCCCAGTCCTTGGACACTGTTGGCATCCAGTTCTGCTTAAATGCATTAATATGAAAAATATGAATCCATTACGAAAATCCATTAATCCACTAAAATCCATTAATATTATAAACCAAAGGATACTGAGGTACAGATATAAAGATATGTAAGAACACAAACTCATCACGTAATGGCATACATTAAGTGAGCTCCTGGAGGGTTTAGCGACACCTACGATTGGCCCCTGTGAGGATCTTAAGCTTTATTTTGAGCCAGCTTCAACACGTGAACCCTGTTCTGAAAGTGTATCTGGTTTCTGGCGGTGGCCAGGTCATAGACCCTGCCCAGACTTCTGTGTCTTGTCCACATTCTTAGGGGTTGGCCACCATGATATGGGTGATTGTTGATGTTGAAACTCACAGTCCTGAGTTCCATGGAGGATGTCTGGGGTGGGGGGCTCTTGACCCACATGGGGAACCCGAGGTCCAGCCAGCGTGGCCTTCTGTTTTCTTTGACCCACGTGGGTATACTCAGGGATTCCTTCGGTCCCGTAACCAAACAGACTCATACTCCTACATGTGAATCTTTTCTTACGCTTTTGCAAAACATGACTCCGCAGTTTAAAATTTTGTGTGTGTGTGTCACATGGCCTTTCCCACATTTCACTTTTTGAAAACCTATGGTTTCTTACAGTGATTCCTTCCTCACGGACCCACGTAGGCATCTCCCTGTCATGAACAATCGGGTCTGTTGAACAGAACATATTTCTCAGGCTTTGGGACGGGTGGATTACTTCTTGGTCTACCTCACCGTTTTCTTTCCTCGTCAGAGTGTTGTTTTTCCTTCAGGGATGCGTCCAAGTGCCCGTTGTCTGCATAGATGGGGAAATGTTTGAACAGTTTTTGACAAGCCCTTGCACGGGCTGTCTTTACCAATGTCTGCATCTTCCCTCGCAGATGAAGAGGGGTTGTTTGCAGATGTGGGGGTCTTACAGGAGAGAGGGCCTGTCTGAGTGTGCATTTCTAGACGTCTTCTTCAGTTTTAGCACCTCTGTGATGTGTTTATGTCTCCCTGGGACCTGAGCACATCAGGGGACAGGGCATGTGAGCAGACAGACTGGGTCCTCTAGGAGACTCCTGCTGTATCTGGGATTTCTGCCACTATGTGGAATGACTTGATCAAAGTGACATCAGCTCTTGAACACAAGGAGAAATAGGTGCCCTCTGAGGGCCTGCTGAATTTAGGCTAGTGGCAGAAAGAAGCTGGTGGAGCAGGACAAGGAGGGAACGTCTGGTCTGAGAAAAGACAGAGGCTGTCATCCAGCCCTCGTTATCTCTGCCCTTGTGACTTCTCCAGTGCACTTGTCTGTTTCATCTTCTTAATTACTTATGAAACTGGGCAATGTTGCAATGCGAACAAAAATCATTCCATTCCTGTGCTGTTTGTTGCAGTGTGGTGGTTTAGGTCATGATGACATCTAGTTGATTAGGAGATCATGAGGTCTAGTTGGGTTGGGTCATGATGAAGTCTAGTTGGGTTAAGTGATGATGAGGTATAGTTGACTTATATCATGATGAGGTCTGCTTGGGTTATATCATGTTGAGGTTTAGTTGACTTATATCATGATGAAGTCTAGATGGGTTATGTCATGATGAGGTCTACTTGGTTAGGTGATGATGAGGTCTAGTTGACTTATATCATGATGAAGTCTAGATGGGTTACGTCATGATGAGGTCTAGTTGGGTTGGGTGATGATGAGGTCTAGTTGGGTTAGGTGGTGATGAGGTCTAGTTGACTTATATCATGATGAGGTCTGCTTGGGTTATATCATGATGAGGTTTAGTTGTCTTATATCATGATGAAGTCTAGATGGGTTATGTCATGATGAGGTCTAGTTGGGTTAGGTGATGATGAGGTCTAGTTGACTTATATCATGATGAGGCTTAGTTGACTTATATCATGATGAAGTCTAGATGGGTTATGTCATGATGAGGTCTAGTTGGTTAGGTGATGATGAGGTCTAGTTGACTTATATCATGATGAGGCTTAGTTGACTTATATCATGATGAAGTCTAGATGGGTTATGTCATGATGAGGTCTAGTTGGGTTAGGTGATGATGAGGTCTAGTTGACTTATATCATGATGAGGTTTAGTTGACTTATATCATGATGAAGTCTAGATGGGTTATGTCATGATGAGGTCTAGTTGGTTAGGTGATGATGAGGTCTAGTTGACTTATATCATGATGAGGTCTGGTTGGGTTATATCATGATGAGGTCTAGTTGACTTATATCATGATGAAGTCTGTATGGGTTACGTCATGATGAGGTCTAGTTGGGTTGGGTGATGATGAGGTCTCCTTGGGTTATGTCATGATGACCTTCCTTGGGTTGGGTCCTGATGAGGTGGAGTTGGGTTACTGTATGGGGAGGTCACATTGGTGTAGGTCATGCTGAACTCTAGTTGAGTGAGCAGTATGTCATACAGACACAATGCAGTGACAGCATGTGAGCAAGCATGTGGCACCCATGCATGCAAGGACTGGAACCCTGATTGTTACCACCTCCTCATTTAGGTGATGTTTGCTGAGCACCAGGAACATCCCTGCTGGCAGCAAAGTTCTCATTTTCTTGAGCAAAGCAGAGTAAGCTCCACCTGTGCTCTTTTCCACAGAGCTTCTGATGTCTCCGTTTACACCTTCACCATGGGTCACAGTGTGACCCTCTCCATCAGTCCGATCGAGTGTGGAATCTTCCCTGCTTCCCGAGTCTTTCAGGGCGTAATTGCCTGCATTCCGAGGGTGGCAATTTGTCATTTTGTGTGACAGTTGGATACAAGGCCACTTAATGAAATACCGTCATCGGACACTTTAACACAAATGTCGTATTAAGTAAAAAAGAAGACGTGTATATTCAGAAATTTCAAATTTGCTAATCCTGCGTCTGCTCATGTTTAGAGAATAATCAATTACTTACTAAAAAACTGAAAACAGAACTTGGGTTTAAGTCAAGCACGTTAATATTGCTGTACATCCATTAATTAGTTTCTCCCCTGCTCACAATATCTTAGTTATTATTGTTTCAGAACACTATTTTGGCGGAAGATGTTTGTTCCTAAGTCTTCATGACCAGCCATCTAAGGTGGAGACCAAGGGCCAGTAAATATTCTTTCTGTGATGGGCCAGATAACAAATATTTCCGTAGGTATGTTTCTCCCCGATCAGTTCCGCCTTCATAGCAACAAAGTGGTCACTGCCAGTATTTAAAGCTACAGGCATAGCTGGTTTTTTTTTTCCCTTTTTACAACAAGGGGACCTTCAGATTTGGCCCTAGGCTCATAGTCTGCTGACCTTGGTTTAGGCTCAGCATCTTACAAAAACCCCACACAAACAGATGGAAGTTACATTGCGTCTTGTAGACTCTCGAAATCCAGTGGGTAGGATGCCGTCCAAAGAGAGAGAAGTGACTTAGTGCCTTGTCGACGTTATGGGTAGGACGTCTGTGGGACACGTGGCATGTGGAAAACTTAGCCCTCCAGAGGAAAGACTTGTAGACGGCAGACCCACTGTGTCTGTGCCCAGTAGCATCCTGGTCGAATTCTATCTGTTTTGCGATGTGTGCTCAGTAAACGTAGGAAAGACCTTTACCAAAAACGTGCCTGAGAAAGCGAGGCATGACCAGTCATGACCAGTTCCTTCTGCTGGTCGACGGCCCTCGCTTTCTCTGGCCCTTTCTGTCTTTTTCGGGAACGTAGAGGTTCTATCCCACTTCCTGCGAGCTTCCACTGGACCACCCCTTGATGCCAAGATGGCAAATGCCAGACGCTTGGGCCCAGCAGCAGGTGGCTATTTAATATTTAAAAATTGCATGGGATTTCACAAGTGAGCTCCCGCACGCATGTGTGCAAACAGCACGCAGAAATGCCTCTGAAAAGGATGGCTTGGTAATCTATTCTCATTGCGATTTTCAAGATGGTTCTAGCCCAGAGCACACCCAGCCGGCAGGGGCGGGACCCGGGTGAGAAGGTGGTAAGAGCCAGCCCCCTCCCTTGGGACATGCTGGACCCGGGCCACCTGGCCATGCTCAAGGCTCTAGAAGCTTCACGCCCACCTGTGTTCCTCAGATGCCAGGTCTAATCCCCTTCTGTGGAAGCGCTCCCATGACTCATCCCTGCAGGGACTTTCTGGGTTAGCTCATCCCTCCAAGGAGCTGAAAATCTGTCTCCGGTCCACTTGCTTGTGAGCGCTGGTGTGTGGGCAGGCAGGGTCTCCCGAGCGTCTCCCCCACAACAGCAGCCCCATCAGGCACCCCTTAATAGCAGGACTCTGTGCTTAGGGACATTCGGAAAATAGTAGTACCCCAGCCTGCAACTGTCAGTGCACATTTACTTAGGAAGACAGTGAAGAAACCTTATTCACTATTTTAATCCCAAATTTCATAGTCTGTAATAAAAAAATTGTTTTGTTTTTTATTTTTAATTTATTTTTAGTTTTCTTAACATTTATTTGAGAGAGAGAGAGAGACAGAGGGTGAGCAGGGGAGAGGCAGAGAGAGAGGGAGACACAGAATCCGAAGCAGGCTCCAGGCTCTGAGCTGCAAGCACAGAGCCTGACGTGGGGCTCGAACCCACGAACCGTGAGATCATGACCCCAGCCGAAGTCAGCTGCTTAACCGACTGAGCCACCCAGGCGTCCCTATTTAATTTTAATTTAATTTAATTTAACTTCATTTAATTTTATTTTACTTCATTTTGTTATTTTTTATTTTATTTATTTTGTTCTACAGTCTTTTTAAAAAAATTTGTTTCTTTACATTTATTTTTGAGAGAGAGAGAGAGACAGAGTGTGAGTAGGGGAGAGGCAGAGAGAGAGGGAGACACAGAATCCAAAGCAGGCTCCAGCCTCTGAGCTGTCAGCACAGAGCCCAACGTGGGGCTCGAACCCACCAGCTGTGAGATCATGACCTGAGCCGAAGTCGCATGCTCAACCGACTGAGCCACCCAGGTGCCCCTCAATTATTTTTTAACTAGGCTCTCCCAGGGACTTGAACTCACAACCCTGAGATTAAGAGTGGTATGGCCCACAGATGAGCTGGACGTGGCCCTGTGTCATCCGTATTTCAGCCATGACACCCCTCACACACAAAATACATGCCGCAGCCCTTCTACACTCACGTTCGGGAAAACCACACCTGCCGAGTTTTCACGGGGTCACCAATAAGGAAATGGGAAATCCCACGTACGTAGCGGGCACATCCCGTGATCAGTTTTACAGATCACACCACCAATGAGTGGACGGCCGCTGGGGTGGCTCAGTCGGTTGAGCATCTGACTCTTGATTTCGGCTCTAGGTCAAGATCTCGCAGTTCATGAGTTCGACCGCCAAGTTGGGCTCTGCACTGACCACGGAGCCTGCTTGGGATTTTCTCTCTCTCTCTCTCTCTTTCTTTCTCTCTCTGTCTCCCCTCCTCTCCCTGGCTCTCCCCGCCCACCCCCTTGCCCACCCCGGCAAAAAAAAAAAAGTTTCTTCGAAAGTTGTATTTCTGATTTCTGCTCTGTCCTTCCCGTCAACATTTCTATGCCTACGTGATTCTTGGCTTGCCCCCAACCCCTGACGGCGTGCGTTGAACCACCAGGCACCCCATGCCCCTGTAATCACCATTAAGGAAGATGTCAAACAAACGCGTGCACCTTGTCCATCCAGGGTGAAGGAGAGGCTTCCTCAGTTGGTAGGTTGACTTGGTGGGAAGGGATCCACAAGCCCATTCGGCACCAGGACAAGAAGAGAAGCCATAAAGAGCCCACCCCAGGGCTGAGTTTTGCGTCTCAAGACAATATTATCTCGTGCTCGGTTGCACCTGAACAGCCTTCCCACTGCTTATATCTTCTCTTTTCCTTTTAGCTGGAAACAATGACAGCAAAGCCCAAGACGTTGTGCGGAGACTAAAAGAGGAGACGTCGAATGACAAAGGTACTTCTCGTAGCCCAACGGCTCTCTGCCTTGGTCCGAGTTGGTGTTTGTGGCTGAGCTGCAGACCCGGGCATGGGATCGGGGATGCGGGAGGTGGAGGTGACTCGGGGCTGGGGGATGTCTCTCCCTCCTGTGCGTTTCCTTTGGGGATTTCTGGTCGCCACTGGAGAGTGACGAAGGACAGCAAACGTTTCACCCGTGGTTGCATTGCTCTGTGTAGGCAGCTCCTGCGGACGCGTTGGAATGTGCTGGTCGGTTGCATCCTTGTGACTTGGGGACCTTGTTGTCATTCTGTGTCTGTCTTCCCTGCACATGTCTTCTGTATGTTGAGATTCGGGTGTGGATGTGGAAAGCCAGAGTGTTCGGGGGACAGCACTTGGTCAGCTCCTCTGTGCTGGAGGGGAGGCCGCCCAGGGTGTTGGGATGGGCGAGGCAATGATTCCAAATCACCCAGGATGGTGCGATCACTTCCGAGAGCAGGCGCACCCCTGCCCTCAAAGCTGATGGGTACTCCAAGTGGGAACTGATTCATAGTGTTTGTGGTCTCCGCGATGACTGAATGTGTCTGTAGGGTGGGTGGTGGAGGAAACTGGTCTGAGCCAGACACACACACACACTCAGAAACACACACACACACACACACACTTTATGCGTTAATCTTGTGTGTGTTGAATCAGATAAGAAAGCAACACCGTATTAGTTTTATAACATACAAAGCTGGACCCTTGGAAGGAGTCGGTCAGTGGAGGGCCTCCCAACACATCAGGGGGAGGATGCTGGGGCTTGGCCATGTGGGGGCAGTTGGGTGGTAGTCCTTGAACAGACTTTCACTTTGGCTGGATCTGCATCCAGTCTCAGAGGCCCCCGGAGATGCTGTCCATGCAGCCCGGGGCCATTCCCTGCCCTGTAGGTCAGCAGGTACACAAGCAGCTCCCGCCAGTGGCTGGCTAGGGGGAAATGCATTTCCCTATCCCTGGGTGGCCATCCATCCACCATGTACCATCCATCCATCCCCTATCCATCCCCCTATCCATGCATCCATCCATCCATCCATCCACCCATCCATCCATCCATCCCCCATCCATCCATCCATCCACACATCCATTCACTCATCCATCCATCCATCCATCCATCCATCCCCTATCCATCCCCCTATCCATCCATGCATCCATGCATCCATCCATCCATCCATCCACCCACCTAACCATCCACCCATCCATCCATCCATCCATTTTCCATCCATCCATCCATCCCCCTATCCATCCATCCATCCACACATCCATTCACTCATCCATCCACCCATCCATCCATCCATCCATCCATCCATCCATCCATCCGTCTTCCTGCAATCACAGAACACCCTGTCTAGCTCAGGATGCTCTCCAGCACTGAGCTCAGATGGAGACACTTCTCTCCAGACCAGCCTGCACCCACTGGAGCCTGCGAAATTCTTGCCCACATACTCCCAGTAACACGAGTTGGCACGAGGCCCATGGGAACCACACTTACTCATGGCTTATGGCTCTTCCTTGACTTCCTGCATTGGGTAATTGTGTCTCTGGCAATTTTTTTTTTTTTTTTTTTTTTTTTGAGCAAGCAAGCACACATGTTAACAACATTGCACAGATTACTGTCCAGAGCACAGTGATTTCTCAATACCTAGTTTCTCTCCAGCATACCTCCACCCCTTCTCTGGACTTAATCTAGGAAAAGAAAAATCTAAGTTCTTGGTTGCATGCTTCGTCCTCCTTACTCTCCCATACTTTCTGCTTTTGAAGTCATGGTCGGTTGAGATCCTACTTTGTGTTGATATGGGAGGCTATCCACATACCAACCGTCAACTAGCTGAGCTCTTGGAAGGATAAGTTAATGACTGTTTTGAGGAACTGAGATAATAGGGCTCATTTCTCCACCAAGAGATTTTCCAGGGACAAGAGTTTCAATACGTGGTCATCATGTAGCCATGGTGCCAATGTCTTTATTGCTCTTGAGCAATACCCTGCTGACCAAAGCTGTCTCATTTGGAGCAAATACTCTTGCTCTGTGACCAAAAAAAAGCAAATAAATGGAATAACATCAAATGGCATAAAATGAAATAAGACAAAAAATAAAAATACAAAACCCAACACCACCACACAAGCAAACAACAGAAAGTCATAACAGCATCTCAGTGAATCCAAGTGGGACTAGAGAATTTAAATCCTCTTAAAAAGACTGCAAGAATGTAATTGTGTTTTGGACATTTGCCGTAGGCTCACACAAGCCGCGATGGAATCCTAAACCTTCAGCGTAATCCCACTGGAGATACGGTGTCTGTGATCTTTTCCCTAAAAGGCTTTACTTTGTGTTCTTCAGAAATGTCTTCCTGACCAGTTTCCACCTTTCCTAATGCCATTCTGCCAGCATAAATCTCTCTCTGTCTTTAGTGAGCAGAGGGGCCAGCTGTTGGATTCACGGGATACTTAGGTATTACATCCGGTTTGCTTTCCTTAAGAGAAAACAGCACTCAGTTTTGTTTTTTTTTTTATAAGCTTCACCTGTGCCAGGAAAAGTCAGTTGGGTCCACTTCCCGGCGAGATGGCAATACATCTTTGTGAACGTCTGGGTCATCCAACTCACTATAAAATACTTAAATTGGTCATGGAAGCAAAAGATACCATGACATCAGTTCGGTATTCATTATGGTGACAGGAAGTGGCGTCTCTGGGTAGGAATCTACTGCTCTGTCATCCAAGAGAGATTCATATCTTGAACGTAGACTTATCTTGAGGCGAGTAGACACCTACCATTTTTCTTCTACTCATAGACTCTCTGATTTTCTGGAGGGATCCTTCTGGAGCTTGGTCCATTGCAAAAAACTTGACTGAGTGTTGATTGCATGGGTTTTGTTTTTCTCCCCACCACGTGTGGGTTTTCTTTATAGCATAGAGTTCTCGACACCTAATACCTATAGCGTGAAGTGCTTGACGTGCGTTGGCTGGCCAACACTCCGTGTATCGCCAAGAGTAGTTTGAACAATGTTCCGGGTGTATATTTAGGTCTGGTGTATGTTCAAGACCACCTGTCTTCCCTACATACCATGAAATGCCCCTTATTGTCATGAATTTTTCAAACTAAAGTCCTATTTTTTTTTTTTACCTTACAATTTTAATTTAGCATCCTGAGCTAGTCAAGGAGCACGTATGCTAGCTAGCCAGGCAACAGCCAGGCAGACAGACAGACTGCTGGTTTCCTGTGGGTAATTAGAAGGCTTTAGAAGGTCACTGTGTCTTTCCTGAAGGCGCAGAAGGAGACGCTCAGCACGTTCTGAAAATTTAATCGGCTATTATAGCTGTCATCTTGTTCCTTACATTAAAGGCTCTTCATTTCCCGGAGTTTGCAACGATCAATTCTAACCTTTTGAACCACTCGCAAGGTGAGTTCTATGAGAGAGGGCGATTGTCTGCCTGATTGCCTTAGCGCCTCTATAAATAACGGCAGGATTTTTTAAAAAAATCCCGCAAGGAAGAATTTTCCTCCTCACCTTGCCTGCCACATTCTGTGTCTGCCTCCAATAATTTATGGAATACTTTCACTCCCCACAGTGTCATTGGCCATTTAATTTCCACGTTTGCTTTGGACACATCTTAGATGGTTCCTTTGAACACAGCTCAAGATGCTCCGTGCATCCAAGGTCAGTGATGGGACATCACCCACATGAAACCGTTTCAAAAAAAAAAATATTCTAGAAATGTTACTTCTGTGTTTTTCCCTCTGGGGGAAATCAAGTGGATTCTAGGGGAGATAGAAAATATAGTCAGAAAGGGCTTTATTTATTGATTTTTTAAAGCGTGCAGTGTTCTCTAAAAGGAATAGCCACATAATTTCCATGATGCGTGGTTTTCAGTAGGCAGAAGCCATTGTGTTAGCGAGGTACAAGTCCATCAGATGCCCTGCTGCTAGATGCTGTAACGCCTTACCGCCAGGAGAGTCCCGGGAAGGTGCTGGAGTGCCTTGGAGATAAGTTTTTATATTTCCTGTATTTTCAGGTTTTATCTTAAAGGATTTTCTCATGCACCCACGTGGCCCTGTCTCCAGAGAGACCATTAACCACGTGTTCTGCTCATCACAAACTTCCGTACCTTTCCTGTGTCGGAAAGTCTCGCCACTTGGCCTGCGTGTTTCGAAAGCTATTTTCGGTGGATGCAGAATTCCACGTTGAAAACATCCTGCGACGCCCCCAGGATGTTAAACGTGTTCTGACACGGACCTTTGTCACTTGGGATGAGAAGTCAGCTATAATCATTGTCAATATTTCATGAATATAAGTGTCTTGTCCAGTCTTTTCTGTTGTCTTCTTCATTTACTTTCTGTTTTCAGAAGTTTGCGAATATGCCTAGGTGGGTCCCTTTTTCTCTCTGTGTTTAGCCTGTTTGGGGTTAAAAAGCTTTCTCTATCTGTGTAGTTGGCTGCGATAAAATTTAGTGAATTTTCAGCCATTTTTTTTTTCCAAAAAAACTTTCTTCTTTCCATCGTGTCCTTATGAGTCTACGATTACACATACGTTAGGTCGCATCACGCTGTCTGGCCGTTGTATCATTGAGCACAGTTCGTGTGATCCCAGCTTTCAAAAATTTTGCTCTGTGCGTCAGTTTGGATGATTTCTATGGACCTACCTCAAGTTCATCAAATTGTTTTTTCAGTCGTGTGTGTTATACTCTTACCCCCATGATTGGATTTGTGATTTGAGCCAAACAAACTGTGTTTCTCAGCTTTTGGGTTTCCAGTTGGTTGTTTTTAGTCTACATATTTTTCCTGGTGTTTCTTGTATCTTCATCCTTGATGTCCATCTGCAATTGTAGGCTCCTGCATACGTAGTAGTTATTTTGAAGTTCTCTTCTGAGACTTCTAACATCTGTATCATCTCTGGGTCTGTTTCTATTGATTTTCCCCCTCTTGATGGCAGGTTGACTACATGTTTCTTTGTTTTGTTCTGTTTTTTAAATTTTTTAATGTTTATTTTATTTTTGAGAGAGAGAGAGAAAGAGACCGAGGGGGGAGGGGCAGAGAGAGAGGGAGACACAGAATACGAAGCAGGCTCCAGGCTCTGAGCTGTCAGCACAGAGCCTGACGCGGGGCTCGAACTCACAAACTGGGAGATCATGACCTGAGCCGAAGTCAGACGCTCAACCGACTGAGCCACCTAGGCACCCCTCATTTTCTTGTTTCTTTGTACGTGATTTTTATTGTGTATTAGTCACCGTGAATGATCCCTAGTACGGATTTTGGATTCTGTTATCTTCCTCTGAAGAATGTTGAGATTTGTAGCAAGCAATGCTATGATTTGCAGGATACCTAGATCTTGTGGGAGCTCAACTAAAGGTCTCGTTAATCACGAGTCTATTTCAATGTTGCCCTTGGGCCTTGGATGGAGCTCTTAATCTTGAGACACAGCCCTTTCTTCAAAGATCTGGACCATCTCAGGTTTCAGGTGAGAGTCCAACGTGCTCACTAAGTCCTTCCAACTTGGCAGGACTTAAATGTCATCTTGTCTCCCCATCACCAGGCAGCAGCTGAAACTTCTCTCCTCACCTTTCAACCTGCCAGCTGTTGTTTGCTTCCGAGTTCCCTGATGTCTCAAGTTGGAGCCTTTGAAATTCATTACTCAGCCGAGGGTTCTGCGGGAGTTTCTACCCACATTTTGATTCTCTGCCCATTCCCCCACCCCCGCCCCATGGCCTTTCAGTGCCGTAGATTCCAGCTGCGTTAACAGCCCCAAACTCTGCCCTTTGAGTCCTCAGCTCATCTCTCTCTGACTTTCTGAGTAAGCTCTGCACCTGTGCACCTTGCAACCTGAGAAGTACCCCCGGGGTGGGCAGTGGGGGGAGGTGGGAAGGAGAAATGAGAACTGTCTTTGGCATACCAGGATCTGTGGTGATTCTCTGCTAAGCTACAGAGGTGAGGAGCCTGAACAAAAGAGAACATTAATCTGCTTTATGTTGGCAATTTCCATAATGAGGGAAACAGCCAACATCGTGTTGGATACTTGCTGTCTACCAAGTAATGTAAAAAGCTCGTTACATGTATTGACTCACGTTTCCTGTCCTTTGAGGTAAGTATGACCACTAGATGCGTTTTCCAAATGAGGAAAGTGGGGCCGTAAAGCGTTTAGGGTAGTGGCTGTCCTTCACGTACTTAGTGAGTGGAGGTGTTGGGATTTGAACTCGACGTCCAGGAATGAACTCAGAAATAAGTGAGATCCTTGGGGGTGGGGAGATGGGGCGGGGTGGAGAGTGGCAGGGAGGAGGAAGAGAAAGAAATAGCTGAAGCGTCTTGGCAGATGGGAGTTGCGTTGGGTGCCCATCGGCCGGGGTCTTCTAAGAACGCTGGTTTGTGTAGTGTAGTCTGTTCTGTCCCCCGGAAGACCTGTTACATACTCACCTGGCTTGTAGGTGAGTGTGTGCTGTGGGTTCACATGTGTGTGAGGACAAAGGTAGCATTCCGTGCCTCCATCAATGGGACAAAATGATGGCAAGAAAGACACAGTGGCATGACCACCCTTTCCCTCTTCATGTCCGGAGAAACTCAGCAGGGTAGACCACCCGCCCCCCCAAGAGCCCTGAAAGTGCCCCCAAGAGCTGGGGAGCTCACGACCAGGGCTCGGATCCTTCAAATCCGGAACGTCACCCCAGGAGGAAGCGTGAGCCAGCTGCCGTTGGGTTCTGTGTATGTATCATCGACCCGCACGGCGTTGGGTTTTCCCTTTCGCTTCTGCCTAGCGTCTTTCTGTCCCCCGTTTTATCCTGTTGGACGTCTTTCTCTGTTAACAACTAGAAGGGCTTATTTTTGTGGCCATCTACCCCTCCATTGTGGAGACGCACCAAACCCTTTGCCTAATTTTTTATCAACGCATCTTTTTAGAAGTTTTCGTTACCGTTCATGCTTGACGGCCTTGTATCTTTGCACGCTTTTTCACATTCCGTGTGTTTTCCTACGGAACTGCTCATCTGGGTGATGATTGGCCACTCGGCGGAGCCACGTTGGAAGAGGGCGGAATGTGCCCAGTGACATGGGGTCTTTGCAACAGCTTGCTGTGGGAGCCCGAGGTAGGGATGCCTCTCTGCCTGGGTTATTGGGCTGCCCGTCTCCGCGTGCCCTGAGTAGCCTTCTTATGTGGAGCTCACCTACACGGACTGGGCAGCTGTGTCTTGGGGCTGCTTCAGCATTTTTCTGCTTCCCTAACATATGTGTCATCGCTCCCCAGCCCAGAACCTGCCGATAAGCCCGGGCATGGACGGGGAAGGTTTCCCCTGGGGTTGAAGTGCTTGGCATACCTGTCCCTCGGTCACTTACTTCATCACCATCCCAGGCGTGGGCTTTGCCTGTCACACACCTGCCCTGACTCGTCCTTTGAGCGTTCCAAGTATTAACTGATGACGTGTTTTCACCCGTCCGTGCTGGAGAGACAATGAAAGGGTTGATGTGGTCGCCCGGGATGGCAAGGATTTCCTAAATGCGCCGTCTTTGAGCTGGCTTCCCGTCTCCAGTTTTCCGGGGGTGCACCTGTGTGTAGGAATCTCATCTTACAGACTGACCCTTCCTAGTCAGAGCAAATTCCATACCTAATCTGCTTATACGATGAAAGATCAGAATGCATTTTAAAAACTTCCTTTTGGGAAACAAGTCACAAAAAGCCCTCTTACCTGAAACGCACCTCGAATCTCTGGTTTTATTATAAAATAAAATGATCAGATTTTAATTGTGGAGTTTGAAGGCTTATAGAAAATTGAGCACGAAATGCGGAGAATGGCCGTCCACCGGCCGCCATAGTTTGGATGATTATTAACATCTTGCATGTAGAGGGCCCATCTGCTAGAGTCAGGGGAGAATACAGACACAGTATTGTTCCTGGAAGTCCATGGTTTGCACTGAGATCAGTCTTGCTGTTGTGCATTCTGTGGGTTTGGAGAAATCCACGGTGGCATGGACCCATTGTTGTGTGTCCTACGGAGTGGAGTCACTGCCCTAAAAATCCACCCACTCACCCCTCGCCTCCTCCAACCCCCGGTGACCACCGAACGTCTTACTTTCTGCATGGTTTCGCCTCCTCCAGAATGTTCTAGAGCTGGGATCATAGAGGACCCAGCATTTACAGACCAGCTTACTCATGAGCGTTAATGGTTCCTTCATATCCTTTCGTGCCTGCAAAGCTCTGTGCTTTCTAGAGCTGCATCGATATTTTTATGAAGGACGATCAGCCCTCCATGCAGGACTCCGAATGCTCACGAAGAAGCACATCCCCGTGCAGAGCTGGGGGTGGGGGGTTTACGCTGAGGACGATGAGTGCCCGTGTGCAATGTCCTCACTTGTTCAAAATCCAGCTCTCATGTCACAAAGGACAGCTGGGGTCAGCGTCTGGGTGTGGTTTTAGGGTCAGGGTCAGGGTTAAGTCAGGGTTGGGTCAGGGTTGGGGTTGGGGTCAGTTTTATGGTGAGGGTTATGGTTAGCTTTAGGGTTATGGTTAGGGTTTCATTAAGGTCAAGGTTAGGTGTATGGTCAGTCTTATGAACAGGTGTTTCAGGTTAGGGTTATGGTGAAGGGTAGGGTGACTGTCACGGTTATGCTCAGAGTAGGGTATAGGGTTAGGGTCAGGGTTACAGGTTAGGATTAGGGTTAGAGGATAGGGTTAGGGTTAGGGTTATGGTGGAGGTCAGGCTTAGTGTCAGGGTTATGCTCAGAGTACGGTTAGGGGTTAGGGTTAGGGTTAGGGGCAGCCTTAGGGGTAGGATGACGTTTCGCATTGGGTTTTGGAGTTAGGGTTATGCTCAGGGTAGAGTATAGGTTTAGGGTGATGTTGAAGGTTTGGTTTATGCTTAGACTGGGAATTGGTGTAGGGTGAGGGTTGAATAATGGGTAAGGTCATGGATTGGTTATGACCAGGGTTCTAGTTAATGTTAGTCCAGGTTGAGGGTGAGGCTTAGGGCGGGTCTGTGTCTCGTCTTAGCGTTAAGATGAAGTTTGAGGCTATAGGATCGTTTTCAAGTTCATCATTATGGTCAAAGTAATGTGATTCAGAAGTCAGATGTTGGGCATCGATCTTAGTGTTAATGGCTTTTCTCATGTTCGCATCACGGTGTGCATCTCATCAGAGTCCAAATGAAGGTTCAGCTCACATTGGGGGTTCGGGTTCTGTTTCGGGTTCGGGTTAGGTTTTAGGGTTAGGGTTAGGGTTAGGGTTATTGTTAGGATTAGGGTTAGTGTTAATGTTAGAGTTTTAGGGTTAGTGTTAGGGCTACGTTTAGGCTTAGGGTTAAGGTTACGGGTTAGGGTTACGGCTTGGGTTTGGGTAGGTTCGTTGTCATTCAATATCAATTTGTTTTGACTCGTAAGGTTAGAGGTTCGCAGTTTCTGATGCTGCATAGTGAGTGTGAAAGTCTGACCCCACTGTGGGCTGAATGTCTGCAAGGAGTTTGATCCCATGTTGTTTGTTACATCATTTCCGGATATTAGCCATCTGTCATTATTGAGCACACACTTTTCTCCTTTATTTTACGGGATGCCCTCTTTACTTTAAGGTATTTTCTTCTCTATCCGTCTTCACTGGGGTCTGGAGTGAGGCCGTGCTGTTCCCTCCAGCCCGTTCCCATGGGTCGTGGTTAGAAGGGCTGGTAGCTGATTTCCCGATCTGGTATCATCTTCTGTGCCAATAGTACATGTCAGGAACACCTCTCAATGTCACCGAACAGGGTTGTTTTACAAGTCAATTTCCCACAAGGTTATCGCGTGCTTTTCGCGGTGACCGTTGTATGAGCTATTTCACAGATAAGAAGTAATGAGTGTTGTTGAAACAGTCACAAGGTGCTTTTTCGGCTCGGCTGCTTGAGAGAGCCTTATCTTGGCTGCTTTCTGGCATGGTGACTGTGACACAGAAGTCACCTTGTGGACTGCGGGAGCCCTCTGATGGCCACACCAAGCACGTCCTGGTGGTTTAGGGTTACGGTTAGCGTTTGAGTTAGGCTTGGGTTTGGGTCAGGGTTGGAGTTTTAGGGTTAGGGTTAGGATTAGGGGTTAGGGGTTAGGGGTAGGGTTAGGGTTAGGGTTAGGGGCCCCCCACCGTCCACAACGTGACTTCTGTGTCACAGACACCACGCCAGAAGGCAGTCAGGATAAGGCTCTCTCAAGCAGCCAAGCCAAAGAAGAAAAAACGTTCTTGACTATTTCAACAACACTCATTATGGATGCTTTTTTGGGCTGATTCATGGCCCACCAAGAGGACATCATTGATGGATGGATGGAAACACAGAATGTGTTCCATGCACACGATAGAATGTGACTCGGCCTTGAAAAGTAAGGACGTGTTGCACCTGCTACAACGTACATGAATCTCGGGGACATGATGGTCAGTGACTTGAGCCAGACACTGAAAGACAGTCCTGTGTGATCGCACGTATATGGTGTCCCTAGTGGGGACTCACCCATAGGCCTCACTCACCTCTATAGACCAGAGACCTATTGCTGTCAGAAACCAGGGGCTTCCTCAGGAGGGAGCCGGGCACTTGTGCTCTCTCTGCCCTGGCAGGTAACGAGTTTCAGGTTCTGGGCCTCCCGGGGGGTTCCTTCCCTTCCTTCCAGGGGTGAATGGGGTCCACTGCAGGCAACTGCTTTCTCTGGCTGATTCTTTTCTAGGAATTCATCCTTCCCCCAACTCAACACCAGACGCTTTGCACATCTTTGGTCTGGCTGAGCTCTCAGATTTGGGGGACCCACCTCACCCCCACATATTTACTTTTAATGATTAAAAAATACAAAGTTCCATATACCCAAACACACATTAATTTTTGAAAGCTGGCCTTGTAAAACACATCCACAGAGAAACTCACAGCCAGTGAGACAATATTTTATAAACAATAAAAATGGAATCTCTTGCATTTCTGTTCTGTGCCACCATCTAAGGAATACAGCCAAACGTATGAAGATAATTTATACAGCTGTAAGTTGTCGAGCTAGAAAGAAATGGTGGTGGGCGGGGGGAGAGGGGGTCAGGCGGGCGGCGAAAATGTGTCTGGGCACCCAGGAACTGAAGTACAAATTAGGGATTAGGTAAATGGAAGTATTTGTGTAGAAATAAAACATCAGTGGGAACAGAGAAGCCACAAACAAAGTTAATAATCATTTCCTTAAAAAATGAGAGTAATAATTCACCTACCAATTATGAATCCTCTGCCCTACAAGACAAGCAAGAATAAATTAAGTGGGGCTTGGAACAAGAAAGAGGAAATAACATCTAATAAAATGTGATTTAAATTTGGGCGAAGAGTAATTTATTCTTGACTCTGGGCTAATATCTTTGATTACCAGTTAGAAAAGGATGTCTCATTCCAAAAAAAGAAAGAAAAAAAAAAGAAAAAAATGGAATTTTCCCAAGTTGATGCAGATAGAAATAGAAATCACAAACAGATTAGCAATCTGTTGAAATAGCAAATGTCAGAGCTCTCCACCAAAAAGCCTCTTGCTTGGGATGGATTTCCTTTGTCGTTTCCCTAAGCCTCCAAGGATGGCGTAGACCAAGGACTGCAGGCCACCATCCCGGGCTAAAGCTGGCCCTCCACCTGTTTATACCAATAAAGTTTTATCGACACACGGGCTGCACCCGTTCATTCATTGGTTGTCTGTGGCTGTCCCTTGTAGGACCAGAGCTGAAGCGTTCAGCCCACGAAGCCTCGTTACTCCCTGGCCCCTAATGACAAAAGCCTGCCAGCCCTTGGTTTCTGCCATTCCAAGGGACCAGACCCACCAGGGTTACTCCAAGTGTTAAATAGAAGAAACTGTGTTTTCTTCCCAAAAGGGCAAGGGAACTGCATTCCCGAAGCCAAGTCACAGAGCAACCCTGCTGACCAACGTAGAGACAGAGTGTGTAGTTTAACGTTAACTACTGAGCAGCCTTCCAGGTGGAAGAATGCGCCTTGATGCATTGGCAAAGCACCCTGGATGACCCCGTATCCCTTAGTGAGTAAACCTCTAAAGACATTAATTTGGGTACAGCACCTGGGAGGCAGAAGGTGGTTGGTCTACACCTGGAGCATAGATTGGCTGGATCACAGGTGGATTTCTGGGCAACCCTGTGGCTGGTTGATTGGTTCCGCCTGCTGGAATAGATGAGAGGAGAGTGATCCAGGAGGAAGGGTGTCTCTGATCCATTCGTCCTATCTCTCTGCTGTGGTTGCCGGGGAAGGATTTGGGTCACATGCCACGTTCTTGCCCTTCTGGGCAATTGTCTCGGAGCCTCGATGAACCGTGGCCCCGTGGAGGCATTGCCCGGCAAAGAGTGTCTTCGTAGCATCAGATGGCGTTTGGGTTCTTGCCCACGTGCAATTTGCATTCCAGCCGCAGAGGTGAATTAATGCCGTAATACCTACTTACCTGAGCTAATAGAATTATGATAAACACTCTAACGTCTTAAAAGATTTGGTTGCGTCACCTGCTTCGATGCTGTCGCCTCTGATTTTCCATCTACTACCTGCTTCGCTCGTCCGCAGCCTCTCCTTTCTTGACTGGCCCGTTACGCCTCCTCCCTCCGCGCCTGATCCCCACATCTCCCACGAGAAACACACCTGCCCCTGGCCATCGCGTTCGCGATCATGGTGCCAGCTCTCAGTGACCTGTTTGTCTCCAAAAGCCCTGCCCCCTAGAGCTCTCTGCCCCTGAACTGGACACCTTCCTCCTGCCTGTTTTGGTCCGTGTTGCATCACCTTCTGGCTGTAGGCGAGACCCTGGGGTTTCCCTGATGGTCTCGTCCACCTTTCCATCTTCAATCAGTAACTGAACGCTTTGCACCCACCTCGTGAACATGTCTCAAAGACCTCCATCCTTTGTCTTGGTGCCGCGATGCTACCCTGGGTCACACCTGTCCTGGTCCATCACACAGCCTCCTGGCTGGCCTCCCACGTCCAGCTTCTCCCCGGTCTGGACTCCAGAGGTGTGCCGCCACCTTACCTGCTTAGATGTGGGCGGACGAGGTTTCCTGCCTCCCTTCTGTCGCTCCACCCTTGCCCGTGTTGTTCTTGCTTCTTGCTTGTTGGTCTCCCGCTCGGGACCATCCCAACCCTACCCAGCCTAGAGTTCTCAGCTTCCACACAAGACCTGGGTCCTGCCCTCGGGTGCCTTCCCTCCCTGCTCCTGTAACCCCTCCCTTATCACCGACCTCACACATTGTGCTGCATCAGGGAACATCTTGCGGGTGATGATGGTGATGGTACTGATCGTCACTCTCTTACCTACCACGGTGATTATCACGTACGATCACAGGGTTTGGGACTTCGTGCCCAGAGACTCTATTCTCTTCCTGCTGTGCCACAGGACAGCATCGTTCATTCTGTGGCTCCACGCTGTGCCCTGTGTTGGGATCACATCTAACTCAAGATGATTGTCAGAACGAATATCGGCAGGAGCTAATGCGTCTTGCCAGTTTGACCTTGGACACTCTGTTTCCTTAATTTCTAAGTCTTTTCCCCTGAGCTGAAAGTTTGCAGCTTTGACTCAAGCCGAGAGCACAGTCTTTCCAAACACCTGACAGAACACTTACTTTTAAAGCCCTTCCTCGGGGAAATGAGTTGGGTCCCATTTCACTCTCGCCTGTGGCCACAGGCACGGAGAGAGGCAGCACACTTCCGAGGAAATGTGAGCAAAGAGAATCGATTTTCTCTTCATTCTGGCCAGGGAAGGACCAGTCGGAAGGTTGTAACGGGATTCAAGGCGGGTGATTGCTTCCTCCCTCCCCGCCCGCCCTTTTTTTTTTTTTTTTTTGGAGTCCTTTTTTTTTTTTTTTTTTAATTTTTTTTTTCAACGTTTTTTATTTATTTTTGGGACAGAGACAGAGCATGAACGGGGGAGGGGCAGAGAGAGAGGGAGACACGGAATCGGAAACAGGCTCCAGGCTCCGAGCCATCAGCCCAGAGCCTGACGCGGGGCTCGAACTCACGGACCGCGAGATCGTGACCTGGCTGAAGTCGGACGCTTAACCGACTGCGCCACCCAGGCGCCCCTGGAGTCCTTTTTTTATTGAAATCTGAATGCTTCCTACTACCCGTGGGAAGTGTTTCCTACAGTGTTGAAGCACATTTTCAGTGCGTCTATCTCCCAGCTGATTTTCTGGTTTGGGATGGGGCCACTGTAAGGCCACCGAAGGCTAATGATGAACACACTTCCCTGGATAATTGGTGAGGTCCACTCTTGGTTGGGAACATCTCCGCTGTAGGCGAGTGTCTGTACACGGTCCTGTGGCCCAGCCATCTGAGCCCCTGTCACTGCAAAGTTCTCGTCCTGGGGGAGCTGGCCGGGGGTCCCCGCCTCCCCGCCCGCCTTGCACAGCTGACGCCAGCCTCCACGCCGAGCGGACTGACACGTGATCCTGCCTCCTCGCTCAGGCAAACAAGGGCTGTGCTGGAGGGGCATCCGAGATCCCTTCTCCGAGGAGGGGGGGTTGTGTTCCTAAACATTTTCCTTAAGCCAGACGCGTCTAGGGCAGCCCATAGGACCTCTCCAAGCATCCCGCCCTCTGCAGGTGACGGCGATGCTCTCGGCCATCCGAGCCGTGGTTGACACAGAGAGAATGCTTCCCCGTCGAGCTGACTCTTCCCCAGCTTCCCAGTGTAGGCAACGCAGCTTGGGGAAAGCACCACACTCCAGCCACCTGCCGGGACTCCAATTTCCCATGTCCAGAATCAATTCACGCACCTCCCAGGAGAATTCCCATCACGCCAGACATCTTCCTGGCTTGCCTTTGGCTGTGGCTCCTTCCCAGGGACCTGGGAAGATATACCCGTGGACGTCTGCAGATGTCTCCTCCCTCTGTGGCTTCATGCGGACGTACGTGCTTTATTCAATGCTCTGCCCGCCATGGCTTTCTGCGTCTGGGGCGGGCCTGAAGTCTCGGCCAAGGCTGGAGAGCAGCTGCTCGGAACCAAAGGGGCTTCAAGACGAGACTTTTCCAGAGCTCACTCTGACCCAGCTGACAAATCACGTTTGTCACGGTCTCCTGTAGGTGACCGACAATGCAGGACACGTGCGTGCAGCATCTCATGGCTGGTATCCAGACGTCCTTCTCGTGCTTCCCTTTGTTTCGTGGTTTTCTTAGAAAATTTTTTTGCATTTATTAAGTTTTGAGAGAGAGACAGAGACAGACAGAGTGTGAGTGGGGGAGGTGCAGAGAGAGAGGGAGACACAGAATCCAAAGCAGGCTCCAGGCTCCGAGCTGTCAGCGCAGAGCCTGATGCAGGGGTTGAACCCATGAACCGTGAGACCATGAGCTGACCCACAGTCCGACACTCAACCGACTGAGCCCCGAGGTGCCCCTGGCACTTAGCTTTCACTTTGGATTAATCCTTCTTTGCTCACATCTTTGTGCGTAATAGCTACATGGGAGCCAAAACAAGTAATGCATTTCAAAAGAAAACACACGTTGTATCTAGTGCGGTGTATAATTCCCCTTTCGTGGAAATCACCAGGTAACTCTCAGAAATGTGTCATCACAGCTCATTCTTACAAGATGCGTCAGTGTCCTGGGGCTGTTGGAATGAATCCGTGCAAATTGGGCAGCTTACAACAGAAGGAATTGATCCTTTCCCAGTTCTGGAGGTCAGAGGTCTGAGATCCAGGCAGGGCAGGGCCGCTGAAATCCAGGCAGGGAAAGGCCGCTGAGATCCAGGAGGGGCAGGGACGCTGAGATCCAGGCAGGGCAGGCCCACTGAGATCCAGGAGGGGCAGGACCACTGACATCCAGGCAGGGCAGGACCCCTGAGATTCAGGCAGGGCAGGGCCACTGAGACCCAGGAGGGGCAGGGCCGCTGAGATCCAGGCAGGGCAGGGCTGCTGAGATCCAGGAGGGGCAGGGCCACTGACATCCAGGAGGGGCAGGACCACTGAGATCCAGGCAGGGCAGGGCCACTGAGATCCAGGAGGGGCAGGGCCCCTGAGATCCAGGAGGGGCAGGGCCCCTGAGATCCAGGCAGGGCAGGGCCACTGAGATCCAGGCAGGGCAGGGCCGCTGAGATCCAGACAGGGCAGGGCCGCTGAGATCCAGGCGGGGCAGGACCGCTGAGATCCAGGAGGGGCAGGGCCACTGAGATCCAGGCAGGGCAGGGCCCCTGAGATCCAGGCAGGGCAGGGCCACTGAGATCCAGGTAGGGCAGGGCCACTGAAATTCAGGCAGAGCAGGGCTGCTGAGGTCCAGGAGGCACAAGACCTCTGAGATCCAGGAGTGTCAGGTCCACTGAGATCCAGGCAGGGCAGGGCTGCTGAGATCCAGGCAGAGCAGGACCACTGAGATCCAGGAGGGACAGGGCCACTGAGATCCAGGCAGGGCAGGACCCCTGAGATCCAGGAGGGACAGGGCCACTGAGATCCAGGAAGGGCTGGACCATTGAGTTCCAGGCAGGGCAGGGCTGCTGAGGTCCAGGAGGCACAGGACCTCTGAGATCCAGGAGTGTCAGGTCCACTGAGATCCAGGAGGGGCAGGAACATTGACATCCTGGGGGGCAGGACCACTGAGACCAGGAGGGGCAAGGCTGTGCTCCCTCCCGAGTCCCCAGGGGAGGGTCCTTCCTGCCTCTTCCCTCTTGTCTCTGTGTCCATCTTCAAGTGGCTTCTCCTCCTTGTCTGTGTCTCCTTTTATGTCTCTTCTAAGGACACCTGTCATTGAATTTAAGGTCACCACAATCCAGGATGGTCTCATTTCCAAATCCTTAGCATATTCACATCTGTAAAGACCTTTTGTTCAGATGAGGCCATATCGTGAGGTCCTGGGTGGGAATGTCTTCTGGAAGCCACCATTGCAGCCAACACACAAGAGAAGATGGACAAGGGATCAGGTGAAGACATGGGAGGGTGGGTCCTGCCCGAATTACATAAGCCATTGACTCCTGTGGCTGATTTAGCCTCAACAAAATGTTGAATGAAAGACAGTCAATGTCTCTGTATAAGCAAAGGAAGGAACATTGCTCACGTACTTCAATCAAGGAGGGAAAGCGTTTCTTGGGTTTACAGGAATTTACTTCTTTGCCACTCCCTGTGTCTACCTCAGGCAATAATCTGACATATTCAGATGACTTCGATCATTTATTTTTAATGGCAGACTTAATTTTCATTCCTTGTGAATGCATTTTGTTTTTAGCTATTTGTTAAGGAGAACCTTGGAAATGTGTGTGTGTGGGAGGTGGGAGGGTGCCTGGCTGGCTCAGTCAGAGGCACGTTTGACTCTGGACATCTGGGTCATGAGTTCAAGCCCCACATTGGGCATAGAGCCTACTTAAAAAAAAAGCCAAAAGTGTGTGTGTCTGAGTATGTGCGCCTTGTGTATATATCTATCTATCTGTTCATATCTATTTATTTATATTTATCTCTTGATGGTATGAATAGATACATATTAAATATAAATATATAAACTATATACAATATTTGCAAAATAAATAGATTCCTATCTGTTTATTTGTAGACAGATACTTACACATACAGAGACATTTTTGTGTTTATTTTTAAAATTTTTTTAACGTTTATTTTTTATTATTGAGAGACAGAGAGACAGAGCACGAGCAGGGGAGGGGCAGATAGAGAGGGAGACACAGAATCCGAAGCAGGTTCCCGGCTTCGAGCTGTCAGCACAGAGCCCGATGCGGGGCTTGAACTCACAAGCCGCAAGATCATGACCTGAGCTGAAGTTGGATGCTCAACCGACTAAGCCACCCAAGTGCCCCATTCTGTTTATTTTTTATTATAAAACTATATGTGAAATAATTCAGAATACTTAGCTTTGCCAGATTAGTCCACAAAAGTTTAAGGAAGAAGGTGGTGATTTCAGTTGGGATTTTCTGAGCCAACATGTAAGGGTGAGAATAGTTTGGGCCCATGTGGGGTTTATTGAATGCAGGGTGCCTTATGGGGTCACTTTATGTTCTCAGTGACTAAAAGTTAGGACTTGGATTGGCATCCTGTGAGTAGAAACCACTTTTCTTTAATAAACTCATTCAAATAGTTTTTCAGTGTTGGGTGAGGTTCGCTGTTTCGATAACTCGAGCGAGAGCCGGAATTACCGTCGGGACAGTGCAAGCATGAAGACCTTGAATTTGGGCGCATTCTCATAGGAAATCTGGGGCGGGGGTCCTCTCCCTCCCCTCCCCCACACCTGTGAACGTTTAACATCATCACGTCCTGTTTTTACTTCCTTAAGTAAAATAATCACAAATGAAGCCGTCATTCACCAACTCCTCAGAGTTGGACTGTGTTCTTCAAACCTGGCATGTTTTCTTGCAATGTTTCCACTCACCATTTGGTTCCATGACTTGAAAGATTTAAAATTATTCAGAAAATATGTACAACGTGTGCTTTGAGCTCCCTACCTGGCATCTGGGCTTGAAAATAAAAACCAGGATCCCACATCCAGGAATGAATTGGATTCGTTCCTTAGATTGATAGTAGAATGTCTTGTTTTCTGTATTAACTTCTGACAGCGTGTGATGAAGTCCTGGACATTGTAAAACCCTTGACATTCTAACATTGGCAACCGGGGATGAATAACTTTTACCTGCGACGAGTTTTGGTTCTTCACTTTGGAAAGCTGGGTGTTCATCCCTCATTCCCTGTGGTGCACCCATCTGCGTATGTCCCACCTGCTGCTCTGCACAGCCTTGACGTGCATTGACGGGTCTCCATAACACAGCGGTTACCCCTGCGCTGAATTCCCCGCTAGCCTCTCATTGCCACCTCGTAATCTACAGCCACCTCCGTGTGAAACCACATGAGGTGATTTCAAGATCAATGTGAGTTAGTATTTTGCAAGCTGGGTCATTCACCACTGCAGGACTTCTCTCTGTAGACGTGACTTTGTGAACTGGGCAGTTTGACTGTTCTGTTCATGCCTTCTCACTTCCTTAATCATATAGTTTGTAGACTCTCATTTGGTTAGAAGTTGGGTCAACATGAGTAGATACCTGTTCTGGACTGAATGTTTGCACTCTTCCCCCAAAATTCATTGATGGAAACCCTACCCTACAATGGGTTGTAATCAGGAAGTGGTGCCTTTGGTTGGATCTTTTCCTGAGGGTGGGAACCCTGTGATGGGATTGATGTCCTTATGACAGGAGGACCCCAGACCTCTCAGCCTTGCAGCCTCCAGCAGTGTGGAGAAATACATATCTGTTGTTTATAAGCCTCCCAGTCTGTGCTAATTTGTTACCACAGCCCAAGCAGCCCAAGACATTTATATCATTCATCACGTGTATTGTTTGATGAAAAAAATAGATAGACCTGTAAAGACATTTCCAGCTGATACAGCAACATGTAAGACCGTTGTATGTATGGAATTGTTGTTAGAAATCCCTAATGACAGGTGCTGGGAAATGCCATTGGGTTTTTGCCATGTGCCTCTGTCCCAGTCCATTCGCACGTGTGCTGTTTCCTTCTCTCTGGCCGTCAGGGGACCCTCTGCTGCTAATTCTGGTCTCTGTGGGTTTACCTGAGCGGGGGAAGACCACCCCAGATAACTCAGAGTCAACTGATTAGGGACTTCAATTGCACCTGGAGACTCCAACTTATGTTACATTATAACCTCCCAATGGTAGGTCCCTGGACATGGTCCCACCCTCCTTCTGGCATTTGCGCTAAGGCACGGGAAGCCGGGGGAGGGGAGCATCTAGAATCCTGTTCCTACAGAAGGTAAATAGGATGTATCCCCCGACCAGGGAACATAGGCGAGTTGCATTGTGGAGTATCTTTACCCGTGCTAACATGGCATTTTAAGAATTTCAAGTGTAGGGACTCCCGGGCGGCTCAGTCAGTTAAGCATCTGACTCCTGATCTCAGCCCAGGTCATGATCTCGCGACTTGTGAGTTCGAGCCCCATGTCGGGCTCTGTGCTGACAACTCAGAGCCTGCTTGGAATTCTCTCTTTCTCTCTCTCTCTGTCTCTCTTTGCCCGTCCTTCGCTTGCACTCTGTGTCTCTCACAAAATAAATTAACATTATAAAAATTAAAACAAAAAGAATTTCCAGTATACACATCCTGTCATACAGACACCCGTCATGCCACCTGCACGATCGTCCTATTCCAAGATGACCCCATCTTACCTACTCCCATTGGTGCTGACCTTAGTTCCAAGTAAGGCTCCGTTCGGATGTCCTGGGGGTTTCACACTAGAAGATAATCTCTGTTTGGAGGGAGAGGATGTAGTTCATCCCATCCCAGCCCCTTAGCACTTAGACCTCCCAACACATGATCTATTTCACTCAACTGATGGCTGCCCCTTCTCTGTCCGTTGTCTGCATGAAGCACTTGTGGCCAGGAACACCTGCCATGGTCGCTGCTGCATTCGGTATGCGGTAAACGGGGCCACCACTGGAGGGTCCTCGGGCAATATGGACAGACAGAAAGGGGGGATTTTTGCAACGTGCCAACCCTGAGACTGGGTCGTCTCCATCCGAGACTGTATTGTGCTGTCCCCAAGGGTCAGTCCCGCGCTGCCTTCCCGGGAGCTGCCTCACAGGCTGGGCAGGGACTGCGTCTTCCTTGAACAGGTCTAGGCAGCAGGGAGGGAGAGCAGATGGGCAGAGAGGTTTTCCGGGGTCCGCTCCCAAGTAAAGAGCAAGTCCAGAGAGGCATGTATTTGAAGGACCTTATGTCCCTGCCCCTCCAATGTCTGGAAGAAACAAAAGTCTGCACTTTGCAGAGGCAGCTCTTTGTCAGATGCACGATTTTTGACCCGGGAGGTTGCCTGCGGGATATGCACACAGAGTGGAAAAAGGACTTTTCACCGTGAAGGTATTTAGGTTCAGAGAGCACACAGCTCGCCCCGCAAAGACCCCCGAGTCCCTTCGTCCCCCAGACTTGCAATCACAGAGTCATTTGAAAATCAAACTCGCTTGTTCTGTTGGGTTCTTGCTTGCAAATTCCCAGTCGTGCACACACACCCACACCCACACACACACACACACTCACATGCACACTGGGGACACGTGACCCAAAGGTCTTACGCTTCACTCGCTTGTTTAAGTCAAAACTGGTACCATCACCGAATTTGTTTCCTTACGAGAGGACATTCTGAAGGGCCATCGATAAGCCAACCAGAAGAAGGGACGTCCATTCCTGGGTGACGAATTCCAAGCCATTGGGAATGATGGGGACCCTGTGCATCTCGGACCCAACATGACCCCAGATTTCGCCAAGCTGGTCGGGAAGTCTGCCCCTCAGAGTGCGGTGACTACACCCCAGTCGTGAGTGAGGGGCACTCGGCCAGACGTTGTGCAGCCAGACTGACCGCTGGGGCTCATGTGACACGATAATTTATTTTGATAATTTGTTTTGAGAGAGAGAGAGAGAGAGAGTGAGTGAGAACGAATAGGGGAGGAGCAGAGAGAGGGGGAGAAGGAGAGAGAGATAGAATCCCAAGCAGGCTCCACACTGTCAGCACAGAGCCTGACGTGGGGCTCGAACTCAAGAGCTGTAATATCATGACCTGAGCCGAAATCAAGACTCAGGCGGTCACCTGACTGAGCCTCCCAGGCGCCCCTGGACACTCTCTTGAAAGGGACTCTTTGCCACCCGTGTTGTCCTATTTTGTAGGTGCCCAGTGCCTATAGGGAGAGCCTCATGGGTGTGGGTTCTGAGTGACTCGATGAGAGGTTTTCCATCCGTGGTACCCGAGTCGTGATGCGGAGGGACGGCCAGGGAAATGGCGTTCCACTTTTCTCCATGGGTCTTTCTCCCTGGCTCGTTTTCAAACTTGTTTTTAAAGGCTCTAAGACATTCACAACCACATAATGGAAATGTGTCTTAAGACCTTCCTTGTCTCAACTGTAACAGCATGAAATGAGTTTCATGAAACCAGGATCAACCCCGAGCACTCTTTCCTTGTTATTTGGTAGATTGAAACGTACACGCAACATCCTTTTTCATCTGGTCCCCGTGACCGAGTTTTTGTCTTTCCTGACTATAGGTCTTTAAACGACCACATGATTTTAAAGCTAAAAGGAACATGGGAGGCAATTTCATAGCAAATTGAAATGTCCGTAACCAGGCATATTAGTCTTTCTAAGGCTGTTATCACAAATTACTATAAACGGGGTCCTAAGAACAAAACAAATTTGTTCTCTCTCTGTTCTGGAGACCAGATGTCTGAGATCCAGGCAGGGCACGGCTGCTGAGATCCAGATGGGCTGTACCCCTGAGATCCAGGCAGGGCAGGACCACTGAGATCCAGGCAGGGCAGGACCCCTGAGATCCAGGCAGGGCAGGACCACTGAGATCCAGGCAGGGCAGGACCACTGAGATCCAGGCAGGGCAGGACCCGTGAGATCCAGGCAGGGCTGTGCTCTCTCCTGAGGCTCCAAGGGAGGGTCCTTCCAGCCTCTCCCAGCTTCTGAGGCTCCAGGCGTCCTTGGGCTTGTGACCGTGTCCCTCCCGTCTCTGCCTCCTCATTCACGTGGCTTCTCCTCTGTGTCTGTGTGTCCCCTTCCGTCTCTTACAAGGACACCTGTGATTGGATTCAGGGCCACCCTCCTCCAGGATGGGCTCCTCTGAGATCCTTCCCTTACTCCCATCTGCAAAGATGCCGTTTCCCAATAGGGTCAGTTGACAAGTTCTGAGGGTTTGCGTGCGGACGCATACTTATGGGGACACTTCAACAACTTTACTTTAGTTGTGGGGTCCGGTCACGTGGCGGCCACTGGTGGTCTTTCGTGGCGTGGGTCGGGATACGTGGCTCTCCTAATGGGTCCAGCGGTCCAGTGGGGAGGGAAGCCGGCACCATGGAGCACGTATCCTCTGTCCGATTGAGATCTTGGGGGTCTTAGAACAAGGGCACCTCGTTGGTGATGAAGGAGGAACGCTTTGCCCGCCCGACAAACGCACAGCTGGGAAGGCCAGTCAGCTGGCTCTGTCGCACCAAGGACACGGGCACACTCTGTTCTCGCCCCCGTCTGAAGGAAGGCTCAGCGTTTTTACAAGCCAGTCACGCATTTCCTGAATGCATCGCATACGAACTTTGGAAAAAGCCCAGGAAACGACCGCCACAAAATGCTTCTTAAAGTGTCTGGAAAAATTTCACTTTCCAAGTAAAGGTAATGATGTTTATTTAAAAAAAAAAATCCGTAAGTGACGACTGTCCGTGCACGGTGGCCAGATTGCATGTCCTGGAGAACAAAAGTATTTTGGAGGAAATCAAAAACTCACCCTGCTGCCCTTTCTATGTGTATTATATGTAGAATATATATAATATACTGTAGAGTATACTATTATATTCCCCCAAGAGCTAATTTCTTTTTCTTTTTATGTTTTATTCATATTTTTTTTGAGAGAGAGAGAGAGACAGCGTGAGTGGGGAAGGAGCAGAGAGAGAGGGAGACACAGAATCCGAGGCAGGTTCCAGGCTCCAAGCTGTCAGCACAGAGCCCGACGTGGGGCTCAAACTCACGAACCACGAGATCATGAGCTGAGCTAAAGTCGGGCTCTCCACCGACTGAGCCACCCAGGAGCCCCTCCCAAGAGCTAATTTCCCCATTTTGAGCTCTTATAGATTCGTGCGAGAGAAATATTCTACAAAACGCCTTTGGCATTGAAAGCAATACACGGGGGACACCGAAGCCTGCCTTACGCTACGAGTAACAAGGTTCGAATGCGTGTCGAGCCTTCCTTTCAACCACTTCAGGGTGTTTGATGGCCTCCTGTTCTAAGAAGATGCCCTGGGACACACCGAATGAGGCGTGGGGGTCCAGGGCATGGACCGTCTGGGAGTCATTCTTCCTATAACGGGCTCCTTCGTTACGATGAGAGCAGACTCCATAATTAGTCAGTAAATCCGTGCTCCGTGGCCCAGACTCTTAGCTCTGGGAGGTTCATTGCTTGCTACGCAGGGAACCAAAGGTAATAGGGTCTCGGAAAAGCAAGCCATTATAAGACCTGGTGCAAATTCCTTCTTTGGAATTCAACGCCCATTACTGGCTTGAAGGCTCACCCCAGTGCATTCTTTCTGGCTCACGTGTGTCCCTGCCCCACGAAAGACACGTTGAAGTCCTACTTGTGGCACCTGTGAATGTGACCTTATTTGCAAAGAAGTCAGGGGGCGTCCATACGTTCAAATGCACCCTGATCCTTGTTTTCCAGAAGATGCTAATGTCTCCTGTATACCTACTCACTCATCATGCACCTGTCCCCTTGATTTGTTGCTGAGGCACCGTGCAAGAATGCTCAGTGCCTGGAGGGTGCTTGGGTCGCCGGCTTCACCCTGTCCGTGGCTTGTTCGTGCACCTGCAAGAAACCTTATGAGCGGGGCAGATCTTTCTAGAATGTGAGGCTGCTGGTGACAACACAGGCTGCTCAGGTGCTGTGTTAGCCACACGTCCCACAGCCACCTGAGTGGCAGAGGTCAGCAGCCCTGATCTAGAAAATGGCGTTCTGGGATGCTTAATTGTGTCTACATGACCACGGGGGTGCTCAGATCTCTGGCCCAAGACGATTCTGGGTGTGTCCGTGAGGGTGTTTCTGGACGAGATTAGCTTCCGATTCAGTGAAGTGAAGCAGTGGACGATCATCCCCAGTGTGGGTGAGCCTGATCTAATCAGTTGAGGGCTAGAATAGAAGAAAAAGGCTGAGTAGGAGAGAAATTCCTGCTTCCTGATGTCCTTCCAGCTGGGACACTGCTTTGTTTTGTTTTGTTTTTTTCTTATCTTCAGACTTGACCTGAAATATCAGCTCCTCCTGGGTCTTGAGCCTTTGGGCTGAAACTTACACCGTCAGCTCTTGGTTCTCTGCCTCCGGACTCAAATTAGAACTCACACCACATGAGCTGTCTTCCATCTGTAGCTTGCCTGCAGATCTTGGAACTTCTCAGTGTTTGTAATTGCATGAACGAGTTCTCTATAATGAATGCCTCCCCATGCGACACACACACACACACACACACACACACACACACACACACACCCATTGGGTCTGTTTCTCTGGAGAACCCAGACTCACGCATCATCTTATTCTGAGGTGTTCATCATCCTGTTCTGCGATGATCATTGTCTTGTCCTGGGATGGTTGCTGTCCTCTTCTGGGATGCTCCTGTTTCTGTCTCTTTTCTCTTTCTCTCAGATCTGGACAGAGGTCCAATCCAAAAATGAACACCACAGCCCTTGACCCTCTAGAACCCATCTGAGAGACTGAGCCTAAAAGCTCATCCTAACACCTGCTCATGGAGGGTTAAAGAAATGATCCCTACACCTTCAGAGGTGGGCGAGATCCAAGATATGACAAAATCCAGCTCCTTAGTGTCATTGGTTAGGACGAGGGTGCTGGTTTCCATGGCTGCTGTAACAAAATCGCCCCAAACAGCAGGCTTAAGACAATGCAAAGTTACCGTTTCCGAGTTCTGGGGACCAGGAGTCTGAAATCAAAATGGCGGCAGGGTTGGCTCCTTACTGAAGGCTCTGGGGAGGGCTGTCATCAATGCTTGGTGTTTCCTGTAGACACATCACTCCAGTCTCTGCTTCTGCGTCCACTTTGCTGTCTCCCCTGTGTTTCTGTGACCCTCTCAATGAGGGACACCAGTCATTGGATTTATGACCCACCCCAGTCAGAAAGGACCTTGTCATATCTCGGTACATCTGCAAAGCCCTCATTTCCCCAGTATATTCTCTTGCATCCGGTCGTGAGTGGACACATCTCCCCGGGTGCCAGAGTTCAACCCACTGTACCCAGGTCCTGGGCCAGAATCGGAGAGGACATTAGAGCATCAGGCTGTTGATCTGGAAATGCACACTCAGCCTATTTCCAGGGCTCGTAATGAAGCCATCATCCCATTTAGATAATAACCACCAGCCTTGGGGATGATGCTGGCTTGCTTTGTTCTTCTTCCTGACAATTCTCCTTTGTACTTGGGTTTATGGAAAGACTAAACACACACACACACACACACACACACTCACTCAACCCTTCTACAACTTACAATGCCTGAGCTACGTGCTGTGTTCAGCCCCCCGTGGCCCTATAGAACTGGGGGAAGAAAGGAGTCAGATGGTCGATTAATTCCATCCTTCCGTCTGAATTACAGACACCTGTGAGGGAGGACAGGGGGAGCTCTTTCTTCTATAAGAAAACAAGACCCCAGAAAATTCGCCTTCTTATTTGTGTCTCGGTGAAAACACACGGTCATAACAATGGTGGCGATGGGAAGTAAACATCAGACACAGGTAAATTTTATGTCCCGGGGGGTCGGGAATGGTGCAGATTCTTTTAAAACCCACTGAGCATTGCCCTTCCGGGACTGAGATGAAAATAACTAACCAGAAAGCAAACACACAGGGAAACTAAAATCGTACAAAAGCCAAGGATTGTCCCCGTGGGAGTGGAAACTGGGGGCACACGCAGGCTTTTCCAGCGGGATGCAGACGGCTGGAGGAAGGAAAGGGAGGCTGTGGTGGAAATGGCCAGCCTTTTCTGCAGTAGAAATGCGACATCGTTTTGTCAGTTCCGTCCCTGACACACAAAAATGCGTGTCAGACTCACAGCGGGCAGAGTAGCGCTCTGTGATTTGGAAACTCATTCTCTGTGCTGTGCGGATGACTATCTGCTGGACATCTGAGAGCTGACCCGGTGCCCGGAGACTCATGCTCTGTGCACTCACAGGATCCCCTTCGCAAGCTTGCTCGATATTTTCCATGCCCACGCACCCTCCATTTTTGGAACACTCTGCTTATTTTTAAGTGAAGCCAGATGTTGGTATTTTCGAGCTGATCTAGCAAGAACGCTCCACCTGTCAATATGGTACCTCTGTCCCCCCACCAGACACCTCTTCCGTGAAGTCTCCCAGGGCTCCCAGGTGCAGTGTGGCCCCCGTCTTCCATGTCTGTTCACTTTTCCCATGCACTTCTGTGAATGTGCGTGCCTGGCTCATGGGCTCTGTAACCATTCACCCCACGCACCCCACATCAGGCTCCTGGGAGCCAGCCCCTCGAGGGTCCCATCTCAATGGCCGCCTGGGGGCCAAGCCCTGGAGACTCCCCCCTGAGACAAGCAATAGAGCTTGAAGGACTTAGCAAACCATGTGTTCAAATGGGGAGAGGAGGAGGAGGAGGGGACTGTCGTCATAAGGAGTGAGCCCCAACCGTGAGATATGCGTGCAAGAGACGGTGGGCAGAAAGGACCTTTCAAGGACTGCGAGCCTAGGAGCACCACGTATGTGGTGTGGGATGAGTATGTGCTGTGATTGAAATGTCAGGGCGGCAAATCTCCTCCTTGGCAGACAGGTGACTTCGGGGTAGGTTGCTCTGCGTTCGAGTGTCGCTGAGGTTGAGGGCGGCCTGAAGTCCAGGGGCTGGTGTGGGAAGGAGGGCAGATGAACCAAAGTTGGATCCGGACAGGTGACAGAGCATCTTGCCCACAGGTATCTGGGGATGCACACAGTTCAGCCAATTCTTCATGAGCCTAGAAACGGGGATCAGAGGGAGGGTCTGTGTCTGGTCTTGTCCCAGAGAAACAGGTGAGTCTTATCTAAGGGAGGCGGCCATGGGGGTTCTTTGGGGGAATATGTCTCCTGTGGCTTTGCAGGTGATTAGGGTTACATGAGGTCATGGAGGTGGGGTCCCCACGATGGGATTAGTGTTCCCATCAGATGCTGAGTCCTAGCTGCCCAGCCAAAGACAGCCAGACTTGGGTACCTTTAACAATGTCGGGACATTATGGTCCCAAGGCTGAGCTCTAAGACGTTGTGTTTTGGGCACGGGAAGAAACCCAACATCGACCCGCTGTCTTGCATCCACGCGGTCCTACCCAGGTGATGCCTGATCCTTGAGGTCCACGCTAGCCGCCCTGAACGTCCTGTGGGACACAACAGTATTGCCCTGCTTCTCACGTCTCTCCGGCAGAGACGGTCCTGCGGACAGCAAGGAGGTCGAACCCAAAGAATCACCTCCCCAAGATGTGCGTGATGAACACCGTGTTCCTCAGCAGCAGAGCTCATTTTCTCCTTCACCTGCTGCTTCACCACTGACGCACCTGCTAATAAACTCATTGGAAAGTTCCCACAGTTCCCTGCTCTCCAAGGAGGTGATGGGTTTGCCTCCAGGGAGAGAAATCCGGCGCGGCAAAAACCGGGGAACCCACCCGTGCACTTGCTTTATGGAGAGGCCAACGTGGCTTCCAGAATATTCTTAAAGAGTCAGTGCGTGGAAGTGTTAGGTGACAACCAACCTTCCTTCCTTGTTTTCTCGCAAAGATCTGACTTTCAACGTGCCTTTAAATTTTTCTGTTATAAAACACTCCATGCACCTGAAGCCTGAAGAGGGTGATAGGAACACAGTAGACCCGCCTGTGTGTATGTGAAATGAGTTTCTGACGCCATTTTGCCCTTGTATAACCACCCCGCCCCCCCAATTATTTTCTTATTCCACGGAAAATTGGCCCCATACCTTGGGTCACTGTTGTCCTGCATGGTTTACCAGTGGTTCATCTGCTCATTGACAGGATGGGAGGGGAATATGTATTTTCTCCTGTTGTCATTTGCAATTCTCAAGTGATACTTGCCTTTAGAATTAATTATCTGAGGAAATAGCATCTCTGTGGCTCTCTGCTGAAGAATGTTCTTCTGGAAAAGCCCGGACTGTGCTGTTAGCATTTTCTGGTCCTCTCTGGGGCGGGCTTGCTGCGGTATGATGATGGGGCGCCTTGATCTGAGGCCCCGGGTGGCGTCTGGGTGTTTGCGAGATGGCCATTTTCCGACCAGAAATGGGTCACGGACGTCTCCAGCAAACCTACAAGTCAGCTCTCTGGGGGCCGGGTCAGACTCTGCCCTGACCTTCACTTTGCAAACTCATGCACAGGGTGGAAAATCCTGCAAATACCGATGATCCAGGATGTAGGCAGAAGGCCCTGTGATCTCTTGATTAAATCCTGTATCCTGGTCGTACGTTGATAATAACTGTAATCTCCTTATGGGTTATTGAAATACAACTGGAGGGAATTATCTGTACCATATTTCAAGGACAGGGCGCGAGGCTGACCGCTGTGCATGGGGAGCTGGGCTCACCTGCTTCCCACCGAAGCCTGAGCACCTAGAATAGTCCCCTCCTCATGATTCCCTGAGCCACCTTGGGTTAAGGATCATGCCTGTAGGCTTTTCTCCATCTCCGTCTGGTTTGGGGGCCTCCTGGGTCCATCCGTCATCAGAGCTTGGTGGCTCTGATGGTTGTCTCAAGGATACAAAGACGGAAGGCTGCGTATCTTGGAGGTGAGGTGAGGGCAAGGTCTCAAGAACTCTTTGAACGAGCAAGAAGAAAGCAGGAAAAAAATCACGAGCAGGTGGCACTTAAAACAAAACAACACCCCTCCCCCACAAACAATCCAAAGTCTCAAGGAGGATCTATTACCTTTTCCAGTTCTCTTTTCCATCCACGAGCAACCATCCACTCCAATGACGAACAGACCCATCCGTTTTAACTGAACAGAATAAGGAAGTTTTATTGACAACGTGTCCATATTCCATAGTGTGCCTTGGCCATGAGGAAGCAACCACTTGCTGGGTCTGGGCACGCTGTCCAACGTAACCCACGATTATCTGAAGAAGCCATGGAAACACGCCTCTGTTTCCCGCCACGTATCTGTGTGAGGTCGGATGTTGTTCTAGAGAAGCAACATATTGCCACACACAGCATGCAGACGCCCACGGGAGACTCTGCCGTCTTCCCTTAAGGCGCACGTTTGCACACACAAGAGACGTTCTGAGCATCTGTCGTTCACGCAGAAGACGGAGGTCACGTCTCAGGAGCCCTCTGGTCTCTGCCATCCACTCCCACAACCCATCTCTCGCGGTTCGCTGTTCCTGCTGAAATGCGGCCTCACCCAGCTGCGTGGTTGGAGAGGGAGGCGTACTTTCCTAGCTTTTTCAGACAGTCGTGGGAAACCTTTGACCCTGCTCCAAACCCAGCAGGTGGCGGCTTCGTAAAGGCGGGTGGCCACCTGCGATGTGCAATCTTCAGCCGTGGCAGCTACAGTGCTGTGCCTATGACCTGCCCTTGTTTGTGGTTACGGGGGCAGCCCACCCGTCTTTTCCTCTGGAGCGATTCCCCGTAGCAAAGGAGGATGTTCTAAGCGTCCTTCAGGTGGTAGAGGGTATGCTCTATATACCTATGCTGTGTGCAAGGGAGCAGCCGGCCCCTGGGTCCCTGCTGTCCTGGAGCCCCCGGCCAAGCTGATGGACCTGAGTCCTGTCCTTATGATCTGTGGGCTGTGCAGGAAGAATGCACCTGTGGAGGGGACGTGGGCTTGGTGCCTCAATCCTAGCAGACTGGTCTTAGCCTGGACCTTAAATCTGTGCACCTACGCTGCCATATGAGGGATGTGTGTGCGCAGGAGAGGTGAGCTCGGTCCCTCTATGCCAGGGAGACCAGTCCTAGAGTGCACCGTATATCTCTACACCCGAGTTATTGCATGAGGGGTGTGTGTGTGTGTATGTGTGCAGGAGAGGTGGGCTCAGTCCCTCTATCTCTATCCCAGGTAGACCCACCTGATGCAGCCTGGACCCTACATCTCTACACTGCGCCCCCCCCCCCATCTGCACAATAGTCCCCCTGCCTGCCTTGTGCATTGGAGGGAGTCTCTGTGTTTTGGAGGTGGTGCCAGGCACCTAACACTCAGAGCCGGCAGCCAGGTGCAGTACCGAGGTCACTTCATGAGCTGCCAGATTGAGACAGTTTTGGTTTTCCCACATTTGGCTATTTGTATATGGCTTTATGCACAGAAGGACGGGTTCTGTGCTGGTTGCCGGTGGGCCCCCTAAGGAAGAGTGGCTCCCTGGAGGGGCTCACAGTGTTCTGGAAGAAGGTGTTCTGGAGAACACCTCTGGAGGGGGGCCATGGCCAGGTAGCAGGGAGCCCCAGCATCTACATGACTGGCCGAGCCTTGCTGACCCCCGTTAAGAAAGACCCATTTAGGTACATACTATAGTATGTTCAGTCGGCAGTGGCTTACAGCAGGGCTTGAGGCTCTGGGGGCTTCACTGCTCCCGGATTTAATAGGACTTTGTCTGGAGGGTCAGCGTGGAGATTCATCAGCCATAATGCTCACCCTCCCACAGACTCCAGGTCTCTCCCTTCTTATTTTGAAGAGATTTATATGACAATGTGGTAAGAAGATGTGCTTGTGTGGAGGTGTCCCATGAGCGCTACAGCCTTTGCGTGCAACGGGGCACTGTCACATCATCCCATAAAGCAGATGTACACACAAAACACACATATTAACATACATAGCTTTTTTTTTAATAGAAGCAGAAGAATGCACAGAGGAAAGTGGCATTATTTCCATCTCTTTGCAAATGCCTTATATTTTGCAAACGTGCAGCTTAAGGAAAGACAGCCCAGTCCTCCTACCAATGTCCACATGTCACGCGTTGAGGTATGTTGTTTCCGTTCAAGAAGATCCAACCTGACGCGGATATGTAGCTGGAAAAGAAAGGAGTATTTTGGTAGCATTTTCAGATAATTGTGCATCATCTCTGACATCATCCCTAGACCCACCAAGTGGCTGTTTCCTGGATGGCCAAGTTGTAACGTGGAGACTAAAATCGTTATCAATGAAATTTTCTTCTTCCGTTCACTTAAAATCAATCGTTCTATTTATCGTTTCGAATGGATCCTCTGCCCGCTGGTCCTTTGGAAAATATTGGTCCGCTGACTTACAGAGGGCTTCTAATCAGTGATGCATTTCATTATATGACATCAAAAAAAAAAAAAAAAAAAAGTCAACGTTTGTTGGTGTAACTAACCCCTGATCTTATCAGAAAAGAAAAGTCTAGGGATTGGGCAACAGTTGACCTCCTGGTGCCACGTACACGTTTTGCAGAATTCTGAATTTCCCTCAGAAGCTCAAATGTTATCACTGGCGGTAAACTTGTTTTCCTCGAAGTGACAAGCTCACTCTGTGTTCCAGAGAATGTCTGCCAGCTATCTGGCTTGGAATAACCACGGTGTGTCTATAGTTTCTCTTCCAAGGAAAACTGGTGTTTCCCAAGGAATGCAGCCAGATCAGCTCCCAACCGAAACAGCCTGCCAGCCACCATACGTCAGTGTGTGGTTAGATGTGCCTTATGTATACTTCCCATTTTGTCACGTAGGACATTACACACGGATACCGTTGACCCTTGGATAACACGAGGGTTAAGAGCACTGACCTCCCCATGCAGTTGAAAATGCATATATCACTTTTCACTCCGCCAAAACGTAACTACTAAGCCTACTGTTGACCAGAAGCCTTACCAATCACAATCGATGAACATGTATTTTGTATTTCTGTGTACTATATGCTGTAATTGTATGATAAAGTCAGCTAGAGAAAAGAAAATATTAAGGAAATCATAAGGAAGAGAAAAAACATTGATGGGACTGTACTATACTGATAAAAAGACAATCTGTGCATAAGTTGACCCACGTTGTTCAAACCCGTGTTGCTTAAGGGTCAACTGCGCACTCATAAGTCATACGTAATAAAAGTAATACTTCCTACTGCTCTGTCAAGGTTGCTCTTAAGTGAAACCAAGATTGTTTTTGCTCTCAGAATGGCAAGTGCTGGCAGATGCAGCAATGGCTAATGCATTTGGAGCTTCTCCCTTGGTTCATGCTAAGGCACCAGAAGTTTACCCAATGTAAACTGCACCATCCATGCAAACATCAGCACAGTGTGAAGGCAGACGCTACTTAATATTATGATGAATGTGGTCCTGACTGCATGGACTTACCCCCACCTCCCACCCAAGGGCATGTGACCCCACGTTGAGAATGATGATCAGATGAGGAACAGTGAGTTTACTTGAATGTGACCAGTGCTCACCATGGCGGATTCCTACCCAAAGACTTGTGGCTCCAACTTGGAAAACGCTAATCTGATGATGAACAGTGAGTGTAGTTGAACATGACCCATACTCATCATGGCGGATTCCCACCCAAGAACACTTGGATCCACTTGGAGAACAGCAATCTCATGATGAACAGTGAGTGTAGTTGAATACAATCTGTACTCATCCTGGTGGATTCCCACCCAAGAACACTTGGACCCATGTGGAGAACAGTGATCTGATGATGAACAGTGAGTATAGTTGAACATGACCCATACTCATCATGCTGGATTCCCACCCAAGAACACTTGGACCCACTTGGAGAACGCTGGTCTGATGATGAACAGTGAGCGTAGTTGAACATGACCCATGCTCATCATGGTGGACAAGCACTGGCACCAGTGTCTGCTCACAGGCACTGGCTAACATCTTCCCTGGAAGGACACCATCCTGGGGACCAACTATGACAGTTTCTGGCTATTGCCTTGTCTTTGGGTTCCGTGAGTGTTGGCCTTCTCCATGGGCTTTAGCGTTGCCATACCGCAGACCAATACCCAACGTTCGTTTTAGCGATGCCGTGCTTCCTGGCTTGAGTCTGATCTTGCCATTCTTGAATTTGTTTCCACCTCCAGGCACTGGTGCTTCCAACAATGACGTTTTGTTTTAGGGGATTTTGCTCTAGGGTCCTCACCTGTAGCAGCGATGGGCTTTTACCTTCCTTTCCTGAGGTGTGCGGCATGTGTCCACAGGTTGGGAGCCTCATCCACACCTTCCTCATAGGCGTGGGTTTAGGTCACATGGCAAAACGACCTCGTTTACACTTCATCTTCCCCGATGTCTCCGTCACAGGCAGTCTGCCCCGACTGGGGATTTGTTGCAATGAGGAGGTCCCATGATGTCTCTCATCTTGCTGGTCCGTGACCACATGTTCATCCTCGCGTGTACCGTCGTGCGGGTGCATCATCGAGCTGGTGGGTACTGATTCAGGGTCACATCCAGGGTGAGTGCATTGCTGTTGGGCCATCTGCCTACAGGTTCTGCCCATCTCTTCATTCTTGTCTTCCAACTAGGAAACACACTATTCTTATATTCTTATATTCTTCCATGTACATTTTGTGCAACTAAACCCATGTAGGCAGTTGGCTAGGATAAGGTGCTGCTTCTCAATTTGGGTTGGGTATCTAATTCTTGCAAAAAAAAAAAAAACAAAAAACACCAAACACATGCGTCCTAAATACTGAGTCTCAGGGGCGCCTGGGTGGCTCAGTCGGTTGAGCATCCCAACTTTGGCTCAGGTCATGATTTCACAGTCCATGAGTTCGAGCCCCGCATCGGGCTCTGTGCTACCAGCTCGGAGCCTGGAGCCTGGAGCCTGCTTTGGATTCTGTGTCTCCCTCTCTCTCTGCCCCTCCCCTGCTCCTGCTCTGTCTCTCTCTCTCTCTCTCTGTCTCTTAAAAATCAACAAAACCATAAAAAAAATACCGAGTCTCAGACTAAAAGGCACTTTGCCTGGAGGTTTGGGGCAACGACCAGACATCCATCACCTCCTTTAAAACGTCCCCAGGCAATTTGGGACTCCAGAAGAGCTGTCTGGTTCCCGGCTCCCCAGCCCCCTCTCTGCCTTCACTCACCCCCCCAGCCACTGCGCAGTTGCACAGAGAAATCATTAGTGTCTCAGAATCAGGACTGATCCGACGGGGACCTAGATCGAGAACACACATCAGGTGTCAGGAATATTTTGCAGAGCTTAGGCTGTGCCCTCGGACTCAAACTCTGTGTGACCATCACCCACCATTCACAGCTCACTGCAGGGAGGCGGCCGGGGTGCCCTGGGCATATTCTAGGTTGCTGACGGTTGTGGAATTTCTAGAATCGGAATTAGTCATGGCACTCGGTCAACCCTTTCAAGGATGTGCCTGTGAAAAGGTCACTGTGTTTTTTGTTTTGTTGTTTTTTTAAAGATCAAGGACATAAGATTAAGGTTGGGATGTTCGCCATGGGAGTTTGCAGTTGACGTGCCCCCCCAAAACCCCGTTTACATGTAATTATGTGGGTGGCGTGGATTATAAGGGTTGGCACGTTTACAGATGCAAAACTCAGTCACCTGGTTTTCACGGATGAGCCAACCGAGATTCTGGTTTCTCTACAGCAGGGTTTCCCACCTTGGCTCTGTTGACAAGTCTGGGGAGAGCTGGGAAGGGTAGCAAAGGCGAAAAGCAGGACTTCTGCAGAGACCAGTGTTTCTGCGGGACTGTGTTCAGTCAACTTGGCACCTCAATTGCAAACTAAAAAAAGGAGAAAAAAAGGAAACAAATGCACATACATCTCGGCCACGCGTCGCATGACCTTGGAACCTGAGAGCCACATGGACCTTTTGCATGATGTGTTCTCTCCTGGAAAGAGGAGGGCCTCCGTTGGCGATGGCCACGACTCTTGGGCATGGGGAAAGTGATCAAGACATTGTCCTCACCAAGCGACTTCCCCCTCAGAACCCGTGCCTCAGCCCTCATTACAAGTCTTTCAGCCAGATTATGCATTTAGGAGACGATCGGTCAGCCTGAGTTTGGGGTGCCGTCCGTGGCCTCGAAGAGAGAGGAGAAACGCACGGGATGCTGTTTACACGGATTCCCCGTGTCCTCGCCAAGAAGAACCAAGCAATCACGAGGAAGATAGAAAACGTGGTATGTTTCCCACGAATGGTTCCGTAAGTGATGTAGAATCCTTGACACGGGAAAACACCTTGACGTGTTTTCTCATCTTGCAGAAAAGTCCCGAGCGATTTGGAAAAATAAAAAGACAAACTTCCCTGTGGACTGGGTGAGATCGTGACCTGAGCCAAAGGCTGACGCTTAAGCGACTGAGCCACCGAGACGCCCCACGTTTCCGCTCTTAAAGCCACTGTGGGGACACGGGTGGAGATGCTCACGTGGATTCATTTTGAGGGAGACTGAAGATCCAAAGCAGGTAAAGAGAGTAAAAATCCAGCAAGATGCATGACAGCCAAAGTGCGGAAACCCAAGCGCCCGTCCGCAGAGCCGTGGGTGAGCAGAACGTGGTCCATCCACGTGATGCGATTCTACTCAGACACAAAAAAGGCACGAAGAAGCAGCAAACGCTACAATGTGGACAAACCTCGAAAATGTCTTGTGTTCCATACGCTTCAGCGCTCAATGTCACTGCTTTGTTAAAATTTAAAATTAGAGGGCACCCAGGTGGCCCAGTTGGTTGAGTGCCCAACTTCGGCTCAGGTCATGATTTCACGGTTCATGAGGTCAACCCCTGCATCAGGCTCTGTGCTGACAGAGCTCCAGCAGCCTGGAGCCTGCTTCGGATTCTGTGTCTCCCTCTCTCTCTCTGCCCCTCCCCCACTCGTGAGCTCTCTCTCTCTCTGTCTCTCTCTCTCTCTCTGTCTCAAAAATAAATAAGCATTTAAAAAAAATTTTAAATTGGCTATGTGTGAAAATTTTAAAATTTAAATTTAAAAATGGTGATTTTCCTTGTAATAACAGCTTGATCATATATCATAAATTTCATTTATTTTTATTTTTTAACTTTATTTATTTTGAGAGAGGGAGAGAGCATGCACATGGGGGAGGGGCAGAGAAAGAGAGAAAGAGAGAATCCCAAGCAGGCTCCGACGTGCGGCTCGAACCCACGAACCATGAGATCACGACCTGAGCTGAAATCAAGAGTTGGACACTCAACCAACTGAGCCACCCAGGGACCCCAGTTCAGTTATTTTTAATACGTTCCCCATCACCACTGTCCAATTTCAGGATATACTCATGGCCCTAAAAGAAACCCCATGCCCATCTGAAGTCATTCTCCATTAACCCACTGCCTCCCTAGCACTGGTGACCACTCATCTGCTTTCACTGCATTAATAAGAAATGTCCAGAACAGGCAAATGCAGACAGACCAAAAGTATGTTCCCTTTTGTGACTGGCTTTTTTTTTCACTGAGCATAATTTTCCAGATTCATCCACGCTGTAGCATGTGACAAAACGTCCTTCCTTTTTACGGCTGTATAATATTCCATTGCAGGGAAAACCACATTTGTTTATCCG